>NW_027206513.1:62500-662500 GCF_024711535.1 Dipodomys merriami | reverse complement strand
AGGCTGGCTTTGACCCTCGATTCTCAGATCTCAGCCTATCATTCCTCTTGACAGTGAGAAAGCAGAAGCTGTACAGTTGCTTGGCCAGGGTCACCCAGGTACAATAGGACTAAGAACCAGAGTTGTCATTCACTGAGCACATCTGCATCCCAGGCTCATCTACATCACACACACACACACACACACACACACACACACACACACACACACACACACACACACACACACACACACACACACACACACACACACACCTCTTGTTCCCTATAGCATACTGCAAAGGAAGTCATAGGACTCAGTGGTATTGGGAAGGATGCTCTGGTTCACCATCCGTGTGACCACTATGGCTTGAAATCCAGGTTTCTCAGCCTGAAGACTGTGTACCAGATGACTGATGGGGCAGTTCATACTTGTAATCCCATTTATTCAGGAGGTAGAGGTAGGAGGATCACGGGACCATATCTGAAAAGCAAACTAAAAGTCAAAGGACAGATGGTATAGTTCAACTAGCAGAGTGCTTGCCTAGCAAGCTTGAATCCCTGTATTCAATCCCCAGGACTCCCCCCACATCTTCTCCCAATTGTCCCCCCCCCCGCAAAAAGATTGTGTACTACAAAAGTATACATTGCAGAACAGAAGGAAAATGTACTCAAGATGAGCCTGAGTTAGAGCAAAGGCAGAGCCCTGCCTTCTTTCTTGTCCCATGCTCCAGACTGACAACCCTCCTCTCACGTTCCCCTGCCTCCTCCCCCAAGTATTTCTTTTCATCCTGCTGGGCTGAATAAAACTGTACTCTTTTAGGCATGATTTATATATCAGCCACTAATACCTCAGTATGAATTATTTTTATCAGCCACCTTCTCCAGTGCTAACAAGGCCAAGGGCATTGATGGGATGAGAGTTATTCAGAAATGGAAAAGCAGAAGCATAGCTGTGAATTCTCTAGCTTTGTTTGAATATAACAAATTTAAGTGTGAGAGAGGCCCAAGGCAGCTACTGTAACACAAAGACCCTGATTTCAAGTCTAGCTACTAGATTTGTTCTAGAATTCCCTGCTCTGGCAGAATCAAAAAATCCCTTCCAATCAGGTGCTGGTGGCTCATGCCTGTAATCCTACTAATCAGGAGGCTGAGATCTGAGGATCATGATTTGAAGCCAGCCTAGGCAGGAAAACCTGTGAGACTCTTATCTCCAATTAAGCACCAAAAAAGCTGGAAGTGGAACTGTGGCTCCACTTTCGCTCAAGCTAGAATGCCAGCTTGAGCAAAAAAGCTGAGGGACAATGCCTAGGCCCTGAGTTCAAACTCCAGGATTGACAAAACAAAACAAAACAAAATAATAAATAAATAAATAAATAAACAAAGTCCCTTCCATTCTGACGTTCTGGTTTTCCCTCTGCAAGGACAGGCATCCAAGCAGAAAGCAGGCAGCCTGCCAGCTATGCTCATACTGACTGATTGGAGGAGCAGGAAGAGGGTTGGAAATGCTCAACCCACTACCTTCAGTTCCTATCAACCTCTGCCTGGCTCTGCAGCACACAAGTTAAGCAGAACTACTGGAGTCCTGCATAGCTGCTGTGCTGTGTGTCCTTTATCTTATGAACAGAGTGTAACCACTGCAAACACAGTGAAGTGTGCATGCCTTTAGTGATGAATCTTTGCAAATGTCCACACCCGGTGCCATGCTCAGGTGTGTCCCCAAAGGCTTCCTGATGATTTTAATGCCCCCTATGAGATACAAAGAAGGTGGGAACTTAGACCAGCTCTGGTGTTTAGAAGTGGAGGCTTTGTGATCAGGAAAGGTCATCAGGATGAGGCTCCATAATTGAATTCTAGTGGCTCTATAAGCAGAAGGGGAGACCAGAAGATATGCTTCTGTGTGTTCCCTGTCCCTTGTCAAGCAATTTCCTGTGTCACTTCCAGACTCTCCCTGCTAAAAGCCATTACCAGTTGTGGGTAGGGCTTGACTTTGTAGCTTCAGATCCATGAGTCAATAATCCAATAGATCAGGCCATTGGCAACAGACACTGAGCTGATCTGCCCCATAGCTGTCTCTCCCATGAAGATAAGAAGACTCTTCCTTGGGCTTGAAGAATTTTCTTCAGTGTTTTGTTATTTTTTTTGGGGGGGGGTCTGGTCATGGGGCCTGAACTCTGGACCTGGGCACTCTCCCTCAGCTCTTCAGCTCAAGGCTAGCGCTCTACCACTTGAGCCACAACGCCACTTCTGGCTTTTTTCTTTTTGCTTATGTGGTGCTGAGGAATCGAACCCAGGGCCTCATGCATGCAAGGCAAGCACTCTACCACTGAGCCACCTTCCCAGCCCCTGTTTTTTATTTTTTATTCTGTCTTTTTTTCCATGTAGGGGAGAAGAGTAGGATATTGAAATAGATTCTTGCTATAGACCCCAGACTGATTTTGAACTCCCTGCTCATCATATTATTCCACACAGCTCATATTCTTTCTTTCTTTCTTTCTTTTTTTTGTTGGTCATTGGGCCTGAACTCTGGGCCTGGGCACTGTCCCTCAGCTCTTCAGCTCAAGACTAGCACTCTACCACTTGAGCCACAGCGCCACTTCCAGCTTTTTCTGCTTATGTGGTGCTGAGGAATCAAACCCAAGGCCTCATGCATGCAAGGCAAGTACTCTACCACTGAGCCATCTTCCTAGCCGCCGTTCATATTCTTTTAAGAAAAGACCCACTGTCAAACAGGCATTGGCAAATGAATGTGTACCTACCATGATAGGTTAAGTTTTACTGCAATAACAAAAGATCTCCAAATATCAACAGCTTCTCTCTCCATGGTATGTTAGCTAAACCTTCCATCCTTGTTGTATTTGCTCTGGAATCAAGGTGAGAGAGTAATTCTTATCTGGAATATCCTATCTAGAAGTGACATCAGAGTAAGTAAGTTAGGAAACCTGATGGCTGACAATGATGGCTTGGATATAGATATGAAATGACGTATGACATGCAGTTAGAGTTTGATAATACATCAGCCATGGAAATGACTACCTCAATCTGACTGTCCAAGGCCATAAATTCCCTTGCCTGACACACAGGCAGAGTTGACAATGTGTATTATAAAACTTTATATAGAAGTTAATAACACATTAACCTAGTTCTCCGGACTGAACACCTCCATGTCTGCAGATCCCAACCAAAGCCTTAGGGCTCCTTCTTGAGCCTGCCCTCTTCCACTGTTTTTGATCTGCTTTTTCTTTGCTTACATCACTTCTGTGTCTGCCTTTGAATTCTCTCTTCAAAAAACGTATGTGACTTGCTGTAGGTGACATCTTAGACCAGAATAAAATAAGGCAGGTCCCAGGTTCTGGCTCCCCAAGGGCACCCTTCAGCCAGTCATCTGGGACAGATGCTGAGCTTCCTCTTACAAACAGATGCCCCTCTCTGAACTGCCAGCAGGACTGAGACCCAACCTGAGTTCCCAACTAGCCTGTCTTCCAGGAGGGCCCACAAAAGTAGCTGTCCAAAGCAGGTACCAGTGACTCACACCTGGAATCCTAGTTACTCAAATAGCTAAAATCTGAAGATATGGTTTAAAGGCAGCCCAGGCAGCAAAGTCTGAGTCTCCAATCTCCAATTAACCAGCAAAAAAAAAAGAGAGACAGAAATGGAGCTGTGGCTCAAGTAGTATAGTGCCAGCCTTGAATTAAAAAACTAAGGGACAGTGCCCACGCCCTGAGTTCAAAAAGCCTTGGTACTAGTACAAGGAAGGAAGGAAAAGAAAGGAAAGGAATGGGAAAAAGAAAAAGAGAAGGAGAGGAAGAGAAAGAAAGAAAGAAAGAAAGAAAGAAAGAAAGAAAGAAAGAAAGAAAGAAAGAAGAAAGGAGGGAAGAAAGAAAGAAAGAAAGAAAGAAAGAAAGAAAGAAAGAAAGAAAGAAAGAAAGAAAGAAAGAAAGAAAGAAAGAAAAGAAAGAAAAGAAAGAAAGAAAGAAAGAAAGAAAGAAAGAAAGAGAAAGAGAAAGAGAAAGACATGGAACAAAGAAGAGAGCTGCTCAAGGCTCTTAGGTCTTGAACCTGTGGCCAGGACTATCACTGGCCATCCCTGTAACCTTGGGACAGGGGTGTCAGTACAGGTGAAGGGGTGCTATCCTGGGTCTCCCAGTTGCTCAAAGCAAGGGCTTTGTGTAATAGCCTTTACTGTAAGAAAGTATCCCAGTGATGACATGCACACTGTGAGTATTGTTGGAAGACAGCCTGGAGGCCCACCCCTTGCAGCTCATCTCCCAGAGTTCTCAGATCATAACCACCCTAACACCAAAGTGACAGAGCCTTTGCAGCCTTGCAGTTTATATCCTGGTCAGAGTGGGGGCCCATGTCAGAGCCAGACTCAACTGGCTGCTATTCTGAAAGGGCATGATCAAAAGGAAGGGTCCAGCCTGAGACGCAGACACCTGCCTGTCCCATGGGATCTCTCTGCTTGTCCCTTCTAGATTATCTGTTCATTTGGCCTTTCGCTAAAGGCCAGATGTCTCCTCCACCTATCACTCAAAAGCACTATGTAGTTCACAAAGGAAGTTCCTACACCTCCAAGGAAGGCACCTGACTTAGAGGGGATGGATGTAACTGGCTTGAAGGCCACACTGGCAGTCGGGGAAGGCAGAGATGGGAACCCGCATCTTCATTATTATTATCTTTAAATATAAGGGATTTCAATTCAACAAGTCAATTTATGAGTAACAGTGCATCTTGATCAATGTCACCCCTTCCATCCTTCTCTCCCATCTTTCCCAACTGAACCCATCTCTTTCTCTCACAGTCCAGTGTACCTCAGACTGCTCTTAGGCTGCCTGTTGATGAGTAAGAGTCCACTTGCTTCTTCCCATGCCCTCACAAGGCCAGTACATCCTTGGGTCAACACCCAATCTACTTGGCAGGCACTGTTCCTTGTCACTTTAATTAGGAGGCATTCACAGTGCTCTCTCCCTTCTGCCCCAGGAGTCTCTCCCTCCCCACATCCCTATACAGAGCCTGGTTGGCCATTGGCCTCCAGTGGGGATAAGAGGATGTCAGGCCTGGCATCAGGCCTGGCCAGGCAGAGGCCAGAGACCACAGAGCTGCTCACGTCCACACATTTCTGAGCATCCATAAGCCTTGACCAATTTCCAGGGGCCACGGCCCCCACCCCTCCACTGGGGACAACCGCCTTCAGCACTCAGCCAGAGGTGACCCAAGCATTCTGGCTGGTCTAGCCTTGTGCCAAAGTTCAGCAGAAAGGCGTGCCAAAGGCTACATCTTCCAAGCCCTTCCAGGCCCTTCCCTGCTCCAGGCAAACACAGTCAGGGGACATGCATGCTTGAATCTTGACCCCTTGAAGCAGACTGCCATGCCGTGGGCTCCTTGCCCCTCCCACTCCCTGCAGGCCTGAGCCAAATGATTGTGCTCTACTTCCTGCCTTTGCCTTTCTCAGTGCCTCAGCTCAGCAGCCAGACACAAGAGACACCAATACATCATATGATGTATTGTAGTTTTCCCTTCATCCCCTTACCTCCTGCTCCTCCTCATTCCCCACGGTTGTCATTCAATATGCATGCATCCTTAAAACAGCCAGGATGAGCAGACCCTGCCTTAAAACCAGGGTTGGAAGCCAGGCACTGGTGACTCACACCTGTAATCCTAGCCACGCACGGGGCTGAAGTGAGGATCATGGTTTGAAGCCAGTCCAGGCAGGAAAAATCTATGAGACTCTAATCTCCAATAAACTACTCAGAAAAAAAGCCAAAAGTGGTACTGTGGCTCAACTGGTAGAGCACTAGCCTTGAACAAAAGAAGCTTAGGCCCAGCACCCAGGCCCTGAGTTCAAGCTCAGGACCAGCAAAAACAACAACAACTAGGTTTGGAAAGTCAGGCGCTGGTGTCTCATGCCTATAATCTTAGCTACTAAAGAAATTAAAATCTGAAGATCTGGTTCAAAGTCAGCCCAGAAAGTCTATAACTCCTTTTTTTCCAGTCCTGGTGATTGAACTCAGGGTCTGGGCATTGCCCTTGAGCTTTAGTGCTCAAAGCTAGCACTTTAGCACTTTGAGCTACAGCTCCACTTCCAGCTTTTTGTGGTTAATTGGAGATAAGAGTGTCAGGAACTCATCTGCCCAGGCTGGCTTTGATCTGCAAACCTCAGATTTCAGCCTTCTGAATATCTAGGATTATACTGGCACCCTGCGCATGCGACTCAGTTCCAATAAACCACCAAAAAGCCAGAAGTGGAAGTGTAGCTCAAGTGGTAAAGAGCCAGCCTTGAGCTTAAAAGCTAAAGGACAGCACCTAGGCCCTGAGTTCAAGCCCTCCCCCTCCAAAATAGCTAATATACGCATTTGTGTTTACATGAGCAGAAGATGGTATCACTTCTGTCAGCACTTTGGGACTTTTTTTTTTCTTTTTTGTCTATCAGTCATGGGGCTTAAACTCAGGGCCTGTGTGCTATCCCTAAGCTTTTTCACTCAATGGTAGTGTTCTACCACTTTGCGCCACAGCACCACTTCCAGTTTCTTGGTGGTTAATTAGGGATATGAGTCTCATGGACATTCCTGCTTGGGCTGGCTTTGAACCGCAATCCTCAGATCTCAGCCTCCTGAGTAACTAGGATAACAGGCATGGGCCACCAGCACCCAGCCCACTTTCGGATCTTCAGGAACCATACGCCACTGTGTTTGTGGCATCTGATGTATGTGTAGCTCATGCCTATGAATTCCAAAGTCACATCACTGATTTAACCCAAACTCTTCACTACTATAAATAACAATGCAAGAGAAATCCTCAAGAATGATCTTCAGAGAGTTTTCATGACAGGAACACCCAGTAGTATGATGGTGGTCACAGGGTCCTGCACACTTAATGTGACAGAGCCTGTAGACTGCTCCCAAAGGGACCAGTGGACACTCCCAGAAAGAGCTAGAAGACTGCTGCATCTCTGCCCATTCTTGCCAATGCCTGCCTGCTTTCTCCCACATTCTTATCTATCCTGTTTCAGTGGGTATAAAGTGGTATTTCATAGATGTGTCTCATAGACCTCTAATTACAAGTGAGCTGTAGAATCTCTTTTATTATAGCATCTGAGAGAGCCTTGGGCTAAACTGTGACTCCCCTAAATTCATATGTTAAAGTCCTAACACACACACACACACACACACACACACACACACACACACACACACACACACACACACACACACACACACACACACATACACACACACACCCCTCAGAAACATTTAGAATATCACTGTACTTTAGATCACTGTTGGGAGATTGGTTTGCTTTTGTGGCATTACTGAAATGGGAAGGCTGAATGACAAGGAGCAGACTTTTCTTGTTCAAAAACCTTTCTTCTACAGACGGGAAACTGGCTGGAAAACTAGAAAACTGAAACTCACAGAAACAAAGACCTAAGGGGAGTGACATAGCACTAGAAAGGGAACAGCCAATGAGACCACCATTGACTGTGTATGGGAAGGTCTTTTGCTTCTCTCTTCTGTAAGCTGCTTGCTGGGGAATTTAAGGCAAGTCTCCATTGTTCTTAGGGCCCAGTGTTTTTTGGAAAAGATTCCCACTGGGTCCTTACTGATACATAAATAAACATTGCTTCTGGAAAAGCCTTGGTGTCCCCCATTTCCCTGTCTGGATTTCCCATCACACTACTGAGGCTTGAACTCAGACCCTCTCACTCAAGGCTGACACCTTACCACTTGAACCACAGGTCCAATTCTGGCTTTTTGCTTGTTAATTGGAGTTAAGAGTCTCATGATCTTTTTGGCCCTGGCTGGCTTGAACCACAATACTCAGATCTCTGCCTCTTGCGTAGCTAGGATTACAGGAGTAAGCCCCAGTTCCCAGTTAGAGATGGGGTTTTTGAAAGGCTGATTGCGTTAAAATGAGGTCATTTGGATGTGAAACAAATGACTTAGATGCTGGAGAGGATACAGGTCCACACAGAGGACAGCCCACACTGAGTCCCAGGGAGAAACCCCAGAACAGCCCAATTCCAGATTTCCAGCTTACAGAACTGTGAGAAATGTGTCTGTTGTTTAAGCCATGTAGCCCTGGCATTCTGTTATAAGCGCAGCAAACTAATGCTGAGATTCTTACAATATATAGTAACCAGTACAGCATGGATGCTGGCCAATCAAAAGAGATGTAGGCCCCCAGAGTCACCCTTTAACTGCATAAACCCTAGGAATCCAAGCAGGCCTGGAGGTGGGAATTCCAAGGGCACAGGCTTAGGCAATCTGCCAACTTTTCTGACTGGCTGTCCACCAAGTAGAGCCTGAGGCATGGAGTGGGAAGTTAACACTATGTCTCCAGGTGGAAGCCTTGGGCAGGAGGGAAGGAAAGATGCTCTGAGATGAGTTTCCACACTGCCCAGCCTGCTGGGCTACCTTACCAGTTACCAGCCCTCCCTGAGTACATTCACAACACCTTAAGGAGAGGAGGATTAGAGGTCGCATGTGAGGGCCTCTCTGCCTTTGATATGCAATGATCCACATGGTCCAGCCCCACAAGCCAGAAGTTTCCATCCCTTATCCTCCACCCTCATCCTGAGAATCCAGCCTAGAATAGTCCCCATGGAGGTAAAAGCTCTTATGCTCCAAAAACATTCAGTGCAGCATTTCTATCACACTGAAAAGACAGGATCCACCTGTTTCCAACAAAGCAGACCTGTATAAATTATGAACCACAGCTGTGCTGTTTCCACAGAACCTGTAAACATTGTGGTGTGGGGGTGCTGCTACTGTCACAGTGGAAGGCAGCGCCTAGAACTGAGCAGGACTGGCACTTAAACCCATTGCCGGTGAGGAACAGGGGCACTTGGAGCTGGTGGGAGAGTAGAAGTGGCAAGATTGAGCCAGGTGCCAGTGCCTCATGCCTGTAATCCTAGGTTACTAAGATCACCTTTTGAAGCTAGTCTAGGCAGAAAAGGGCTGGAAAGGTGACTCAGTGGTAGAGTGCTTGCCTTGTGTACATGAGGCCCTGGGTTCGATTCCTCAGCACCACATTAGCAGAAAAAGCCAGAAATGGCACTGTGGCTCAAGTAGTAGAGTGCAAACCTTGAGCTGAAGAGTTGAGGAACAGCACCCAAGCCCAGAGTTCAGGCCCCACAACCAACAACAACAACAATAACAAAAGCCAGGCGCTGATGGCTCACGCCTGTAATCCTAGCTACTCAGGAGGCTGAGATCTGAGGATCTCGGTTCAAAGCCAGCCCAGGAAGGAAACTCCAGGAGACTCATCTCCAATTAACTGCCAGAAAACCGGAAATGGCTCAAGTGGTAGAGCGCTGGCCTTGAGCTGAAGAGCTCAGGGACAGTGTCCAGGCCCAGAGTTCAAGCCCCATGAATGACAAAAAAAGCAAAAAGCTAATCTGGAGGTATGGCTCAAGTGGCAGAGCCCAAGCTAAGTTTGTAAACTGATTAAGCATGAGGCTCTGGTATCAGAAAACAAAACAAAGCAGCAACAACCACAAAAAGAAAATAGTGGCAAGGCTGTGCAGATGGGCCCCTCTGCCACTCTGAAGCTGATCCACATCACCGTAATGGTGTTTATGTGAACTTCCAGGTTGGAAGGCATCCTTCTGTGTGATCTGTAGTACAGTTACTGCTGGCCACATCTGTCTAAGGGGCAGGTCAAGATGAGGCAAGGGAGACAGGAAACTGATGACTACTCCTCAGGTGTTTTGAAGATGGAGTTCCAGATTGGCAGCACTGCCCTGAGGCAGATGCTGTGGGTCACCGTGACCTCCACCTGGGGGGCTGGACACACACTTGTGTCCTCAGCTGGAAGGATGCCCACTTGGGTTAGCACTCTCAGAAGAAATGAGGCTCTTGCCGGTGTAACTCCTTATCCCACACAGAGATCTTTGGGGCTCATTCTCCATCCTTGCTCCTGCATTCTGGTATTGCCTAAGAAGGAGTAAATTAGGGAGAGAAATAAACAACTCATGGTCCAACCAGAGCTCCTCTTCCCAGGCTTAGCCAGGAGCTGGAACAGTGGCCCACATGGGGCTGGCTGGTTTTCTCCTCCACTATGTCATGCCAGTACCCACTCGGTACAGCTCTCTTCCTCTGCCTTAGCAGGCCCAGCCTCCAGTTGGACGGGAATCCTGGGTCCCAGGAGTTATGTACCTTGCTCACCTAGGCCAAGTTCCCCTGCCCTGCCCACTTGTGCCTCCTGGGAGTGGCTCCCTACAGGTCTCCAGGTCCCTCTTCTCCACCCCCTCCTTTACAGGGACACAGGAGGGGAAGCCTTATACTCCTAATTCCATATAAGAGAATGGGGAGAAGGGGCAGGCAACAGAGTGAGAGAAAGAAGACGGAAAGAGGATTGCAGGAAGCTGTTTATAGAAGCTTCCAGTCCAGCTTGTACTGTGTTTGGGCTTGAGCTGTGAGAGCTCCTTGCTGTCTCTCGGCTTCTGATCATCAGACTCAGCTGTCTTCAGCCACCTCTGCCAGCAGCTGGTGTGGCTGGAGCACGGAGGCTTAGTGGAAGAGAAAGCCTTCACATCCCAGTCAAGAACGAATCCAAGGGATGGCTCAGGAACCCAGTCTCTCTCCCAGTATGCTCTCACTGGGGTCTTAGGCTTCATCTGATTCCTGCTTGGTGCCATTTGCCTTGGCAACTGCTGTCTTTGGGCCTCAAAAACAGAGAGAGACAAGGTAGGCAGAGAATCATCAGCAAACTGGGGTCCTGGAAAATGGGGGGGGGGAATCAAGATTTCCCTAAGGATCTGGGAGTGTTTTCTCACTTTTCAAAGCAGCCTTACTCTCAGGACCCCACCGGCCTCATGCCAGGAGGAGGTAAGT
Organism: Dipodomys merriami; assembly: GCF_024711535.1. Classification (NCBI taxonomy): domain Eukaryota; kingdom Metazoa; phylum Chordata; class Mammalia; order Rodentia; family Heteromyidae; genus Dipodomys; species Dipodomys merriami. The sequence continues at coordinate 651,687 of NW_027206513.1, read as the reverse complement.
AAGACAAGACTCACACTACTCCTGAGGGAGCCATTATGGATTGGGTGAGGCTCAGCCCTATGCTGGCTGCTGGTGGTACCTAGTGTGGGAGATAGAGAGGCAGGCAGGCAGACAGAGAGATTACTGGGAATGGTGTAGCAAGGGAGGCTCTGGACAGTGTGTCCTCAGGCTAGAGAGCCCAGGAGTGGAATGCCAAGGACTTGGGGGATTCAGCAAAGGTCTCTCAGAGCAATAAGCCTAGACGGAGGCCCCAAATGGAAAAACTTGGCAAAAGGCCAATTGCAGGTAGGCCCAGGTAAAACAGCTTCAAGTCTCTGAACTTTGACAAGTGCCCAATGCCTCATGTTTTCCTGCTGCCTATCTTGCCCTTCAATCTAAAAGGAATGTATTTTCATCTCGTTTCACAGGTGAGGAAACCGCCATGGTTACTTTTATGATTATGGCAAGTCAGAGTAGACCAGTTACTCTGGAAGAGACCCCAAACCTCTCTGGCCAAGCACAAGTTGGTTTCTTGCTCACATCGCAGCCCGAGCTCCAGTCATTCACTGGGGCTGCCATTTCTTGCCTGTGTCCCTCAAAGTGTGGGAAAAGGGAGACTATAACTGGGCACTTGGAAATGGTGTGTGGCTCTTCTGCTCCCTTTTCACCAGCTGAACTCGTCTCTAAATCAAGGGGCTAGAAATTATAGAACCCCCGGAATGTCAGGGTGGCTCATCCGCAGGCCTCAAGTAGTAGCCTGAAGCTGCTACCTTCCCACACCAGGAAAACCCGGAAGCCTGAAGACCAGAAAGCAACTATAATGTCCGTGGCATCTGGGCTTTATCTTATGCCACTGACAAGCTCTAATCAGGGAAGTGCCAGGGGCCAAGCTGGGCTGGAGAGAGATAAGGCTGCTGAGGAGAGGGCAGTAAGGGGGCAAAGCAAGGGGCCAGGCCATGAGATGATCCTTAAGACTTGGAGCTGAGTCTCCTGAGCCCTGCTCCAGTGCTGTTTTTCTGTCTCAGCCCATCCTGAGAGCAAGGCCACCCATGTCATCTCTGTTGGGTGCTAGGCAAGACCCCTAAGCCTACCCTAATGGGCAGCTGAAGCAGGCCACCCTGGTTGGGGGAGGCAATGTAGAGGACAGACAGGAGGCTGTAATTCTATTGCTGGCGTCTGGAAGCCACAGGGGCCGAGGGACAATAACCACATTTTGTTCATTGCAGGCACCAGAGACATCACAGAGGCCCAGCAGGAGCCATTAGCCCAGATGGGGTGTGACTTGCAGGAAATAGTCACCCAGCAGCCTCCTCGGGCAGGGCTTTGTGGACATTGGAAGCCTTAATCCATGCCCTAGAGTTTGGTGAGCCCTGGCATAGTAGCTGGTACCTGACTCTCCACCTCACCTGGCCCGAAGGGCAGATGCACAAGGTGAAAACAGGAAAACAGCTTGGCGGGGGGACTGCACCCCCTCCCCCCCCAGCAGGGAGCTTGGTGGAGCCTGGCCAGCTGGGACTCAGGGACTGCCAGCTTCTAAATGCCCCCTCAAGGCCTTCCCTGCTGATGGTTCCTGGTGACATCTCTTGCCTCAGTCTCCCCTAATGCTTCTAGGCTATACAAGGGGGAGACGAGAGGGTCCCCAGAGATCCGGATGCTGACAGAGCTGGCTGTTCCCTGCCCTCATTCTTACCCCTCAGTGCTCTCAGATAACCCAAGGGCCCCCAATCCCCAGTGCTGGTTTCCAACAAACCTGTCTCAGGTTTTACACATACTCCCTCACCTCATCTTCATGAACCTTGTGAGTACCAGATTCTTCCTTATCCACAGAGGATGAACTGTTACCCAGAGAGGGGAGGACTCGTACATGAGGTCACACAGCCACATGAGGCTGAGTCAGATCACAAATTCCCAGGTGTGTCACCTAGGAATTACTGCTTCTTTCCCTTCCCCACCAAGACTCCTCTTCTCTGCCCTCAGACTTCTGGCCTCCCTCCTCTCATTCCTCACCTCATCTTTCTCTGAAGGTGAGCTCAGTCCCTGCAAGCTGTCAACAAACTTCAGGCTCCCTCTTTGGGGTGTGGAGCAGTATCTGTGGACAGAGCTTGTCCCTTGGGCCTCGACGGGTGGGCATTCTTGGCTCCCCCCCAAAGGATAAAAGGAACAATAATGCGGGATTAACTGAGGAGACTATGCCTCAGTTAGGGAGGGGGCATACAGGAGGCCTGGGGAGGTGATGAGACATATCAGGCCCCCAACACATGCATCCTCCCTGTGTCCCAGGATCCCTGGGAAAAAGAGAAGATGTCTGCCTATCCCAGGCAGAAGCCACCAGAGAGGATCCTGGGGGAGGGGGAGCTGGGATGGGGGCTGGCAGCTAAGCAGCTCCCATGCATGGCCCCTGGCCTGGCCTGGGGAAGATGGGCAGGGAGAGGCTTTGAACAGGATGTGAAGAGATGGTAGCTTAGTTTCGGGTCTTTTTTGTTGGTGGTGGTAGTGGTGGTGGCTTTTTGTTTTTTGGTGGGGTTTTTTTGTTTTGTTTTGTTTTTGTTTTGTTTTGTTTTCAGTCATGAGGCTTGAGCTCAGGGCCTGGGTGCTGTCCCTAAGCTCACTCATTCAAGGCTAGGGCTCTACCACTGTGAGCCACAGTGCCACTTCTGGTTTTTCTGGTGGTTAATTGGAGCTAGGAGTCTTACAACTTACCTTCCAGGCCTGGCTTTGAACTGCAATCCTTGATCTCAGCCTCCTGAGTAGCTAGGATTACAGGCATAAGCCACTTGGGCCTGGCTAGTTTAGGGTCTTTTTTCCCTTCAGCCACTTAGATTCTGGAGGCCTGGTTTTCAAGCCTTTGTCAAGACATTCAAATTCCTTTACTAATGGCTTCTACCCTAAGTTGCAACTACCCTGTTTCCTCTATCCTGTGGCTTCTTACACAATGTCTGGGTCTCTCTCCATTGCTCTGTCAGGTGTCACCTGGGGCAGAAGTCCCAGCAGTTCTCCGGCAGCAATAACCCCTGTGGCACTGACCCTGATACAGCCAGCATAGGGAGGAGCAGACAGCCTTAGGATAGAGAACTAGATGTGTGGTCCTGTCCTCTAATTTAAGAGCTACAGAGCTCTCCCTGAGCAAGTTGCTTCACCTACCTGAGCTTCAGTTTTCTCATTTGTAAATGGGCTGCTCCAGCCTGACTTGCAGGGTTGTGAGGTTTCCATGCATGACCCAAATAGCACAGCTGGGCACTGGTAGTCAGGAGCTCTTACTGAGCATGCCCAAGTGCTGGCTGCCTTGCAAGAATTTCTACCTTCCCATACATCCCTGGGCACTAAGAGGTCTCTGGAAATGGGACTGCTGTCCTGGTTTCTGTACCAAGGTCCTCATTTAATGTCTATATTTTTGCCCTGAAGAGTAACCATCACCCCAGATGCTGAGGCTGGATGCTATAAAATCATATTGGACCCTGATCTTATCTTAGATGGTTACCAAGCTCTGGTAGATCCCCTACCCCATTTGCCTTCACCCTAGTCCTCCAGACCCAGACCAGGGTCACGACCACTCCCTGTCCATGATGTGTCCATTCTGTGTGAGCTACAAGAGTTCCTTCCCTTTGAGACCTTCCAGTCAAATCAAATCCCCTTATACAAGGCCAATTTGTCCAACCCTCACCATGACAGAGAGAAAGCCAGCAGCAGGTGGAGGTGACTTTAGGAAAGGGAGCCATGAAATGAGGGCAGAAGGAAGGCAGGCGTTCCAGGGTGGGAGAGAATGACCCAGAAATATTGTCTAATTCCATGCAGGCTTCTGATGGCCAGTAATGAAGAGACTCTGCCCTCATGGGAGTCACAGTTCCAACCTGGCAAGTACTGGGAGGGTGGGGGTGGATATTAAATGGAAATGTGATGGAGAGTGGCCAGGACACGTTGAGAACATCTCAATGATACAGAGGAACCAAGGGAGAAGCTGAAAGGAAGAACATTCTAGGCAAAGGGAATAACAAGTGCAAAAAAGGGCAAGCCTGACTTCTCCAGAGGACAGAACATATTCTCAGTCTAAACACTGTGGTATTGGCAAAAGGGATAGGTACAGAGATTTGTGAAATAGAACTGAAAGTCTCTAGCCACTTGATTTTCAATAAGGGTATCAAGACCAATTAGTGAGAATAGCCTTGTGACAACTGGTATTCGGACAACTAGATAGCCACATATGAATGTGAATGTAGGCCCAACCTCACGGAATATATTATGTAAATCATTGACTGAAAAAAATCTCACTGTAGGAGCTTAAACTATAAATCTCTTAGAAGAAAACATAGGTTTGGGGTTTGGCAATTGGTTCTTAGTTGTGACGCCAAAAACATAAGCAACAAAAGAGAAAGATAGATTGGATAAACTGAAACATTCATCAAAGTGTAAAACTTGTTCATTGTTTTTCAACCAACAAATTGGCTGTGGTGACATGCACCTGCCATCCTAGCTCTATAGAAGACAATATAGGAGGATCACAATCTGAACAGGACAAAAATGCAAGACCCTACCTGAAAAAATAATGAAAAACTCTATATACACTATTACTATTCAACCCAAACATTCAGCCATTTAACTACTAGATACTCAAGAATTTAAATCAAGTACTCATATGCCCTTAACACTACTATTCACCATGGCCAACAGCTCAAATCTCCATATAATCATACTTGACACAATGTGGGATGTTCATTTAATGAATAATAATCATAGAAAGGAATGAAGTATTGATACCTGTTACAGTATAGATGAACCTAGAGAAAATTAGGCTAAGCGAAAGAAACTAGATGCAAGAGGCCACCTATTCTATGATGCATTTATATGAAATATGCAGACTAGGTAAATCCATGAGACAGGAAATAGATGAGTGGTTGCCAGGGGCAGGATGCGGGGCCAGAGGCAGTTGGAAATTGTAGAATAACTTGCTTAGTGGGAGTGGAGTTTCCTTTGAGATGATGATTGCACAACACTATGAATGTACCAAGTGCCATCAGATTGTAGCTTTTAAATGATTATTATTATTTCATTTGTTTATTTTATTTTGCTGATCATGGAGCTTGTTGGAGGGCCTAGGTGCTGTCCCTGAGCTTTTTTGCTCAAGCCTGGCTCTCTACAACTTGAGCCACAGCTCCATTTCCTGAGTTTTGGTGGCTAATTGAAGATGAGTCTCATGGACTTTCCCACCCAGGCTGACCTCAAACCATGATCCTCAGATCTCAGCCTCCTGAGTAGCTAGGATTACAGGCGTGAGCCACTGGCATCCAGTGTAAATAGTTCACTTTAACAGTTTGTTTCTTGTCAACTTCTATAAATCATTAAGAAGAAAACAACTCAGTTTTTAAATAGGTAAAAGACTCATAGGTACTTCACAAAAGATGATGTGGAAATAGCCAATAAGCACAGAGAAAGATGTAAACTTCATTAGTAACCAGGAAAATTCAAATTAAAACAATTAGGGTCTAGGAGTGTGGCTCAAGTGATCGAGCAGGGGTGCCATGACTACAGATGGAGAGGGCGTTTGGGGAGGGGGCTCAATCAGAAGTAAGGGACACATCAGAAAATAAGAGCAAGAATGGACAAATGGGTCTATATAAAATTAAAAGGCTTGGGGCTGGGAAGGTAGCTCAGTGGTAGAGCGCTTACCTTGCATGCATGAGGCCCTGGGTTCGATTCCCCAGCACCACATAAGCAAAAAGAAAAAAAGCTGGAAGTGGCACTGTGGCTCAAGTGGTAGAGCGCTAGCCTTGAGCTGAAGAGCTGAGGGACAGCGCCCAGGTCCAGAGTTCAGGCCCCACGACCGGACCCCCCCCCCAAAAAAAAATTAAAAGGCAAAATAGTCAATCACCAGAATTAAGAGATAATATACAAAATGGGAGAAAAATCAGTGTCTCAAAAATTTAACACTAAAAGTACAAATACCCCGATTAATAAATAAGCAAGCAAATTAAGTAGACAGTTCTCAGAGGAAGAAATACAGATGGTGAATAGATATACTAAGAAGCGTTCAACATCTTTAGTCATAAAGGAAATGTAAATCAAATCTACACTAAGATTCCATCTCACTACAGTCAAAATGGAATTAATCAAGAAAACAACTAAAATATTGGGGAAAGATTCCCTTATACAATATTGGTCGGAATGTAAACTAGTGCAACCACTCTGGAAGTTAGTATTAAGGTTCTGCAAAAATATTAAAAATAGATCCACCCCACCACACCATTCTTGGGCATATATAGAAGAGGGTCTAAATAAATATACAAGAGAGACACCTGCATAGCCATGTTTATTGCATCTCTGTTCACAATAGCCAAAGGGTAGAACAACGAGGTGTCCAACAACTAATAAATGGATAAGGAAAATATGGTTCATATATACCATGTAATAGTGCACATCCATAAAGAAAGATGAAATCATGTTATTTGCAAGAAAGTGGATGGACTAGAGATCATCTTGTTGAATGAGATAAGCTGAGCTCATAAAGCCAAGTACTAACACATTTTTGTTCCTTTGTAGACTCTAGACTTTAGAGATATATACAGGTGGTTCATGGCTATAATCCTAGATACTCAGGAGGTTGAGACTTAGTGGATCACAGGTTTAAGCCAGTCCTGATAGAAAAGTCTGTGCGACTGCATCTCCAGTTAACCAACAAAATGTTGGGTTGGAAGTATGACTCAAATAGTAGAACACTGTCTGTGAGCAAGAAAGCCAAGCAAGAGCATGAGACCTTGAGTTCATATACTAGTCCCAAACACATACACACACACACACACATGCATGAGTATACACACACACACACACACACACACACACACAAAATTTGATTATAAGAATAGGACTAGATGTTTGGGAAGATAAGGGGAAAAGGGAGAGAAAAAGAGAAAGGGTGAATAATACTGAAATCCATTGGTTTGTGTATAAAGATGACCCTAAAAGCTGTTAAAAGATATGAAGGTGGGGAGAATGGGAGTAAAAGGGAAATAGAAAGGGTTGTTCTGATTAAAATATGATATTGCATGTGATAAATATCATGGTGAAAACCTCTTGGTATAACTAACACACAATATAAATGAATAACCAGACCATTACAAAGGCTCTTTAGGGGAAGGTATCAAAGGAGGGGAAGTGGGAATGGAGGAGTGAATGAGGATGAATATGGTCAAAGTGCTTTATATGCATATATTAATATACAACTGTGAAACCTGCTGAAATACTTTTTAGAAGGGGCGGGGGTAAGGGAGCATGATAGAGAGAGTGAGATTTGTGGGACATTGTTTACATGTGTGGAAATGGCACAATGAAACCCTCCTGAGCAACTAATGTATGCTAATAAAAAAAATCTTAGGCCGGGCATTGGTGGCTCATGCCTGTAATCCTAGCTACTCGGTAGGCTGAGATCTGAGGATCCAGGTTCAAAGCCAGCCCGGGCACAAAAGACTGTGAGACTCTTATCTCCAATAAACCACTCAGAAAACCGGAAGTGGCATTGTGGCTCCGTGGTAGAGCTCTAGCCTTGAGCTGAAGAGCTGAGGGACAGCGCCCAGGCCCAGTGTTCAAGCCCAAAGACAGACAAAAAAAAAAAAAATCTTAGAAAAGGAAGGAGGAAGAAGAGGAGGAGGAGGAAGAGGAGCAGTATTCCAGGGGTGGAGACATGGTTCAAGTGATAGAGTACCTGCCTAGCAAATACAAGGTCCTGAATTCAAAACCCAGTACCACCAAAAAAAAAAAAAAAAAAGGAGGCACATTAGTACTGGCTGATCAGCCTGAACCTCAACAATGAAAGTGGTGTGGGCCTTGGATGCAAAGAGTGCTTGGAGAGCATTGTCCGTACCCTTCCCTGGCCCAGATGATGAGATACCCAGGCCCAGGAAGAACCCATCCTGAAGCACAAGGTAGCAGAGCTAGGGCAGGAGCCACCAGCTGCTCTCAGCACACAATTCTCTGATGACAGGTGATGACGACTTCCTGCTGGGACATTCTGTGTAGGACATGGAAGGCACAAGATGTCATTCTGAGAGCACATGGGGTGGTCTTGGCTCATATGGAACAGACAAACATGGTGTGGGGGACAGTAGTGACAAACTCTGAGACATGGAGAAGAAGCTGGGACCCATGGGACATACTTTGTCGCTGGGACACAGGGGTCCTCACTCAAGCTGAGGAGGCTGAAGGACTGGGGCAGCCAGTTGCTTTCCTCAGAGACAGCAGAAAGACCTAGAAGGAAAAGAGGCCAGAGGAGCGAGAGCCGAACAGAGCAGACAGGCCTGGCACTTTAAGACCACAGCCTCAGATCAGCTCCCGGACCTGTGGCTTCTAGAGGAGGAAATGGGGGTCATGACTGAGGCCCTCACACTTTCAAGAAGTTGAGAACATGATGTCAGCCACCCTTGCACAAAGACCATGTCACCTCAGGGCTCATCAACAAGCCTCAGAGCAAGGCTGAGGGGAAGGGAGGGCAAGTGGAGGGCGGGAGGGACCTGGAGCCTGGGGTCCCCCCTCCCTGATGTCGCCATCCGTGGCCTGGAAGAAGCTTCTGTCTGTGAGTGTTGGCTGTTAAAAATAACCCGCCTCTTCATCATCCCGACAGCCGTACTCCGGGACAGCATGTTCCAAGGCCAAGCTGCTCTCTAGGGACCCAGTGACAAAGCAAGGAGGCCTGTGGATGCTCCTGGCCTGAGAGGCAGGAAAGTGGCCCACAGTCAGCCAGGCTTCCCAATCACACTCAGTCCTCCCTCCTTACTGGAGCTCTGGGTTCCTGGGTCTGTGGGGCCCTGAGAGGTGGCGCTGCCATAGGGTCTGTAGGCCTCCACTGGTGAGCTGGATCTCAGCAAGGAAGACAATTGGTTTCTCCTGGTGCCACATGGCTTCCTCCTCTGACTCCCAAAACCATCCCTGTGATCAGGGACCTCAGGGGCTTCTTGGGCAGTCAGGGAAAAGGAAGGACTAGGATTCAGGTCAAAACCCTTGCCCTTGTCCCTCAGATGTGATGTTCCTTCTGCTGTTATCCCTTCTGCATAGGAGAGGAAGAGGGTGGTAGCAGCACTCAGGATTAAGAGGCAGTAAGGTCTCGATTCAATTCCTAGCACAGCATAGGCTAAAGCGTGACTTGGAGAAAGTTGCTTAACCTTTCTGTGCTGATTCATTTGGAAAAGAGGTAGATGCTTTGGTCTCAGTCTTGTAGAGTTACTGCAGAATGAGTTCCAAATGTTCCTAAATTCAGTGTTTTACAAAGAGTGATCCCTCAATTAATGGTGTTATTATATTATTATAGCACCATGGTTATAAATGTTGGCTATGGGATGGAATTTCAAATCTGCCTCTGCCATTGGCCAACTATGTGGCCTTGAGCAAGTTGCTTGACTTTTCTGATCCTTAATTTCCTGAACTGCAAATGGAACGATGCTATTTACCCCCTGGAGCCATGGCAGGGTTCCTTGGGTGAATGCCCTTGGGTTGGTGCTGAGCAAAGAGCTCAGCACTCTGAGCGAGCATTGGAGCTGAGCCCAACAAGAGCCTAGAGACTGGGCAGAGTGAGGAGCAAGGCAGCTTCTTTGGGCCATGCTGCTTCAAATCCTCCTTCCTTCCTGGGTGCATGCATTTGCATGCACACACACATGCACACACACATGCAATGCACATGCACATGCACATGCACAAACATGAATTCACATACCACAGCCTCTAGATGGGTCTCCCCATCTGGGCCTCTAGAGACCCCTGCAGGAGACCCTGCCATCCCTGCACCCCACCTTCTTGCTATCCTGCTGTGCCTAGGAGGGAGAGCAAGAGAGAGCTGGGGAAACAACAAAATGAGAGGAGGCTCCAGATTTGGAGAAGGAAAGAGAGACAGGGAGAATGAGAGGAAGGAAGAAGAAAGCCAAGACGCAAAGCAAGATGGAGAAACAGGACATTTGTAACAAATGAGGAAGATAAGAGTGACCTCTTTAAAGACCCAATGGGAAGAGAGAGGAGAGGAGGGACCAGCTGGGGAATGCCCATGGGTTGAGGGGCAGTGATGAAGCCGAGACAGCCTGTCTCTCCAAAAGCAGGACTTTTATCTAAGGGGATGTGTTGTCATGACAACAGGTGTCATGTTTAGAGTAATTACTGGTGAATAATGGAGAGAAAAGATGGCAGCCCTAAATAATACCTCCAAGGAAAGGGTCTTAAAGGCAGCCCCAGGCTCTATCATTGCCTGTCCCATTCCAGACTCAGCATGTTTCCTAGTCCAAAAATCTACCCTATGGTAAGCCTTCTAAGCCACAGGCACACACCTAGGCCCTGCCTCTCCTCTTTGTCCTTCCTGAGGCTGACAGGGAGATAGTGTCTCTGTGACAAACATCTCCTTTCCATGACCCTCTGAGCAAGGTATAGATCATTTTATAGATAACAATGCAAGATTCAGAGAAGTTGAGTGACTTCTCTGTGACTACACAGCAAGTCAGCCAAGATCTGCATGCAGCTCTGTGGCTCTACGCAGGCCCTCCCCGGGTTATTCCCAGGGCTAAGCACTGTCCTTCACAGGCTAGAGATGGCCTGTTCTTCCATCTTCGGCACCGGCTGAAAAGGGTCAGGGACCTAGTTTGGGGTGAGAAGAAAAGGGGAGACGAGACTGTTCCCTGTGTCTGGCTTTCTACAGACATTACATTATTGGTCCATTGAGATCAATATTTCCATTTGCAACCTACTAGATACCTCATGGTATGCAGGGACGGTGGGAGCTTGCCTGCAGTTTAACTGGGGGTGGAGGCATGGCTCCATTTCTGATGGGCTTCTGAGCCTGGGGAAATGGAACCTCTGAAGCGATCCCTCCCAGCACCACCTCAGGCCTGAGCTGTGATGTCTACAGCTGCCCTTCCCACATCCACCCTCTGGGCCATTGGACTCACACCACAGAGCCTCCTGAGCGACAATGACCTCTGGGCCACCAGGTGGAGAAGGAGATAGGACTCCCAGCTCCAGGGAGGCTCAGCCTAGCAGGGTTTGTTTGTTAAATTAGTAGATCTGGGACTCTGGGAGGATGAGGCTCTGGCCTTTCACAAGGCTTGGGCCTCACGCCCTGAACCCAGAGCTCTGCTTGGTGTTAAGGTGACGGGGTGGGAAACCTTCTTAACACCCCAAGACTTGTCCCAGGGGATCTTTCTCAAGGATAGATCTGGACCTCTGCACCTCTCTGAAATAAACCCAAGATGGAGAAAGACTGGCAGTGATAAGTTGGGGGAGGGGGGGAGGCGGTGCAGCCTACCTGGGGTTTCCAGAGGCTCTGATCTGCCGTGTGTGTGTGTGTGTGTGTGTGTGTGTGTGTGTGTGTGTGTGTGTGTGTGTGTGTATGTGTGTGTGTGTGTGTGTGTATAACAGAGATAAAGACAAAGAAGGAAGAAAGAAATCATTCATGAGGTAAAACTGCAATTGGGGAGGCAGAACTGAGGATTTTCCAGCCTTCTAGAGAATTCATCAACAGAAGATTTGTAAACAGAACTTGAAGCGGAAAAGCAATATGAGGGCTGGCATGCGTGCAGAGTGGTCCTTCCTGCAGGCCCCTCCTCAGCTCTGGACCCTACACATGACCCCCACCAAAGCAACCTGTCCTTTCAGCTCTGGGTGGCACAGAGGGGCCTAATCCCCCAAGGCTCACTGAACTCCTCATGCTGCCAGGCTAGTTATGACCAGAGGACCCTAGTCAACAGACACACAGAGACGCAGAGATGCCCAGGGCAGCCAGTGGACCTTGACTTCTTGGGCAGCCAGTGGACCTTGACTTCTTGGTGGTCAGAGTCCACCCACACAAGGCCCTTTGGAATAGGACGAAGATGGGTGACAAGAAGAAAGGCAGAGAGAAAGGGAGTGCATTGGTCCCAGATGGCCTCAGGCTGGCCTGAGGGTGCTGGTGTGTCAAGGGGAAGCCAGAGGGCCTGGGCAGAGACTGAAACTAGCATCTTCCAAGATCCCTCACCAAGGGCAAAGTCAGTACAAGAAAGACTGTGCACACAGTACCCCTACTGCAGTTAGAATGAGGGCTCGGGTCTTGCTGCCCTGGTCCCCAAGCCCAGAGATACAAGGCTTAGTTCACATTCAACCCTTACAGCCACCAAGTTCATCCTATACGATGACAGAGGCCTGGTGGGTGGGCTGAGGTGGGCATCCTATGTGAATCAATGGAGCTATCAGGCTTTCCAGCACATGACTTACCCTCAGGCATGGACATCTAGATGCAGACCTCACAGCCCTGCCCCAAACCTGTCTACCTTCCAGGTTGCTGGGGATTGAGGTGCAGCCATGAGTGGCCTGAAGCCCATGCAAAACAATGTCTGGTTGGGTAAGGATCTGGGCTGTGAGTTCTAGCTATGGGACCTGGGGCCAAATCCACAGGCCTTATTCCCCTCACCAGATCACAGAGCAGCAGCCTGAGAGATGTCAGGCCAGAGAAAGGAAAATAAACAAGAAAGTTTGTTGGATGCCTTCAGCTGCTGCCTTGTCTCCACCCCTCTACCTCCCCTTCTTGTTTTCCTCCACATTCTCATTGGAGGCCAGCTCCTGACACTCACATTCCTCCCTACTTCCTGGAGACAGAGACCCTGACATCTGACTTATTTTTAGTCAGCTGCTCAGGAGCTGAGCTGGCGCTGAGCCTCATCCCACCCTGTCTCCTGCCCCAAGAAAACAGCCTCTGGCCTGGGACAGCTCAGAACATGAGCAAGTCCATAGTCAAGCCACAGGCTGGACAGCACACCCAGCTCCTATCACTGCATGGAATCAGGACACCAGGCTCTCAAACTATCCTTGCCTTGCCTTCACTTTCCTAAGGAAATGGGACCTCCAAGGGTTTCCCCTTCCTACTATCTTTATTTGGATCCAGGGTACCAGCTAAGAAGCTAACCCTCACCAGTTCACACCATGCTTCCTGGCCTTGCTCTGGGATATCTGCTGTGCTTTCAGATATAAGGTTCGTGGGATCTCAAGAGACCTCCCCTATGGAAGCAGCAACATAGGAACCCTACAAGTCTCTGAAGACACTTTTTACTGCCTCAGATGGCTTTGCTCAAACCAGCCCTTGTCCCTACATTCACCAAGGATGAGAATTGAGAGCAAATCCATTTTATCTTTCATTCTTGCAATCATTTACAAATCCCTGAAGCTTTGTCTGTGTCCATAGAGAATTCTAGGATCCATTACTGATATCTGCCAGGGACTTGGCAGAGAGGGTGGAAACACAGGTGTAGCATCTGATATATTTCCTTGAGAACCTTCTTCACTCAGCTACACACTGGAAAGAACCTGCTAGAACTTTCCATGTGGGAAGCATGTAGCCTTGAAAGCTTGGGTGAGGGAAAGCAGGTTGAGTGCTATATATACAGGACAGGAACATCTTTCATGACACAGAGTGCACCCTCCTTCCCAGCATCCCCAAGCTGCTGAGCACTGAGTCAGGAGACAATCATCTCAAGAGACTGCCTGCTCCCCTTGGAGAAGACCTGGGTTTCCACAGTAACTGCAACAGTTCTGCCATTCACATGTCTTTAAGGACATCTGATATATCAACACTGCCTCTCACATCTTTCTCCAAGTAACCAAGGTTATTTGAACTGTGAGGAGATTGAAACTCAGAGAGGTTTAGCAATTTGCCTAAAGCCACACAGCTAGTAATTAATAGAACTAGGACTGACTCCAGATCTAGTATTCTTTTCATGTTCAGGATAACCCCAACTGTACCTCTCTCTTCCCATCCCTCTGTACAACTCCATCGACACTTGCACCTGGGGTTGCTCCTGCCACAACTGGTGCTTCCCTAGCTCTCACTTCTACCTTGAGCTCAGCCAAGACCAGGATGAAATTTCCAAGAGGAATTTCTCTGGGAATCTCTAGAGAAAGTAAACAAAACAAAAATGAAAACCCCAAGAAGTCAGAGACATGTCCCCAGAGCCCTGAGTCCCCAGGTCTTGGAAAAATAACTCCCAAGACTGTCCCAGTTTGCTGGAAAACTCACTGACCCTACAAGTACTGACTGGATACCTGCTCAATGCCAGGTACTGTCATGGGACAGAGAAGTGAATCCCTACTCTCTTGGACCATCCTTGCAGGAGTAGTAAACACTTACCACAGCCTTGCTCTGCTAGTCGCTCTGCCAAGGCTAGGACAAATGTGGCCTGTTTAGGAGCCGTATCTCTGCCCTCCACCCTTCCAAACCATGACCCCAGGGAGCCCACCTCTCATTTCCTTCCTGGAGGGTCTCACCTCTCTTCCTCCTCTCCCATTCCCAGCTTGAGATGCCTTTCTCAGCCTTACTTTAGCCACAATGCCAAGTCCAGACAGGTGGCCATGCCCTGGTCTCACCAGCTCCTACCTACCGTAGGAAACATCCTCAAAGATGGCCCTTCTAAAGCTCAGCCACCTGGGACATCAGTGCCCAGGGCTGAACTGGAAAGGGGTAGGGGTGACTGACTGACTGGTATTAAGCCTGGGTAGAGGTAAGAGGAGACTGGGTAAGTATAGGCAGGAGAGTAGTAGAGGGGGACATGACAGGTAGGTAGGAAAGCTGCTCCCCCAGTAATGAATGATCAGAAAAGACAAGGAGAGGTAGAAGCAACAGGCTTTGCTCCCTTCTTCTCTCCCCCTTGTCCTGGGGTTCCTGGGGCAGTGCCCTGAACACCACAGATTCCAGTCCCCTCCTTCACAGACAAGGAAGAAGTTGAAGTTCAGAGACGCAAAGGGCTTTGCTCCAGGTCACCCAGCCATTTGGTTGAACTACTAGGGTCACTACCAGTGCTTCTGAAACCACCAGGAAGTCCTCCCAAACGCTGTAGTATAGGTGCCTACCTGACTCCAGGAGCCAGGCCTGGACTTGTGCTTGGAACAGCTGTGTCAGAGAGACTGCGAATTCACTGTGAGAGACCCAGTGGAGCCTGCTGCCCTGGTCACTTTTGGCCATGACGCATGTGCTGAGAGAGAAGGCTGGGTTTAACTCTTGCCTCCCAGTCCCTCAAATACCTTAGAGCCAAGGCCCAGCAGCCTCTCACCCCCCTCCCTCACAGCTGCAGCTGCATTAAGTGGGAACACAGGAACACCTGGGCCCCCCTCCACTACTTCCCTCTTGAAGTGGCCCCCAGGTCCTCACAGAAGCCAGAGGGAGAAGGGAATGGGTGGGGAGGCATTCCATCTGAAAAATCCCGGCTGCTCTGAGATTCAAGGAGCCACCCCTCAGCTCCAAAAGGGGCCTTCTCTCTCCTCTGGGAAATCAGAGGTTAGGACCCTCGCACCCTGGGCCTGGCCTAGCACCTCCCCCTCCTGCCTGTCCTGCTGGGGAGTCAGGGGCCCCAGAGGGCCGCAGCAGGGACAGAAATAGTCTCAACTTTCCAGGGAGGCAGGATCTTTTTCAGTCTCCAGGCTGTTCCGGCCTCCTCACAGCCACCACTGATCCATGGAGCCCCGTAGGGCAACTGAAGAACCAGGGTCATCCCCTTGGATGAGGGGAAGTCAGAGTCTGCCCAAGGCAGGGGGGAAGGGCAGTATCTGGGGATTAAAGAAAGGGAAGAAGGAAGAGAAGGGGGGAAGGGAGCTAGGATGCGAAGTAGAAGCAAGATGGAGAGGGGGCTCTCCTGAAATCACTTCTAATCAATAGATGGCCACAAGGCTAAACCAAGGGCAGCAGCCTTTGGCCCAGGGCCAGCGCAGAGTGTGAGATCAGAACCCACAAAGTAGGGAGTGTGTATGTTGCTCCTTCCAGCTCCTTCCAGCACTGGCCTTCTGACAACAGCCTTCCCCAGCTGGATGAAAGAAGGATGGATGTGGAGCACGAAGAATCCAGAAGCTAATTTTAGCCTCGTGTGCCCTGTCTACCCTGCTGACAGTGAGCAGAGCCTGGGAGATGGGAGTTTGGCACCCCCTGCCTGGGACCTTGTTAATATGGGGGATCAGTAGGGAAGGACTACCCAGAGCTACCTAGGGGTCAAGGCTCACAGACCCCATGGCTGGCATTGGGAAAAGCTGCATCGAACTGCAGAGGAGGCTGAGGCTGGGTGGATTTCCATCTCGATTCTAGATGACCTTAGGCAAGTCCGCCCTCTGCCTCCATTTCCTCGCCTAGAAACAGAAATATTAATTGCACCAAGTTCACATGATGCATATCAGACACTGTGCTTTTACAGCTCAGTGCTTCCCTTACTCCTCTTGAATGGCCCATCTCAGAGACCCCTCCAATGGGGCACTCACTTCAAGCTTGGTGCCCAGTTCTGTTTTGAGGCACAAAGAAAAGAAAAACTTCCATAAGCCATAAGCATGGCCCTGGCAGAAATTGACTAACTGCAGGAACCACTGTCTGAACCTTGCAGGGAGCTGGAGCAAACTAGAAGGGAAGAGAAGAGCCAAACTGGGGAATCCTGGGGACCACAGGGGTCTCCTCTGTGGCAGGCAAGGATCAAGCTTAGCCCAGGGACAAACAGCTGTGGCAGAGGTGGGACATGACCCTTGCTTGGGCTTCTGTATTTTCATGGGCATGGAAGCCCCAGCCCATCCCTGCCATCCACAGTGACCAGGACCTGTGAGCAGAATGCTCAGCCTCACCAGGGTAGTGGAAGGACACCTAGTAGCAACTCCAGTCAGCACATACTGGCTGAAGCCAGTAGCAATCCCATTTTTCAAGCTTCCCATTCCCTTCCTGGCACAGGGGGGTGGGGGGGGGGAAGGGGGGAAGGGAGAGAGAGGGAGGGTGAGAAAGGAAGGGGGAAGGGGAGGGGAACAGAGGGAGGGAGGCAGGGAGGGAGGGAAAGAGAGGATCTCAAAGAGGACAGGAATACAGGCTGCATTAACCCATACGTCTCCCTCCACCCAGAGTCTCTGCAGTTAGGCACCTTCCTTCCAGGACCTTTTCTAAGCAGGTAATCAGTGGGGTCCCTCACCACAATGCTCCAAGGAAGACTTTTCAACAGCCTCAACTTCCCAACAGCAGCCTGAAGTAGGGGCCAGCTCTGAAAGCTCCCTCCAGGGTCCAACCTACCAACAATGATCCAAATTGTCCCAGAGTAAGGTGACTGAAGGGGTATCTTTTCCCCACTTCTGTGGTAGGCCCACCCTGAACTTAGGGATATCTCAAGAAAAGAGTCTCCAGAAGGTTGCTGTGCTCCACCAAGGCACTTTGCCTCTGCCTGGAGGCAAGATGAAAAAGGGGCTCTCCTGAAATCAATTCTAATCTATAGATGGCCACAAGGCTAAGCCAAGGGCAGCAGCCTTTGGCCCAGGGCCAGAGCAGGGTGTTAGATCAGAACCCACAAAGCGGGGAGAGTGCACGCTGACACCAGACTCCTTCCAGCACTGGCCCCTGACCTCACCTCTAGGGTTTGCCAGGGTTACTCCTGTGAAGAAAAGGGCCACTTGCACCCCCTGCCCATCTCTATTGTTCCAAGCCTTCCTTAGGAAACTAGTAACCCTCAGATGTGCTCAAGTCCTACTCACAAAGACCTGCCTGGAGTAGGAGGGAAATGGAGAGGGGAATGGGAGCCAGGGATCTTGGATCTGGCTCCAGATGCACCCTACTATTAGTTGCATGGCCCTGGATGGATCCCTGGGATGCTGTCTCTTGCCTTCCTCATCTGGGAATTGAATAAGGTAGCAAAATCAGAATGTACCTAGACAAGGATCTTGCCTATAAAGGCCTAACAGCAGGTACCCCCTAAATCTGGATTCAAAGCAATCCCTTGAGCAAAAAGCTAAGCAAAAAGCTAGCAAAAAGCTAGGCAGCCTGGATTCTAGATCTAGCGCTGCCTCTATGTGTCTATGTGAGGCCAGTCTAAGCAAGTCATCTTCACTGGGCTTTAGTCTCTTCCTTCATAAAATTCAAGAATGCAAAATCACTCACTCACACACACACACACACACACACACACACACACACACACCATCATACACTTCTTAGTGGCAGTGACAGACATAAACAATCAACCACAGCACTGCCACCTGCTGAATCCACCCAGATGCAGTCTCAGCATCTCCATGCAGCCAGCACCACTGAGTGAGAGAGCTGGCTCAAGAGATGGAACCACAATTCTGTGTCTGAATTTGGTAGTTTTATGGTCCCAGGACCCAGCACAGTAACTTGCTGTCACAATGTCCTCTTTTTGTACAATGACCTCTTCCCACAAGGGTATTAGGATTAAATGAGATTGTATGTTCATGATGGACTTGCAAACAGTGCTACTCCACTGGTTCACTTCACTTCACAGGTAAGTTCCTATCTCCATTTCCAGAGACAGAGCGCCTGATCTCGGGTCCAGGAACCTGCCCCTTGAAGAGCCTCATGCAACAGGAGCCATGGGGTTCAATGAAAAGACCATGAGCCTGGATGACCCTGAGAAAATCATTACACTTCTTTGGGTCTGGTTTCCCCTGGATAAGATTGACAGATTCATATCTTAGCAAGTAGGAATGAGTACCAGAAAAGACTCAGGAAAAGGGTACCTCAGAACAATCCGCCATACGAAATGTAGGAGGCCTCAGGACCTTGGTGCCTTGGCTAGGGGTAGAGGAGATGGGAATAGGGCAGGTAGGTCTTTTTTTCTTTTTCTTTTCTTTTTTTTTCTTTCTTTCTTTCTTCTTTTTTTTTTTTTTTTTTTTTTTTTTTTTTGCCAGTCATGGGGCCTGAACTCTCCTGGGTACTGTCCCTCAGCTCTTCAGCTCAAGGCTGGCATTCTACCACTTGAGCCACAGCACCACTTCTGGCTTTTTCTGTTTATGTGGTGCTGAGGAATCAAACCTAGGGCCTCATGCATGCAAGGCAAGCACTCTACCACTGAGCTACCTCCTAGCCCCAGTCTTTCTTGTTAGGTTCAGTAAGGCCATATGCACACTGGAAGCTCTGCTCTAGCAGAGCATGGCACTGAGAAATTACGGACATGGTGAAAGTATACACAATGGGAATAGTGAAGTAACCCCATACCCCATAACTCAGGTCTCACTGTTTCCTCTAAGTTCTCTTTGTGGGGTCTGCCCTGGGCAGCAGCCCTGCCTATGTTCTCTGGCTACCAGTCTGCGATTAGAGCCAGATCAATGTAGCTTGGGGGCCTCAGGCACTTTATGTGGACAATGGTGTTCACAGCCTTCCAGCTAGAAGGGTTGAGGACGGAGCATAGCAACTCCATTCTGCCTGCTGCTCCTGCCACAAATAGCAGCTTCATGTCATTTGCAGAGAGGCATTCCTCCCTCCCACCTACCCCTGGGGTTTCCATCCACCTCAGTGGTCCCTGCTGCTGCGGGTGACTAATCAACAGGGTAGCTTGATGCTGTCTCAAACACTGTCACTGATTCAACAGCCTCTGTACGTAGCCTTTGCTTGTACCAAACAGGAGGTGCACTCCTGTTTCTCCTCCAAAACTCAACCTAAAGGCCACCTCTTCTGTGGAGCTCTCCTTCTCCTTCTTTTCTCTTATCCAATGTCTGTCTCCAGCTCCTCTGGCTCTCCTCACCTCCACTAACTTGTGATGATGAATTAGGATGCTGAGGGTGACAGGTGCGGGGCCGGGGGGGGGGGGGGGGAATACAGCTACACCTGAGGAAGGTCAGGATAGCTGTCCCTGGGAGGGAGTTCTAGCTCACAGGGTCAATATTCAAGCATGCTGTGCAAAGAGCTGAGAATCAACCACTCCTGGAAGCTTTTGGAAAACAAGGATAAGATTTGTTTATTCCAAAATATGCTTTATTGATAAAATAGGTCAACTTCTGGAAAAAAAAATAACCTTGCATGTCACTCCAAGGGAGCCACAGGCCACATCCCCATGAGGGCACACACATGATTGTCGGCAGATGATCACAAAGCAGTCCCTTCCCCTGAACCCAACCCCCCAACCATACCCCAGGCCAGTGTCCTTGCTTGACAGCCACCACCCACTGAGGACCAAGTTGGGCAGCCTTCTTCCTCTGGAAGGACTTTTTGAACATCATTCTCTCCACTCCAGAAAACTCCCTTAGCACCCTTCCAGATCTAGCAGGTGCATACACTGCCAACATCCAGGTGCTCAGCCCACCCTTCCCCAATACTAAGAGGTCTGCTGCTCAGCGCTGAAGCCAGAGCAGCCCATGGAGAAGGCTGAGAAACATCCCTCACGCTCTCAGTTGTTCCAAATACCAAGATCTGGGGTACAGGGAGAAACAGGAGGGAGAGGCTCCTCAGTGTACAGCCCCATCACTGCAGGGTCCTAGACAGGCAGCAAGCAAGCCACCCACCAGGGGTGCAGTTAGTAATATTTTACAAAGACTCATGCAAGACAGAGACCTGCCAGAGCCAGAGCACTGTAGCAAGTGGTTCTCCCAGGAGTCCACCGAGGCCCTGCCCAAGTCCTCCACCTGAAGTTATCTCAGACTGCTTCCGTGGTGTGGGTATTTTTAGCTGTCTTGGGGAAACAATTTCCTTGCTTGATGACAAAAGATTTATCTCCCACTGGGGTAGGGGCCAAATCACTGAAAACCCTCTTGGTGTTGCAAGAAACATGTTGAGAAGCTGTCACCTAGCATAATAACTCAAACCTTTGCAGGCACAAGAGCATGTTCTCAAAGAAATCCTGAAACTTGAAATAGTGATTCTGTGTGCTACTCCTCGCTTCCCGTTTGGGGTAGGAATTCATACCCCAGGCACAGAACAAAAGTCTGCAGGAAGGCGGGTGGTGGTAAACACATAGAAAAGGGATTTTTATATCACCAGATAATGACATTTGCTGGTTCGCTAGTGCATTCCCCCATGGAGCTCAAAGCTTTCTGCAGAGCTTTCATCTCCCTGCAGCAAGTAGGCGGCAAAGCAATTGTCGCCCTGGCTTTGACAAGGGGCAAATGCCAGGGTTTGAGGATCATCTACTGGAGCAGAGGCTAGACCCCCCAGACCACCTCACTGGATGCAGCAACATGCCCACTTGCTTCCCAGAAGGGTGCTGGGTAAGGAAACCAATCCACAGTTCTGATCTTCTAAGGAGCCACAATCTGAAGGTAGGGTGAAATGGAGGGCGCAGAGACAAAACCATCATATAAATCTCCATTCTGGTGCCCAAGACAGGTGCACAGTTTCATTTCTTCCTCCTTAGCAGCAGTACCTCTTGGGAAAAGGAGAAAGCTGGCTTCCTGCTCTCTGGGGGAGGAGGGGGGGCTTGGGGTGATAAAAAAGAAACAGGAACATCACCAGCAAGTCACCTGGCAAGGCACACAGGTACCTCAGGAAAGGAAGGCCTACCTATCAGCTAATGGGTGACTGGGAGGGAGGTCCTCTATTCCAGCCTCATTTCAGCTTCATCCAGGAAGAGCCAAACTGTTATCCATCTGCTTGTGTTTGGGTGGTGAAGATATTTCCCCCACAACAGAGCCAGCAAAGGAAGACTTTGAGTGAACCCATTTAAACAGCCCCTCTGTCCCAGACCTTCCAGGGGGGCTCCTAGGATGAGGTCTGTAGGAGCTGGACGGGGACCAGAAAGCCCCAGGGAGACAGCCCCATAGAGCAGAGCAAGAAACGGTGACCCTGGCACCATTCCCATACTGGCAGGGGGCAAGCAGGCTCACCAGGATGTCTGGGTCCACTGGCGGCAAAGGATCCTTCTGAAGGCACGGCGAAAGTCCTGGTTGAAGATGGTATAGATGACGGGGTTCAGAGAGCTGTTGCAATAACCGATCCAGAAGAAGAACTGGAAGAGTCCATGGGGCACCTTGCAGTGCTGTGGGCAGATGGCGCCCAGGCTGTAGCTGAAGAAGAAGGGGAACCAGCAAAGTACAAAGACACCGATGACCACAGCCAGCACAAAAGTGAACCGCTTTTCCCGGGTCAGCTGTGCCCGGCGACGCCACCACCTCCCACTCATAGCACCCACACCCCTGCCCAGGAGCACCTGGCCACGAAGGGTGGCCAGCACCTGGGAACCCTGGGGTTTCTGCAAGGGAGGTCTGTGTACGGAGGCAGGAGACACTGGCACTGCCTGAGGTTCACAGGCTTCTTCCTCCTCTTCCTCTTCCTCCTCAGCGTCCTCTTCTCCCTCCTCAGCTTCCTCCACAGATGCCTCACAAATGCTCTTCTTCGGGCCCTGGCCTGAATTGGGAAGGGCAGGCCAGCTAGGTGGCAAGGCCCTAGCCCCCGGATCTTCTGGGGTCTCCCCTTCGTTCTTCTCTCCAGGAGGATTGGGGCATCCATTGGCCTCTCCAGTAGAAGATAGACGAGAGGCCAGGGTTGGCACCTTGGCTGAGGTTGGGGGGCCCCCAGGAGCAGGACGAGACTGCTTAGACTCACCATCCTCAAGGCCTCTCTTGGCCCTTGGACCTCTGCGGTTGCTGCTGCGTTTTGCAATCAGGTAGATGCGCAGGTAGACAAGAATCATGATAAGGCAGGGTGCAAAGAAGGACGCGAAGCTGGAGGCCAAGATGTACCAGGCCTCTTGGTTGAGCTTGCATTGGGGGCGACCGTGCGGCTGGGGTCCCTGGTCACCCTTGTAGATGAGGGGCGGCAGCGAGATGAAGGCTGCGATGAGCCACACGGTGAGGATGATGCACTTGATGCGGCGCGGAGTGCGTTTGGAGTTGTACTCCAGCGCGCGGCTCACCGCCCAGTAGCGATCCAGGCTGATGGCGCACAGGTGCACAATGGACGAAGTACAGAAGAGCACGTCGAGCGCCAAGTAAACCTCGCACCACGTGCGCCGGAAGTACCAGTAGCCCAGCAGCTCATTGGCCAGCGAGAAAGGGATGATGAGCGTGGCCACCAAGATGTCAGCGGCCGCCAGCGACACCAGGAACAGGTTTTGTGGGGCGCGCAGGGAACGGCTGGTCAACACAGCCAGGATGACCAGTGAGTTCCCGAAAATGGTGAAGAGGATGAGGAAGGTGATGACCGCCGCGATGGCGGCCGTGGCCTGCACGGAGTAGGGCTCCTGGTGGTCCATGATGGGGCCAGATGTGGCCAGGGAGAACACAGCTCGCCACACGCACGCACCACAGGAGAGAGGGCCACCCTGGCTGGACCACACGAAGGGGTCGTCCCCCTGGTAGCGCAGAAGGCTCTGTGGTGCCAGGATCTGGCCGGGCGCGGCCTGGGAGGTCTGCGGCCCCGGGGCCAGCCACTGCCCGCCTACATCCCCATCCCACAGTCCCCGCAGGCCGTCCAAGAGAAGTTTTCCAAGTTGTCCCGCTGCGGTCCCAGTCCCACTCGCGACCCGAGGAAAGTAGCGCCGTCGTGCCACGAGGCTCCCGGACGCACGGTGGGGTTCAGGGCCCCGGGCCGGGTTGATGGAGGTGCGCGGCGGGTCCTGGCGGAGGCGCAGAGCTGACGCTCCGCGCGCAGGCTCCCGCGCCGCGCCGCGCCGAGCCTGCCTGCAGCCCGCCGCGGCTGGGGAGTGGGGAAAAGGCTGGAGGAGGGAGGAGACTGGAGGCGGGAGCAGGAGGAGGGGAGGGAGGCGGGGCGGGAGATTGGCCTAGGGTGGGCGGAGGGTGCACTTTGCCTGCGGGTAGACCAGCGGTGCCCAGCCTCCGGAACTCGGTCCTCCGCCCGGGCGCCCCACACCTTCTCCCGGCAGCCAGACCAGAGGGGGCCGGCGTGGCGGGGGTGGGGGGGCGGAGGGGGGGCCGGATCTCTGTGGCTGTGCGAAGAAGGGTCGGTGCGTGGCTGGGAGCTGAGGTCGCTGAGCTGGCTGGTACATCTTCGGGCACCGGTAAGGATCCATTTGGCTGCGGACTGCAATGCTGGGGCGGAGCACGCGGGTCTAGGGCGGTGGGCACGATCTGATTGCTCCTGCTGCTGCCCCGAAGTCTCAAGTGGAAAGTCGGGGAGGGTTGAGATGCTGGCGCATAAGAAGCTACATCCCCACCCCAAACTCCACCGGAAAAAAAAAAAAAAACAAAAAAACAGCGATGGGCTCCGGGTCGGGGGAGCAGGGGTGCTGGGTCTTGGCCCATTTGGGCTTCGCCACCCCGGCTGGAGTCAGCCGGACCTGTGAAGCCCGAGAAGGGGCGCGTTTCTGGGTAGCGAGCGCCACCTGCTGCCACCTGCGTAACGAGGTGGTTCTCAACTTGCGGGAGACCCGCGCCCTTTCACTGAAAGGATCCCTGGGAAGCGACTGTATGATTTTAGCTTTCCTGTTGCTGCCTCGTTTTCCACCATAAAGGTCAAAGAAGGTAAGAGGGAAACGGGCATAGACGCAGGTCAAAGCAACAGTTGAGTCTCCTGCTTTGGGCTGGGGCGCCAGCCAGCTCTTGACCACAGGAAGAGGGCTGAAGCCTTCTTCCAGCCAGAGTGAGGCTCTTTCTCATGCAGCTCAGAGTAAAAGGCGGTGCCTGAGACACAGAAAGGGAAAGATCTTGTCTTTGCCCAGCTGCACTGGAAACAAGAACTCGGTGAGAATAAAAGGTCACACATTAAACCCTGATCCCACCCGCCTGATCTCAGGTCCCCTCACACTCCCCACTTGCCCCCAGCCACTATCATCAATTTCCTCCTGGACAGCCTCAAGAACATCTGTATTAGAAGTCTTGTTGGTATAATCCCAGAGTAGAACAAGACCTCACATTTACACAGCCTTTTGGCAGTGCATCGTTTAGATACACGTCTTGATTCATCTCAGAAAGTGGGGCTTCCCCACCTCAATCCAGCATGCCCACTGGACCTTCACTCTGGCCTGGCCACTTCTGAGAGAGCAGGAGTGTGACCTCTGACAATATCTCATCCCTACCCAGGCTTAGATCTGTGATCTCCAGACCACCTGCCTAGCCTTGTCAAATGCAGCTTCCTCCCTGATCTTGGCCTGACGCTGCCATCCTGCTGGACTACACAGCACTCCAGTTAGGCGTGACAAACCCAGCTGGATGAGGAAGTTGAAACCTAGGTAAGAGAGGACAGCCAGCTTCCTTGGCTCCTCCCCAGACCTCCACCCACAGCAGACCACTGGAGACATTCCTTTTATATATTCTTCCTGCTCACTGGACTGGGAACAGCCTGTGCCCACAGTCATCAGGGATGAAGAGGCCCCTACACTGAAGGATTGAGGATGCTATGGGAACCAGGAAAGCTACTTGGGAAAGTCCCTGCAAGTCCTAATTGCTCCCTGCACCAGAGTCTGCACCCCAGAGACCCAAAGGGGGCATGGAGAGGGACTACTTATCTGCCATCTCCATACTCAGGCTGAGGCAGGAAGAATCTCCCCAAACACTAAGAGTAGTATCCACTGGGGCACCTTCTGGTCTATTTCCTGAAAGGGCTAGGCCTCCAGAAAACTGCAGAAACTGAAATAGGGTTGCCCATAGCCTACCACAGGGTCAACCTTATTGTTAGTGCTACAAAGTACCAGGCCATGCTCAGAAGCCTCTACTAACCAGTGAGGGACCAGCTCAGGTGGGCACAGGCAGGAGATTGCAAGATGCACCCAAGAGGGGGTGGGACTTTTGTCTGCTGCCACCATACCTCCCAGGCACACCTTCCATGAGCACTGTGTTGGGTGTACTAGTTTTCCAAGGTGGGGTTGCTGTTGCATTAGACACACACACACACACACACCTGTGTCTCTCCAGCTCTCCCTAGCACACACCTAGCATATACCTGCTCCATCCTGCAGGGCTACAGGGGAGAGAATCTGGGCCTACCTAGCCACAGGTCCTCAGCTCTTCCTAACCTCCATCTGATCATCCATTGCAATGCCTTTCCACTCCCAGGACTGGCACTTTTTAGCCCCAGATCTACAGGAGCCAATAGCAAGAGCCCCTAGAGCATCTCCAGCTATGGGGATGGACAGTCAGGACCCCAACTCCATCCCCACCCCAACCAGGCTAGGGCTGACCCTCGGCATACCCTGAGTCTTCATACCTGTTATCCTTTCCAGGATGTTGTTTCTTCTGCCAGAGGGACCCCCCCCCTCCTCATTGTGATGTCTCAATAGGATGCTCAGTCCTCAAGGTCCACTCACCTGTCCCCACCATCCCAGGTGGTGGAAGGTCCCTGTTCTCCCGGTCCCTCTAAACCAGGCACATGCACCACTCCTAGATGGGGTCTCACGGGCACACTATATCAGGGAATAGAGTCATTCCCTGTCCTGATCCCTGGTCCACAATGTCAGAAGATAAGGACAGCGTATCAAGTGTCAATGTGTCACTATGCATGAGCACTCTTACACCTTGCCCAAGTGAAGGTGTCCTGCAGGGATGGCCTTGGAAACAGGCCCTCAGGAAACCAGTGGCCTAGCATTTAAGCAATTAGTTTTTCCAAAGAAGAGCAAAATCCTTCTCCCCATGTTGGTCATAAGAGCCTAATGAGACCTGTAACATCTTAGTGAAAAACCCTGGAGCAGATTCTCCTCCAGGGCTGAGGTATTTGGTGGCCCAGACTTCTGCCTGGAGGGTTCTACTTAGTGCTAGTCCCATACTAAAGTCCTTGCCTCTTAAGTAAGGGTCCTGGACCTTTATTTCCAGAACTTCCTGTTTGACCCTGGAGCCATCCTCTGTCATCAGCATGACAAAGTCCCAACCCTGATCAAATTGTCTTCCCACCCTGGGTTTGACCAAATGATTCCCCTTCCCAGAGCCATACACTTGTGGCATTACCACATCAACTAGCTTTGCTTTAAACTCATGACTACCAATCTCCAGACTTTTCTGGTCTGCTTTCCTTCCCATTGACACTCTACACCCCTGCTTTGCCTGCCCTGAATCCCTCCCTGCTGTGACTTTTGTCTGGTACTCAGGAGAAATGGAGGCCATTAGGCAGGAGGGTCCCCCAAGGTCCCCTGTACCAGAGTTCAAGCTGTTTGCTCCCATGCAAAGGGCCAGGAGCCCAGCCCCTTCATCTGTGCCAGCCCACCTCCTAGCATATGCCAGAAGGTCCCCTAGACAGCCTTTCTTCGCCCAGCAGGCAGCAGCACCCATCCTACTGCCCCCAGGCTCTCCTTGCTCCCCACTCTCAACCTTAACCCTCGGAAGTAAGGCATCTGAAGCCTGCCCTCCAGAGTCCATCCCTGGTTGGATAGACTGTGTCCTCTTTGTCACTTCCCTTCATTTGGAACTCTCAGACTCTGCTTCCTGTCTTTTCCCAAACTCACTCAGATGTTCTCCCTGAACATGGCTCTCCTCCCCACAAGAGGAGCACCTGGAAACACCTTTCCCTGGCACAGTGCCAGGTGAGGAACAGTAGGGAAACAAAGGTGTAGCTAAACATTGTGAGGTGTACACACAATCCCAGAGCAAGGGCCTGCTGCAGGGTCGAAGAGAGGAAAATGCTGTTCTAAGTGCTCAGCACCTAGACTGGTGCTGAGACCCTTCCTCTCCTGTATCTAAACTTTGGGGGAGTTGTGTCCCTATGCCGCAGCTCATGTTCCATGCTAATGGCATGCCACAATGAATCTCCTGCCCTGCTCCCTCCCCCAGCCCCCAGCCCCTTGGCCCACAACTCCACGACCCGCTCCTGGGATGTCTCAGACTTACATTTCCCTCACCCCTGCCTCTCCCTGGGGTTCAGTTCCCAGGGCTGTGAATGGCCCAGCCGCCCTCCCCAAGCATGTGCCCCTGCCCCTGGCATTCAGCCACAATGAGGCTGTTCAATCCCCAGAGCATCCACTTCTGTCCACACCCACAGCCCTTGCCACTCATGGGCATGACTGCAGTGGCCAGCTGTTCTGCTTCCAACTCCTTTTCCATACAGCCTCCACAATGACTTCAAATCCTAAGTCCTGTTGCTCCCTGCTGTTCTTGGAAAACGCTCCCCATTTGTCAGGCCTGGCTCTGGCTGCCTCATCTTACCCCACTACACTGGCCTAACACCCCTTGATTCTTCCTACTCCCCAACCCCTTGGCACCGGTGGTGCTTTCACTGGATTTTTCACAGGCAGCCACCCCTGACATTCAGGTCTCAGTTTATCTGTTCTTTCCTCAGAGGGGCACTAAAACAGCCTATGGGAGTGCTCCCTTTGCCATTTGTCAATTCCAGGAGGTTTTCCATTGGCCAGTTGACTAACCAGCCCTCTCCCCACATCCCGAGTTTAGACACTCTACTTCAATCATGTTATTCCCAGCAACCATAACAACTGCCGGGCACCTAACTAGCATTTGTAAATGTCTATTGAATAATTATACTTCCAACTCTGTGGTTGGGATCTGGGGAGATGAACACCCCAAGACTCTGTACCTATCATACCACCCAAGCTGGAGATCAAAAATAGAAATGCCTGGACCACCCAGGCCCAGTGCAGGGTGGAGCTGGCATGACCAAGTTCCACAGTGACAGATGGCTTTGGGGAAGGACATATCAAAGACAGCTCGGTCCCTGACATTCCCAAAGAGGGGAGTCAGCAGGCTCACCCAACCCAATCTTCTGAAGAACCCAGATTTGTAGAACACATATTCTAAGCGTGGCCTCTGACCAGGAGCTTGTGAAAGCATACGGTGGAGTTGGGGCATCCAGGACACAGAGCATTATCTCGTCAGACCCACTAGGCCAGCCCATAGGTTGCAAGACAGACATTTCTCTAACAATTCGAGGTGTGACATATGCTGCCTCGACCCTACATTGACCAAGTGCCTGTGCCTAGGATCTCCAATGGGCCAGAGCCCCTACTCACTCTATATCACAGCCTGATCCCATCCCCCTCCATGTCCAGGGAGAGAAGGGCCGTGTTCCCTGCCCCCTACCTCATGATCCCTCCCTGAGTCTAGTGCCCTATGTAGCCTCAGAAAGTTCTAGACTCCAATCTGAAATCCAAGCAAGACTGAGGGCAGAGGCTACAGAGTTCCAAGGATATGTCAGGTCCTTAGAGGGACATGCCCTCTAGAGCCTGGCAAAGGCCAAGCCCTCCTGGCCCTTCAGGACTCTGGACCTCAGTCCTGCAGGGTTGCTCCTGCAGGGTTGCTCCTTCCTGAGCCACACTGAACATACCACGTGCTTCCTGAAGTCTGGATCTTTCTCTGGAAAGTGGATATGTGCCTCTGGGGACCCTCTATCTGCCAGTCAGCGGCTGAAAGGCTCTCACATACGGTGTATAGGGATGTGAGCAACAGCACAGAAATGCAGCAAGCACCTCACTTTATTTCTGACTTCACCCCACACCGTGGAGGCTTCCCCCACCCCAGGGACAGAACTGACCCTTTCTCCACTCCACCCCCACAATGCAAGCAGGGTTGACCTTCTGACCTCCAGAATGGGGACTGAGAGGCTTCTGGCCCAGACCACTTATCACTGATGCCCACATTCTCTTTGCTCCTGGAACAAACCTCATGGTGAAGGCCAGGAAAGAATGGGGCTTGACTGAAGGAAGATAAGTAGGGGGACCCCCAACCTATCTTCTCCAGGATTTCCTCAGGCCAAACCCCTTAGAGGAAGGCTTGAGGAAGCAGTGGTCTGGAATAGAACTGAGCTTCATGTCTATCCCGGACTTCAGGCTCCCTCATGCAGACCTGAGGGCTCCACCTCTTCCTGGTCTCAGGCTGGTAGTAGCTCTAAGTCCAAGATGTCTTACTCTACAAAGGTGCAAAATGGACTCGCAGCACTCCCTGGAGTGCAGGGCTGGAGACCCGACCCACTAAAGACAACATCCTTAGTGGCACGACATCAAGGAATGGGACACTGCTTTAGGTTTCCAGCCAGAGTTTTCCCTGAGGCTTGTTCCCAAGGCACAAGTAGAAGCAGCACCATTAATCCATGGGAGGGGGGCGGGGCCTGAGTGTCAGCCAATGGAGAGCTCTCAGGGCCACCAGGGCTGGAACCTGAGTCTTCCTCACCTTCCACCCCCACAAGAATCTTGGCCTTGAAGGATGTCACTCCCATTCGCTGCATCTTTCAGGGTTGAAAAAAAGGTCAAGAGCAGAGACCAGGCCTGTGACCAGCCAGCGGGAACCTGGAGGGGCATGCTGGGGAAGAGACAGGAGACAACTGTGCCTCAGAGTGACCAGGGTGGAGCTAGAAGGCAGGGCTGCTGTCCAGAGGGGCCAAGAGTTAGATGACCTAGCACCTCTGAGCAGACATGCCCTCCCCACCTGGGGACAGAAGCCACATGCTCAGGCCCTGAAGTGACTGCCAGGTAAACAGCATGCTGGCAGAGCTGGGTTCACCAAAGCAGTCTGGATAGGTGCTGGCTCATCTGCTACTTCTGGAAGTGGAGCTGGGGTACAATGGGCACTTAAGTATGTCTCTGGAGCAGTCTAGGCTAGCCCGTTTCTGATCTTGAGAAAACTAGGGGCTGAGGTGCTGTTGCCAACGCTGATCCACATCGAACTTCCTTGGGGCAGGGAGCTCCCACTCACGTGAGCTCTCTACAGACCCTTCAGCAACATGCTGGCCTCCAGCCCCGAAGCCACCAAGGTCAGGGTTCCCAGATTCCACCCGTAGTGCCTCCAGGAGTCTTTGTAGATATGGTCTGGAGGCTGAATTGGGGTTCCTACCAACACTGGGTACATGGAGCCCTAGAAGCAAATCAAAATTCCAATTAAATAACTATACCCATTAGGATGGCTATTATGAAAAAGATCAGTTGTAAGCATTTGCAAAGATAAGAAATGAAACATGGTGTGGCTACTTTGGAAAATAGCAGCTGAGTTTGAAGTTGCAATAGGGCCTAGCAATTCTCAGTATGCCAAAAAGAAAAAATAGAGCCTAGCACACAAATGTCCATCCTAGTAGATAGTAGCTGAAAACCGTATTTAATTTACCTTCCATATGGTGCCGTGTCCAGGGAGGGGGTTTTTGAGTCAGGAATGGCAGAATTTCCTGACCACCCCTTTTTTGCAAACCAAACTGCCTTGAGATGCCACGCGAGACTTTTCACCAATAACATTGCTGGCCTCCCCATCCACACCACACCACTTCTCTATTCTGGTGAGTAATCTCGACAGGTTCTCTGGTTTTCTGTTTGACTATATGTGGCTCCACGCCAGAGAACTTTCTACAGCTTTAGGCCTGGGCATCTCCAAAGACACTTGGTTTGGGGGCTTGGCCTGTTCTGTCTAGGGGGCACTGGAGGATGCGGGACACTGCTTCCATCTGGTAAGCTCTTCTTCACGACCAAACCGATTCCCTACCACTCTTTTAATGGGGTACTGCAAGTCAGGCCCAAGCCAGGACACTCGGTTGGAGTCCTCATTGCAATTGCAATGTGGCCTGGTAGATGTCAGTTGGCCAATAAGAAATAAGATGTTGGGAAGTGCTACAACGTGGATGACTCAAAACATCAGCCTAAGGGAAATAAGGTAGATGCAAAAGGCCACGTAATTCCATTTACATGAATTGTCCAGACTAGGTAAATCCAGAGACAGAAAGTAGATTAGTGATTAACTGGGGCTAAGGGGGATGGAGGGCACTCACATGCAAAATGACCTACAAATAAGATCTGGGTTATGAGCATACATTTCACCCTCACAAGATGTCAAATTGTTTATTCCTATTCGTAGGGCAGACATTACCCATTGCTTTGGTGTTATTGGGATTTTAGATTTCTGGTCCTGGGGCTTGAACTCGGGGCCAAAGCGCTGTCTGAGACTCTTTGTGCTCAAGGCTAGTGCTCTACCACTTGAGCCCCAGAAAAAGCTGGCTTTTTCTGAGTAGTTTGTTGGTGGTAAGAGTCTCATGGACTCTCCTGCCTACACTGGCTTTGAACAGTAATCCTCCTCTCAGATCTCAGCCTCCTGAGTGGCTAGGATTAGTTGTGAGCCACCAGCACCTGGCTTCTTTTGCATTTCCTAAATCACTAATGAGTCTTTGGGTCATTTTGTTTTTGTTTTTAAGATAGTCTCCCAGAGTGGTCTTGAACTCTTGGTCCCCCTGCATCCTTATCCCAAATGCTGGGCTTACAGTTGTATACCACCACACCTAACAGGCTGAGGGTGTCATTGTTTCATGTTTGATTTCTCCCAATATATCTGTTAAGTATCTTACCCATTTTTCTATTTGGTAATTTTTCTTTTGTCTTATTAATTTTTATGTATACTGTGTGCAACTGATGATATATTGGAAACGTTTTCTAGGTTTATAATGTGTGTTTCTACTTTATTCATATTATCTTTGATAATTAGTTTTATGATAAATGTAGCTGGATTTGTGAATCCCAGTTTTAGGGATAGGATTATTTATGCCTTATTTAAGAGAACTTTCCCTGTCCTGAGGTTATAAAAATATCTTGTCAAAAGCCAGGCACTGGTGGCTCACACCTGTAATCCTTGCTACTCCTGAGGCAGAGATCTGAGGATCACAGTTTGAAGCAAGCCTTAGCAGGAAAGTCCATGAGACTCTTACTTCCAATTAACCACTAGAAAACCAGAAGTGGCCCTATAACCCAACGTGGTAAGAGCACTAGCCTTAAGCAAAAGAGCTCAGAGACAACTCCCAGGCCCTGAGTTCAAGCCCTGTGGCTGACAAAAAAATCTTGTTGAATGTTTTCTTTTAAAAGTTTATCATTTACATACAAGTCTTATATGCATGGATTTATTCTGCACAATTAAGAATTTTAAGTAGTTACCTACTAGTCTCAGAATCACCCAGTAACTAATTTACCTTTTCCCTGGTGATCATCAAACTCTCTATGGGATCCACTTCTGGACTTGCCATTCAGTTCCCACAGACAATTGTCTCTTTTGTATGAACACACCTTGTACGTATATATCTGTATATCCGCAGGTGTGTTATACAGATTATCTTATAAACAATGACTGTATTGCTAGGCCAAGACACTCTACTTTTCTTCAAGACTGACTTGGCTATTATAGGTAACTCATCTTTTCATGCAAATTTTAGAATCACTATCTGCACCAAAACTTATTGGGATTTTGAGTCGAAATTTATTGCCTATAGATAATATTTGAGAGATGAGTTTTTATCTTCCTTTTATATTATCCTCCTTTCCATGACTATGATACATATCTTATCTTCCTTTTATTTTATCCTCCTTTCCATGACTATGATACATATCTATTTATAAATTTAACACTTTTGAGGGGGTACTGGGGTTTGAATTCAATACCTTGTGCTTGCTAAGCAAGCACTCTACCCTTGAGCCACGGCTTCAACTAATTTTATTCTAGTTATTTTTCAAATAGGGCCTAACATTTATGTCCTGGCCAGTCTGGCCTGTTACCCTTTTTAATCTGTGTTTCCTAGACAGCTGAGATGACAATGTACTACCACATCCAGCTTTTTATTAGCTGAGATGGAGTTTCATGAACTTTCTGCTCAGGGTGGCCTCTAATCATGATCTTCCTGATACCAACTTCCTGAGTAGCTAGGATCACAGGCATGAGCCACTATGCCCAGCTTTCGGTATTTTTTTTTTTTTTTGGTTGTCTTGGGGCTTTAACTCTGGGCTTGGGCGCTGTCCTTGCACTCTTCAGCTCAAGACAAGCACTCTACCGCTTGAGCCACAGTGCCACTTCCAGTTTTCTAGTGGTTTAGTGGAGATAAGAGTCTCATGGACTTTCCTTGCCCGGGCTGGCTTTGAACGGTGATCCTCAGATCTCAGCCTCCTGAGTAGCTAGGATTACAGGCGTGAGCCACAGCGCCCAGCTTCAGTATTTTTTTTAATGAATATTTCACATTGCCCTTTGGCACAATGGGAAGCACCTTCCATTTAGGTGCTTTTCCCTGGGAGGAGGGGGAGGGAAAAGATGGGGGGGGGAAGATGGGGGAGAGGAGGAAGGGGAGGGAGAGAGGTTGAAAGAGAGATGGGGAGGCATGGGGATACTGGGACTGAACTGAGGGCCTTATGCTCTTATTTGGCTTTTCTACTCAAGTCTGGTACTCTACCACTTGAGTCACACCTCCAGTTCCCCTGTAGAAGTCTTAGACAGCTTCTTGCCACCTTTATTCCTTGAGACCTATTACCAGTATTATAAAGGTGTTTTAAATTATATTTTCCAAAGGTAAATATAATTGAGTCTAATACATTGGTTACATTTCTTTTTAAATTTGTCTTTGCTCTAATAGTTGTATATAGGGTTTTTCTACTTGCAATACAATCACCCCTTGTTAGTGACTGGTTTGCTTCTTTTCCAATTCTTTCTTTTTGTCATCCTGCAAAGCTAAGACTTCCCCTACAGTGTTGGGTAGATGAGAGAATGAGAAAACTTGGTCTTAGTTTTTGTAGTTTGCCATTAAAAATTACTTCTGCTCTTAAGTTTGGATAGATGTCCATTATCTAGGTTAAGAAAAAGTGGCCTCTGGGCTGGGAAGGTGGCTCAGTGGTAGAGTGCCTGGCTTGCATGCATGAGGCCCTGGGTTCCATTCCTCAGCACCACGTAAGCAAAAAGAAAAAAGCCGGAAGTGGTGCTGTGGCTCAAGTGGTAGAGTGCTAGCTTTGAGCTGAAGAGCTGAGGGACAGCGCCCAGGCCCAGAGTTCAGGCCCCACGACCAGACCCCCCCCCCCAAAAAAAAAAGAAAAGGAAAAAGAAAAAGTGGCCTCTGTTTATTTGCTAAGTAATCAAGTGGCTGTTAACTTCATTCCATCTGTTTCTGATGATGGTATGTGGTGAGCCACAGTGATCTTGCCCACCTCCCCTCTGCAAACTCATCTCCCACCACCTCACCCTCTTCACCCCACATCAACATGGCGCTTTCTCCACTTCACATCACCTCCCCATCACTCACCGTTCGCAAAGGAGTCAGGACCTCTTGGGCTGCAGTCATAAAGCTTGCGGACCCTGCTGATATCCGAGGCACTCAGGTTCCATCTCTGGCCAATATGGGCACTGGGGGCCCAGAGCGGTATGATGGTGGGCTGTCTGCGCCAGCTGAAGGCCAACCTGGAACCCAGGATGGGGCCTACATCAAGACCACAGCAGGGACTGGGAGAGTGGTGCAGGGGAAGGGAGGGAGAAGAATGCTTACCTCCCATAGTGCATCACTGATGAGTAGTCGTAAGGGGCCAGCATGTTGCTGCTCTGAGACTTGATGAAATTGATTTCAAAGCCTTAAAACACCAGAGAGAGGGGGGAGGGAGAGAGAGAGAAATGTGGGGAGGCAAGGGATAAAAGATAACTTTCTGGGAATTAGTTACCCACCCACACCAAGGAATCTGAACCCACAGCCAAGTGTGTTCTTTCTGGTTCCTAACTCCTGCATGCCTGCACCACCCTGCTCTCCCCTGGGAGAGAGGCAAACCCAAGCCAGGTGGAGTGTAAAGCAATGATGTCTTAGCCATCACCTCCCACCAACCAAGTCTCTCCTCTCCTTCCTGCTCAGATCCACCGTATGTGGGCCTAATATGCTAAAACTACAGTGTCTATGAGTCTATACCCAGTGAACAGTCTTAAAAGTGTGCTAGCCATCCGGCAGCTAGTGGCTCATGCCAATAATCCTAGCAACCCAACAGGCAGAAATCTGAAGATTGAAATTCAAAGCCATCGAGGGAGGAAAGTCTGTAAAACTACCTCCAATTAACAACCAAAGAGCTGAAAGTGGTGCTGTGGCTCAAATGGTAGAGCACCAGCCTTAGTGAAAAAAAAAAAAACAAAATGAATATCAGGAAGTT
Source organism: Dipodomys merriami (assembly GCF_024711535.1). Taxonomy (NCBI): domain Eukaryota; kingdom Metazoa; phylum Chordata; class Mammalia; order Rodentia; family Heteromyidae; genus Dipodomys; species Dipodomys merriami. The sequence goes on along the minus strand of NW_027206513.1, from coordinate 616,258 downwards.
GAAATTTGTAGTGTGAGGTAGTGAGGTCAAGGAGAGGAGGGGCAGATGAATGGAGGAAGGGTGGGCAAATGCAGATTCAATATTCAATGTCTATATATGTGAAAATGGAACCAGGCCAATTGAAGGAATGGCTGGGGTTGAAAGATGGGGAGAATGATGAAAGGGGCGACATTGATCAAAATGCATTGTCTCACAACCTGACATGTTGAGTCAAAACCATTCTGTACAGGCTCATCGGCTGCACTGGACATTGAGAAAATGAATTAAGCAACTGAAAGGCAGCAATGGGAGGGAGGGAATGAGAGGGAAAGAGGAACAGCTGACACTAAGCAAAAGGAAAGAAATGTACATATCATCTGACTTGGAAGAAATAGTTGTATTGTCAAAGCTCATAGAACTCACAAACTTTATAGACAATTTGCCTTATGACAGTTAAAATGTGTTTGTGACCAAGTATCACTATTCCACAATACTGTGAAATAGGTGAAATTTATGTAATCGCCTCATCTCAATAAAAAGTTATTTTTAAAAATCCTCTGTACAATTAAGGAAATAATAATTAACAAATAAAATGAAAAGCCTAAGGGGTAGCATCCAGGTATTGAGTTCTGGAATCATGATGCTCGCACCCCAGCAGCAAGTACCTCTTGATCTTCCTACTGCAGGCTATATCTGGAGCCCACCAACCTAGTCATCCTAGTTGGCCAGAGAACAACTCTCTGGATCCTCTGGGCCCAGGAGGGGCAGGTTCTCTCCCGCCCTTCACTATAAGCTTCTGAAAGGGAGCTATTGTCTGCATCTTTGTTCTTAGTCTCCCAGATCCAGCCAGCCTATTCTCAACATCTCCCTCCCCAAAGTCATCAGCAGCCATCTTACCACAAAGTAGATCAGCATTTCAGTTCCTTTCTATTTCACTACCTGCCAAAAAAAATCTGCCCTGGAATATGCAGCATTCTTCCCTTTAAAATCCTTTTCTTTGTTGTTGTTGGGTTTGAACTCAGAATCTTGCATTTGCTCAGTTAGTGCACTACCACTTGAGCCATGCCTCCAGCCCAAATGTTTTTTTGCCAGACTCATTGGAAAAAAAAGGACTCAAGCATTTTTGGGGCCTGGGCTAATTTTGAACTGGTATCCTCAGGAGTATATAGGATTACAAATGTGAGCCACTGACATCCAACTTGCTTTAAAAACTTTTATTATCATAGGGTGTGGTAGTATACACCTGTGATCACAGTACTCAGAAAGCTGAGGCAAGAGGCTGACAAATTGGAGGCCAGCCTAGGCTACATACAGAACCTTCCTCCCCCACAAAAACTCCTTTATTAAATATTTAATAAGCAACATTTTTCTGGCTCAAAAATCAAGTATCTCACTTATAAAAGGCTCTAGGTTCAATATCCAGCATGTATGTGTACACAATGTGTGTCTACATATACATACATACATACACATATAATAATTAAGTCTCCTGCTCCATCCTTATTGCTGACTTCCCATCTCTCAACCCCCACAACTGTTAATTACTGGGATTCATTTTTACATCTTAGCAGAGTTTGTTCTGTTCATGATAATTAAATGCAAATATGTTCTCATTTTTCTGTATTACTAAGAAAAACCATGTTTTCTCCTTTGCAGTAGCTGAGTTTGGGGTTTGGTTTTTGGGGGCCTAGCACCCTATGCATATTAAGTGTTCTGCCTTGAGCTACATTCCTCAGCCTGGAGTAGGTGGTGGCTTAGCCTGTTCTGTTGCTAGAATGCCTCGAGTTAATTAATGCTGCTTACTAACTCATTAATTTCTGCTTTTACCTTTATTAATTCCTCCAGCTTTTTTCCCCTTACCTTAAAGTGGCATGCTTAATTTGTTTGTTCTATTTTCATGGATATAAGTATCCACATTTATAAACTTTCCCAGAGCCTGACCTTAACCATGAACCATTCATTTTAATAGAGTATCTCATGATGGCTGTGTGTGTGTAAACAAGATCTCACTATGTAGCCTAGGCTGGACTCAAACTTATGATCCTCCTGCTTCAGCCTCCCAAATATTGAAACTATGTCAGGAATAATTTTTGAGAATTCCTACACTGTTTTACAGAACTAAAAGAAACTTGGGGTTCTGTTCATTAGTTTTTACTTTACATAATCATCAGAACATTCGTCCTAACTCTGCTCTTTCAAATCTCAAATTTTCCTAACTCTCCTCTTTCAAATCTCAAGTTTTCCAAGTACTCCAGGAGTGCCTGGAATGACATGATCTCATTGCAGGGCACAGAGACTGCACCAGCCCTTATACAGTCCTCCCTAACATAATCCAACTCAATCCATCCCTCTATACCAGACCCCTCCACCCAAAGGCATCCTGTGACCGAGCATTCCTTGCCAACTGCTCTGTTGACCTCAAGACACCTTCCCAACTTTCTTACTCAGCCAGAACCACAGCAGTAGGAAAGCCCCTGACCCCCAAATTCCAGGAACTGTCTGCACACAGGAAGCCCCTTACTCCTCCCCACCAACCTCTGAACACTTCTTCCATCTGAAATCAGGCCTTTGAGCCCCTGAAAGCAGGGATCCCACATCCCTGGGATCTCCAGCACACAGACACCATTCACATGCATCTGAGCAGAGTCTTAGCTTTGCCACGGCTGGAGCCTCCTTAGTTTCCTGAGCCTTGTGCCAATGGATGCCGATCTCACATACTCCTGCATCTTGCCTTTGTTTGCTACGCCTGGCACATACAATTCATTACCTCCTGGGCTTCCTTCTTGCTCACTACCTTCAAGTGACATGCACCCCTACCCTAGAGGGTGATCTATATACACAGGGGATGGCTAGTTGAACAGTAGGTGAGAAAAGCCATAGGCCACTGCCAATTCCATGCTCAAGTGACTAACAGTGCCAGTAAGAAGTTAGACACAAAACAAATGGTGACACCCTCACTCGGGCACAATAAAAGAACACAGATGAAGGCCAAGTTTAGAGCCAACAGCCAGAGCCAGAGCCAGGTGCCAGGAATGAGAAACCACACTTTTCCCTTGGAAAGATGGATAATTTTATCCAAAGGAGGCAGAAAGCTCCTTGCCCTAAGCCTGCTGCCCTCTCCCCTCTCCCAGGGCCCTCAAGCCCAGCCCATCCTGGGCACCAGCAAGCTTACCCGGGAGGATCTCATTCCAGTTGACCCGGATGTAGCGGTCTCGGTCAGCCCGTGTATGCTCATGCCAGAAGCCCAGCACATGCATGAGCTCATGAAGGACAATGCCATGGCCCTTCTGGAGACAGGCTGGTGCCAGGGACACCACCTGCATCCCTCCACTGCGCCCTATACCAGAGAAGCACCTGCAAGAACACAGTGTGTCAATCAAACAAGGGGACAGGAAGAGAGCAGGCCTTTCCCTCCCCCATGTCCTAGGACACATGAGCACCAGAAGGGGTACTCCTATTACATACCCCAGGTGGCCTTTTCCCCCACAAGCCTTGTGAATGCCCTGAGCGTCTTTCTGTGAGGTAAGTATAATGAAACCTGGGCTGCCAGGAAGAGGAGAAACCCAATAATAACATGGAGAATGGACGCAGTAGTTACGTGAGTGGACCTTCCCCATGAGCCCTAGATAACCTCAAGCCACTCCCCCATCTCAAAGAGAGGGCAGTAAGTCTTACAAGTTAGATGACTTTCCTATAATTAGGTGATGCATGCACTACAGAACCAAGATGAAAGATCTGCTCACCAACTCCCACCACAAAGCCTCCCAGGATTAGAGATGAAGGTGGAGCTCAAAACTCATCCCTTCCCCACCTTCAGTCTGCAGGTCCAGCTCGGGGGCAAACCCAGAAATAAGTTTAAACCACATCAGCATTTATTACAGGCTGAATGTTGAGACCCATATACACATACACAGAGGCAGAATGTACACACACACCACACACACACACACACACACACACACACACACACACACACACCCAGGAGCACTCACCCTGACATAGGGATGATAGAAATGAAGTCTTTTTGGCCCTGGTAGGCAACAAACCGGATGCACGTGGAATGTTCAAACTCTGCAAAGGCCTGCAGGATGGCCTGGCGGCTGGGCTCATCTGAAGAAGACACCCTAGCTGACCCCCTGCCAAGACCGCAAAGCTGCTATGGCTCTCTGAAGTCTGGGATCAGGGCTTCAAGCTCACCCCCTCAAAATAGGTGACATTGAGGAAGAAGGCTGAGCTGCAGACAGACCCTAGCTGGGTAACCATGTGGCCTGGAGGGAACAGGACAGTCCCCATCAGCTGTTCCAAGATTTCAATGTTCTGGGTTCAGGAGGCCCTGGGGACAGACCTCTTTGGAGAGGAGGGGCTGCCCCTTTGGGTAAGAGAGGGGCTATGACACTACAAGGAAAAGGGTAAAGATTAACTCCAGGCAGGGCCCTACTGCCTAAGGAAGAAGGGCCCCCACAGTAAGGGAGTCACTCACCATACTTGCTGGAGAGCAGGAAGGGGACCTCCACGATGCCACCAGCACTCTTGGGCCACTTGTTGTTGGTCACTGATAACAGTCGGAAGGGGTTCTGAGGAGAGAATGCAACTCAGAGATCTCAAGGGACACAGGGTCCTCAAGCTTCATACCCCCCTGGGTGTCACACCTCAGGCTACTGCAACCCTGAAGATGTGAGAGGCAGGACATGAGGGTATAAGGAGATCACTAGAAGGGAAACAGAAGCATGGGGCTTTGGTAGGTAAGCCATGTGAAATTATAAGGCCCAAGGCACCATCCTTTGGTTTGGCAGAGGATGGCACAAAACTTAAATATATATATTATATCAAGCAGGTAAGGACAACAGGTTTGCCAGGTCTCAGCAGCCCAGGGTGCCTGGTTCAGAAGAGAACTCAGTTCTAACCAGCAGCCCCCACGCCAGCACCTAGGCAAAATAGTGCCACCCCAGAGCTCCACTGAAGGTAGAAAGAGGATGGGATGGGATGGGATGGGGTCCTGGTCACATAGATGCCCCAGTGGCTCCTTTTTCCATCCTTCCACCAAATGGAATTCTGGGATATAGGCTTCACAATTCCCAGCAGGACCTGCTTCAACAGCCATCAAAGGTTTGACTTACTGTGCTCTGTGAGGCATCACGTGACCACCTCACCCAATGCTCCACCCCATCTCCCAACACCCATACTTCGCTTCACTGAATAACCTACAACAGTGACCTAACCCTGCCCCCAGCTCTCCAGTGCAGCCATGGGTGTGGGAACGGCAATAATCAATCAAGATAGTCTTCTTTCCGCTGGGTACTCTCCTGTTCTGGAGCCTTCTATCGCCATCAGTTGGCTGACATATGATTCTGCTCTCCTAAGCAATGTGTTCCTTCTTGGCTAGCCAAGTCCACACCAGCCTCCTACTTTTTTTGGGGGGGAGGGTCCAGTCATGGGGCCTGAACTCTGGGCCTGGGCACTGTCCCTCAGCTCTTCAGCTCAAGGCTAGCACTCTACCACTTGAGCCACAGCGCCACTTCTGGCTTTTTTTTTGCTTATGTGGTGCTGAGGAATCAAACCCAGGGCCTCAGGCATGCAAGGCAAGCGCTCTTCCACTGAGCCACCTTCCCAGCCCCCAGCCTCCTACTTTCTGATTTGCCCCTCACCCAAAGACATCCTCTCCATTCACAGCTGTTCTGGTTTACTCAGAGTGCTGATGTAATGCAGGCCCTTTGCCTTCACCCTAACTCTGCTAGCCTGGACTCACATCTTCACCCCAGTGCTTCCTGAGCACCTCCCCTGGGTAGGGTACCAAGTGGGAGTACTATGAGGGCCCAAACCTCCTAATACAGGTGGCCCCATGGGGATGACAGCGTTGCGACTTGGCTGTCACCTCCATTAACATTCCTACTGATTATTCCTAATAGAACATTCACCTTGATGTGACCAAAAACAAAGTGTCTATTCAGCCATGAGAAGCAAAGACAGGTCCCTCATGTCAAACATATATGACATGGAGGGGGGGGCTCAGAGGACTCAGAATACTCACCGGCCGGATGATATCCCCCTCCATCAAGAAGCTAGCATCTGGGGTTTCCTCTGGGATAAGCCCTGGGAGAGAAGGAAGGCTGTCTTAGTGGCCTGAATCCCCCAGAACACAGACTATAGGGACAGCAACTCCTGGGCCTGGGTCTCCTTTGACTTCAGAGCTAGCACTTTCCCGAGCACTGAGGCTCCATGGCAGCCTCCTGCCCCACTCCCCACCCCCAGCCCCCTGAGCGTCCCAGATTCTCAGCCTGATCATACCCTTTCCCTGCTTAAAACACAGCCCATGGCTCCCATATCCAGTCCCAGTTCCAGGCCCTCTACTGTCAGAATGCAGCCTCTTCTTTCAGGGGTCTCCTCTGCCCCTACTCCAGCCCAACTCTTTCCTGTTCCTAAAATATGCCCTGAGCCTTTCTTTCCTACCTCATCAAATAATCCTGTCATATACAGATGTATGACCCCTATACATCTGTTACATTTGGAACCCTTGAGGTAACAAGGGACAGATATCAACTCTCAACTCACACTATGAGGACCCATTTTCCCATCTTCCCTTTCTCCCCTCCATCTCTTTCTGCAATACTGGAGCTTGACTCCAGGACCTCATATTTGCCCCACCTATTTCTCATCTCTCTCCAGCTAGGGAGCCTAGGCATGGGGAGAGTGGTTTCTGGAGAAGCAGATAGGCAGGAAGGGAAGCCCTGGAGGAACAGAGGTTACACCTGATCTCACGAGAGCTCCGGACCACAAGTACCACAGATCATCTCTCCTGCCCCTTCTGAGCCATTGCCATAGAGGAGGGAGCGCTACCAGGTACCACTAGCCAACACTGGTTCCTTTGGCCAAAGGTTAAGCTCTGTAATTGGCACAGCTGTGCGGTATTGGCAGCCATCATTCACACAGCTGGGACTGATGGGGGTTTCTCCACAAAAGCACATTGGGTAGAGCATGGGCAGTGTTTATGACTACCATTGGGCTCAGAGAGAAAGGTGTTGAGGCTGGTTTTTTTTCTCCTTTATATCTAAAAAATCGATGCAGGAAACATACATTGCTTCTGGCTACCTCCAGAATACGCAGGTAACCAGAGTAGGGACTGGTGCCCAGCTCACAGTTTGGCAGTGCTGGCGCTCCTAGCTGGCTCACAGAAGGAGGGCAGACACTGCATCTACTTAGAACCCACCACAAGGCCAGGTCATCGCTGCTCCATCAACCCCTCCACCTGTGGTGCTCCCACACAGAAATTCAAGCCTCCTTTCCATTTCCACCAGCGGCGGCCTGTCTGTATGTCCTCATTCTCAGCTGAGATCCCTCAATCACAAGCTTCTTTGTAGCCCAGCCTGACCACACCTGCAGATTTCCCCTTATGGGGTGGCTGACATATTCTCAACCATCTATGAAGATTTAACCTAGCACCCAGCCTCAAAGAGCCCAATGACCTATACTTTTATCAGGCCATCTTTTTGAAAGATCTGTACTTTCTTTCACATAAAAATAACACGGCCACCAGAAAGAATACAGAAAAATAGATTTAAGCCTCTGCAAGTGGAACACCCACCCACTTACAGGTCCCTGAGGAAGCTGGTGCCTTTCAGGCTTTCCTGCATGCCCAGTGTCCCATGGGGCGTTCCCATCACATGGATAATGTCCTACCCCTTCCAGAAGAGTTTGAGTGCACTCACCTTGGTTAATCGCAGGGATATCCTGGTCCACGGCTGCCTGGCTTCCCGCAGGGATGAGGCCTTCTGGGACACTGGTACTGCAGGCTCCTAGACATGGGGAAGCCGAGGGTGCTCCTAGGATCAAACCTAGCCCAGAAACACAGATACAAACACAAATACCTCATGATCCCACTTAGGAGACAGCACAACAGAATGTGGGGCGCCCAAGGGTATCCACCTCTTCAGCCAGAGGTCTCCAGCGCAAGACCTGGGGAACTGCCTGGCCGCCCTGACCAGCTCCACCTTGTGACAAGGTTTAGACAGCTTAGAAACAACAGGAGGTCTCTTCCAAGGAATAACCCTTGGTTCCAAAAGGCATGCATTGCATGCATGAGATAGGGCGGGAGGAAGAACAAAGGCAGGAAAGCCCTTGGGTCCTCATGCTGTTGGCAGTTCTGGGTAGCCTCAGACCCAACTCCTCAACTCCCTTTCTCAGCCAGAGTTCTGGAAAATGAGCCTAGCCTGGATGACCCCTTCTCCTAACCAGGCTAGAATAGGGGTCCCTACCCCCAAAACAAGCAGGTTTAGAGTAGGAATCGAACTGTTGTCTGCTGCTGGGCAGGCCCTCTGCCCCCAGCCTCTAGGAGCTCCCCTCTAACAACCCCTTCCCCCACCCCTACAGAGTCCCATGCTGAGCTAGTAAGCTCAGTGAAGGCCCATATAATGAGGCTCCTGGCCTCTCTCCAGTGCTCTGGAGACGGCAGCCAGCTTACCACTCAAGAAGAACAAACCCAGCACCCAGAGGCCTCCCATGTGCCCCATGGCACCACTGCCTCTCAGCAAGAAAGAGAACAAATCCTCCATGTAATAGGGGAGTCTAATGGCAGGCTTAACCCCCACACATACCTGCTTAAATAGCATCTCTGCCAGCCCATTCCCCAGCCCCAGGCTTAAGTGGGAGATCTAACCATCTCCACCTGCAGCTCCTGCATTCCATACCCACCTGCAGCTCCTCCCAGCCCCAACCACCTCCACGGGCTGCCTAGCCCAATAGCTTCCACCTGCAGCCCTTCCACGCCTACTTGAGACCCGACCCTCTCCCAACCCTAGTTCAGTCCTGAGCCCTCTGGACTCCAGGCCCACTCACCCTGGCAGAAGTGGATCGAAGAGTGGTAAAGGGTCACTTAGGAGTGGCTCCTCCAGAATCCCCGCCAGCCACCAGAGGGCAGAAAAACATTGAAGAAAGGTACTCTGGGTGGGGCCGAGGCTCCAGTAACAGGAAGAACTTCATCCTCCAGCTAAAGACTCTTTCCTTTACTCTCCTTCTGCATCCCCTCCACCAGGGATCCTGTGCTGAGACCCTAATACACAGCCCCTCCCCCACCATTGCTGTGTACTTGAAGATGAGGGAAAGATGACTACATCTGATAGGCTTTTATTTTAGAATTCATATAGAAAAATGCACAATCACAAGTTCAGAGCTCTGTGAAACTTCTCACGGAACACCCCTATGGTCAGCACCCATTGGAGCTTTTTGAACACTTAGACACTCACATGGACATTTCTAATGCCACACATCCTGGCACAATGAACCAGTACATATTCTCATTTCACAGATTTGAAAAGTAAACCTTATCTACCTAGCTTCTCTGTCATAGCCCAATCACCTTCCCTCATCAACATACAGGAGGTGGAGCATGTCAATGCTAGGCTCAATTCAGAGGCCAAATCCATCACCAGTACCTAGGGAAGGAAAGTAACAGCCAGGAATACCAGCAACTGTCCATAATAATTTATTAGTGTCCCTGCTATGCCAGGAGTCCAGCATTTCTCAAAAGACAGAAATCTGAGGCACAGGGATTAAGGCAGATGTCCCTGCTGCCTGGGCAGGGTGTTGATATGCCAATACTAATGATGGTATGTTAGCTTGATTGTGGAGTCATTTCACACAGCATACGTTTATTAAAGCACTACACTCTATGCCCTAAACATTTAGTGTTGTCAGCTTTTTTTTCAACAACTCAGGAAAATAAAATATAGGCCCCAAAACTAGAGTGCATGAAGGCAAAAAAAAAAAAAATGAAGTTAACAGCAATAATAATTACCCTGCTTGGGCAATGAAACAGATTCTTGTCTGTCAGCCAAGCACCAAAGGTTCACACCTGTAATCGTAACTACTCAGGAGGCTGAGATCTGAGGATCACAATTCAAAACTAGCCCAAGTAAAACAACATCTATAAGGCTCTTATCTCCAACTGATCACCAAAAAAACTGAAGGTGGAGATGTGGCTCAAGCAATAGAGTGCTAGCCTAGAGCAAAAAAGCTCAGGGACAACAACCAGGCTCTGTGTTCAAGACCAGGATCAACACACACACACACACACACATACACACACACACACACACACACACACACACACACACACACACACACACACACACACACACACGCCAGGAACCATTGGCTCACTAGCTAATCTGGAGACAGACCTAGAGGATTGAGATTCAAAGCCAGCCCAGGCAGAAAAGTCTGTGAGACTCTATCTCTGATTAACCAACAAAATGCTGGGCTGGAGCTGGAGCTCAAGTGGTAGAGTATCAGCTGAGCAAGCAGAGAAAGTGTAAGGCACTGAGTTCAAGCCACAGTACATCACATACACACACAAAAAAGAATAGAGCCAGGTTCCAATGGCTCACACCTGTAATCCTAGCTACTCAGGAAGCTGAGATCTGACGATCATGGTTTGAAGCCAGCTGCGACAGGAAAGTCAGTGAGACTCTTATCTTCAATTAAACACTAAAAAGTCAGAAGTAGAGCTATAGCTTAAGTGGTAGAGCACTAGCCTAGAGCACAAAAAGCTCAGGGACAGTGCCCAGGCCCTGAGTTCAGGCCCCAGTACTGGCACAAAAAGGTAGAAGAGGAGGAGGAGGAAGAGGAGGAGGAGGAGGAGGAGGAGGAAGAGGAGGCTGAATAAGTGACTCAAGTAGATTTCTTGCCTAGCAAGCATGAGGCTCTGAGTTCCAACTGTACTTCCAAAAAATAAAATTAATGAAATGAGGGGCTGGAAAGGTGGCTCAGTGGTAGAGCGCTTGCCTTGCATGCCTGAGGCCCTGGGTTCGATTCTCAGCACCACATAAGAAAAAAGAAAAAAGCCAGAAGTGGCACTGTGGCTCAAGTGGTAGAGCACTAGCCTTGAGCTGAAGAGCTGAGGGACAGCGCCCAGGCCCAGAGTTCAGGCCCCACAACCGGACCCAAAAAAAAAAAAAAAAAAAAAAAGATTTGCCAGACGCCGGTGGCTCAGGCCTGTAATACTAACTACTCAGGAGGCTGAGATCTGAGGATCACGGTTCAAAGCCAGCCCGGGCAGGAAAGACTGTGAGACTCCTATCTCTAATAAACCACTAGAAAACCGGAAGTGGCACTGTAGCTCAAGTGGTAGAGCACTCGCCTTGAGCTGAAGAGCTGAGGGACAGCGCCCAGGCCTAGAGTTCAAGCCCCATGACTGACCAAAAATAAATAAATAAATAAATAAATAACATAAATGAAATGAAATAATTTGTTTAAAACTATGTGGTTTGGGGTGGGGTGCCTTCATAGCAAGCACAAGGCCTTGAGTTCAAACTCCAGGTTAGAAAATTAATAAAACCAGGGCTGGGATGTAGCTCAGTGGCAAAGCGCTTGCCTAGCAACTGCAACGTCCTGGGTTCGATCCCCAATACCAAAAAAAAAAAAAGAAAAGAAAATTAATAAAACCAGGCACTGGTGCCTCATGCTTGTAATCCTAGCTACACAGGAGGCTGAGATCTGAGAATCACCGTTCCAAGCCAGCAGGGCAAATAAAACTCTGAGACTTTTATCTCCAACTAACCAACAAAATGCCAGAAGTAGGGGTGTGATAGAGCACCAACCTTGATCGAAAGATCCAAGCAAAAATGTGAGACTTAGCATTCAAGCCCTAGTACCAGCATAAAAACAAAAACAAAGAATAGAGACAAAGAAATTCCATTTGTTTAAAAACAACAGGGGAGGGAGGCCAGGATGGGGTAGGGAGAGATGGGCAGACTCCCTAGCCACCAGTCCCATTGTGTGTGAGGTAGGGCAGTATAGCAGGAAGTGCACAATGACTCCAGCCCCTAGATCTCCCCCACCCACCCCGAACTGGCTGTAAAAATTACGGACAGGTCCCTGTGGAAGCCCAAGTATGGCCTGAGAACAACCCTGCTCTTCCCAGACCTCCCCAGCAGCAGCACCTTGCTCCTCCCCTGAGACTAGTAGGAATAGGCTCTGGGGACAGGCAGCAAACCAGTCATCTTTAGAAAGCAAACACCCACCTGTGCCAGGCTCCAGACACAGATCTGAGGGTCTGGCCCCCATCCAGATACACACCTGCATACCCCACATCCAGAAAATATTGCTCTTAGTACAGCCAATAGTAATGTTATCTGAATATGCATAGGTCTTTTTGTGGACCAGTAATACTATTTACACCTTAAAGATAGGGCTGATGGTAAGTTCTATTTTACAGTTGGGGAAAATGACAGAGAATAAAGCAAAACCTGCCCCCTGACCATCAAACTACATTGTTCCCCAACAGGACACCCTGCCAGGCCCTCAGGCAGGGGACAAACCTTGAGTGAGTCTGGAAGGGCAAAATGGAGTAGACCAGATAGAAACCATGTGAGCAGCAAGGAACATCATCTCCACCATCCCATGGGCTCAGCAGCCTCTACTCTCAGGCAAATCCCAGAGATGCCAGTACCGGTCTTTGGGAGCCTTGGTACATTCTTCTGCTCAGTTACCCAATGCTCAATGATATGCTAGTTGGAAGAGTATATAAACAACTAATCCCTAGTGACGTGACAAGTCCTCTACACTCAATCCCAAGCCAAATGCCTTCTGAGGATGAGGAGCAGCTCGGAAATAGAGGCTACAATGAGCTGTGGACAGGAGCAATGACACCTGGGAGGGGCCAATCTGATTATGGGGGAAGACTGTCCTCTCTCCTTCACACACCACACCACACACACACACACACACACACACACAGCCATGAGAGAGCCTTGCTGAGGGAAAACACATAGAATACACACATTCCCTAGAATCAGCCACATGTGAAATGTGCATACACTCCCACAGGAACAGCCACACACTGGGACTATACACATACATCCACCTTACATATTCAGAAGAAAAAAAAAGTGGTTCTGGGGTCTGACCAAGAGAGCACTGAGTCCATTCCGAGACCAAGACACAAAGACCTCCTCCCATAAGCCCACCCCTTTCAGCTCAAGAGGCAGAACTTGCCTGGGAAAGACCCTCAACCCAAGAGGGAGACTGAGCCCTTCCCTTCCCAGACACTAACTACAGAAGGAGCAGCCTCAGAACCTTCTCCCAGGCATGAACTTGAGATCAGACACTTAGGATACTGTTAGTTTTTTAAACAAAACAATATTTTATTGACACATCCTCAATGTTCTGTATAAATATAAAGTGCTAAGTTTCCAAACCCCCGCCTGCAGGGCTGGGAGGAAGTGGGGAGGGAGTGTTAAGTGTCAGTTGAACACAAATAACTTCCAAATGACGATAGTGGTGACAGGCACTCACATACACTCATGTAAACAAGAAATTTATAACATGACACATACATCATGTCTTTTGTTCCTAGCTCCTCCAGGAGCACCAGGCTCAGGTTCCAGGCCCAAGTCACCCCTAGCCAGGGCTTCTGGTTGCCACAACTTGCTTCTTGGGGCTTTCAAGCTGCCAAGGGTTCAATGGTGATAGGACCACAGAGAGCCCGTGGGTGTAGAGTCAAGTCCATTTCTGCCAGAGGAGAGAGCAGACATGCCTCATCCTTGTCTCCTAAATAAGGGCCTGCCCTTAAACCCCTAGCCAAAGAGCACCAGATCAGAAAGTCCAGCATCCTTCTCCAAGTGAGGGGGATGCAACAGACCAGAGAGGATCCCGCCTGTCTAGTCAGCTCCCCCTAGAAATCAGTAGGAGCCAAAAGCAGGGTAGGAAGAGGGGCTCTGCCTCAGTGACACAACACTTGGGTCTCAAACTGCAGCAGCTGACCCATGAAACTGAAGTTGGGGGAGATGACTCCCCGGCGTTGCTTCACAAAGTCAAAAGCCTCATCCAGCCGTACCCGATGGCTCTGTATCAGGTATGCTAGGCAGATGGTAGCTGAGCGTGAGATGCCCGCCTGGCAGTGCACCAGCACCCGGCCTCCACTGTTCTTCACTGAGTCTGCAAGAGAGATGAGGACAGAAGTCAGCCAGGAAGGTGTACAGGCAAGGACACAGGCTCCCCCAACCTTTCCTGCACTCCTTCAGGCCCTGGACAGTAAGGCCCCCTTACCAATGAAGCCAATGGCCTCCTGGAACCAGGCACTGATCTCCACCATCTGGTTATCCTCCACAGGGATGCTCTTGTAGCGGAAAAGACCCTCAAAGTGGTTGGGGCAGCTGGCAGAGACGTTGAGGACAGCTGTGATGCCACGGGCCTGCAGCCCCTGCAGGTCAGAGGAGTGGCTGCAGCTGCCCAAGAACAGGTACGGCAAGATCTCCACAGGGCCACCCTGGAGGATGAATGGGGTAGTGGTAAGACCTTCTCTGCCAAGGTCTACAGAGCTAGTGCCCTGAGAGGGTGGAGATACCACCTTCTGGCCCAGAGCAGGTGAAGTTCTCGGCTAGACATCCTGACCAAGGACATGAATTTGGGGACACACATTCAGATACCCCAAAATATATAGTCAGACACACATGCGCGTGCGCGCGCGCACACACACACACACACACATACACACGAAACCCTTAAACACATGTTCATGATGGTCTTTCTCCAGAGGCATTTCGCCTGGGGAGGAGGGATGGGGGAGATGGGAAGAAGACAATCACAAGGAACCGTGATCTCAACTCACCTGGTCATAGATGGGTACCCTAGTGTCGGTGCTACTGTTTTCAGGCCCTGCAGGGGGCATCGTCTGGACAGGGCCTTCGGAGCACAGATCAGGACAACATTCCTGGAAGCTATGGAAGCCTCCTGCAAAGGGAGGGCAGAGGGGCACAGTTAAAACACCAGGGCTGGGCTGGGCTGGGCGTGGTGGTGGATCGTGGGTGCGGGACAGGCGGGCTCACCTCTCAGGAAGCACACGGCAGTGGGCCCGGCGTGGGTCTCGTGTAGCAGCGCACCCAAAAGCACCTGGGCCAGGCTGTCGGGAGACAGTTCCGCCACCGACGCGCTGCCCTCATCCAGCACCACGGCGCGCGCCAGGTCGCCGCGGGCCAGGCGCGCCCGCAGCGCGCGGTCCGGCAGCAGGCAGGCGAGGGCGGCGGCGGGCGAGGCGCGCGCGCGGCGCCGCAGCAGAGCGCTCCAGGGCACCGGGCGCGCCGCGCGCACGTGGCAGCGGCAGAAAGCCAGGAAGGGGCGGCAGTCCAGCAGCAGCGTGCGCTCGGCCTCCCGCGGCTCCCGCAGCAGCGCTCCCAGCGCGGCGCACTCCAGCTCGCGGGTCGCCTCCAGCCCCATAGCGATCGGCATCACGCAGCCTCTTCTGCCGCTCTCCCTTCCTCTCCTCGCCCTTCTTGTTCGCGTTCCCGGACTTCGGTTCGGGTCGCACCGTCCCAGTTATTGGCTCTGAGCGGCCTTGGCGGCGCTGTGGCCTTAAGTACTCGTGGGACGGCCCACCGGGTCACCAAACAAGGGCAGAGCAGGAAGGCGCGGCGCCGCCCCCACGGCCTCACGTGGGGCGCAGGCTGAGCCACCCTGGGGTTACCGGGCAGGCTGGGAGGGGGACATCCGGGGGAGGGGGAGAGAACTCAGAGCCAGCTCTTAAGGGTGTTCCTTGGGGTCTTGGAGCCCAAATGTGCCCTGCCCCAGTCTTTGCACCCCAACCAGGAAGGGTGCCCCCTCCCACCCTTTGCCAGACTCCAGGCCTCCAAGTACTTGGAACTCAACTTCTTTGATACACATACGCCCTTCGCGGTCATGGGGGTCCCCTGCTTCCTCCTGTCCTCCTTTATCCCCCAGGGGGTTTCTTCCCAGAATTTGTTACAACAAAAAACGGACCCCTGCTTATTGCTGAGGATGATTCTACACCAAAAGATGAGATGCCCCTACTCAGACATCACATGTGCTTCAGAGACCGGAGGCAGGAGGGACTTTCTCTTGCCTCCCTCCTTTCCGCCATCTCATGGTTGAGACCAGAACTTTGGGGGTGTGCAGTCAGCAGGCTAGGCTAGAAAACAGTACCCAGAATCCAAATCCCCTGGATTTTGGCTTAAGGAGGGTGAAAAGGTATATGGGGACGCTTGGGGGAATGAGCAGGGGCCCGTGACAAATTTCCAGTTATGAATAGGGCAAAGCTTCTCTCCCCAGAGCCCAGGGAAACCCCCCGCGGCCCCGAGAGAAGGATTTCCTGGTGTCATGGGCCAGGGCTAAAGGGGAACTTTGATCATGCTCTAGGCCTCGCCCTCTGGGCCTCCGCTAGTGGGAATTTCTAAGGGAAAGAGAACCACTAAGAGCACTAACCTCTGTTGTTCGCCCCCTTCACTGTCTGCCTCCAGCCCATCAGTGCCTCACATACTCCCCTAGGGACAGGACCCTGACTCACACTTGAGCAGTAAAAAAAAAAAAAAAAGCAATGGCGGCTGTCAGGTGTACGTAGGAGTCTGGGGCTCTGGGGTGGGAGCAAGAAATTAGTAGGTGGTGGCAGAATGTTGAAGCAGAGACATCCAGCCTACGCCAAGTCATCCTCTGGTGCCTCAGTGTCCCCATCTGTCAGATAGGACCGGCTGTGCACTCATATTAGTTTCAAGGTGACTCCATAGCTTGGATCCCTGTAGCACAAGCCCCTCCCTCCCTATCAGGCCAGTCTGGAGGCTGATGCAGCAAAGCCCACAACAGAGCCAGGGAGTCTAGGCCACAGATCCCAGAGGCTGATAGAAGCTCTTATCCTTGTATCAGCCACACAAATGAGTTAATGGATGATTCTGGGGCAAATTACAGACTGTGCAGAAGGATTGTCAGGTCCAGTCTTGCTGACCGGTGGAACCTGCGTCACCTGCCGTGTTGGGAGCTGCAGTCTTACAGCTCCATAGGGAGGCAGAGGAGGCCTTACTGCAGGAAAGAAACTGGCTCAGCCAAACCCCTGACTTCCACACTGGACCAAGCCTCTGGACCTCCTAAAGGAAGTATGTCCCTTGCAAAGAAAGAAGAGAGCTGAAAGTTTGCTCCATGACCCCATCCCTGGGGTCCTGGCTAGCAAATCATCTGTGTCACTCCCTCAGTGCCATTCTGGAGCTGTCCTCTTCCCAACTCTGGGACATAGGTTCTAACTTAGCCATGAAGGAAGGGCTCCCAGAGTTGGGAACCCCTACCCTCAATACCCAGATGAAAGCCCAAGGCTGGGATAGAAGAGCCCACATTCCCCCCTCCTCACTCTTGCTCTGACCAAAGATTCCCCTAACCCTTGTATGTCATCATGGATGAGTCATGGGAAAGCATGTCTGCTGCCCTCTCAACACCTCCCCAGGACCCCCATCATGGATGGTCCCTAGGAGGCAGCAGACAGGGAGGCAGAGCCGTGGATGCATGCTAGAGGACAGTGTGAGCCAATCAGACTGCACAGCCCACAGGCTGCCTGTTCTGGAGAGAGAAACTTACTTCCCATCACTAGATGGTAAGGGGCAGCACAGAGAATTTTCTGCTTTTGTTTTGCATTTTTCCTGGCTTGGCTGTCATAGAACAGACTTAATCAAATGAGCTTGGGGCTTGGCTTTTTTTTTTTTTTTTTTGCTAGTCCTGGGGCTTGAACTCAGGGCCTGAACTCTGTCTCTGAGCCTCTCTGTGCTTAAGGCTAGCACTCTACCACTTGAGCCACAGCACCACTTCTGGCTTTTTTCTGTTTATGTGGTACTGAGGAATCAAACCCAGGGCTTCATGCATACTAGGCAAGCATCTACCACTAAGCTACATTCCCAGCCCCTGGCTTGGCTTTCCCCCTCACCCCCACTTTAATTCAAAACTTGAGACTGAGCCAGGCACTGGTAGTTCATGCCTATAATCCTAGCTACTTATACTTGGGAGGCTGTCTATGGGAGGATTGTGGTTTGAGGCCAGCCTGGGCAGAAAAGTTCTCTAAACCCCTTCTCAACTTATAACTGGGTGCCATGGCATGTATCTGTCAAGCTACATGGGAGGCTAAGATTGGGAGGATCATGGTTCTAGGTTAGCCCAGCAGGAAAGTAGGCAAATCACATCTCAGGTGCGCCCAGCCAAAAGTGACACCTTATCTTTAAAAAAAAATAAATAAATGAAAAACTGAGCTGGAGGTGTGGCTCAGCAGTATTGTGCCAGCCTCACCAGAAGCAAGGTCTACAAGTTCAAACTTGAGGTACTGAATGGGGAAAAGAAAAAAAAAGGCAAAACAAAACAAAAAAATTCTGAAAGCAAATTCTCAGAAAACTAATGCAGGAGGATCTGGAGTTTAAGACCAGCCTGGGCTAACATAGCCAGACTCTGTCTTAAAAAAAAAAAAAAAAAAACCAACAACAACAAAAAAAACCTGTGAGTCTCAACTGGAACAAATGATGATTCTCTGTGTTATTCTTTTCTGTAACCATCTATTTGGATGGCTGCTTAAGCGTCACTTGTCTCCAGCCTTTGGGATTCCGGTTCATCCACCTAGCCCCCATGCAAAGTGGGTTTTCCTTCTACAATCAAATGCCCAGGCTGGTGGTGCATTTCATTTTCTTTCCTTCTTCTTCCAAAGCAGATGCCCCCTGGGGAGGGAGGGAGGGAGGGAGGCTGAGGTGGGCCTGAGCAGTTAGACGAGAGTGATTGACAGTAAAGAGCCAGCCCCAGCTCTACCTGAGGAGCAAGTCAGTACAATGTCAGGTGTCTTGTGCCAGACTTCTGACCAGGTGCTGCATGGTAGCCACCCTCATAGGCTTCTACCAGGTAAGGACCCACTGCCATGAGAGCCTATCCAACACAGCCTAGAGGGCATAAAGAGGGCCACCTTAGGCATCTAGCCTTCTCCTGGGGAAGGTGAAACAGGAAGCTCAAAGACTGATCCAGGAGTGAACCAGTGGCTCATGCCTGGAATCCTAGCTATTCAGAAGGCTGAGATCTGTGGATCAAAGTTTGAAGCCAGGCCTTGCAGGAAACTCTGTGAAACTATTACTGCCAATTAGCCACCAAAAATCCATATGTAGAGCTATAGCTCAAGTGGTAGAGTGCCAGCCTTGAGCAAAACAGCTCAGGAGCAGTGGCCAGGCCTTGAGTTTGAGCCACAGTACTGACCCCTCCCCGCCAAAAAAAGCAAACCAGCATGTGGGTGAAGGGGCTGGTTTCATTTCCACACACATACACATGCATGTATAAGAGAGAGAGAGAGAGAGACAGATAGACAGAGACAGAGAACAGGAATCAAGTACCCTTGGACACAGTGGGGCCTCTTCTAGGGGACCTGTTCCTCATATTACAAGTGAGCAGCACATGTGAATCCTGGTCCTGACACTCACACTTTGTGCCACCTGAACTTTGGGCTCTTCATACACAATGCCCAGCAGGAAGCGAGGTAAGGCTTTGCAGCCCAAGGCTGCAACATCCAAACAAGACCTGAATCACCTGGCAAGGAAGTTCAAGCCCTTCTCAAATGCTTTTGTCAGTGCTTCTAAATACATCAAGAGGAAAGTTTCTCTAACATTGCTTTTCCTTTTTTCATCTTGACAGAAGCTCAGCCCCTTCTCCAAACATCCATAACCAGGCTCTTCATTTCCTCTGCACTTAATCACAGACTCTGCCTCTCCCTCATAAAATGTACCCCACATACTCATTCTATCCAGATACAATGCTGGGAGCTGAGGATAGAGCAGACCACTCCCAGCCCCTATGCCTGGAAGCTGACTTCATTATTTCAGTAATATTCACCTTCATGATCATGTTGTATTTATGACCAGTGATACTAGTTATCCACTTACAGTAATGATTATCTTTTCCCTTTAAATAAATTTTAGGTTTATTAAAACTGAGTTGACATAAGGAAGGCTATTAGGTAAGTAATGATGCTTAAACACCTCAAGTTAGGATGTCCTGGTGCTGGTGGCTCACACCTGTAATCATAGTTACTCAGGAGGCTGAAATCTGAGGATTGCAGTTTGAAGCCAGACTAGGTAGGAAAGGCTGTGAAACTCTTATCTCCAATTAACCACCAGAAAACTGGAGGTTGGGCTGTGGCTTAAAGTGGTAGAGTACTAGTCTTGAACACAAAAGCCAAGGGACAGTACACAGGCCTTGAGTTCAAGCCCCACAACTGTCTGAAAAAAAAAAGTCAGGATGACCTTTAGAATTGATAGATGGTGGAGCTAAAGTTAGGACTGACAATTTTCAACCCTTTCCATCCTCTCCTTAGAATCCAGGGCCTCATTCCTGCATCCAGAATCAGTCCACCTGCATCCCACCTTGCCCATAGAACTCCACTTGCTTGACCAAACTCCGCCCCTTATCTTGGGGGACCTAGCTGTCACCTCACCACAGCTCCAAGCTCCTCCCCTCAAGGACTCTGGCATTTGTAGGGAAACACAGTACCCAGCTCTGAAGGGGGGGGAGAGGATGTGGAGGTTGATACAAGTCTGTGTTCTGTTGAGCCCAGTCCTAGGCCTTGGCTCCTCTGTATCCCAGGCTCCAAGGAAAAAGAAGAGTAGATGGTTCCAGAAAGTAAACACTCCCAGCTGGGCACTGGTGGCTCACACATATAATCCTAGTTACTCAGGAGGCTGAGATCTGAAGATCGTGGTTCAAAGCCAACCCAGGCAGGAAAGACCATGAGACTCTTATCTCTAATAAACCACCAGAAAACCGGAAGTGGTGCTGTGGCTCAAGTGGTAGAGTGCTCACCTTGAGCTGAAGAGCTGAGGGACAGTGCCCAGGCCCAGAGTTCAAACCTCATGACTGACAAAGAAAGGAAGGAAGGAAAGAGAGAAAGAGAGTGGGGGTGGGGGGGAGAGGGAGAGAGGGAGAGAGAGGGAGGGAGGGAGCAAGAGCCCCATCCTAACTTTTACGGGGAATCAGATTTCCCGGGTTCAAGCACAAGCACTGCCATTGCCTACTCATAGCCCTGGGTACACCACTTGCTCCGGACTTCCCTCTTGTTCCAGTAGGCATCAATCACCAGGTATTTACCAAGTGCCAAGTTATGTGTGGGAGCTGAGAAAGCAACAAGACAGACAAGGCTCTTGCCCTCTGGGGTGACTTTGCAATGTGAGCCAGAGACCAGACAGTAAATAAATAAATGAGATCATGTCAGCCAGTGGCAGAACAGTGACTGACACCCCAGAGGGGAATGAGAGAGCAGGAGAGGGGGTCATGGAGAGGCCTCAGGCAGGATGTGGGCTTCAGCTGTAACCTGGGGATGACAAGGGACTGGCCAAGATAAGCAAGAGCAGGGTAAGAGGTGGGCCACAAGGATAAAGACACGCATAGGAGCAGGCTTGCTGGTGAGGATGCTCAGGCTAAGCCCGGCAGGTCTGATCCCATTAAAAGGACAGTGGAAATCCTTGGAAGGTTCTGATTAAGGAGAGCAGGCACTCAGCTGAAAGTGGAGAATGGGTTTTGGAAGCAGGCAGTCAGGAATTAAGTGAGATCACCACAAGGTGAGGTCAGCAGCTGATGGTTTAGGGATGAGGGACAGAGACGTGAATCCAAGTGGCAAATGAAAAAAATGCGTAGGGGAGCAAGTGACAGTGACTCAAGCCTGTAATCCTAGCAACTTGGGAGGTGGAGATTGAGGGATCACGGCTCAAGACCAGTCCAGGCAAAAAGAAGTTCATGAGGCTCCAGCTCAACAAATGGCTAGGTACAGTGGTACATGTTCATTATCTCTGCACAAGTAGGAGGACTGCAGCCCAGGCTGGCAAGAGCATAAAGTAGAACCCTGTTTCTAAAATACTAACACAAAAGGGGCTGGAGACGTGGTTCAAGTAGTAGAGCACTTGCCTAGCAAGTCCAAGCTCTGAGTTCAATCCCCAGTGCCATCCAAAAGTAAAAGGAATGGAAGGGAGAGGAAGGGAGGAGGAAAGGAAGGGAGGGGGAGGGGAGGAAAGGAGAGGGGAGGTAGGAAAGGAAAAAAGGAGGGAGGAAGGGAAGAAGGCAGGCAGACAGGCAGGCAGGAAGGAAGGAAGGAAGAGAAGGAAGGGAGAGAAGAAAACACAGGAGGGGCCAGGAGTGGGGCTCATACCTGTAATCTTAGCTGTTCTAGAGGTGGAGGTGGAAAGATTGCAGCCTGAGGCTGCCTCAGGTAAAAGCTCCACACTCTATTTGAAACAAATATTAAAAAAGCAAAATGGGCTGAGGGCATGGCTCAATGGTAGAGCACCTGCTTAGCAAACACAAAGCTCAAAGTTCAAACTCCTATACCTATCACCAAGAAAAAAATAAAAGATACAGGATGGATCTAGAGTCAAAAAGGAGCCAAAACAGCAAATTGGACAGATTGGAGGGGGTAGCCATGAGAAAGAGGAATGGGGAGGGCTCCCAGAGTACCAGAAGAACAAGGCTTTCAGTGGTACTCACGACACTATGTTGAAAATGAACTATCCAACTTGTGGGTGGGGATGGGAAGAAAAAACTGGGAAAGAGTGAGAGGTGACATTGTCCAAAAAGAAATGTACTCACTAACTAAAGTAACTAACTCCTCTGTACATCACCTTTATAATAACAATTAAAAAATTAAACAATGAGAATACCGCTTAACCTTTCAGCTCTTTCTCTCCTGAGCCAAGCCCTGTCAAGCGTTCGGGCTTTTATGATTTGGAAGAAGGTTACTTGTTCAGTTATGAGGACAAAGGGCTAAGAATGAGGTTACCCAAGCCACAGAGAGAAGGATGAGTGGACAGGAGAGGCTTAGGATAAGAAGCACAGATGGCTGGGGGTAGGCACCAGGAAGGAAGGGCTAGGAGAGGATTAGGGAGAATCTGGGCCCAAATCAGCTTAAGCTTCCCTTGAAGATGACAGCTCTGGAAAAAACCAAGGCCACATGGAGGGACACAGGGTGAACAAATGCAGCAGTGGTACCACTAGATACTATATTGAAAATGAACCATACAACTTGTGGGTACGGACAGAAGGGAAAAATTGGGAGAGAGCGAGGGAAGGGGTATCATTGTCTAAAAAGAAATGTATTCATTGCCTGACTTATGTAACTGCAACCCCTCTGTACATCACCTTTTTATAGTTATTGTTAACAATTTAAAAAGCTGCCCAGCACTGGTGGCTTACACCTGTCATCCTAGCTACTCAGGAGGCTGAGATCTGAGGATCCCAGTTCAAAGCCAGCCCAGGCAGAAAAAGTCCGTGAGACTCATCTCCAATTAACCATCAGAAAACTAGAAGTGGCACTGTGGCTCAAAGTGGTGGAGTGTTCACCTTGAGCAAAAATGTGCAGAGACAGTGCCCAGACCCTGAGTTCAAGCTCCATGACTGACAAAAAAAAGCCAAGGCCACAACTCATGGAGTCCTCTGGGACACCTAGAGATGGTCATGCACACACACATACACACACATACAGGGATGTGCACACAGACTCACATCGGTCCCCAGACCAGGGTGCCATGCAATCAAACCTAAACCTCTCCATAACCTATGGATACCCACCACGATGTGGCCTGAATGCTGACACAAGCCAAAAAAGCCCTCCATGAGTGGTCTAACCATAACCAGAAGCTAGCACCCCAAACTCACCCCTCCTGACACAGGTCCTATCTGCCCCTTTGTGGCCCACAGATCCCCACACCTGACCTCTGGTCCTGAGACGTATTCCCACTACCAACTCCTGTCTACCTTTAACATGGAACTTGGCCCTGCATGTAAGTCCTCACTCAGACAGCTTAGGTGTGATGGTCCCTTCCCTAGGTGGTGAGTACCAATTTTGCTGCCCAGGAAGAAGCAGGCTCTCAGACTGCTGGGAACATTTGGGTAGGGCCATTTCTGAGGCCATGTGTCTCTTCTGACATTTACAGCAGGATATACACACATATCTCACACCACATACATTAAATACACATCAGCATAAGTATCTCTGTCTCTCTCTGTCTCTGTCTCTGACTCTGTCTCTCTCTCTCTCTCTCTCTGTTTCTGTCTGTCTGTCTGTCTGTCTCTCTCTCTCTCTCTCTCTCTCACACACACACACACACACGCACGCACACACACACACACACACACACACACACACACACACACACACGCCACACAGGTACACCTCATCATCAGTGCTGTTCTGGGAAGGGATGTCACCTTGGGAGATCTCCATGCTGCACAAGATGACCTGTGACATTAGTCTTTGATTTGCAAATGCAGTGGTCAGGGAGCTCTAGCCCTGGTGTCAGGCACTGTGTTGGGCACCCTAGGGAGTCTTCACTATGAGCTTGCTTTGTTTTACCCCACTGACACAGCCCTAAAGTCCCCCACTACCCCTGGTTGAGAGTCCTCCTGTTCCAAGAAGCAGCCTAACCAGAGCTAGCTGAAGGGCCATGCTATACCATAAATATGTCAGGACTTTCTTAAATATCACCACCAGGAACAGGTCAGCCCACTGCCCCCTATTTTCATCCAGGGGATAGATGAACATCTAGCCATATCCCTAAGCTGACTCACCCACAGCAGGACCAAAGGAAGTAGTGCCTGACTCAGTTTCCCTATAGGCAAATTTAGTCTGAGCCTAGAAAGGTGGCTCCAAGTGGCCACCAAGGGCCACCCAGGCTAGAATTGGTGGAGGTAATTATGACCTAGCTTCCAGGAGTCTGTGGGAGCCAGATACATCCGGGGTTCCAACCGTCATGGTGTGGGTGGAGACTGTGAGATGTAGGAGTTGGCCAAAAAGAGGGAGGGCAGGAGGCTCCATGGTGAAGCCCCAAAGACAATAGTCATTAGGCCAGAACCCCTGTCCTCTGAGGCCTCCTCCTTGCTGGCCTGGGTGCTAAGGGCAAAGGAGGGGCCCAGGAGGCTGGGAAGGGTGAGCTATCCTCACCCAAGCCCATAGGAGGGCCCCACAGAAAGGTAGGAGGCCGGCCTTGGAGGCTGGCGGCTGGTGCCTGACCCTCCACCCAGTCTGGCTTTCTTCCTTCTTACCTACTCCTCCCTTTCTCCCCAATCTTCCCCCCTCCCCTCTCCCTCTCCTACCTGGCATCATTTCAAGAAGCCTCCATTCTCAGTAAACCCTTTCTCTGTTGCCGAAGCCTCAGGCAGGTAAATGAACTGTGGTTGAGGCCATAGCCCTGTCCTGGCAACACTGGTCAGTCTCATTCTCTTGTGGACATGCAAACTGGGTCTCTGGTGCCAGGTGCTTGCCCACACCAGTGTGGCACCCACCTCATCCTTCCTGCCCAGAGTCCCTGCATGATAATGGCTCAATCCTACTAGTAAGCCTGGTTTGAAGGACATACCCACACCGCCATCCACCCTGCACTCCACCTTCTGCTCCTCTGCTCTTGCTGTTCCCTTCATGAATCCCAGTATGGCCCCCCTGGCTTCCCTCTGTCCCATCTTATAATCCCACAAGTCATTCCATGCCGGGCTCAGCTGCCACTCCAGACAAAAGAGGCTCTCAGCAATCATTACCTGGACGCTGGGTCTGAAAAGGGACCTGAGCATCCCAGGCTCAGCCCCGCAAGGCTTATCCTCACTCAGCTTGAGGCATTTGTTCCTTAGGGCAGAGGGGATGAGGGAAGAAACTGCCCAACAAGGAGCCAAGGTCAGAATGCCCAAGAGTTGCCCCAACCCACCTCCCTAGTGCAGATACCCAGTGCCCCCGCCCAGGACAGCACCCCTCTTTGATGCAGGAAAAATGCCAAGGTAACTTTCACACAATTCCATGGATCCAATAACAAGGTACAGCTAGTGTTTGACTGGCTTCTCATGGGCCTACACCCTTCTTCACTTACCAGGCTCCTCTGTTCAGGCCTCAGACCCCAGCCTAGAATTCTGGGCAAATTGTCCAGAATTTTCCGTTGCTAATGGACTTAGCTAGAGGAACCCCACACACACTACAGAAGCTGACCCCAACTGACTCCCCAGATCCTGGAGGCCAGATTAACCCTGACAAGAAGCCTGGCTATAGTGGTCCAGGCCCAGGCCCAGGGTTTTTTCCTGCTCCAGCAACTCCAGCCATTGGCTCATTTCATTGAAAATAAGAACCACATGGGCTGGGTGCTTGCTGGTGGCTCATGCCTATAATCCTAGCTACTCAGGAGGCTGAGATCTGAGGATCACAGTTAATAGCCAGCTGGGCAGAAAAGTCCATTAGACTCTTATCCCTAATAAACTACTCAGAAATAGCTGGACGTGGCACTGTGGCTCAAGCAGTATAGCATTAGTCTTGAGAAGAAAAAGAAGCTCAGGGACAGTGCCCAGGCCCTGAGTTCAAGCCCCAGGACTGGCACATACACAGAAAAAAAAAACACTTGGTACTGGCAATATCTCCAAAGCCCCAGGTTCATGGACCTACCTAGAACCAGCGCTCACCTCGTCATCACTTCCACATCCCTGAGGATTAGGAATTGCTTACAATTCCTTCCCTGTACATCAGTCCTGCCACTCTTAACAGCTGTGAGCAATGCCAAGGGCCAGAGCCCATCCAGTGGGGGAAGCACCCAAGGACAGCAGCAGCATTGCCAGCTCTTCCTCCTGCCCCTGCCAACCTCTAACCTTAGGTGAAAGTCTTCATTGGGAGAACCCCACTCCATGGAAGCAGGTAAGAGATTATGTCTACCTAGGACTCAGGCACTCAATCTCACAGGTGGCTATAAGATAACTGGATAGGCCAGCTCTTGTCTTCCAGGGGTGGGAACCCTTCTACATGTATTATTCTAACTAAATAATGTGAGATGATCTGAGACAGAGGATAGCCTGGTGTGGTCCAAGTATTTGGAAGGTGGAGGCAGGAAGATTGTGAGTTCACAAAATGTGTGTGTGTGGTGTGTGTGTGCTGAGTTTGCATATGGCCCCCAACACGCTTAGACTTAATACATTTTCCTTAATTTATTCAAACACTTCAAATACAATCCATACCAATAACTAACTCTTATACCTAATTCTACTAAGCGTGTCCACACCCAGGGAAGCTCAGGTGCGTGTCACTTGGTCCAGAGGTCGAGGGAGTCCACCGAGGGTGTCCTCAGGGCTGCTCTGAGTCGCTGAAGGCAGAAGTGGCTGGCTTGCCATGGCAGCTCCAGTCACCACACTGGGGAGGCCGTCTCGCTGGGCCTCTGCTGCCCGGGTTTTTGTATGTTTTAGGCTGGGCCTTTCATTTCTGGCCATGTCTGATTACCAGCGTTGCCTCGATGGCAGCTTTGCTTCTGGTCCCATCTGGCAATGGATGAGGGCAGAGCTGGCTTGCCTCTGGTTGAGTGTGGTTATCTGGTGGGCTAGTTACCTTGGTGATGGCTCTGTAGGCTCCCTGGATGTGTCCTTATCTCTGTCTTCCATAGCTCTAACTTCTAACTCCTAGTTTTATTTTATTGTTGTCAGTCGGGGGCCTGAACTCTGGGCCTGGGCGCTGTCCCTCAGCTCTTCAGCTCAAGGCTAGTGCTCTACCACTTGAGCCACAGCACCACTTTTGGCTTTTTTTTTCTGCTTATGTGGTGCTGAAGAATGGAACCCAGGGTCTCATGCATGTGAGGCAAGCACTCTACCACTGAGCCACCTTCCCAGCCCTAACTCCTAATTTTAAAGCTTAACACTTCATATTATTTCACAGCACACATACATAAAATATGTTCTTATTCAATAGCCTACCATGTCAATTTTCAATAACATTATGTCTGTATTCAATAACACACTATGTCAGTACACACTGTCAGTATTCAATAACACACACTATGTCAATATCCCATAATATTCACTACAATGTGTGTACATAGTATGTATACACACACAAACTCACAGAGCGAGAGAAGCTCATAAATGATACACCCACAGGCCCACTGTGGGGTGACTTCAAAGTGACGTGACAGACTGGTTTATGGCTAATGTGAGGTTGTGGCAGGAGGTTTCCCAAGCCAGTTAGGTGGTTTCAGAATTAGCCAGGCCCTGTCATCTCCTAACCAGACTATTACAATGATCCCCACCCCCAGGTGCTGAGCACTGGCTCTAGTCCCATCCAAACCCCAACATTACAGCCAAAATCTTTTTTCCAAGAATACAATCTGGCCTCTTTGGCTGCCTCTGGCAGCCAAAGCCTGATGTCATGCTTGTTTTTTGTTTTGTTTAGTTCTTTTTTGCCAGTCGTGGGGCCTGAACTCTGGGCCTGGGCGCTGTCCCTCAGCTCTTCAGCTCAAGGCTAGCGCTCTACCACTTGAGCCACAGCGCCACTTCTGGCTTTTTCTGTTTATGTGGTGCTGAGGAATCCAACCCAGAGCCTCATGCATGTAAGGCAAGCGTTCTACCACTGAGCCACCTTCCCAGCCCCATTTAGTTCTTTTTGGTGCCAGTATTAGGACTTAAACTCAGGTTGCTCCAGGCTGGTGCTCTACCGCTTGAGTCACAGTTCCACTTTCGGCTTTTTGGTGGTTGATTGGAAAGAAGAGTTTCATAAAATTTCCTGCCTGGGCTGGCTTCGAACCACAATCCTCTGATCTGAGACTCCTGAGTAGCTAGGATTGCAGGCGTGGGCCTCTGGAGCCTGGGTTATATCTTTTTCATCTTTTCTGGTTCATGGTCTGCAGCAAAGGCAAGCTCAGTTCCTCCCACTTCACTGTTCCCCAGTGCTCCCACCCACACATACCTACGACCTTTGCTTACCACAGCCCTTCTGTGGGCAGTGCACTCCTCAGAGACTCAGAGCACCCCACCACACACACACCCGTCTGGGGACCAAAGCCAATGTGGCCTCCTCCTCCAGGAACCCTGGACTCACTGTGAGGCCCTTAGGGGCTCACTCCCCCAGACTGAGCTACACACAGACCCCTCTGCTCCTCCCCCTCCAACACCTCCTCTGTCCTAGCCTTAGGGATCATCTTTGTCGTCATCAGTTCTCTTTTGCAGTTGAGGAATCTGTGGCCTACACAGGGGAAATGACTCATGTGGGGTGAAACCTGGGCTGGAGGCTTTGGAGCTGGCCGGGCAGAGGATAAATCTAGTTCAGGTGCCCCTGAGCCGCTTGCTTCCCTGATCTCTACCCCTTGGCAGAGTTTGTCTTCCCCTGGGCCAATCAGAATCTATCCCAAGAACCCCTGGGGTGCCCTGCTAACCACCATGGTTCCTGTCAGTGAAGGAACGGGTTAGAGAAGAGTCCCAGGAGCCCTCCCACCCCTCCATCCGGTGCTGAGGAGAGATAATTGTACTCAAAAGAAGGCTGCTGGCATCTAAACCACAAGAGGAATAAATGGGTGCAGCAGGTGGCCATATAGGTCTGGGGGCCACAGGGCAAGGCAGTATCCAAAAGCCCAGGAGTCCTGAAGTAGGGGATAGGCAGGGAATCAGGGGCAGCCCCGGCACAGTGAGTCTCGTGGGGGAAGAGGTGGGGAGGGGGAGGATGAAAGGCCCTGGCAAAGAGGCCCCAGTACCAAAGTCAGTAAAGGAAGTGGAAACTTCTCACACACCAACCTCAAAGCTCATGAGGGTGTCTTCCCCCTTCTCAGCCACCCAGGCTGGGAGGCCCCTCTAAGGATGGCAGGCAGCCTAGTGAGTCATAGGCCTCTAGTTTCAACTGTCTCCATGGGGAAGGGACCAGAGCAGGGCCACCTCACTCAGCTGCTCTGGGAATCAAATAACTCACCATCCCAGAAGGCATTGTGGAAACTATGAGGGCAAATAATTTAAATAATGAAAGAATAATAGACACGTGAGTTCAAGAAAGTGGGCTGCCCTCCCAGGACATGGGGCAGCCCCCACCTTTAGGGAAACCCTTAGAAAGAGCCTGTCATCCTATCCACAGTCATCAGGTCCTGCCCAGGAATAGGACTGCCTTGGATCCTTCTGCTGATTATTTCAATTCCTAACCCTGAGCTTTTCCTACTTGTGGGAAGAATTCAAAAACACAAACAAAAACAAATGTTGGGAGAGAAGCCCTCATAGTTGTCCACCTTCTGAGGGCTCTGTTGGTCTAATTGGACCTTCCTTGTAGCTCTCTGGGCTGTGTGTGTGTGTGTGTGTGTGTGTGTGCGCACGCGCACGTGTGCACACACACATGCGTGTGCACATCCTGAAGCTTGATGCTGAGGGCCTGGATGCTGTCCCTGAGCTTTTATGTCCAAGGCTAGCATTCTACCACTTGAGCCAGAACTCCACTGCTGGCTTTTTGGTGGTTAATTTGAGAGACTTATTCCTCATGACTAAAGGCTGCTTCTTCTACAGTTAACCTATGGCTCATGCCTATAATCCTAACGACTTAAGATCTGAGGATTGCAGGTCAAAGTCAGCTCAGGCAGGAAAAGTTCATGAAACTCTTATCTACAATTAGCTATCAAAAAAGCCAGAAGTGGAGGTATGGCTCAAGTGATGGAGTACCAGCTTTGAACACAAAAGCTCAGAATCAGGCACCCAGGCCCTGAGTTCAAGCTCAGGATAGCTTCCCACGTGGTGGGTGGAGGTGGGAGGGGGGAGGAAGTGGAGGGGAGGCTGCTTCTGTGGGCTCAGGTCCAGTAGGGCATGAGATAGGGGCATATAGCATTTATCCTAGCCCATCAGAACCATCTGTTCCTGACAAATCTATTTCAAGGCCAGCTGCCTGGCACATGCTCAGTAAAGTCTTGGTGGGCAGGTCAAGGAATAGGGCTAGAGACATCAGGAGAGACTTAGAGCTGGAGGGTCTAACTTCAGGGGTGGGGGTGGAACGTAGAAGGAGCCACCTGTCTGCCCTTCCTGCTTCACATCACAGAAGGCTGAACCAGTAGATTCCAGTTAGTTTGGAGCAAAGATAACTTCAAGGGCTAGAAACTGTGGAGGCCTGGACACGGAGGCTGAAGCTTCCCACTCTGTTCTGGCCTGGGCACTTCCTACTGTACAGGGACCCAGCCTAGGCCTGAGGTTATCCTGAGATTCAGTCATCCAGCCTGTGCTTCTGTAGCAACTTTTAGGTACCAGGCCCCTCCCCGTTCTCTGGGAATGCAGTGGCTAAGCTGTTGGCCTCCTCCCTTTCACAGACCATATTTCCTTCCTTCTCTGGGCCCTCAAGGCTGACCTGGGTGAAGACTCCCTCCCCCAGGCTCCCTCAGCCTCTGCTTCCTGGGGAGTCAGCCAGAGGCCCCTGCAGGCAAAGAAAAGAGAAAATGTGAAACTGCTGTGGCAACCAGGCTTGTGCAGTGGCTGTTTCCCTGGGATTCCAGCACCTCCAGGACAGCTACTGTCTTGACCCCCAGCTATCACAGGGTTCTGATAAATCCTCTTCCCTCCCCTCAGTCCTGAAGCCAACAAAATAGGAATGCTTTGTGTGGTACAGTACAGGAATTATGTCATAGCATTTTGCCACTCTTCCATCCAGAAGTGGGCCTAATTCTTCATGGTTTGTCAAGGCAAGTTACAAGAACAACTCCTTCACAACCCTTCTGAGACATGCTCATTTCCTGTGCTGTGTTCTCTCTCACTGCAAATTAAATCTGACTTGTTCAAATGCAGATGTATTCCCTGTGATCATTGGGTGAAGGATGTTATGTGACACTACTTCCAATCTTATTTCTAGCTCCTCTATACTCCCCTAACATCCAAATGAACTTTGCAAATGATATCTGCTTGAAACCTGCTTTTGCCCTTTTTTGGGGGGGTTGCTATAACAAAATACCTGAGACCTGATCATTTAAAAAGAATATACGTTATTTTGGCACATGGGGCTGGATACTGAGAATTTCAAGAGCATGGCACCAGTGAGGGCTTTATGTTGCTTTCACACATGGCAGAAATGAGAAGAGCAAGAAGGTATATAGAAAAGGAAGGTGGGGGCTGAACCCCTATGACAGCTAACCCTCCCCATAAGAGAGGCATCTATCTGTTCACAAGGGTCCCATCCCATGACCCAACACCTCCCATAAACTTTATCGCTCAATACTGCTGCACTAGGGAATTAAAGATTTCAACACATGGACTTTTGGAGACCACCCAAACCACAGCAAACCCCTTCAGTGGCACCCAGGGGGTAGGCAGACCATTGATCTGGAGGACAGAGCAGGGATTTAGGTTTAAATAGGGATGCAGGAGCCCAAGATTGCCATGGAGGCTTACTTCCAAAAATCTCCAGAAACCCTCGGGTCCTTCCATCCTGCAGCTCTGTCATGTATGGTCTCCATCTCCAAGGTCACCTCATAGTCCAAGCTGTCTGTTCTAGCTCCTGCTTTCCACATTGATATTCCAGTCAGCAGAAAGGGGAAAGGGGAACCTCCCTTTAAGAGCACTTCCAGGAAGGTATACCGTCACTTCCCTTTATACCCCAATGTCCAGAACACAGTCACCTGGCCACACCTAACTGTAAGGAAGGCTTTGTCATCCTGTGCCCAGCCAAATTCCAGTCTCCACCGTAGCAAACAAGCGGTCACATAATGCGAATGCTCATGAAGCTCACAGGAAAGCAGAAGTCCTTAGGACACTAGAAAAAAAAATAGAAGACTTAAGTCCAACAAACATCATGCTAAAGGATGAAGGTCTAGAGCGTTCTTGAAGGAGGAACAGGACTAGCAAGCCTGCCAGTGTTGGGGACACCCACCTTTCATGGGCTAAGAGAGATAGAGAAAAAGAATAAACCACCATTATTTGGAGATTATACAACTACCTAACATGCATTAAGACTCATGCGAGAAGTCAGAAAAGTAACCATATACAAAAATCATACTAAAATGTGTGTGTGTATATATATATGTATGTGTGTATATATATATGTATGTGTGTGTGTGTGTGTGTATATATATATATATATATATATATGCACATCTGAGGGAAGCTAGGAGAAGGTCACAGAATTGGAGAGAAGCAGGGGAAAATATACAACAGAGGGGCCCATCAGCTGCACTGGACAATGATGAAAATGAGCTAAGCAACTCAAGGGCAGCAATGGGATGGAGGGAATGAGAGGGAAAGAGGGAACAGCTTACACTAAGCAAAAGGAAAGAAATCTACATATCACCCAACACAGAAGAAATAGTTGTATTGTCAAAGCTTATAGGATTCACAAACGTTATAGACCAAGATAATGACAATTTGCCTTATGAAGGTTAAAATGTGTTTGTGACTTTAAGTATCACTATTCCACAATACTGTGAATTTGGTGAAATTTATGTAATCACTTAATAGAAAATTTTTGAAAAATCATACCAAAATGAATGCTTTTATACACACCAGAAAAATTGCAATGGAAAAACATTTTGATACAATAGTAATATAAACTAAAAGATAGTGAAGATAAGCCTAAAAAGAATGTGTGGGACCTATATTAAGACAGCATACAACGTAACTGCACACTACTACAGAGCTATATGAATAATTATATCATGTCCAACAACAGGAGTATTTGACCTTATAAAGATGTACATCCTATGGGACTTAACCTTTCAATATATAGCACCCCAGTCAAAACAGCAAGTGTTTGTTGGTTTGTTGTTTTATATTCTGAACTGGAGTTTAAACTCGAGACTTTGTGCGTGCTTTGCTTGCTTGTTCAGCTGGTGCTCCATCACTTGAGCAATGCCGCCAGCCCTGCTCTTTGCTAGTATTTTGGAGATGAAATCTTTCAGACTTTTCTTTTGGGCTGACTTTGAACCATGAAGCTTGTTTCTATTTACAGTTTTGAAGGTCACAGTCCATGATCAGTTGGCCTACTATGTTTGGGCCTGTGTGGGGAGCACATGGAGAAGCAAACCTACTAGTGTCATGGCCAGGAAGTGAAAGTGAGGAAGAAGAACAGGCTAGGGCCCCTTTAAGAGCATACCCTCAATGACCTGAAGACCACCTATTACACTCCACTCATAAAAGGCACTGCCATCTCCTAGTAGCACCACTCTGGGAAACAAACCTGTAACACATGACCCTGGTAGGAACATTTAAAAATATAACCTACAGGGGCTGGGAAGATGGCTCAGAGGTAGAGTGCTTGTCTCGCATACATGAGGCCCTGGGTTCGATTCCTTAGCACCACACAAGCAGAAAAAAGCCAGAAGTGGTGCTGTGGCTCAAGTGGTAGAGTGCCAGCCTTGAGCTGAAGAGCTGAGGGACAGCACCCAGGCCCAGAGTTCAGGCCCCAGGACTGACAAAATAAAATAAAAAAATAAATAATAAATAAATAATAAATATAAACTACAGCTGGATTGACAGGGATTGACAGGCTGGTTTTGATATCGTCTGAAAGAGAACATGAACAAAAAATAGCAAGGAAATGTTTGAAAGTAGATGACAAAGAGTGGGGAAATATGTCCCATTTGATATAAAAATAAATTCTAAAAGTCTAGTGACTTTTAAAGTGTAATTGTGGCATGGAAATAGACAAATGGACAATGAAACCAACTGGAAAGTACAAAAGCAGGCCAGGCTCTGGTGGCTCACTCCTATAATCCAAGCTACTCAGGAGGGTGAGATCTGAGGATCGCAGTTCAAAGCCATCCTGGGCAGGAAAGTCTGTGAGATTATTATCTCCAATTAACCACAGAAAACAATCTCCAATTAATCACCAGAAAACTGGAAATGGTGCTGGTGGCTCAAAGTGGTAGAGTGGTAGACTTAAGCAGAAAAGCTCAAGGCCCTGAGTTCAAGCCCTACCACCAAACAAAGAAGAAGAGGAGGAGGAGGAGGAAGAGGGAGGGAGGGGGAGGAAGAAAGTACAAAAACATAGTAACTGTTAAATATGGCATCTCAAATTTATATAGCATGAAGCCAGGTGTTCATGGCTCACAATCCTAGCTACTCAGAGTTTTTTTTATAATTCAAGATTGCTATCTGAGATTCAAATCAGCCTAGGCAAAAACAAAAATTCGGTGAAACACTTATTTTCAATTAACCAGCAAAAATCTGGAAGTAGACATGATAGAGTGCCATCCTTGAGTGAAAAAGCTAAGAGACAGTGCCCAGGCCTTGAGTTTAAGTCCCAGGACGTGCACCAATAAATGAATAAATTAGTTAAAGACAAAAGATTAAAAGTTGACATTTCATTCACGCATCTATCGTTCAACAATGAGGGTCAGGCCCTTTGGGTAGGTACTGGAAACCTTAGGGTAAACAAATGACAAAATCCCTGTTCTGGTGGTTAGATTCGAATGAGGTAGGAAGAGGCAAGCAATAAAGAAAAAACGAAACAGGTAAGTATGTCAGATGGAGGTTATGTGGGGGTAGGGGAGGATCAAACAAGAAAGGAGAAAAAGAGTAGGAAAAAACATATGTTCAAAATAATGTCATACATATGATGTCATGTCAATAAAAATAAACAAAAGGAAGTTCTTCATCCTTTAGAATGAAAGTGCTCTCGGAGGAAAAAGCATTGACTCACCAAGTAGTTGGTTGATGGTATATGGAGCCATGCTAAGCCCCTATGAGCAACCCCTCTGTTTTCAGTAGGAAGAAGTAAGTCTTTCCACAAAGTAAGACTTGGGGGAGAAGCCTACTAGAGGAAGAAGCATGGTGAGAAGAGGAGGAACAACAGGACAGGCTCTGAGCAGGCCAGAGATGTGGGCTCTGGCTAGAAAGGCACAGAGCATACCACAGTCCAGTGACCACTCAGTCCCCTGTTCTGGCTTCACCTGTTCTGTTTACACCCTGTTAACATACTGGTCCTCTGAGCCTCACCTTAGGCCTCATTTTCCTGCAGAAAGCCTTCCATATTACCCAAGCTGAATCAAGCGTAGGCTCACTTCTGGCCTCCACAGGCCTCATACCACATCCATGCAATACTGGACCTCCCTGAAATTGGGAAGTAGCAGTCAAGTAGCCTGCCCTGAGCTCAGGTCTGGCCAGGGCAGGCCTCCATCAATATTGGTGGATGGGCAACCTATGACCTACTAGCCCTGTTCCTCCATTTCCCATTTAGCCCTTGAGTACCAGCTATGAGGCTGAAATCTGAGGATCAAGGTTGCAAACCAGCCCAAGCAAGAAAGTCCATGAGATTCTTATCCCCAATTAACCAGCCCAAATAAAAAGCCCCAGAAGTAGAGCTCAAGCAGTGGAACATCAGCCTCAAGCAAAAAAGCCAAGGGACAGCACTCAGCTCAACCCCAGGACAAGCTCACGCACACGCAAAAGACTGAATTCCATCTCTCAGGCCACATCCTGTCCTCCTTTTCTCATCTCCACCCTAGCCAGGCAGAGGGGGTAGGGAGCCAGGGAGAGGGAGGAAGGCCTGTGGGCCGCAGGATATGACTCCCACGCAGCCCAGGGGCTTTTTCCATACTCAGAACACCTTGCTTCTCACAGCCCCCTCTTTGCTCACATCCTGTTTCCACACCTTTAACACGGCTGGGCCCCAAACCCTGAGCCCTCACCCTGCCTCCTGGGTTCCCACATGACCTTTCCTGGGACAGAGGGCAGGCCATGAGCCACTTGATTTTTGCTCCCTGGTAGCTTAAGAGATTGGCCCTGGAGTCTGCTCTCTTGAGGAGATAGTCTACAATGTGGTCACTTGGAGCGGCCCCTTTATAGGCCACAGCTAAGGTAGACGAGCATGGCAGTGGTCAGGTTCAAGGTCCATGATTCAGTGTTAACTCTCATGCCATGAGAGCTCAGGCAGGGCCTTAAGTGAACTGAGGCCTTCCTTGGCTACCCAGGGGAACCCCAAGGGCAGGCAGTATGAACCAGAAATCAGGGCACCCATAGGAAAAGGGTCCTGCTGTTAGCACCACAAGTCTGGCAAAACCTTACTGCCCCTCAGGCAGCAGAAGGGACCAACCCTATCTCCTTTTCCCTTTCTCCTTATTAACAGATTTGCCCAGCCCCTCTCAGAGATACAGGCCACTCTCCCAGGGCTAGTCCCCTGTCTTCCAGGGGGAGGCTTGGAAGCACAGCAGTGTGCCTCCTGCCGTGGGGCTGACTGGAGGTGATGTTGCCAGCCCTGCTCTCTGCCAGGTACGCAGCAGCCTGGCCTCCTCAGCTCTCTTGGCCTTGGGCAAAACCATGTGAGTAATTCTACCAGTGAAATGCTGGTTCTGAGCTGAGGGAATCAAATACATCAATGGGCTTTCAGGCTCAAACTCTTCATACTACATTAAAGGGAGGCTCTTGTATCCTCCAAGCAGATGTACAGGTGGACAGCCTTATCTGGAAGGCTCCACGCCTGCAATCCTACTCAGGAGGCTGAAACCAGGAGGATCATGTTCAACGCCAGCCTGAGCAGAGAAGTCCACAAGACTCTCTCTCCAATTAACCAGCAAACAGCTAGGTTGGAAGTGTAGCTCAATGATAGAGCACCAGCTATGAGTGGAAAAAGCCAAGTAAGAGTGAGAGGTCCCGAGTTCAAGTTCCAGAATTTGTTAAAAATAAGTGTACATGAGTCAGGCTAGTGAGCTAGTGGTTCACACCTGTAATCCTACTCAGGAGGCTGAGATCTGAGGATAGAGGTTCAAAGCCAGCCCAGGCAGGAAAGGCCGTGAAACTCTTTTTTTTTTTTTTAGTAAGCTTTTTATTATGAAAATACTGTACAGAGGGGTTACAATCACATGAGCAAGGTAATGAGTACATTTCTTATCAAGCATTGTTGCCTCCTCCTTTGTTTTTCCCCTACCATCCCTTCCCTCCCATCTCCACAACTACAGCCCTCCCCTAAATTGTAAAGTTTGTTTTTCAACATAGTGTCTTGTACATCTCGTTGTTGCAATGGGTCAACCTGTATCCCTATTTAAATAATTTGTTTTTTCCCTTCCCCTCCACAAATTATACCAACATCAAATACAGTGAAAACAGGAGGGAGAGACATACAAAGCAACAAAAAAATCACGTGGTACCTTATAAGTACATTAGAAATGATAGCAAGAAAGAAAAAACCATTTGTGTCCTTATCTTGGGGTGCATTTGAAACTCTTATGTCTAATTAACGACCAGAAAACTGGAAGTGGCACTGTGGCACAAGTGGTAGAGCGCTTGCCTCGAGCTCAAGAGCTCAGGGACAGCGCCCAGGCCCAGAGTTCAAGCCCCATGACAAACAACAACAAAAAAATGTACATGAAATGTTCAGAATGATATTATTCATAGTAGTAAAAATGGAAATAGAAATGCTCAATAACTAATACATAAAAATGTATTATATCTACGCAGTAAAATATTACTGATGAAAAAAGGAATAAAGTATTTACATATCCTACAACATAGATAAACCTTGAAAACATTAAGCTAGGAAGTGGCGTTGTGGCTCAAGTGATAAAGCGCTCACCTTGAGCAGAAGAGCTGAGAGACAGCACACAGGCCCAGAGTTCAAGCCCCACTACTGACAAAAAACAAATGAACAACAACAAAAAAAAAACACAAACATTAAGCTAATGGGTCCAGGGATTTCTGAAGTAATGAAGATGCTTTGGAATTCAATAATGGTGACAACAGAAAGAGAGCCTGGATAGGCAATCAGGGCAAAGGCCCCCTCCCAAAGAGGTTCTGCATCTCTCACAATGGCCTTAAACAGTGGCATGCACATGAAGACCCCAGGGTATCATATCACCATCATCATCTTGAATGTGTGCCCCTGGGCATTGTATGTCATAGCCCATGGCCCCATGGAAGACACGCCAGAGGTGTGGACCAGGATGGGCACTCAATCAGAGGGGATAAACATTGCATGGAGAGCTCGTGTAGGCTGAATGGAGCCTCTCATAGGGTCTGGGGAACTGGTATGGTCCATACGTTGTACAGTGATCCTGAGATACTTATTAACTCCTGAACAATATACCCTGGGCAGTACCCTCCCCTGGGAACCATCTGTCTAACAGAAGCTCTACTTATCATCTTCCTCAATGAATCTTTGCCAATTTACTTCTCCCTCAGTATCCATAGAATCATTCTTGAAACCACAGAGACAAAAGACCTGATCCAGGTGTTAAGTTTTTCAGCATCAATGCTAATGGTTGTGTAACATTATGCTTTTAAAAAAATTACTGAAGCTGAGTGCTGGTGGCTCACACCTGTAATCCCAGCTACTCAGTAGGGTGAGATCTCAAGATTACAGTTCAAAGCCAGCCCAGGCAGGAAAATCCATGAGATGCTCATCTCCACAAAACCACCAGAAAACCAGAAGTGGCACTGTGACTTGAAGTGGTAGAGTACTAGCCTTAAGCAAAAGAGCTTAGGGACAGTAACCAGGCCCTGAGTTCAAGTCCCATGACTGGCCAAAAAAAAAAAAAATCACTGAATATATACTTTAAAAATACAAGTTTGTCATACATAATATCTCAATTGTATTTGTTTACATATGTGTAACTATGCCAATATTGAAGCTTGAACTCAGTCTTGTATTCTTGCTTGGCTTTTTCACAAAGATAGCTCTCCACCACTTGAGCCAAGCCTCCACTTCCAGCTTTGTGTGTTTGTGAGTCCTATGGATTGAACTCAGGGCCTGGGTACTGTCCCTGACCTTTTATGCTCAAGGCTAGCACACTTTGAGCCACAGTTCTATTTCCAGCTTTTAGGTAGTTAATTGGAGATAAGGGTTTCACAGAATTTCTTGCCTGGACTGGCTCTGAACCAGAATCCTCTGATCTTAGCTTCCTGAATAGCTAGGATTACAGGCATGATCCACTCTGCCCATTCCCATTCCAGCTTTTTGGTGATTAATTGGAGACAGTCTCTCAAATTTATCTGCCAGGCCTGGCTCCAAACAATGATCCTCGGATCTCTGCCTCCTGAGTAGTTAGGATTATAATAATGAGCCACTATCACAGTCTGAAGCCAGCCCAGGCAGGAAAGTCCAGGAGACTCATCTCTAATAACCAGTTAAAAAAAAAAAAGGCCAGAAGTGGAGGGTTGACTCAAGTCATAGTGCTAGCCTTGGGAAAAAATGCTCAGGGACAACATCTAGGGCACACACAGAGAGAGAGAGAGAGAGAGAGAGAGAGAGAGAGAGAGAGAGAGAGAGAGAGAGAGAGAGAGAGAGAGAGAGAGAGAGAGAAGAGAAGAGAGGGAGAGAGGGAGAAAGATTTAGAGAGGGAGAGAGGGAGAAAGATTTAGAGAGGGAGGGAGGGAGGGAGGACTGTGTATCTCACAAAGCTGGGAGAACCAAAGAACACATGATAGGTAGTAGAAGAGTCCTGGTTAGAAGCCCTCCACATCCCTCAGTTGGCTCTAAGCATTGCCATCTGTCTAGACCACCTCTACAGGTGGGATTTTTATACCTGCTGCCTCTGAAGAGTGAGGATTCCAGCTAGTCAGGAGGGTGGAGTTGAATTTGTGACAAAAACATAAACTCAAACAAATGAAAGCTAAGGTCTCATTCTAGGATAATGAAAAGTTGCACAACAAAGTAGTCATATAGTCTGTCTTGTCTGTAACATTTCCATAGTACTAACAATGCAAATGCTAAGAGTGGCCAATTAGCTGTAACTAACTACTCTGGGAGGATGAGTGAGTAGGAGGGTATGGGGAAGATGAAGTAAGAGGGTGATCTAGAGTTGTGCCTCTGTCTATAAGTGCACTGCTTTTTATTTCTATTTTTTAATGCCAGTTTTGGGGCTTGAACTCAGACCTTGAACTTCTTTTTGCTCAAGGCTAGTGCTCTACCACTTGAGCCACAGAGCCACTTCTGGCTTTTTCTGAGTAATTCACTGGAGATCACAGACTTTCCTGCCCAATCCTCAGATCTCAGCTTCCTCAGTAGCTAGGATTAAAGTATGAAACAACAGTACTCTGCCTTTATAAATCACTTAATTATCATTGTGGGAAACAAAGGATATGAAGGCAATGATCCAAAGGAGGTCAAGAGAACTCTCAAGGATGAACCAGCACAACACAGGCTTAAGTATGCTGGAGGCTGCTTATTAGTGGGAAAAGGTGGTTCCACTGTATTCTCACCCATGAAACTGAGGCTCCATTGGTCCCAGTTGCTGAGCTGGTCAGGTCTCCCAGTTCATCATCATTTCTTTTGAAAGTCATCAGACTCAGAAAGAAAACCCTTGCTGTCGCCTCAACTTGTCTTCTTTGAGGCACTACACCA
Organism: Dipodomys merriami; assembly: GCF_024711535.1. NCBI lineage: Eukaryota > Metazoa > Chordata > Mammalia > Rodentia > Heteromyidae > Dipodomys > Dipodomys merriami. The sequence goes on along the minus strand of NW_027206513.1, from coordinate 575,511 downwards.
CAGCAAGCAAGCATGAATCAAAAATGAATGGCCATTGGGAACAACCGGCTTTGCCCTTTAGCCACCAGCTCCAGTGGATCAAAGGCAGACCCACCCTCCTAGATGGGAAATTCAACCAGCTTCCAGGAGGAGACAGAAGAGAGCAGCAAACCAAAGTTTGTGACTAGCTCTCTTTGGTCACCTGTCTCCCTTCCCCATGAGCATACCTTAATCACCTTGAGGAACTCTGTAAATCTCCTAGTGGCCCCTAAGTACAAACCCTTCTTGCCACTAACCAATTCTACACACCCACACAGGCTGTGGTCGTCTGACCCACTTCCTGTCATTTATTCATAGAACTTGATGCAAATCAAAAATTTGAGGGATGGTGGTATCAAAGAGATTCTGATTTTTATGAGCTTACAGCAGGCAGGGAAGAGACAAGGTTCCCAGCAGGTGACACATTTCTGCCCCCTGCTGCTCTACATTGGAGCTACAGGACAGATAACTAGGCTAAGAAGTCTTCTTGGACCCTTGGTCCAGAGCAGCAATCTCCAGACATTTATTTTGAAGAGTCATTGTTTTTTTGTTTTTTTTTTCTTTTTAAGCTAGGACTAGACTATTTAGTCCTTATTAGCCGCATTATTAGCTACTTGCAGTACTGGGTATCAAACCCAGGGTTCTAGCACATTCTTTGCACATTTCTCAATGTTATAGGTTGAACTGTGTTTCCTGCCAAAATTCACTTTGGACATCTTATTCCAGTATCTCAGAATGTGACCTTATCTAGAGTATGGGTGCATATATATATATATATATATATATATATGTATATGTATATACATATATATTAATTTTTTTGGTCAGTCGTGGGGCTTGAACTCTGGTCCTGAGCACTGTCCCTGAGCTCTTCAGCTCAAGGCTAGCACTCTACCACTTGAACCACCGTACCACTTCCGGTTTTCTGGTGGTTTATTGAAGATAAGAGTCTCATGGACTTTCCTGCCCAGGCTGGCTTTGACCTGAGATCCTCAGATCTCAGCCTCCAGAATAGCTAGGATTACAGGCATGAACCACTAGCACCTGGCCAGATATAATTAAAATGAATCTTACTGGAGCAGTGAGGCCTAACACAGTAAAACCAATGTCTTTATAAAAAGGGTAAATTTGAACAAGGCACACACCCAGACAACATGAAGGCAGAGACTAAGGCACCCACAGCACCAAAGTGCCAAATATTGGCAGCACAAACCTGGAGCTAGGAGAACCAACCTTGACCACTCCAAAACTGTGAGACATTATCTTTATGCCACTTCATCTCAGTGCTTTGTTAGCTGATTATCGAAACAACATACCCCATACCTACGGTGCTCTTTTGGGGTAGTTGGGAGTGTTTCCAGCATGTAAATTACAAATTTGAAAGATTTTTCTCAAGGTCTTTGTCAAGAGGTTACACTGTGAAATGAAAAACACATTGAAAATCCCTGTGGACCGAGTCTCTGAGCACAGCCAGACCTGAGGAGAGCTGTATGATTGGGAGAATACTAAACTCTCTAATATATAACAATAACAACACAAAAGGAATGACAGAAAATATAGTGTAACTCAATTAAAATAATTTTATCCATCTGGTCTTTGAAAATCACAAGGCTTGCAGCCAACCTGCAGCTCTCATTTATGAAATCAAAGATCTGCACTTGTATTATCTAAAGTACTTTCCATTATAATACTACATTTGCAGGCTGGTGGAGTGGCTCAAATGGCAGAGTATCTGCCCAGCTAGTCCAGGGTTCAAAACCCAGTACTTGGGCTGGGAATGTGGCTTAGTGGTAGAATGCTTGCCTAGCATGCATGAAACCCTGGGTTTGATCCCTTAGTACCACATAAACAACAACAACAAAGCCAGAAGTGGCACTGTGGCACTGTGGCAGAGTGCTAGCTTTAAGCCCCAAGATTGTCAAAAACAAAACAAAAAACCAGTAGTTTCATAAACAAATACATGTCTATATTTGTTCACATAGTGGGTTCAGCCCTCTCTCAAGAAACGCAAAGGAAGAAGCATACACAGACACAGGGAAAAACCCTCAATAGCCCCAAGCACAAGCAAAGAACATCTAAAATGTCTACGTGGCTTCCCAGCTTGCCACTGATCTCTGAGGGTGGTTAACGGGGGACAGACAGTTGATGCCTACTCAACTGCATGATCACTCGACTGCATTACAACCCTTGACACAGAGCCATGGAGGTGACTCTGATCAGCCTACGTAGGCCTGATTCATGCTGCTGGCCTGAGTTTTTTTTCTTTTTTTTGTTGTTATTGGTCCGGGCCTGAACTTTGGGCCTGGTGCTGTCCCTCAGCTCCTCAGATCAAGACTAGCACTCTACCACCTGAGCCACAGTGCCACTTCTGGCTTTTTCTGCTTATGTGGTGCTGAGGAATCCAACCCTGGGCCTCATGCATGCAAGGCAAGCACTCTACCACTGAGCCACCTTCCCAGCCCCTGGATTTCTCTTCTGTGTACCAGTACTGGGACTTGAACTCAGTACCTGGACTCTGTCCCCCAGGTCTTTATTTTTGTTGGTCATGGGTCTTGAACTCAGGGCCTAGGCATTGTCCCTGAGCTCTTTTGCTCAAGGTTAGCACACTTTGAGCCACAACTTCACCCCCAGTTTTTGAGTGGTTAATTGGAGAGAAGAGTCTCACAGGGACTTTTCTGCCTGGGTTGGCTTTGAACTGCTATCCTCAGATATCAGCCTCCTAAATAACTAGAATTATAGGTGTGAAACACTAGTGCCTGGCCCCTGAGCTTTTTTCTCAAAGCTGTCAGTCTACTTTTTGGTGAATTGAAGAGTCTTACGAATTTTTCTGCCCAGGCTAGCTTTGAATCATGATCCTCAGATCTCAGACTCCTGAATAGCTATGATTATAAGCTTATAGGCATGAACCACCAGCACCTGGCTCTAAATTTCTTAAAGCAGTAATGTATCTTTCTGTTGGAAGCCTGGCTAGGCCCAGTGAGTCACCAGTGACCGTACAATTCTAGTCACTGACATGATGGAATTTGTGAGTACCCAAAACTGAGGGTCAGCTCCTGGAACATAGGAAGGAGGCACAGGGCTGACCACTCCACAATCACTTGAGGACTTTATCCCGAGACTTCTACATAGTGGGGTACTTCTCTATCTTCTGATGTAAAGGGAAAATGGTGACATTTTAAAAGAGAACATTAAGTCCAAAAATAGTGCTGTTTCTTCCTCTCCTGTAACCCATACTTTTCAAGTGAGTCTTGACCTCTAGACGTGGAAGCACAGACCAGGCAACTAGTCACTTATATAGGGGAACTGGAAGTGTGTTTAGCACTAGTACTTTTTAATTATTATAATCCCTAGGTAATTGTATAAAAGAGTTGTCACCTAACAAAGCAGCTTATGAATATATCTTGATCAATGTCACCCTTTCAACATTCTCACCCATCCCTCCCCTATCCACCCCTTCCCTCAGTCTTCCTTATCTTGTAGGATATACACTGGATTCTTCACTGCATTCTTCCCCTCGTCTCCTCTTCATTGTTTCAATGAAAATTCCTTTACTCCAAGAGCAACCCAAGTAGCCTATAGCATCTAGGACATAAGATACTTAGAAGCAGGAGGATAAGAAAGAAACACACACACACACACAAGGATAGAGACAGCACAAAGCAAAAACAAAAAGGTAGGCCTGAGATCTATTCCAGACACTACCTTCAGCGTCCTCAGAGAACCACCTTAAGTCCTGAAGGATGGAAGGGGCACCATAAGCTACAGCTAGTTGAAGATCTTCAGGATTTTCAAAGATGGAGTGTGAAGCCTCACCCAGTTCAGAGCTACTAGCTTGATGTGGATGCCAAGTAAAATTCTAAAATACCAACTGAATTCTACATTATCTATTGAAATCTCCTGATTTCAAGAATAGCTACTGAAGTCGGTGCCAGTGGCTCATAAGTGTAATCTTAGCTATTCAGGAGGCTGAGATCTGAAGATCCCTGTTCAAAGCCAGCCTGGGCAGGAAAGTCTGTGAGACTCTTATCTCCAATAAACTACCAAAAAGCTAGAAGTGGAACTGTGGCTCAAGTGGTAGAATGCTAGTCTAGAGCAAGAGAAGTTCAGGGATAGCACCTAGGATTCCTGGACAGGAGGGTGTGGGGGGAGGAAGGAGGAAGAGAGAGAGAATAGCTACTGAAAATTAAGTATCTACTGGCACTTTTGCTCCTTTGAACAGAAGCACTCAGTCCTTTGAAGAAATGCATTTAAATTGATCTTATTCATTCTCCCCTCCTTTCCCAGCAGTTACCTCTGAATTTGAACTGGTGAGTGGCTGTTCAAAATATTGACTCTACTTCCTAGCAAGCTGGATTTGGTCTTCTAAATTCTGGCCATGAGGCTGTAGACAGAAGAGGAAAGCATTCTGGGGAGCATCCTCTAAGGGAGAGGATATCCTCTTCTCCTATTGCTCCAACTGCTGGTGGAATACAGCCCATGGAGACAGAAGGGCAGCAGGCCTAGTGAAGCAGCAACAGCACACAGGCCATGGGCAAGGCAGCATGGTCTCTCCCTTCCAGACCAGATGGGGTACAACCCTGGACTCAGGAAAATAATTCACAGACTACAATATATACAGAAAAATAATAAGGAGAAAATAAGATGGTTAAAATATATTGAGCACTATGCCTCAGCATGCTGTAAGTGAGCAACATTGGTTTGAACTGTGTGGGTCCTCTTATATGTGAATTTTTTTTTGAGATATATAACAATTTGAAAAGAAATTTGCAGATGAATTTTATTGGCTAGAAACATGAGAAAAGGTGTCATAGATGTACAATATATGTAAAATCTTATCATTCATTACCATAAAAGATACACAAATCTACTATAAAAAGTTAAAACTGCCAGGTGCTAGTTTGTCAAATCCATAATCCTAGCTACTCCAGAGGCTGAGATATCTGGAGGACTGTCATTCAAAGTCAGAGTAGGGAGAAAAGACCTCCAAGACTCCATCTCCAAATAACCAGCAAAATACCAGTTGGGAGATGAAGCTCAAGTAAGTAGAGTGCCAACTGTGAACAAGAAAACTGAGTAAAAGTGTAAGGCCTAGAGCTCAAGCTCTGGTTGTGGCACCAAGGGAAAAATAAAGTTAAAAACTGGTTGGGAAGCGAAGAGCTGAGGGACAGCGTCCAGGCCCAGGGTTCAGGCCCCACGACCGATTTAAAAAAAAAGATTGGCTGGGAAGGTGGCTCAGTGGTAGAGCGCTTGCCTTGTATGTATGAGGCCCTGGGTTCAATCCCTCAGCACCACATAAGAAAAAAGAAAAAAAGCTGGAAGTGGCACTGTGGCTCAAGTGGTAGAGCACTAGCCTTGAGGTGAAGAGCTGAGGGACAGCACCCAGGCCCAGAGTTCAGGCCCCACGACTGGACCCAAAAAAGAAAAAAAAAGTAAAAAATTATCAAAGCTTATTCACACAAACACTACAAACCATGACACCATTTGCAGTGAAGAGAAATATAAATGTAAAGTTACAGGTTAGGGCTGGGAAGGTGGCTCAGTGGTAGAGCACTTGCCTTGCATGAACGAGGCCCTGGGTTTGATTCCTCAGCACCATATAAGCAGAAAGAGCCAGAAGTGGTGCTGCAGCTCAAGTGGTAGAGTGCTAGCCTTGAGCTGAAGAGCGGAAGGACAGTGCCCAGGCCCAGAGTTCAGGCCCCACGACCAACAAAAACAAAAACAAGATATAGGTTAAATCACAATGGGATAAAATGAAGTCATACACATGGAAGCCACCCAGAATGCCACTGTAATGATCTCCAGTGTTCCACCTTGTAACACTAGCCCTTCCACTAAGTGGTGGGTCCCTCCAATATTAGTGTGAAAAATTTAACTTATCTCACAGTTCACCATATAAGCATAGAGTGTTGATCAATTACATTATCAATAAGGCTATCAACTATTGGTAGTTAATTTGGAAGGAAGACAGCTTATAAGGCTTTTTTTCTTTTTTTGGTCATGGGGTTTGAATTCAGGGCCTAAGTGCTATCCATGAGTTTTTCTGCTCAAGGCTAGTGCTCTCTCATTTTGAGCCGTAGTTCTCCTTTTGATTTTCTGGTGGTGAATTGGAGATAAGTATCTCATGGACTTTCCTGTCCAAGCTGGCTTTGATCCATGATTCTCATATTTCAGCCTCCTAAGTAGCTAGGATTACAATCATGAACCACCAGCACCCAGCATAACAAGGCTTTTTGATGCAAGAAGTGCTGAGTTCAAAAGAAAGGGAGAGAGAAAGAGAGGAGGGGGGGAGGAAGGAAGGAAGCAAGGATGCAAGGAAGCAAGGAAGCAAGGAAGGAAGCAAGGAAGGAAGCAAGCCAGCCAGCCAGCCAGGTGCCAACCTATAATCCTAGCTACTCAGGAGGCTAAAATCTGAGAATCACGGTTCAAAGCCAGCCTGGACAGGAAAGTCCATGAGACTCCTATCTCCAAAGAACCACCAGAAAACCAGAAGTGGCACTGCGGCTCAAGTGGTAAGTGCTCACCTTGAGCAGAAGCTGAGGGACAGCGCCCAGGCCCAGAGTTCAAGCCCCATGACTGACAAAAAGGGAAGGGAGGAAGGGAGGAAAGGAAGGGAATCACCTGTAATCCAGGTACTCTGATGGTAGAAGCAGAAGGGTAACAAGTTTAAGGCCAGCCTGGGATTGCATACTGTGAGCCTTAATATATAAAATGTAAAGATAAAAGTAGGTGATAAAAGCTGGGCGCTGGTGGCTCATGCCTGTAATCCTAGCTACTCAGGAGGCTGAGATCTGAGAATCACGGTTCAAAGCCAGCCCTGGGCAGGAAAGTCCATGAGACTCTTATCTCCAGTAAACCACTAAAAAACCAGAAGTGGCACTGTGGCTCAAGCAGTAGAGCTCACCTTGAGCTGAAGGGCTGAGGGACAGTGCCCAAGCCCAGAGTTCAAGCCCATGACTGACTCACACACACACACACACACACACACACACACACACACACACACACACACACACACACACACACACACACACACACACACACACACACACACACACACACACACACACACACACACACACAAAGTAGATGGTAAATTTGATCATTTGTTAGTTATCTACACACACACAAAGTAGATGGTAAATTTGGTCATTTGTTAGTTATCTATTTTTTTAATGCCTAAGTACATTTGCAGATCACAGCTAGCTATAAGGTTATAAAAGGAGATGAGACCATGAGCAGCCCAAGTTGTTTGTGCATTGCTGAAATTACTTCCTACATTTAAGATTACTTTCATCTACACCCTATCAATTTTTAAGACTTTTAAATGTATTAGAAATTATAGATGTCATTTCATGAAGAATATTTTCATTATGAAAATGGCAAGCGGGGGGGGGGGGGGGGGATGAGGCATAGGTGCTGTCCGTTAGCATTTTCTGCGTAAGGCTGGTACTCTGCCACTTAGACCACAGCTCCATTTCTGCCTTTTTGTTGGTTAATTGGAGTTACTCAGGGGCTTTCCTGACTGGACTAGCTTTGAACCATAATCCTCATAGCTCAGCTTCCTGAATACCTAGGATTACAGACATGTACCACCCATGTCTGGCCATTATGGGAATTTTTAGACTTCTGTCCCAGACCAAGCTGAATAGACTTCAACATATTTTCAGAATATTATTTCAAGATGTCCCCAAGAATAGCACCATCCCATCTCCATAATAATCCATGTGTCATTGGGAGTGGTATACATCCTTAAGTTTTCAGGAGAAAAATGACATTGTAGTTTCACTCAGGAAACAGCACTCAACTACTAAAAGAGGAAAATATCAACCGGTCATTATACTGAGTGGAAGTGGGGGAAGAGTAAGACACATAAAACTTAACAAGAATGAGCTGGATGTGGCTCACTCAGGAGGCTGAGAACTGAGGATTACAGTTTGAAGCCAGCCCAGGCAGGCAAGTTCATGAGGTCTTTTCCAATGAACTACTTGAGCTGTGGCTCAAGTGGTAGAATGCTAGCCTTGAGCAAAAAAGCTCAGAGACAGCACTCAGGTCCTGAGTTCAAGCCCCATGACCAGCACACACACACACAATCATTTGAACAAGACCCTGAGTCCAAAGCCCAATAATACCAAATGTTATTTTCCTTTCAGGTGATCACTGGAGGGCTAGGGCTTGCAAACTGTGACAAGTCCGCTGGAGTAAGGGAAAGCTATGCACTTTAAAATCAAGAGTGTATTGTATAGGCATGTATGCCTATACAATTCCACCAGACATGCTTGTCTGGTCACCTTGTGTTTCCTATGGGCACAATTATATACAAAGCCCAAACTCATGCTGTGCTCTTAATCCTCTAGAACAAATTTGGGTTCTGACAGAACTAACTCCCTGTAAGCCAACTCACCTTCCACCAGGCTTTTCTGCCAAAGAACCTGGATTGCCCTTTTCAACCAAGGTCTCTACTGAAACCTGGTTCCTGCCCAAGACCCCCCTGGATTTTACTACTGCAAAGCACTACCATTTTCTCAACCAAGGTTATGTATGAGTTAGTAGACCAAGATACTGAAATAAGAGGTTTATTTACAGTTGTCAAGATGATCATTTGGAAAGGGCCTAGTCATGAAAAAAGTGGCCAGCTTTATATGTCAGCCATAATCTGCCAAAAGAGGTTTTTCCCCAAGGCAACTCAAGTAGTGCTCCTTTCAACTTTACTCAGGATGAAATGGTAAGCCCAACACACAAGATCTTCCCACTACCATTTGTCCACAGGCAAAAACTCCTTTGTACCAATCTTTATGTATTTATTCACACATTTGATAAAAAGATCACAGTTAAGAGCAAAATCATTACAATGACATAACTGTACAGAATCCAATTACTGTAAGTCAGAAGATGAGGCAGCCACAACCACTTAGCACCGGTGTAGACTCTCACACACACAACTGTTCACAACCACAGGCGCTAAGTTCACACATGGCCCAGAGAATTTTCTCTGGTTTCTGTCAGGTCCTAGGGGAGAGAAATGGTGATAAAAAGATGCCAGACTGCTCAATGCAACTCTGCTCTGCAAAACAACTCCGAGAAGAGACGAAACATTGGGGCTTTCGTTGTTTCCTTGGCACATAAGTGAATAAACAACTAGAAGGTCAAGGAGGTGTTTAATTAGTCTCAGGTTTAGATTCCTTTCAACACCACAACAGGATAGCAAGCAGGAAAAAAAGAAGAAACTCCAGAAAAAAAGGAGGAGGATTTAAAATTTGATCCCCCATTCTCCCAAAAGACTGTGCATGACTACAAGGAAAACTAGTGAGGCCAAGCAGTACCATCTGGTACCATCCCAACAGTGTGGCCTGCTTTTGTTTCAGTTCTGAAGAGGGAAGGAAAATCTTTTTAAAGGAAGAAACCACATTCCCACTGTACTGAGTTTGAGGCATGACTGCATCTGTTCATCCACACAGCTTGCCTACAGTTCTGAAAGCTCTGAGGAGGGGTGCAGCCTACATTTCTCTTGCATTTAGCCTTCTGAGGACAAGTCAATTCAGTAGCTGGGAAAATGCCTGAACCAAAACAATGTATTTTCTAATCAGAATAACTTTGGCGAGAAAGTGCTCAATTCCCCCAAGGCCTTTTTAATAGAAATATTAAAAAATTAAATGCGATTTTTTTTGTGTGCATTTCACTGACCCTGACCAAGGAACTAGTGATACAGAAAGCTATTGTCTAAAAGGGCTCATTTCTAGTGTTCTTGGCAAATGGCTAAGGCTGGCAAAGAAGCAATGATCCAAAGAATATAGCTTTGAGTGGGGTGGTATTCTGCAAGAGGAGAAATTTCTTGGTAAAAACTTCATGTCCCTAAGGATAAAAGGTGAGGACAAGGCACTTAACATGGCCAAGTATCATTCACACCCATTCACACTAGACCTGTTACCAAGAGTACTCCCAGTGACCCCCTCATAAGAAATGACCAGCCAACCACACCTTCCAGGTGACTTGCAGAATGGAAGGAAATCCAAGCACTGCACAACCAATGGTAAGATATGGAATGTCAGCAAGGAAACTACTTGGAAGAAGCAGATGGAAATCATCCCCTTCTGGCCTGAGGTGAAAGGTTTGTTCCAGACTAGCTCGGAGAAACACTGAATCTCAAAATGGTTAGCCTGAGAATTTGACAATGTCTCCACAATGCTGCCTTCTCTGTTTGCTAGAGAGCAATAAGGGCTCTGAATAAGATCAAGACTCCAGTTAGTGAATTATCCTGCATTGGTGGTTACAGCAGACGCCTTCTAATACATGTGGCTTGTCCCCGTTCTGTAGCAGTGATAAGGGACTGAGACAGGGTTAGAAGTGTCTGTCTATCCTTATCCCAAAGTCTTTCAGGCATATTCAATCTGAGCAGGGCTATGACTACCCTCAGTCTTCCGCTCAGAGGACTGGGAAGTGGCCTTGGCCTCACTGTTCATTTCTAGAGGCTTAGCCGCGATGTAGTCCTTCACTTTGATCTCCATGTTCTTGGCTTTCAGAGTGGCTGTGTGAAGCTTCTCCAGGAAATCTGGCATGCCTGTAAGGAGATGGAGAATCCAGTTAAGCCGACATACAAACAATGGCAGGCTCAACAAGGAAAGGCTGTCTTCTGATCATGGGAAACCTGTTCTTCCTTATGAAGACAACAGCCTGAATGACCTTGGTGTGACAACTGCCTCCCAAATTGTATCCACATATATGGGTTGCGCAAACTATCTGTGATTGCTGATCCTTTGATACTGATTAGGCCGCTTAAATCCCAAAAAGATTGAAAAATAATCATTTATCAGTACACACTTCTACCACCCTCCTTTGAGTAGCAGATTATGTATATGTATGAAAACAGTATAATGAGCAGGACACCAATGGCTCATGCCTATAATCTTAGCTACTCAAAAGGCTGAAGCTTCGGGCAGGGAAGGTGGCTCAGTGGTAGAGCACTTGCCTTGCATGCCTGAGGCCCTGGGTTCGATTCCTCAGCACCACATAAGAAAAAAGAAAAAAGCCAGAAGTGGTGCTGTGGCTCAAGTGGTAGAGTACTAGCTTTGAGCTAAAGAGCTGAGGGTCAGTGCCCAGGCCCAGAGTTCAGGCCCCACGACCAGACCAAAAAAAAAAGGCTGAAGCTTGAAGGATGGAGGTTTAAAGCCAGCCCAGCAGAAAACAAGCAAAATGCTATACAGATGTATGGATACTATTACTGGCATTACTATTACGGATGTATGCTATCTCAACAAGCAAAATGCTATATGGATGTATGGTTCAAATGGTAGAACACCATCTATGAGCAAACAAGCCAATGAGAGCACAACTCTTGGCCCTGAGTTCAAGGCCAGGAACCATCACATACACAAAAAAGAAAATAGCATAATGAAATCCATCAGAAATAGTAAAATGAGGAATGAAGAAGAGGAATAAATATAAATGGATTGACCTTCAGTGCTGGTGGCTTACACTTGTAATCCTAGCTACTTAAAAGGCTGAGATCTGAAGATCTCCGTTTGAATCCAGCCCAGACAGGAAAGGTTATGAGACTCTTATCTCCAATTAACCACCAAAAAGCCGGAGGAACAGCTGTGGCTCAAGTGTACAGCACAGCTGAGGAATAGGCTCCTGGCCTGTAGTACTAGCCCAAAGTACCAGCACAAAAATAAAAACAAATGAATTTGATTAAAGTACATTAAATATGTATATTGTCAATATTATAATGAAACCTCTTTGTACAATAAATTTATGTTAATAAAATGTAAAAAGACTATCAAGCGACAGTAGGTCATGCCTGAAATCTAAGGATTGTGGTTCAAATAGAGCCTGGACAGGAAAGTCTGTGAGACTCTTATCTCCAATAAACCAACAAAAACTGCAAGTGGTACTGTGACTTAAAGTGGTAGAGTGCTAGCCTTGAGCAAAAGACCTTAGGAATAGCTCCAGGCCCTGAATTCAAGCCCCACGACTAACCAAAAAAAAAAAAAAAAAAAAAAAAAAAAAACAGGCTGGGAAGGTGGCTCAGTGGTAGAGTGGTTGCCTTGCATGCATGAGGCCCTGGGTTCGATTCCTCAGCACCACATAAGCAGAAAAAGCCAGAAGTGGCACTGTGGCTCAAGTGGTAGAGTGCTGGCCTTGAGTTGAAGAGCTGAGGGACAGTGCCCAGGCCCAGAGTTCAGGCCCCACGACCGGACCCAAAAAAAAAAACAAAAACAGAGTTTCTTCTGGGAATGATGAAAATGTTCTAAAATTGATGGTAGTAATGGACACAGAAAAGCTACTGAATTTAAGCATACTTACAATGAGTGACTTGAATGATATGGGGATATAACCTCAATAAACTTCAAAAATCCTAAAATAAGCCAGTTGCCAGCAGCTTACACTTAAATCCTAGCTATTTGGGAGGCTGAGATTGGAGGATAATGGTTTAAGGTCAGCAGGGCAAAAGGTTTAAGAGATTCCTTCTCAACATGGTGGCCTGTCATCCTAGTTACACAAGAAGCTTGAATAGGAAGATCAGTCCGGCCGGGCACTGGTTGCTCACGCTTATAATCCTAGCTACTCAGGAGGCTGAGATCTAAGGATTGAGGTTCAAAGCTAGGCCAGGCAGGAAAGTCGGTGAGACTCTTATCCCCAATAAGCCACTAGAAAACCGGAAGTGGTGCTGTGGCTCAAGCAGTAGAGCTGAAGAGTGCAGGGACAGCGCCCAAGCCCAGAGTTCAAGCCCACGACCAAAAAAAAAAAAAAAAAAAAAAGGGCAGGAGAGTGTGAGCCAGAGTTCAAGTCTCAGTAGTGGCACAGAAAAAGAAGGAGTACTATGGAAAGATGGCTCAAGCAGTAGAGTGTCTGTTCCTAACAAGTACAAAGTCCTGAGTTCAAACTCCAGTACTCCCAAAAAACAATAATCAAGAGCAAAGCCAAATAGCTGCCAACTTAATTAGGTAAATGTCAAACAAAAATATTATCTCCAATCAGGTACCAGTGGCTCATACTTGTATTTAGTTACTCAGGGAACAGAGATTTGGAGGACTAGGCCAGGCAGAAAAGTCTGCAAGACTCTATCTCCAAAAATAAACAGCAAAAAGCTGGGCTGGAGGCATGACTCAAATGGTAAGAGTACACAGCCTAGTAAAGCCTGAGGCCCCGAGTTCAAATCTCAGTACTAGTTTTAAAAAGACAATAAAAATCTAATCTCTCCATTCTTCCCTTTAGGTCTAAGAAAATACAAAAGCCAGGTGCTGATGGCTCCTATCTGTAATCCTAGCAACTCAGGAGGCTGAGACCTGAGGATCACAGTGCAAAGCCAGCTCGGGCAGGAAAGTCTGTATGACTCTTATCTCCAATAAACTACATAGAAAAAGCTGCAAGTGGCACTGTGGCTCAAGTGGTTAGAGTGCTAGTCTTGAGTGAAAGGATTTCAGGGGCAGCACCCAGGCCCAGAGTTCAAAGCCCAGGACAAGAGAGAGAGAGGGAGAGAGAGAGAGAGAGAGAGAGAGAGAGAGAGAGAGAGAGAGAGAGAGAGGGAGGGAGGGAGGGAGGGAGGGAGGGAGGGAGGGAGGGAAGGAGGGAGGGAGGGAAGGAGGGAGGGAGGGGAAGAGAGAGAGAGAGCGAGAGAGAGAGAGAGAGGGAGGAAGGGAAGGAAGGAGAAAATACAGAGAACCAGGGGCTGGGAAGGTGGCTCAGTGGTAGAGCGCTTGCCTTGCAGGCATGAGGCCCTGGGTTCGATTCCTCAGCACCACATAAGCAAAAAGAAAAAAGCCAGAAGTGGTGCTGTGGCTCAAGTGGTAGAGCGCTAGCCTTGAGCTGAAGAGCTGAGGGACAGCACCCAGGCCCAGAGTTCAGGCCCCATGACCGGACTGCCCCCCCCCCAAAAAAAAGAAAGAAAATACAGAGAACAAAAATAAAGAAAACCACATAAGGATGTTTCAAAGACAAGAAAATAGAAAGGAAAAATGTGGTTAGTTATGACATGTAAACACATATGCTTTGACTGCCCCTCAGGCTAGACATAAGGCTTACAACTCTTCTTTTCTTACCTATTTTGAGAAAGGGTCTTACTGGGTCTCCTTGACTAGCCTGGAACTATTTCAACCTACAAAGTGCTATAATTTCAAATATGTCCCAACATGCTCAGCACTTCTCTACCAAGCAAAACTTTTAGACACATTAATATATACAGTCTATATTGAAAACTTCGAAGCCAATGTTTTTATAACTTTTCTCTAGGCAACAGTTCCTTTTTGGACCCCTGTAATCCTCATCTCTTTAAATCCACCTGGAGTTAAGAATGAACTAGGAAGGATGCTAAATTTCCATAGCAGCATTCCATTAAGACACTAATACTTCTGTTGGCATTAAGAAAACAAAGAAAAACAAAATGTTCAACCCAAGTTCCAAGTGTCCTACTCACCGCTGGAAACCATCCAACTAACACAATAGCGAGGAAACACAGTCTGGGGATTGTCACTGTATGTCAACAAGTAGTCAAAGCCATTCTGGGGGGAAAAAAAAAAACAATAAAGATGAGGACACTTGAATTACCTACACCAACCTCTATATCAGTGCCATGGACTAACCATGACAGACTCTGGAGCAGGGAATATCATTTGTTTCACCCTGTGCAAAAAAAGTTCACCCTGAAGGCCTGACACTGCTATTCACAGTCCTTGAGCTTTAGCCTACTTGGCTCTGAGTGTTCCCAGTCAACAATCAACTGACAGGCTAGCTTCTAGTACCCAGGCAATACAAATCACGTGACTTCTACTGAGCATAGGTTTTCCTTTTCAGAGTCTAAAATCTTAGTAAATACAAAGAAGAGAGGATGTTATATGATCAGTTCCCAATAAAATCTTGGGGTGCTCAGTCTCTATTAAATCTTTTGGCCAGAAACATGACAGATGCATATTACTGGAAAAAGAGGTACATATGAATTATACCATATTACCCCTGTCTTTTTCTCTTATAGCTGTATATTCTTACTACATCATTGTCATTTCCATTTTGTGGGGAGGAGGGAGTGTTTGGGATGAGTCTCAATTTTAGACCAGGCTAGCTGTAAGTTTATAATCCTCCTGCCTCAGCCTCTTGAGTATTGAGACCACAAATATGTATGCCACCATGCCTAAGTCCACCTTAAAGATGTTAATGATTTTTTTGTTTGCTTTATTTTTTGTCACAACTAGAAGTGGCAGAACTCCATCTTTTATTCTCTCCATAAATAGAACTGTTTATATTTACCCAACATATGTTTGAATGTCTGCTATATGTACATGTGTATCACTGAGTTAGGTGCTGTGGAGAAATTTGCTCCAGCTCTTGCCTTTGGAAGCATCTAGTTACTAGGATAAAAAGGTGCCCCAGAAGGAGAGATAAAGGCTGTAAAACAGGAAAAATAGTAGAAGCCATAACAAAGGCTGTTCACACAGAATGAGGTTAACAGAAGTCAAATACTTTAAATCATTCTGCCCAGAAAACACTTGGGCTGGGAAGTCAAGAGACCTGTATTCCCATCCCCGGGCTTATATTATCAGAAGGAGCCAAAAAAGTAAACAATGGTCACATGCAGGAAGAAGGAAGGAAACTGGGTGGAAGAAACAAGGATAAACTAAACTACTCTCAATATTCCTTATTTATAGACTTGACTTTAGAAGCCCTCAGGTATTTTTCATAACTTAATAAAACTCTGGATTTATATAATAACTTAATTAATACAATTTAACTAATAATTTAAATCCAAAGTGAAAAATAAAGTATTCATGGACTAAGAAAGGAGAGAGAAAGAGTGGTTAATTAGTACAGTTGTGCAAGTGGAACATTATAGAGCAGTTGACAAGTTAGTTGTATATTTCAAAATAGCTAGCAGAGAAGACTGCATATTTTAATCACAAAGAAATGGTAAATGTCTGAGGTGACAGACAACCAAGTATTCCCACTCTGACCATTACACATTATATACATATATGGAAATGTCACAGCATGCCTGTAAATACATATGGTTACTTTAAGTGTCTATTTTTTAAAATTTAAAGGAAAAGTAAAGAACCTAATTTTAATTGAGTTGGTAGGAAAATCTACAAAGACCTATTTCAAATGACTTTAAAACTCAATATTTCGTACATACTGCCTATCCTGAGGACAAAAGGGCACAGCAGCTCAGAGAGCAGTTCAGTGACGTTTACTTAGCTGTGTGACACCCTGGGTTCAATCCTCAGTAGCACCCAAAAAAATAAAAAGGCATACAAATTTTCACCACTCATATTATTGGTGGTCCTGCTGCTATTGTTATTCTGGGACTATTGTGTGTTTCAGCCTAAAGCAAACTAACAGCTATTTAGGTTGGGATTGCTGGAAATTGACTTCTATAGCACAGAGAAAGATAATGGACATGACATATAGCCGGGCAGCAGTAGCTCACACCTATAATATTCACTACACAGGAGGCTGAGATCTGAGGATCTCATTTTTTTGGGGGGGGGGGGGGGAGGGGTCCAGTCGTGGGGCCTGAACTCTGGGCCTGGGTGCTGTCCCTCAGCTCTTCAGCTCAAGGCTAGCGCTCTACCACTTGAGCCACAGCGCCACTTCTGGCTTTTTTTCTTTTTGCTTATGTGGTGCTGAGGAATCGAACCCAAGGCCTCATGCATGCAAGGCAAGCGCTCTACCACTGAGCCACCTTCCCAACCCTGAGGATCTCAGTTTGAAGCTAACCTAGGCAAGAAAATCTGTGAGACTTATTATCTCCAATTAACTATCAAAAAAGCCAGAAGTAGAGCTGTGGCTCAAATGGCAGAGCACTAGCCTTGAGCAAAAAAGCTCAGAGACTGGACAGGCACCGGTGACTCACACCTGAAATCCTAGCTACCCAGGAGGCTAAGATCTGAGGATCACAGTTCAAAGGCAAGAGTCCGAGTTGGCTTGGACCTCAGCCTTTATAGTGCTGGGACTATAGACTTGAGCCACTACTCTAGTTCCATTGATTTGGCTTGCTTGTTCACAGATGCTCGTAACACCTCAGGCCTTTTTGCTAGATGTTTGTGCAGACTTGGATATTTGGGCTAGCCTGGAACTATATTATGGTTCTCTGGATCTCAGTCTTCTGAGTAGCTAGAAATTATAAGCATATAAAACAAGACTTCAGCCTTGTTTTTGCTTTTTGTTTCTTTTTTCCCCCCTCCTTTTGGCAGTACTGGGGTTTGAACTCAGGGCTTCAAATACTCTATCACTTGAGCCACACCTATAGACTTCTATAGATACTTCTCAAATAAAACCTTATATTTGTTGATTTCCAATTGCGGAACCAATTCAAACTAGTAAATAAAAAAAAAAAATTAAGGGCTGGGAAGGCGGCTCAGTGGTAGAGTGCTTGCCTCACATGCATGAGGCCCTGGGTTCAATTCCTCAGTACCACATAAGCAGAAAAAGCCGGAAGTGTTGTTGTGGCTCAAGTGGTAGAGCACTAGCCTTGATCTGAAGAGCTGAGGAAGAGTGCCCAGGCCCAGAGTTCAGGTCCCACGACCAACCAAAATAGATAGATAAATAGATAGACAGACAGACAGACAGACAGACAGACAGACAGACAGATAGATAGATAGATAAAATAGCCAAGCATTTCTCTTTTCCCATATGAACTATAGGAAAACAAAATATTGATGGGAAGTTTTTATCTGAGGTATTTCAGCTAATAAAGAAAAATAAAAAATTTACAAAATCAACATTCTATAACCCCTTGTGAAATAAGGAGTAATTACTGGTACTTTCTAAACCTAAGCTAGGCACTGGTGGCTCAATTTTAAGTCAGCCTAGGCAGCTAAATAAGCAAAATTCTTACCTCCTATATCCAGCAAAAAGCCAAAAGTACAGGCCTTGACTTGAACAAAAAAGTTAAACAGGAACAAGAGGCCAACAGTTCAGCACACAAAAAAGAAATAGCCTCTAAACTCACAAAAGGCCAACCCAAACATGTTATCTGTCTTGTAACAAAGTGGTCTTACTGCCAGGTGCTGGTGGCTTATGCCTGTAACCTAGCTACTCAGGAGGTTGAGATCTGAGGCTCATGGTTCATAGACAGCCCAAGCAATAAAGTCTGTGGGACTTTTTTTTGGTGGGTTGTAGGACTTGAACTCAGGGCCTGGCCATGTCCCTGAGTTGTTGGGTTTTTTTGGCCACCAGTAGTGGGGCCTGAACTCTGGGCCTGGACACTGTCCCTCAGCTCTTCAGGTCAAGGATAGTGGCCCTACCACTTGAGCCACAGCACCACTTCCTGCTTTTTCTACTTATGTGGCACTGAAGAATCTAACCCAGGGCCTCATGCATGCAAGGCACCCACTCTACAACTGAGCCACCTTCCCAGCCCCATCTATCCCTGAGCTCTTTTGCTCAAGGGTAGCACTCTACCATGTGAACTACAGCCCCACTTCTGGTTTTCTGGTGGTTAATGGCATGAGCCACCAGCACCTGGCTCACTGAGACTCTTATCTCCAATTAAATACAAAAACAAAAACAAAAAAACAAAGCATCAGTCCCTGAGTTCAAGACCCAGGACCAGCACAAAAATAAGTAAGTGAAGCTGGGTATTGGTGGCTCACAACTGTAATCCTTGCTACTCAGGAGACTGAGATCTGAGGATCCCAATTCAAAGCCAGCCTGGGCAGGAAAGTCTGAAAGACCCTTATCTCCAATAAACTACTCAGGTAAGGCCAGAACTGGCACTGTGGCTCTGTGGCTCAAGAGGTAGAGCACTAGCCTTGAGCAAAAGGAACTCAAGGACCGAGCTCATGCCCTGAGCTCAAGCCCAGTGATCAGTGTCATAGACAGATAGACAGACAGACAGACACAGAGAGAGAGAGAGATAAAGTGACCTTACCAAGAATAACAAACTATTAAATCTGTTGAAGCCTCAATATCCATAAAAAGACAGGAGAAAGAGAAGACCATGGTAAATGACACTCCAGACTCTGTAGGTAATGAGTCTGTAATAAAATAATTAATAGGTCAAGCAAGCCCAGGACTAAGAAGGCTGCTTCTTCAACCAACACAAATCCAACACAAAAGGAAGGAGGAATTACACTCATTTCAAGAGACTCAAGAAACAGTGAATGAATTTCAATGTATAGTTCTATTTGGATTTTGATTCAAATAGGCTAAAGACTAATTGAAACAAAATAAAATTTTTAAAGAATAGATCAAGAGCAATAGAAAATTTAAACACTCATTAGATATTTTATATTAGGTATAACTGTTGATTATTTTAGCCATAATTATGAAAATATAATCAAAGTATTATTTTAAAAATATTAAAATACCTATAGAATCTCTAGAGTATTAAAATATTTATACTATCTTCTATAGTAAAACTAGAATTTGTTTTAAAGTAACCAGGAGGAGGACTAGCCTGGAGAAGTGGCTCAAGTGATAAGTTGTTAGCCTAGCAATAGCAAAGCCCTGAGTTCAAATCCCAGTACTGAAAAAAAAACTATATTTTTCTCATATTATATATGAGGAAAAATGAGAAAAATTGAAAGGGTACCAAATGAGAAAGAAAAGTACAAGGGGTGCAGATAATACGAGTCTGATCACGAGCTGGTTAAGTGTTGAAGCTGGGAAAACATTCATTATGCCGTTATTTCTACATCAGTATCATTTGTATATGTCTTAAATTTTCCATTAATAAAAAGTCAGTTGAACACAACACCTTACCTTGGCTAAAGGATCTACTTTCCATCTGTCAAATACAAACTGAGCTACCTGTTTTTTTGTTTTTTGTGGGTTTTTCTGGTTGGGCCTGGGCACTATCCCTGAGCAATTCTGCTCAAGGCAAGACTCTTCCACTTAAGCCACAGTGCCACTTCCAGTTTTCTGGTGGATTTTTTTTTTTTTAATTGGAGATAAGAGTCTCAGGGACTTTCTTGCCTGGGCTGGCTCTGAACCACAATCCTCAGATCTCAACCTCCTCAGTAGCTCCTTTTCTATCTCCCCCCCCACCCCCTTTGGCCAGTTGTGGGGCCTAAACTCTGAGTCTGGGCGCTGTCCCTCAGCCCTTCAGCTCAAGGCTAGGACTGTGCCACTTGAGCCACAGTGCCACTTCCAGCCTTTTCTGTTTATGTGGTGCTGAGGAATTGAATCCAGGGCCTCATGCATGCCAGGCAAGCCCTCTACCACTAAGCCACCTTCCCAGCCCTCCTTTTCTGTCTTTTAAAGCAAGAAAAATTTCAAATATTTTTAGCTATAGCCCACTGTAAATAATTCTTTTTATAATGCAACCAAATTTTCTCTCCCTTTGTTTCACAGCCACATATGCAATCAACCAAAAGTTACATGAAATATGCTTATACTCATTCCTATTGTTTCTTTAAAAAACAAAAACAAAAACAAAAACTGGGCTGGGAAGGTGGCTCAGTGGTAGAGTGCTTGCCTTGCATGCTTGAGGCCCTGGGTTCAATTCCTCAGCACCATATAAGCAAAAAGAAAAAAGCCGGAAGTGGTGCTGTGGCTCAAGTGGTAGAGCGCTAGCCTTGAGCTGAAGAGCTGAGAAACAGCACCCAGGCTCAGAGTTCAGGCCCACTACTGGACCCAAAAAAAAAAAAAAAACAAAACCTAAGCATAGCCAGGCACCAGTGGCTCACATCTATAATCCTAGATACTCTGCAGGATGAGATTTAAGGATTGTGATTTGAAGCCAGCTCAAGATAAAAGTCCATGAGACTTTTATCTCCAATAAATTACTAAAAAAGCCATAGTGGGTCTGTTGCTCAAGTGTTAGAGCACTACTCTTGAGCAAAAGAAGTTTAACGACAGTGCCCAAGCCCTGAGTTCAAGCGCCAGAATGAAGGAAAGGAAACAAAACAAAACAAAACAAAACAAAAAAAGCAAAACTAAGCATAGCCAGGCACCACTGGCTCACATCTATAATAATCCTACCTACTCAAAAGGCTAAGATCTGAAGATCGAGGTTCAAAACCAGTTCAGGCAGGAAAGTCCATGAGACTCTTATCTGCAATTAATCAGCAAAAAAGCCAGACACAGAGCTGTAGCTAGTGTGGTAGAGTGCTAGCCTTGGGAAAAAAGGCACAGGACAGCACCCAGGCCCAGAGGTAAAACTGTCACCAAGAATTTAAAATAAATAAATAAATAATAAAACTGATAATTATTCTCTAATTAGTTCTCCAACTAAGAAGTAGCAACTTGTAAGTCAAAGAATACTGATTTAAAAATAGCACAGGAAGGGCTGAGAATGTGGCTTAGTGGTAGAGTGCTTGCCTAGCATGCATGATGCCCTGGGTTCAATTCCTCAGTACCATATAAACAGAAAAAGCTAGAAGTAGCACTGTGGCTCAAGTGGTAGAGTGCTAGCCTGGAGCACAGATTGGCTCAGCCACAGTACCCAGGCCCTGAGTTCAAGCCCCAGGACTGGCATTAAAAAACAAAAACAAAAACACAGAAAGCCGGGTACAGGTGGCTCATGCATGTAATCCTAGTTACTCAGGAGGCTCAGATCTCAGGATCATGGTTCAGATCGCAGTTCAAAGCCAGCCCCATCAGGAAAGTCTATGAGACTCTCAAGTGGTAGAATGCTCGCCTTGAACTGAAGAGCTCAAGACAGCGCCCAAGCACAGAGTTCATGCCCCACAACCAACCCCCACGCCACCCTCCCAAAAAAAAGCACAGAAAATACACACATCTTCCAGTTAAGAAATCAGTATGCTAGCCGGGCGCTGGTGGCTCACGCCTGTAATCCTAGCTACTCAGGAGGCTGAGATCTGAGGATCGCGGTTCAAAGCCAGCCAGGGCAGGAGAGACCGTGAGACTCCTATCTCCAATAAACCACCAGAAAACCGGAAGTGGCGCTGTAGCTCAAGTGGTAGAGCGCTTGCCTTGAGCTGAAGAGCTGAGGGACAGCGCCCAGGCCCAGAGTTCAAGCCCCACGACCGACAAAAAAAAAAAAAAAAAAAAAAAAAGAAATCAGTATGCTAAGGTTAACCATTGTCTGTTACAGTAAAATAATCTTTATAGTATAAATTAAACAACTTGAGAAGAATAGGAATAAACAGAATCAGCCAGCTGCAAAGGCTCATATAGTAACTACTTAGGAGGCAAGTGGATGTCCAGAGGACTGTAGTTCAGAACTAGCCCAAGCAAAACGTTAGCAAGGGGGCTGGGAAGATGGCTCAGTGGTAGAGTGCTTGCCCTGTATGCATGAGGACCTGGGTTCAATTACTCAGCACCACAAAAGCAGAAAAAGCCAGAAGTGGTACTGTGACTCAAATGGTAGAGCGCTAGCCTTGAGCTGAAGAGCTGAGGGACAGTGCCCAGGCCCAGAGTTCAGGCCCCACAACCAACCAACCCAAAAAAAAAAAAAAGGTTAGCAAGACCAGTTTCAATCAATAACCTGAATGTGGTAGCACATACTTGTGCTCTCAGCTCCACAAGAGTAGTAAGAAGACAGAGGTCCAAAGCTGACTCCAGACCCTATTTAACTGAAACCAAAAAAGGCTGTGGACATGCATGTGCTCAGGTAGCAGAGCTCCTGACTAGAAAGCTCAAGATACTGAGTAACTCCCCCTCACCCCTACACACAGAGTCCACATAACTCTAAAACAAAAGCAGTAAGGAAAAACCAAGCCATTACAAAGCAAAACACAACTAAAGTCAGCAACTACTGGCACTGGTATATATACTCACTCACCAGAAACTTTTTTTTTTTTAAATAAAGAAAGTTGGGCATGGTGGTACATCTATAATTCCAGAACTTGGATGGATAAAGCAGAAGAGGAAGATTGAAAATTTGAATCCAGGCCAAGGTACATTCTGAAACCGGTCTTAAAACAAAAACAAAAAAAGACATTCCACTATTCTAAGAAGTCACAGAATTTTCAAATAGTGAGAGCTTTAGTCTAGCTCTTCTATTTTACTGCCAAGGAAGCAGGAATACAGTACTGTTTTTAGCACTTTGCCTACCAGGTGACATGTTCATTCTATTTCCTGAAGAAAGCAGCTGATATACACAAAATTATCTTCTCTTAACTATCTCTCAGATAAAAGGCAGCCCACAAATTATCATTACTTTGACTTTGGTAATTTTCCATTTGTATCATCCTAAAGTGGTCGTTGAAGAAGCAGTCTCCAAAAGATGGCTCGCAGATAAAAAACCTGAGCCTAGCCATAGTAATTTTCCCCAAGGGTAAATTCTGGAGCCATGCTAAGGCTAGGCCCCAGCAATGTACTTTAATAAGCTCCAGAGGACTCTGGTGCATGCCAAGTTTGAGAATTACTGCCCTCCAGTAATTTATCCCCTACCCTAGGTTCAGAGAAAGAAAATTCTAAAATCAAGACATTATTTCTTGGGAGAAGTAAAACTCACCTCATCAAATGACTTGTGGGGACGGATAACCATTTGGGATTCATAGGATCTGACCCTCACAAATTCTGGAGACTCTGGCACACTGGGATGTTGTACAGCACTGCAAGGTGGAAGGTGAAAAAACCCAAATGTAAGCCAACCAAAGCTAAGGTCAAAGAGAGGACCTAAGAAGCTGGTTCTGCTTTACAAAACAAAACAGATGGATCACTAAGATGAATATTACAAACTACGCAAGGAAAGAGAAGACAATAGACAGGGTTATTCTGAGCAAAAAACATATATGTACAACTGAATTTTTTTTTTCTTTGTCGGTCGTGGGGGCCTGAGTGTTGTCCCTCAGCTCTTCAGCTGAAGGCGAGCACTCTACCA
Source organism: Dipodomys merriami (assembly GCF_024711535.1). NCBI lineage: Eukaryota > Metazoa > Chordata > Mammalia > Rodentia > Heteromyidae > Dipodomys > Dipodomys merriami. Next base: position 551,771 of record NW_027206513.1, on the reverse strand, counting down.
CTTGAGCCACAGCGCCACTTCTGGTTTTCTGGTGGTTTATTGGAGATAGGAGTCTCATGGTCTTTCCTGTCCGGGCTGGCTTTGAACCACGATCCTCAGATCTCAGCCTCCTGAGAGGCTAGGATTACAGGGTGAACCACCAGTTCCTGGCCAAATGAAATTTTTTTTTAAAAATTACAAACTAAGTTGTGAAAAATGAGGTAGTTCCCTTTACTATTGGCAATGTACAGCTCACTATGTAGCACTTCTTTTTAAATTAAGATCTTGTATCCTTTCAGTCTTCCTAACCAGTCACAGCCCACTTCTCTTCCAGCTGGGATGGATGGGGCAATTGGCTGCTAGAAAACCTCCCTGGAAAATTTCCAGGTGTGCTGACAATACCATAGCATATACAGTCCAATGAGTGAAAGAAAGGCACAGCTAAGGGGAACTTGGCAAGAGCCATACAACTATACATACCGAGACACCAACACCATCACATTGTTCTCTTGATCCACACTGTATCGCCGAACATAAACATAATCCCGAGAGTACATCGGATACTAAGAAATGAAGGGACAGGATTAGTGATGTGTACCACATGGACTTGATAGAAGTAAACCCACAAATAAGAATACTCACAGGGAAATGGGTTACCCAGTGAAGAACCTCAGAACCACTAACCACGTCCCTCTCAATCACCTCCAGCTTGATCACCAGAGCATCCCACTTTTTTCTATACTCTGTGTCCAGCTGCAAAAGAGAAGATTATGAAACAAGAAGATACAAAATTTAAATGCAGCCTTTTCCAGGAGCTTGGAACTTTGATTCAGAACCTTTGTGAGGAAATAGTGATCTGACCTACATATAAAAGTGTAAAAGGCATAGCTATGCTTTAAATATATATATGTAATTTTATTATTATTAAAGTATTGTACAGAGAAGTTAGAAGCCAAGCACCAATGGCTCACACCTGTAATCCTAGCTACTGAGGAGGCTGAGATCTAAGTTCAAAGCCAGCTTGGGCAGGAAAGTCCCTAAGACTTTTACATCCAATTAACTATCAAAAAGCCAAAAGTGGCAGAGTACTAGCCTTGAGCACAAAAGCTCAGGGACAGCACCCAGGTCCTGAGTTTAAGCCCCAGGACCAGCAAAAAAAAATTTTTTAAGGCAGCCAAGGAGGGGAGGTAGTAGCTCATGTATGTAACCCCAACACTCAGAGTGAGGTAAGAACATCTTAATTTCAAGCTACCTGGGTAACATAGGGTGACCTTGTGTCAAAATAAACAAGGTCTAAAAGCAAACAAAAAGAAAAAAAACACACACAGGTCTGGATATGTCGCTCTGTGGTAAAGTACTTGTCCTACATGTGCAAGACCCTGAGTTCTATCTACTACATTGAAGTAAAGGGAAAAGAAGGTAGAAGGAAGGGATGGTATCTCTATTAACTAAGGTATTGCGAAAGACAGACATATTATACACAGAAAACCAACAAAAATACAACACAAATTGACAGAAATCCAGGACCTAGGTGAAAATGCACTGGCTTATTACTAGGAGGTGTTACAATAACTTGTTAAATAGTTTGGCAAAACAAATGGAAACACCAGGAAGCAAAGTTTCTATGTAGAATTCTAGGTGGTCCTCACTCTCTTCTCACTTTCACTTTAAGCATCCTCCCACTCCAACAAATACTCAGCACCTTTACTAAATAAACACCTTCATCAGAGAAATGCTCGAAACTAAAAGAAGTTCAGGAGACATGGTAACTAAATGGAATCCTAACTGGGTTGAAGAGGAAAATTCTATAAAGGACATTACTGGGTCAACTGTTAATCTAGATCATATTGAAATGTTTAGCAAGCCAGGAGTCTGTAATCCTAGTTCATTAGGAATCTGAGGGGTTTTTGTGTCAGTTGTGGGGCTTGAACTCTGGGCCTGGGCGCTGTCCCTCAGCTCTTCAGCTCAAGGCTAACACTCTACCACTTGAGCCACAGCACCACTTCTGGTTTTCTGAGTGGCTTATTGGAGTCTCACAGACTTTCTTGCCCAGACTGGCTTTGAACCGCAATCCTCAGATCTCAACCTCCTGAGTAGCTAGGATTACAGGCATGTGCCACCTGTGCCCAGCTGGAGAATCAGTTTGAAGCCAGTCTGGGCAGAAAAATTGGCAAGATTCCATCTCCAAAACAAGCAAGAAAAATACAAGCTAGAGGGGCTGGCAAGGTGGCTCAGTGGTAGAGTGCTTGCCTTGCATGTATGAGGCCTTGGGTTCAATTCCTCAGCACCACATAAGCAAAAAGAAAAAAGCTGGAAGTGGCGCTGTGGCTCAAGTGGTAGAGTGCTAGCCTTGAGCTGAAGAGCTGAGGGACAGCTCCCAGGTCCAGAGTTTAGGCCCCACGACCGGACCCAAAAAAATTAAAAAAATAAAAAAAAAATACAAGCTAGAGACATGTCTTAAGTAGTAGAACACTAGCCATGATAGATGAAACCATAAGTTCAAAGGCTAATGCTGACACACATACAAAGAAACACAAAAAAAAAAATTATGCACAGTTTTAAGAAATATACATTGGGGGATTTAAGAATAAATGACTATGCTTTCTGTAAGCTGCCCTTGAATTGTTCAGGGGAAAAACAGACTTATAAATATATTAAAGCATTAGAATCTTTCAATTTGATCTTCTCAATAGCTGGAAGTGGGAGATGGTAGGCAGAATATCTCATCCTCACAGAACAGATAAAAAAAAAAATCTAAGTCAAATGTTTACCCAAAGCTGATCACTAGTGGCTCATCCTTGTAATCCTAACTACTTAGGAGGCTGAGATCTAAGGTTTGAGGTTCAAAGCCAGCTCAGGTAGACTCTCATCTCCAATTAATTGCTCAAAAAACAGAAGTGGAGCTATGGCTCAAAGTGGTACAGTGGTAGCCTTGAGCAAATGAGTTCAGAGACAGTGCCCAGGTCCTGAGTTCAAGCCTTACAATGTGGCGAGGGGGGGGAGGTGGTGGTGGTAATTACTTAGATGCTATGTGCTCTGAGTAAGAAATAAAAACATGTGGACAATGGTGACTGATGTACTAGGAAGCTATAAATATGGAGAGGAAAAATTAACTTACCTGAACATTGAAGAACTGCCGAGGTGTCACATCTGTATAGGTTCCAAAAACTAGAATAACAAGAAAGAATAAGAGACACTTGCCTTTTGACTCTAGATGTTAAGAGGGTGACAAACTAGAAAATCATGCTCGGACAGAAAAGCAAGATTAACATTACTTCTAGCCAGAGAGTCACTGAGAAACTTATCATCTGGGATAGAAAAATAAAAATAAATAAATAAAAACATGACAAACCAAGTACTTAATGGCTCACATCTATTATTAACATTAGCTATGATGGGCTGGGAAGGTGGTTCAGTGGTAGAGCGCTTGCCTTGCATGCCAGAGGCCCTGGGTTCGATTCCTCAGCACCACATAAGCAAAAAGAAAAAAGCCGGAAGTGGCGCTGTGGCTCAAGTGGTAGAGCACTAGCCTTGAGCTGAAGAGCTGAGGGACAGCGCCCAGGCCCAGAGTTCAGGTCCCAAGACCAGACCCCCAAAAAAAAATTAGCTATGAGAATTTAGGTTCAAAGCTAACCTGGACAGACAAATCAGAGCCTTTTATCTCAAGTTAAAATTGGAGGTATGGGGCTGTGAAGGTGGCTCAGTGGTAGAGTGCTTGCCTTGCATGCTTGAGGCCCTGGGTTCAATTCCTCAGCACCACATAAGCAAAAAGAAAAAAAAAAGCTGGAAGTGGCGCTGTGGCTCAAGTGATACAGCGCTAGCCTTGAGCTGAAGAGCTGAGGGACAGCACCCAGGCCCAGAGTTCAGGCCCCCCGACCAGACCCAAACAAACAAACAAATAAATAAAATTGGAGGTATGGCTCAAGTGGTAGAGTGCTAGCCATGAGTAAAAAAGCCAACAAAGCCAAAAAAGCCAGTGGCTTGTAGCTGTAATCCTAGCTAGTCAAGAGGTTGAGATCTGATGACTGAGGTTCAAAGCCAGCCCATGTAGGACAAGTCTGTGAGACTCTTATCTCCAAGTAATCACCAAAAACCTGGACATGGAGCTGTGGCTCAAAGGGTAGACTACTAGCTTTGAGCAAAAAAAGCTCAGGGACACTGACCAGGCCAAGTTCAAGCCACAGTAACAGCACACACACACAATTTTTTCCCCCTGAGAAATGGACAGAACCAAACAGTTTCAGGAATTATGAGAAACAGAAGTGCTCATCATCAGCCATGGAACACACATAAAAGGCAAGCAAACTTGGCTCACCTCGGTACTGGTAAAGGTGGGTGCCTATAATTGGGCGCCGCCACAGTTTAAAATGTTTTTTATCCATCACCATTTCCCATGGTTCCTCTTTGTCCTTTAAATCTTCATTCCCTTCTGTTTGGGATTTTGATTCTGGAGGGTGATGCTCGACTCCAGAGCTCTGAAATATGCTTGACATTTCCTCCAACCGTTTCATTTCATTAATGGATCTAGAAAGACAAAAACAGGCATGGTATAGGCAATTAGTCATTCCTATGGAATGAGATGTCCACCCAAAGACCTGCAAACAATGTCGTTTTAAGAGAGAATATATTGTGTTAAGTGAAAACTCAGTTTCCAAGTTTGAATCCTAATCCAACACACATTGAACTGAGCATTACTGAGGATTGAACTCAATGCTAGGCGTGTGCTAGGCAAGCTCTCCACCAATTAAGCCACACACAGCTCCAACACTAATTAATTAAAGTAAATTACCTGAGAGACAAAGGACAAAGGAGGAACCAGTGCAACAGTGATACTCACAAAACAATATGTTGGAAATGATCTGTACAACTGGGGGAGGGGAAGTTGGGGGGAGGGAAAGTAGGAAAAAAATTAGGGAGGGGGTAACAAGTTGGACAAAGAAAATGTACTCACTACCTTACTTACGTAACTATAACCCCTCTGGTATATCACCTTGACAATAAAAAAATAAAAATAAATAACTCAACTAATCTCCATTTGTTCCTCCTCCTCCTCCTCCTCCTCCTCCTCCTTCTCCTCCTCTTCCTTCTCTTCTTTTTCTTCTCTTCTACCTTTTCCCCTCTCCCTCCTCTTACTCCTCCTTTTGGGCCAGGACCAAAGTTTGAACTCATGGCCTTATTCTTGCTTAGTTTGCTTGCTCATAGCTAGTGTTCCACCATTTGAACTACACCTCTAGCTCTGCTTTTTGCTCACTAATTGGAGAGTCTAAGGATTACACTCTAATTAGAGTCTAAGGATTTTTCTGCTCAGGCTGGCTTCAAATGAAGATCCTCAGATCTCAGCCTTCTTAGTAGTCAGGATTACAGGCATGAGCCATCAGCACCTGAAATCATTTTTAAATCTGTAAAATCTCAAATGATCATGTGCCTTTTTCCTTTTCTTCTATTAATGTAACATATTAGATTCAGTTTGTTTGGATTACATAAAGTTCTAAAACATGCAAAATAATACTATGTATCATACTTTGTATTATATCTAATGTATGTATAAAGACATAGGGATGATATGAGCAAATTGAGATAATGGTTGCATTTAGGAAAGAAAAAAATCATAAAGAGTACGGGGGGGGGGGGGAGATAGGAAGGGATGGGAAAGAGAAACAAAGGGAGGAGCAACAATGCTCGATAAGAATTGTACTCATTATCTTACCCGTGTAATTGTAACCCCTCTGTACAGTATTTTCACAATAAAAAAATACAGTAAAACATGAAAAAAAAGAGTAAAGAGGAAAATTTTTATTTCTTAAATATAACTGTATTTGTAACATTCACTTTATTCTTAAAAGTTTTTAATGCTGGTAGTCGTGACTCACACCTATAATCCTGGCTTATATCAGGAGGCTAAGATATGAGGATCACAATTCAAAGCAAGCTACGGCAGTAAAACCCATGAGATGTTCCTCTCTATCAAAAAAGCCTAGAGTTTCAAGTGGTAGAGCACTAGCCTTGAGCACAAAAGCTCAGGGACAGTACTTAGGCCCCAGGATCAGCACCACCAAAAAAAAAAAAAAAAAGGAACACACACACACAAACAACAAAAAAACATGGCTTGCATTTACTAACACACTGAAATGTCCTTCTTCTCTCAACTTTCAAAACCACATATAAGAGAAATAACAAAATGATACAGGATGACCCATTGTAACAATGAGATGTACAAGACACTATGTTGAAAACAAACTTTACAACTGGCTCAGGGAGGGGGGCGGAGGGGAGGGATGGTAGGGAAAAACAAAGGAGGAGGCAACAATGCTTGATAGGAAATGGACTCATTACATTTTTTTAAAAACATATATAAAAGCACTACACACTGGTGGCTCATGCCTGTAATCCTAGCTACTCAGGAGGCTGAGATCTGAGGATTGCAGCTCAAAGCCAGCCCAGACAGAAAAGGCCTTGAGACTCTCTCATCTTCAATTAGCCACCAGAAAACCAGCAGTGGAGCTGTGGCTTAAAGTGGTAGATTGCTAGCCTTGAGCACAAAAGCTCAGGGGCAGCACTCAGGCCCTGAGTTCAAGCACCATGGCTGACATACACACATACACACATACACACACATACATACATACATACATCTATACATGCATACATACATAAAGTACATACACACCAAAAGGTAACTTTTAAGCAGTTAAATATTTGCATTTATTTTGCATGTGTATGAATCTCTGTGCCATTCCTGGAGCTTGCATTCAAAGCCTAGACACTGTCCCTAAGCTTTTTCGCTCAAGAACAGCGCTCTACCACTGGAGCCATACCTCATTTCTATCTTTTTGGTGGTTAATTGGAGATAAAGAGTCTCGTGGACTTTCCTGATCTGGCTAGCTTCAAACCAAGATCCTCAAGATATCAGCCTCCTGAATAGCTAGGATTACAAGTATGAACCAGCAATGCCTGGCTACATTTATTTTTAATCCCACATAGAAACATATATATACACATGTACATATGTATATACATAAATGTATGTAATACATATTATATATAATATATGGGTGTAGTGGCTCAAACACATTATCTTAGCTACTTAGAAGGTAGAGATCTGAAGATCATAGTTCAAGGCAAGCTGGGGGGGGCGGGGGAGAGAAGCGTAAGACTCTATAGCAACATATCTCAACCAATGTGGGGCCTGATGGTACATACTTGTCATCCCAGCAACAAGACTGAAGTCCAGGCTAACGCAGGCATAAAGCTGGACCCTATCTTGAAAACAGCCAACAGAGAGTGGCTCATATGTAAAGAACATCTACTAATAAGTGCAAGGCCCTGAATTAAAACCCCAGGTGCCATCCAATACACACATATGTGTGTGTGTGTGTGTGTGTGTGAGATATACATATACTTATATATGTATACAGGTGATACACTTCTTATACCATTTGCCTTCCTTGCTAAATTATGAATTGCCTAATGATCCAGAATGACTTTCTTTTTTTCAGACAGGGTTTCCTGAATGCTGAAATTACTACAGTGGCATATACTACCCACCAGATCACCTCTTCCTTAATTGTGACTCCAGCTCCTAGTTTGTGTCTAGTAAACAGTACTCAACAAATATTTATTGAAAAAATTGAGCAAATAAAACAATTACATAAATATATTGCTGAAAAGGACAAAAATTCATTGAAGCATGGTGACCCACATCTGCAATTTCACTGTTTATGTGGTTGAGGTGAGAGGATAATAAATTTGGAACCAACCTGAGCTAACCAGTAGTTCTAGGGTAGCTTGGTCTAAATAGCAAGACTCTGTCTCAATCTAAATTAGTAAATGAGCAAAAAACTTCAGAGCAACCAGAAATTATGGAGAGTCTAGTCTGTTACCAACTAGCTGTGTGATTTTAACATAAGGCATTTACCTTAAATGAGGACAATATTTCTGGAAAGTTCCTGCTACAGAATGTCTACTTACTGAATTTTACACTTTGGACTTAGATCAAAATATCTATCAAAAGAAGTATTTATTATTTTGCCTGGAATCAAAATCATTTTGATTTTGTAGCTGAAATCCCTTCCTAGTGGGCAAAGGTGGATGCAGCAGACCCCTCCCAATATTGCAGTAAAGTCCAGCACCTATTTTTCAATGAAGTTAGAACTTGCAGGAAGGGTTCTGAATTTTAAATTTGAGGAAATAATACAAAGGCACATAGATTTTTTTTTTTGGGGGGGTGGAGGTCTTGCTCAGGTTTCTTGATCATGGATGGTGTTCTACAACTTGAGTCACACTTCCAATCTGACATTTTTGCTGGATATAGATTCTCAAAGTTTTCTGCCTGGTCTGACTTTGAATCTCAATCTTCTAGGTCTCAGTATCCTGAGTAGCTAGGATTAAAGGCATAGACCACCAGCTAAAACACAGAATCTTTTGGAGATTACTGTCAATGACTTTGGAGGAATTAAGTCCAGCAGACGACTGGGGACATGGCTCAGCAGCACAGCTCTGCCTAGCAAACATAATGCCTGACACAGACACACACAGACACACACACACACAAAATACTAGCTATGCTGCTGTAAGTAGATTATTCCTTGGTTGTTCTCTTGGCCAGCCTGGCCTTCTTATCAATGCTCTGAATGACATCACCAACAAGAAATTAGCTGAGTTACTTTTTCTGGGTCAAGAAAATCAAGATTAGTTTTAGCCGGGCACCGGTGGCTCACACCTGTAATCCTAGCTACTCAGAAGGCTGAGATCTGAGGATCACGGTTCAAATTGGGCTGGCTCTGAACTGCAGGAAAGTCTTGTGAGACTCTTATCTCCAATAAACCACTAGAAAACCAGAAATGGTGCTGTGGCTCAAGCGGCAGAGCGCTCGCCTGCTGAAGTGCACAGGGACAGCGCCCAAGCCCAGAGTTCAAGCCCCATGACCGACCAAAAAAAAAAAAAAAATCAAGATTAGTTTTATTATTTGTAACCTAGAACCTTTACCAGTACAATTTATAATGATGTCCTGATGCAAACTGTTTCACCATTTTTTTTTTTTTAATTTTTTTTTATTGTAGAGATACTATACAGAGGGTTACAGTTACATGAGTGAGGTAATGAGTACACTTCCACTTCCTCTTGAACATTGTTACCCCCTCCATTGTTTTCCCCCTACCATCCCCTCCCTCCCTCCCTTCCCCAAGGTTCTTTTTTTTTTTTTTTTTTTTTTTTGATCGTGATTAAGTGATTACTTAATTTCCGGAAATTCACAGTATTGTGGAATAATGATGCTCATTTAAAGTCACAAGTTCATTCTAACTTTCCTGGAGCAAATTGTCTATCACAGTCTGTAATATATAACGGTGCTCATATGTTATATACCATATGTTTCACCATTTTTTAAATTTAAATTAAAAGTTGGAAAATAAGACTAAGGCTGGCCCAACAAATATCTAAGTACAGAAATACTGAAGGAACCTTACTTGACAAGCAATTAGATCTTACAGAACAGAAAGCAAAAGCAAAAAAACCTACACATTGTCTTGGGTAGCATCAATTAATACTACTTTTGCAGGGTGCAGGTGGCTTACGCCTGTAATCCTAGCTATCGAGGATCCTCAGGATCCTCAGGAAATCTGAGGATTACAGTTCAACACCAGCCTGGGCAGGAAAATCTGTGAGACTTTTATCTCCAATTAACCACCAGAACACCAGAAGTGGCACTACAGCTCAAATGAAGAGCTGAGGAACAGTGCCCAGGCCCAGAGTTCAAGCCCTACTACCAACAACAACAACAAAAACTATTTTTAAGGACTAATACAGAACACTTCATAATTAAGCAACACTGATGAAGGTCTTTCTTACTAAATAATGAAGAAGGGGTAGGACTCTGTTTCCCCCAGTAAAAGATCAGGAGCTTATAAAAGAATCATGGGGGGCTGAAAATGTTACCTAATAGTATAGTGCTTGCCTTGCATGCATGAGGTCCTGGGTTCAATTCCTCAGTACCACATAAGCAGAAAAAGCTGGAAGTGGTGCTGTGGCTCAAGTGGTAGAGCACTAGCCTTGAGCTGAAGAGCTGAGGGACAGTGTCCAGGCCCAGAGTTCAAGCCCCATGACCAACAACAAAAAAAAAGCCAGAGTGGTACTGTGGCTCAAGTGGTAGAGTGCCAGCCAGCCTTGAGCAAAAGAAGTTCAGGGACAGTGACCAGGCCCCTATGTTCAAGCACCAGGACTGGTGGGAAAAAAAATCATGGTTTAAAAGGTCCTAAGAAACTAACAATTATAGGCAAAAAAAAAAATTTTTTTTTAATTTTTGAGATAGGTTTTGCTGACACTTAACTCCTAGGCTCAAGCCATCATACTTAGTTTCAGCATACCCTCCCTCCAAGCTGGAGCAACATACATGCATAACCATGTCCAGCTGACATTCTTTGAATAGCACAACATGAAGGCTGAAGCTAGACTTCCTCATGAAAATGTAAATTATCAATACAGCAATTTTGTCCCAAGAGTTAAGAGTCCTTGAAGAATCTTCATTTCCATACACTAAATAACAGACAATACACCAAACACAAATGCTATCAAACATACTACATAGATACATCTGTCTCTTTAGCCTACTATGCTGAATCTTGTTTGGACAGGATCAGTGTCATATCTAAGAGACTTAGTTAATAATAGAAAAGGACAGAAGAGATTATTCCCAAAATAGTAACAAAGTCATAGTAAAGGGGTGGAGGAAAGATAGCCTGGGCTTCCCTTTCTCCAAACAGAAACTTATTTCAATATTTGAGAAAGGCTAAAGACACAATGAAACACAGTAAACAAGTCATTCTCATCCTAAAAAGAACTCACTTTCAGTCTACTAAAAATCTATTCCCCTTTCCTAATGAGCCTTTGTTTTTCCTATTTCCCTGTCTTGTTAAATTACTTTACCTCATTTACCAGCCAGAAATCTTGGCAGTCACCACAGTCCTCTAGATTCACATGCATGGTTCCCTCTCTTCCTTGAACATAACTGCCTCTAGTTATGATATAAGGACATATGGCCTTCTGCTAAGGGTCATCTGGATTATCCAAGACCTAGCTGTTCCAATCAATAATAATAAACCTTTGTTTCTCCTAAACACACACACACACACACACACACCATAACCCCTAACTCAGCCAGAGACACACACACACACACACACACACACACACACAAACACACACACACCATAACCCCTAACTCAGCCAGAGAGAGACACACACACACACACACACACACACACACACACACACACACACACACACACACACACACACACACACACACACACACACACACACACACACACACACACACACACACACACACACACACACACACACACACACACACACACACCATAACCCCTAACTCCCTAACTCAGCCAGAGACCTGCCCTCTTCATGGAGTGTGAGACAAGGCTCCAAAATGATTGTGACGAAGCTATCCCTGCAATTAGGAAATTCAACACTTAGATAACTGCCTCATCTCACGAAAGTCCTATTCAAATTCCAAAGTACTATCAAAGCTTTTAAAATTTAGGACTCGGGCTGGGAAGGTGGCTCAGTGGTAGAGCACTTGCCTTGCATGCCTGAGGCCCTGGGTTCCATTCCTCAGCACCACATAAGCAAAAAAAGAAAAAAGCCGGAAGTGGTGCTGTGGCTCAAGTGGTAGAGTGCTAGCCTTGAGCTGAAGAGCTGAGGGACAGCGCCCAGGCCCAGAATACAGGCCCCACGACCCCCCCCCCAAAATAAATAAAATAAAATAAAATTTAGGACTCATTTTGAAATAAGATATAAACTAGTTCATGGCAGCTTTGGGGTAACCAGTTAGTGGTAAAATAAGACAATCAAAAAACTGAGGTCCCTTTAATGTTGTTCTAAAAAAAAGTGCCTTTATGTCAAATGCATTTTCCATTGACCATTTATCTAGTTAATAACATACTGAAAAGTTTAGCATATTGTGACAGAAATAGGACATGGCCAGCTTTTCCTTATTAAGCTTTACTGGCACTTATTTACTCAAATGTCTAGAGCAATGAACTGTAACTTTTTAAAAAAATGAGGATGTTAATGGAACATTTTCTCCTAGATTTTTGTATTTCTTAATATCCTTCCTCTTTTTGTTCCTGTAATTTTTTTTTTTACTGCTCCAAAGCAATAAAAAAAATTACTTCTGTATTTTTCCAGTGGATTTGTTCTAGGTTTACAGAATGCCAGCTAACATCAAAAATAGAGAGCAAAGTTATTTTGTTTGTTTATTTGAAGCCAAATGGCTACGACTACTAGAGCAAGTATTTAAAAGATCTGATTTCTGCAGCTGGCCCAAGCAGTGAATCAAAATCACTTGCTAAAGTTACTTCTCTGCTTAAGATTAGTATGATCTTACTCAGTAGCATGTTCGTAAGCTCCAAAAGATAGATAACAAGATTCTTTTTCATTCTGAATAGAAACACAAATAACATTTAAAAAATAAAAACCTACATGGTCCAGATGTAGTAGAACAGATATGAGGAGTTAGGCCAAAACATCACCAGTTAAGTGTCCAGCTGGTACTGGGTTACTTACCAGGTGGTGATTAGCTTGGACTAGGATATATAGTGAGACCCTGCCTTCAAAGAAAAGAAAAAGGAGAAAGAAAAATATATGCTGCTTTCCCTATTTTTTCCCTATTAAACCAAAACATAGTAACACTATGAGAATTAGTTTATATTGGACAAATTGATACAGAAACCACACAGATGAGCCAAAGGCTGTGATTTTTAGGGGCCATGGGACAATCATATTCTTCCAACAACCATGAAAGAAATGTGCTTGACCTGAGACACAACTGTGCTCTATTCTGGAAACTACCCAAAACTCTCACTAAAACAAATAAAATCTTATACAGCAAGCTAGCTGTAATCGCCCCAGCAATATATATATATATACAGTATATATATACAGTAAATATATACAGTATCTTACATTGGCTTACTTACTAAAGTAACAAACCTTAAAAAAAAGGGGGGGGGGCTGGGAAGGTGGCTCAGTGGTACAGTGCTTGCTTTGCAAGAATGAGGCCCTGGGTTCGATTCCTCAGCACCACATAAAACAAAAAGAAAAAAGCCGGAAGTGGCGCTGTGGCTCAAGTGGTAGAGCGCTAGCCTTGAGCTGAAGAGCTGAGGGACAGTGCCCAGGCCCAGAGTTTAGGCCCCACGACCGGACCAAAAAAAAAAAAAAAGTCAAATCTTAAAAACACATGAAAAAAATAAGGAGGCTGAGATCTGAGGTCCAAAGCCAGCCCAGGCAGGAAATTCCGTAAGACTCTGATCTCTAATTAACCACCAGAAAACCACAAGTAACACTGTGGCTCAAGTGGTAGAGCACTGGCCTTGAACTGAAGAGCTCAGGGACAGCATCGAGGCCCAGTGTTCAAGCCCCACGCCCGACTGGGGAGGTGGGGGGGTGCAGATGAAAAGGTGAATTCAAGCATGAACTGGACAATAAGAATCAAAAACTATCAAAAGGCTGGTTAAAAGCATTTGTGCCAGATGTCTGTAGGCACCAGTGGCTCATACATCTTATAATCCAAACTACTCAGGAGACTTGAGGTCTAAGGATCATGTTTCATAACCAGTCTGGGTAGACAAATCCAAGAGACTCGTTAACCAGTACACCAAAAACAAAAAACAAAACAAAAAAAAGCAGCAGCAGCATTGTGATTTCAAGGCATACCCACCGGATGACCCTGGGCTCAATTTCCATCCCATCCCATACATATTCTAAATGGAATACTTTCATCTAAACTCCTGAAAATTTTTTTTTATTTTTTATTGTCAGCCATGGGGCTTGAACTCAGAGCCTAGGCACTGTCCTTGAGCTTTTTCTTTTTGCTCAAAACTGGGGCTCTACAACTTTAAGCCACAGAAACACTTCTGATTTGCTGGTAGTTAGCGGGAGATAACAATCTCATGGATTTTCCTGCCTGGGCTGGCTTCTAACTGTGATCCTCAGATTTCAGCCTCCTGAGTAGCTAGGATTACAGTCATGAGACACCAGAAACTGGCAATCTTCCATTTTTAACTCCTGAAATTCCAAAGATCCTACTCAGGCAGTGTTTCAACCACACCAAGTCTCAAAGACAGATCACACAGAAGGAAACTGAAGACTACCCAGCTTGGACACCAACTGGTGGGATCTGTCTGACACTGTAGGTAGTCAGTACTCAATAGTTTACTACACTAGTTCCTATCTGGCTTTCCCCTCCAGCTCTTTCAAATGAAGCTGTTGTCCACAGGCTCCAGGATATGTCACTTGTAAATACGCGTGTACAAATTGTCATCTACCTAAGCATCAACTCTAACACACACTCCCAAAACTCTTTCCTTCTCTTTTGTACCTAAGTCATCTTTTTGTGACCTTTTTCTGATCTTTCTCCTTTCCCTTGAATATACTCAACTGACGATATTTGTTTCAAGTCTTACATACAGGTATGTTATCAACAAACAATAAAAACTCAGTGAATGGGATTTTCTTAAAAGTTTCCTCCTCATTTTTTATTACTTACAAAAAAAAACTTAATTAGTAGAACAAAATAATAACAGAATGCTAATAAGAACTAAGAGAAAGACTGAAAATGTGGCTTAGTGGTAGAGTGCTTGCCTAGCATGCCTGAAGCCCTGGGTTTGATTCCTCAGTACCAGATAAACAGAAAAAGGCAGAAGTGGTGCTGTGACTCAAGTGGCACAGCACTAGCCTTAAGCACAGAGAGGCTCAGGGATAGTGCCCAGGCCCTAAGTTCAAGCCACAGGACTGGCCAAAAAAAAAAAAAAAACTAAGAAAAACAGTTTGTTCCTATTTGTGAATAAAGTTGGTTGTGTTTATGATTTTAAATTGTATAAATAAAAGTCATCTTTCCTGCTAGGAAAGGTATTTCTAGACTTACTTTACCCACAATTTAGTGCTGCACAAATAGCTGCTTGGCATCTGGGTATTCACCTCTTCAAACAATCTGTGGTGGAAAATTTATTGCTGTATTTCCACTTTTACACTTACCAAAAATGTAGAATAACAGGTTGTCTCTCTGTTAAGTACTGTAGAATAAACAGACTGTGGAACATATCAAGTGCTGGGGGATGGGGATAGGGAGTGAAAAGGGATGGACATGTGAACCTAGTTCAGGAAATCAGATTTTGCTAGGAGCAGAGTGATTGTGAGGAACACACAAACCTAAAAACTATTGTCAGATTTAGAACTAGTTCTAATCAAAAATCAATGGTACTGGATTTCTTTGCACACTAGTAGTAATGAGTGTGACTCAAGAGCCCAATGATAGTATTAGTTATAAAGTGTCAAAGGACTGACATAATCCGTACAAATTAAAATGTCTGCACTACTGGTTTGTGCAAGCAGGGGCAAATCCCTCAGCTTCCTAATTCTGCCAAGACACAAGTCACAATGACGGAGATTTATCTGGGCATTCTCCCGAGCCTGAGTTCCATATGGATTGCAATCATTTTGAAGAATGACAGCTTTAGGTTAAGGTTAAACCCCATTTTTAAATTTGCACTTTGGGGGATTTGCTACAGATTACGAGGATCAAAGGTCTCCATATCGTAGTGATTTTTACAATGTTTCTTTAGTGTGGTCCTACACAGTCGAAGTCTCCCCACGCTGCCAGACTACTTCACAAGCAGTTACATCAAACCAGAAAAAAAAAATTCTAATGAACACACCTCCCCTGGACTGCTAAAAACAGTTTCCATCTACTGCATTAACACTTAAAGGGCCACAGGGCAGGCCCCACGGCTCACACGAGATCCCCACCCTGGCTGGACCCCACCCCATGCCGCAGTGCTTACCTCTGCAACTCCTCCTCCTGGATCCTCTCCTCATCCCACACGAAGACACCAGCAAGCGCCGCCATCAAGGCAGAGGCATGGCCAGGGCGTCCACGCAGCCGGCGCCACAGGCGTCCGAGCAGGACGCAGCGCGAGCTCTCGGAATACAGGCGGCCGTAGAGCTGGGCGATCTGGTGCGCGCGCCGCACGCGCAAGCCCGTCACGAAGCGGCACTGATTGGCCAAGAGAGCGAGCAGGCCCCCGCCCCGCGTCCCCGCCAGCCAGGCGGCCAGGGCGGCCGGAGGCCTCCGCGGGAACATGCTGTGTCCACGCGCCCGCCCGCCGCAGGCCTCCTGAGCCCTCCCGCGAGCCCTCCGCGGACCCCGGCGGGGCGCGGGCCGCCGTCGGTGGAGTCTGCGCCTAGATGGCTCTCCACGAGTCCGTCTCACGGTCCCGAAGCCAGGAGCCGCCCCTCATGTCTCTGCAGCAACGGCTGATGAAGTCAGTCCCCTCTTGGCGAGAGAGCCGCTGCACCAGGCGCTCCTGGGTTCAGCTCGGCTGCCCCTCCGCGTGTCCAGCAGGGCCCGAGAACCGTGCTGCGGAGCACGCGGGGACAGCCGGACGGGCAGCTCGGGCCGGCAGCAGGCAAGGTCTTGAGCGTTCCGCGTCCGCCACTCGCGCCGCCCGTCCGCAGCCTACCCCAGTCTTCGCCGCCCAGGCTCTGATTGGGCGCGGCTGGAATACTCCGGCTCTCATTGGTGGCGCCAAGTGCTCGTCACCGCTCACTCCCGCCCTTATGCGCCTGCGCCGGCTCACCTAGTAGCAAGGTAGGTGACACGGCGGTGAAGGCTAGTCAAGGGCGCCTCGGAGTGTGACCGTGGGACCCCGGCGCCACCGCCATTTCGGGCCGCCCAGACGCCGCCCCGCGGAGAGGCGCAGCGAAGTGCTGTGAGAATCATGAGCGGTGTCTACTTGTGCTTAGAGGCCGGAGTCCCCTCCCTGTTCTCTATTATCGAAGCAGGGTCTTCGCGCGGCTGGCTAGGTGAGGGGGTGATGGAGATGACACTGGGGAATTGGTACCTAGCCCTGGCCCCGCCAGGCCTGCTGTGCGAATCTTCCTCCACCTCCCTGCTGGGCCTTCCAGTACCCTCGGAGGTAAAGCACTGAGGCCATCCTAGAAGGGTGGGTTCGCATCCTGAGAGCCCAGGACACCTACAGGGAAATCCGCGTGGGCAGGTGGCCTGTACCAATCTGAAAATGCAATATCAGTCCCACTCCTTTTCACTCAAAAGAACGTGCACAGGTTTCCCAAACCAGCTGGCCTCATCCCTGTGAACAACCTAGCTAAGTGGTTTCAAGTGATAGTAAGTTATTACTCTGTATCCAACCTCATAAAGACGAAATTGCTGGATATCCAATAGGAAACCCTTACACGAAATTGTTTCATTACCCTCTTTTTTAAAGCTTGTACTTAAAGGGTTTTACTGACAAAACAGAAAGGATTGTAACCGAACAATGGGTTTGCCCCCGGGTGAGTCTGAAATTACTAAACACGACTAGATGGGAGACTGAAGGCTGGTTTGACTTATAGGTAAGGAGAGCGTAGAAATAACTCCCAAAGGGCTAGGAATGGGGCTTCATGGCAGAGTGCTTGTCTAGCATGCATGAAGCCCGGTATTCAATTCTTCAGTACCATAGAAAAAGCAGGAAGTAGCTCTGTGGCTCAAGTGGTAGAATGCTAGCTTTGGGCAAAAGAAGCTCAGGGACAGTGCCCAGACCCTGAGCTCAGCCCTAGGACAGGCAAAGAAAAAAAAAAAAAAAAAAAAAAAGCCGGCGCCGGTGGCTCACGCCTGTAATCCTAGCTACTGAGGAGGCTGAGATCTGAGGATCGCGGTTCAAAGCCAGCCCGGGCAGGAAAGTCCCTGAGACTCTGATCTCCAATAAACCACTGGAACACCAGAAGTGGCGCTGTGGCTCAAGTGGTAGAACCTTGAGCTGAAGAGCTGAGGGACAGCGCCCAGGCCCAGAGCTCAAGCCCCACGACGACAAAAAAAAAAAAAAAAGAAAGGACTCCCAAAGCAGAGTCTCTACAAACATAGAAAGCAAAAGAACTTTATTGGAGGAGATTTATGCATATTCATATTGGAGAGACTTAGCATCCCATGTGTAGTTGGGCACACTTCTGTAGAGCAGTCTTTAATGGCACCAACTTAAAAACGGCGGATAGATCCGGGCATGGGCGCCTCATGCCTGTAATTCTAGCTGCTCAGGAGGCTGAGATCTGAGGATTAGGGTTCAAAGCCAGCCCGGGCAGGAATCCATGAAACTATGGCCAATAAACTACCGTCCTCACCCCAAAAGGCCAAAAGTGAAGCTGTGGCACAAATGATAAAGTTCTGGTGGCTCAGGGACAGCTCCCAGGCCGTGTGTTTCAACAGGCCCTTGAGATCCACTCATGAAAAACATTTCAGTGTCTCACAAAAGGAAAGTCTCAGGAGGAGAAAGTTTTAGCAAGGATTTATTTATTTATTTTAGTATAACAGAGTTACGGCAGGGAGAAAGAAACATTTCCTGCTCCCTGTGCAATTAAAGACTCAAAATGGCAGCTCCTATCTGTAACCTTTGTACCTTTTGAGCTGGGAAAGTTCCCATGACCTGGCAACTCCATAGGTAAGATGAGTGATAATATCTAGAATTGCCTTTTGCCAGATATTCTTTTCTTTCTGCTTTTACTCGTCCTTGAAAAGTTCTCCAATTTTTATTATTTCAAAGAAGAAGGCAGATTTTGATATGACTCCTGAAGTAGGCCCTGAGAGGAGACTCCAGCAGGTACAGCTTCTTTCCAGGCTTTGCCTTTGTTTTAGGGATTTTAACAAAAACAAAAAAAACCTCTAAACCAGGTTAACTCAACCTTGGCACCAACCAGCCCAGTTCTTGGAATGGAAAGAATGCTTCTAGGTCCCCCTCCCCTTAACAACTTAACCCACTTTCATTGTTCTGTTAAGGACTGACCAATTAAACAGCCAGTAAACTCCGCCTTTTTAAACAGCCAATAAACTCCACCTTTTTCACGTGCTTATGTTAAACTCCACTAAACTCCTTTGTGTATGCTTACTGTAAGCTCCACCTTACCGTTGAATTCGTGAGTCATTTAAATCAAAAGTGATAGGCTGGTTTAAACAGCCATTATGTGACAAAGTGTAACCTCATTGGCCACCTGCGTGTGGTCTAGTATGACTGTGCAATCTTTAGGGTGTGTGACAGTGTCATTGATCACCTGCATGACCAGGCTTGACCTTGTGAATTTTGCCTTTAATAAACCTAAGTATGTGGGCCACTCGGGGTCGCAGCTCCCGAGCCTGTGCTGCGGCCCTGGCTGGTCAGTGTAGGAACCTTCTCAATAAAGTTGCTTCTTTATTAACAACTTTGTTGCGGTGGGCTCTGTCACTCCAGACGACTAAGTGGGCTTGCCTGCCTGAGTAGGGGTCTTCCTACTACATTTAATGGGGGCTCATCCGGGATAGAGCTCTTACCGCTCCAACCTGAGGGGGACTGGGATCTCCAGCTGAGAGGACAGTGTGTGGGTACTTGGCTGTTGGAGAGAAGTTCCCAGAAAAGCCTCAAGGTAAGCACGGTCGACCTAGGTAGAGAAGGCGCCAGAGTAAGGCCAAAAGTAGGGTGAAGCTGGATGCAGCAGAGTCCAGGCCGAGGAAGTCCAGGGACACCTAGACCCCTCAATTCCACGGGGTTGGACGGGGGCTTGCTTGTGGAGAAAATAAGTTGAGAAAAAAGTAGCTTTTGGTTTAGGGATCCCTCCTCGTTCTGTGTATAATTGTGTCTGTCATGTCTCATTGTGCTTTTGCTTTTGCTTGCCATGTTTGTAATTGGATTTAGTTTACAGGAAAAATATGGGGCAAAGTGAGTCCTGGGATACCCCTAGACCTTGTCCTAGTTCGTTTAAAAACAGAAACAAAAACTGCTTGTTCTGCTTTTGTAAACTGCCACTGCAAGTGGCCCCAGTTAGATCTCAGCCTCAGGCCTTGGCTCAGAGGGTCTGAGCATGGTGGAGAACCTGTCAGTCTGAGGGGATGGCCACTAGGAATTTTTTTCCCTTGCCCCAACATGACTGGGAATTCTCTGCCTTGAAAGGCCCCTGGGTCAACGTTTGCAGGAATCTAAAAGAAAAATCCAGAGGTTGGGGGCGGGGGGGAGGGGTTTGAGTCCTCTGGTAAGTGAATGGTGGTGAGATGTCGCCCCATTCACTGAGAACTGATTTTTGTCTTTGTGGTCACTTGTCTGTCTTGTTTACTTTAGTGTGTTTTCTGTTCTATGTTTGCAGAGGTAGGGAAGTTCTGGGTGATCATGGCAGGCTAATTCAGCAGACTCTGGATTCAGCTTGCTGAGTGGGAGCAGCACAGAGTTCCAGTAGGGATAAACTGGGTCCCATTAGTCCCCAACTCAGCCTTCGGTTCTTGTCTTGTCCTGTTTTAGAATTGGTACCAGTTTTAAATGTGGATCCTTCGTTTTTGTGTTTATTTGTGTTTTGTTTATTTGAACATCACTGGGGGAATAAATGTTACAGCCTCCAGCTAGGCTTGGTCACCACCTGCTATGGCCCCCTCCATGTGAGGCATGGAAGGTTGCTGGACTAGTTTGGGCCCCTTCAAGCCTCAGGCTGAATTTATTGTCTTAATTTTTGTTTAAAAAATGTACATACAGGGCTGGGAAGGTGGCTCAGTGGTAGAGCACTTGCCTTGCATGCATGAGGCCCTGGGTTCGATTCCTCAGCACCACATAAGCAGAAAGAAAAAAGCCGGAAGTGGAGCTGTGGCTCAAGTGGTAGAGCACTAGCCTTGAGCTGAAGAGCTGAGGGACAGCGCCCAGGCCCAGAGTTCAGGCCCCACGACTGGACCCCCCCCCAAAAAAAATGTACATACAACTGATTTTTTATTTTTGCACACTTTTAAGATCTGTGTAAGTGTTTTGTATGAGTGTGAACATGTTCAAGATAAAAATTGTCAGCATGCTGTAACAATTGGGTGAATTTAAGTTTAAAATTCAAAAGGTTAGGAGGTTTGGACATTACTAAAAATTTTAAAGAATCTTCACATTGTTTTAAATGGCTTTTTAAGGATTCTTTAACTTGAAAATGAGAAAATCTAGTATTTTGTTTACACCATAATCATGTTATCTGTCTTAACAAAAATGCATTGGCTGTTTGGGATTTAGTTCCCTAGGCTAAAATTTGGGGATAAATATTAGAAATTTAAATGTAAAGGTTAGTTTAACACTGTCAAAGACAATACCTGTTTTGTTTGTTTAAAACTGTGTATTCAAGAATCAAGAGAAAAGAAAAGGGAAAAACTTAGAAGCCAACAGAAGACTTATCTTTAGGGGTGAGCGGTGAACAGGCAGAAGTACAGTTCAGCTGGTCATGCATGGTGGGACAGGCCCTGGGAGGAGTCCACGCATGGTGAAAGAGGGCAAGCAGGCACAAATGCAGTTCATCTAACCCTAAAGAGTCAGATTGGGTGCGTGCCCATTCCATAGGAGGGGCCAAGTGGCCCATCTTTGTTCTCTTTTCCCTGCAGATAGACACTGGAAACATGATGGTTAAAATGAGTGATGTGATGATCTGATTAGTATTGCTAAAACTTACCCTTGGATGTGTTAACATTATAATTAAGAAGACCTTAAGAGGGTTAAAAAGTTTATTTGTATAATGTGACTTGCTTTTAGTGATTTACAATTAGGATGTTTTTAAAAGTGATAAAGATGCTAAGTCTAGCTTTTTGGTACAGTTATGGTGATTGTTATTTTTGCATTAAGGAAAAATTGTCATTTGAGTTTAAAGGTTTTTTTTTTTTTTTTTTTTGTCGGTCGTGGGGCTTGAACTCTGGGCCTGGGCGCTGTCCCTCAGCTCTTCAGCTCAAGGCGAGCGCTCTACCACTTGAGCTACAGCGCCACTTCCGGTTTTCTGGTGGTTTATTGGAGATAGGAGTCTCACGGTCTCTCCTGCCCTGGCTGGCTTTGAACCGAGATCCTCAGATCTCAGCCTCCTGAGTAGCTAGGATTACAGGCATGAGCCACCAGCGCCCGGCGAGTTTAAAGGTTTTTAATGTGTATGTTTTTAAAACAAGCAGCCAAGAGACAATGAGCGACACTTGGCCTCAAGATTTTAAGAGATTTTTTTTTAACCCAAATGAAAACTAAAGTATGAAATATTAAAGATTAATAAGAGGCTTTAAAAAATAGGAATGGATTTTTGGATATAAAGTTTAAATGTAAAATTGTTCTTAACATTTGCCTCAAAGTACAGAAAGGAAAAATTAGGATTACCAAAATAATTGCTATTCTAGTTTGCTCTTATACGTTTTTTTTTTTTTTTAATAGTTTCCAGCAAAGCCCAGAGCAAAGCACAGAGGATTCTTACAAGTTTGTCAGATGTAACTTTGGCTCTTAAGTCCCAGGTAAGAGCATGCTTAAAAGCTACCTCTATGTTGACCACCTTGTTGCTTTTAATTGGAGTAAAGTGGCCTTTTATAAGACTTCATTGATCTTATACTGGTTCGAAGCCAGCCCTGGCAGAAAAAGGTCCCTGTGAGACTGTCACCTCTACTCAGCCAGCAGGGTGCTGAAAGAGCAAACAAAGTTGCTTTAGGACTCAAAGTGGCATAGTACTAGCCCTGAGCCGGAGAGCTGAGGGACAACACTCAGGCCCCGAGTTCAAGTCCAGTGACCAGCTAAGGGAAATGCCAATGAGGCATTTATCCCAGTGTGGAGAAGACACTCCTGGGACAAAAGCAATGGTGGAGCATCTAGAGGCAGTAAGCCACTGCTTGGATGGCAGAAATAATGTCAGATCCTGGCCCTAAAAAAATTGGTCAAAGCCAGGAGGTCATGGGAAGATAGTTTGTAAGCATGCCTAATGTCCATGACTATCTACCTTGTAAGGGACAGGAACTTGCCATCCTCTGTGGTACTAGTAAAAAGCTAATGTTATAAAATGTGGGGGATAGTTTAAATCTTAACCCCTTTATGTGCCAAAAGCTCTAATTGGCAGTAACTTTTGAGCTGACACCAGCAACATGAAATTCATCTGCTCAGGAAAAAGTTTGTAAACCTGAGAGTGTGTTTCTATTGATATCTGTCTGAAGGCCTGCACAGTTAGGGTCACTAGAGATCACATTCCTAAGCCATCCAGAAAGATGCTTTTGCAAACCAGAGTGCTAAACAAGCTACACTGCTGTAGCTGGAGAAAAGGTCTGTGCAGTTGTCAAAATATTGTTCTTAATGACATCTAACTTTGATAGCCTTTTTGTAAAATAGGCTAAGATTATAGGTTCCTGGCTAGGTAGGATCAACGCCCCTGAAGTCAGCTTGAAGAAGTTACAGAAGATGGACCTTCACCCATCAATCCCCTTTTAAGATCAAGAGTCCAGAGTCAGTTTTGGAAAAATGAGGTAAAATAGATAAAATAATTATTTTTTTGAGAAAAAGGCATAAAGAATAGTGTTAACAGTTGTAGGTGTGCAAGTGTGGAGACTGCATCTGTCAGAGATGGTTACAAGACTAAGCCTTCTGTGTCTATTTACAAAAATATCTGGTTAGTAAAAAAGTTGTCATTTTGGTAAATTGTCCTGGGCTATTGTCTAAATGTTCTTAAAAACCAATGGGGTCACAGCCTGCCAAGCCTATGTATTACTTGCATCCTTAACCAGTCTGTATAGAAATTTGCAGCCCAGCACGAGGTGTGACAGTCCATTAGAGCCACTGAGAGACCCTGCTGCTGCTGCTGCTGCTGCTGCTGCTGCTGCTGCTGCTGCTGCTGCTGCACACCCTAATGGGTAAAGTTCAACGACGGCCTGACAGTCACCTGGAGGAACTCCTGCCTGATTCTATCACCTGAGTCTGCTTTTTGGTTGAAAGCTGCTAAATCTAAGATCTTGTGGGACATTCTTTTGGGTGATATCCAGAAACCCTCTCTTCCCACAGTGGATATTGGGGACAAGGATATCACTGGCTTGCTTGCCTTAGGCACTTCAGTGCATAGTGACTGGAAATCCACTCTATAGTCACAGCCTAGTTTGGCTCTGGTATGGTAATAACCTGAGTGTGTTATCAATGGAGGTAGTAAATGAGACCCAGCCCTACTCTTAGCCTTAAAATCTAGCAAGCTTCTGCATCACAGTGGTGCCTTAAGGCTGTTCTAAGATAAAGGTTCTGCAAGCCACCAAAGGCAAATTGGGCCGTTTTAAACTCTAGCCACAAAGAAGCTCAAGACACTGAAAACAGGAGGAGGGTGGTAAAGAGAGCCTTGGGAAAGGAATTGAGGAAAAATTGGTATCCTCTGGATAAGAAAGGATTTGAAAAGTAAGGATTGTCTTTAAATGTTTGAAAAAAGGAAAGAAGACAAACCTCAGAAAGTATTGTAGCAAATGGTATGAGTATGTCTTGAAATTGGAGCTTACGAGTACAGCTGATATAAGTTACCTGTGCTTGTGCTATACATGAAGTCAGGATTGGTGTACTGATGTGGAATATTCTTTGTCTTACCTATATGCCTACTGCAATCTAGATGCTGGTTCAGTTAGAGCCTCCAGGTAGACTCATTGGCAGAGGTAGTTCTCTGAAATCGCCGGGGACTGGACTTCTTCTCATGAAGCAAGGTAGCCTTTGTATTAGGGAAAGTTTGGCCTCGGTTAGAAGAGTCTGAGGGACTGAGTCATGTTATCAGCCTCTCTTCTCATGGTCCCCATGGGCGACAACCCTAATAACTTCCCTGGCTGGTGTAGTTCTCCTCGTGCTTCTGACATTAACTGTTCATCTCCATGGATGATGACCCTGATTTCAGCTATTGCTGCCCACCTTGATTCTTATTCTCCTGATGCTATTAATCGGCCCTTGTGTAATTAATGCATTAATGTTATTCACACAAGAGGATTGGAGCTGTAAAATTAATGGCAATGAGAACTCAATATGATTCCATCCCAATGGAAAAACTGAGTCAATGTTCGACTCAGGAGCAAGTCAAAGGTGGAAGTGAAGCTTCTTTCCAGGCTTTGCCTTTGTTTTAGGGATTTTAACAAAAAACCCTCTAAACAAGGTTAACTCGACCTTGGCACCAACCAGCCCAGTTCTTGGAATGGAAAGAATGCCTCTAGGTCCCCCTCCCCTTAACAACTTAACCCCCCCTTCATTGTATGTGAGCCACTCGGGGTCGCAGTATCAGCTCCCTAGCCTGTGCTGTGGCCCTGGCTGGTCAGTGTAGGAACCTTCTCAATAAAGTTGCTTTTATTAACAACTTTATTGCGGTGGGCTCTGTCACTGCAGACGACTAGGTGGGCTTGCCTGCCTGAGTAGGGCTCTTCCTACTACAACTCCTAGTCTTGTAATTTAACATTCAGAAGTGCATGTGGTGGGAGGGATGCTTAACTACTTTTTTAATTTATATCTTGGTGGTTTTAACTGAATATTTGCCCAGGCTGGCTTCCAACAGCGATCCTCAGATCTTAACCTCCTAAATGGCTGGGGAAAGGGTTGTTTTTCTTCCTGCAAGTCTGCACATAGACTTCCCTTTACCCTTTGTTTTCCATGCAGGAGGGCATGTGTCTTCCCTAGAAGCCCCACCCCAACACCTGCATTACCCAGGTGACCAACATATTGGGGGCAGTTACCTCCCCTTTCTCTTAGGTCACATCCTGGACCACCCAATCAGGCCTTCTTCAAACCATGGAAAGTTCCCAGAATCTGAGGTCTTGTCTACATCTTCTCTGCCCTCTCCCTTCATTAACCCCAATCCCACCAGGTGTCGACCCCTCCCCTGTGCACCTTCACCACTTGTGGTGGGCCTGGCAGTTCAGAATAAACCTTTTTCTACCTGAAGACTGCATGCCAGTTTCCTACAGGCGTGATATATTATTTTTAAACTAAAAATGTTAGGTCACTTTCAAACATCCAGTGGGATCTGTATATCATAGTTTAGTAACGATCATTATTCTTTTTAAAACCCCAGACTTTTTTTTTTTTCTGAGACAGGTCACACTTTGTATCCCAGGTTAACCTCTGGAAAGCTTCCCTAAGAAAATCACTTGGACATGGTCACATACAAAGGAAAAGGAATTTAATGTCAGTAACCTCACAGGCTACCTCTCTAGCTGAGAGTAGCAGCTAGGGGAAACTACAAGCACCGTTACATAGGGCTTGGGGTGAGACAGACATTAAAGTGAGGGGCTCCATTGTGGCCCGGCTAGATTTATGGTTGCAGCTGCACAAGCAGGACATTACTTCAGGGGGATCTGTTACCATTTACAGTTGTAGCTGCCCAAACAGAATACTGCTTCAAAGTGGTGAGCTGCCGTTATTGGTTGCAGCTGCCTGCTTCGAAAGGCCCTACAGCAGCTAATTTGGGGAAAGGACCATGCTTTACTTCAAGGCCTAAGACAACAGAGTGTACCCTGAAATGGAGGAGATCGGGCTAACAGCCTCAATTTCTTATTTTTGCTTCAGCACTGTTAGGAATACAGAACTGCACCACTCATTAACACACTGTAAAGTTTTTCAAGAATTGTAAGCTTTACTTTGTTGCTTTTTCCCTTTATCAACTTTTCCCACAGAATTTTAATCTAATGAGATACATTTACATTTTAAAAATGTTAGCAGTTGCTGGTAGCTGACACCTATAATCCTAGCTACTCAGGAGACTGAGATTTGAGAGTCAAGTTTTGGAACCAGCTCAGTCAGACAAATCCTGGAGACTCTTACCTCCAGTTAACCAGCACAAAGCTAGAGGTGGAGCTCTGGCTTAAGTGGTAGAGTGCCAGCAGTGAACAAAAAAATCCATGCAAGAGCCCGGTATGAAGAATTATGAAGAATTAAACTCAGAGCTTCTTACATGATAAGCAGATGCTTAACTATGAGCTATTCTCCCAAGACCAAGAATAATTATTTTGTGTTTTGTACCAGTATTGGGGCTTGAATTCATGACGTCTTGTTCTCATACATCTTTCTTGTTTATAGCTAGCATCTACTTGAGCCAAGTCTACAGCCTGCCACTTTGCTGCTGCTTAACTAGAGATGTCTGCCTAAACTAGCTTTGAACTGAGATCCTCAAATTTCAGCCTCCAAGTAGCTAGAATTAAAGATGTAAGCCACTGGCACCCAGTTTCAAGTACTTATCAAGCATAAAATTTATTGGACACTTTTCATAATGAAATAGAACTAATAATTCTTTCAAATTAGTATTATTGGTTGAAAAACATCACATGTAGCCAGATTAAATATATATATATATATAGTCACCAAAACTTTTTTTTTTTTTGTCAGTCGTGGGGCTTGAACTCTGGGTTTGTGCGCTATCCCTCTGCTCTTCAGCTCAAGGCAAGAGCTCTAATGCTTGAGCCACAGTGCCACTTCCAGTTTTCTAGTGGTTTATCAGATTTCAGAGTCTCATGGATTTTCCTGCCCAGGCTAGCTTTGAACCGTGATCCTCAGATCTCAGCCTCCTGAGTAGCTAGGACTACAGGCATGAGCCACCAGCGCCCGGCTAACCAAAACTTTTTTAATTAGACTATCATAAGAAAATATTTACATAAATAAGTAGTAAATAATGAAAGAATGTTTTTAATTGTGTGTTTATATGTTGTGTTATATTGTGGTCAACTGAGTACTACCCAGTACTAGTATAAGTCTAGTTAGACTTAAAAAGAATCTTATACCAGATTTGAGAGGTAGAAGTGAAGTAGGTCCATTATTTCTAAAACTATTGGCAATCTGATAAGTGCAGAGGTAAGTGACAAGTTCTACCTTCCAAAACTGTCTGATAGCACTAATGACCAGCAAGGGCCCTGGACCTACCACCAGGTTTCAGACTCATGGAAACAACAGCTTCTCCTAGGCACTTGAGCTCTCTTCTCAAGACTAGTGCTCTACCACTTTGAGCCATGACACCACTTCAGTTTTCCGGTGGTTAATTGGAGATAAGAGTCTCACAAACTTTTCCTGCCCAAGCTGACTTCAAACTGGGATCCTCAGATCTCAGCCTCCTTAGTAGCTAGGATTATAGAAATGAGCCACTGGAGCCTGACTCATATATTCTTTTTTCTTTTTTCTTTTTTTTTTTTGTCAGTTGTGAGGCTTGAACTTTGAGCCTGGGCGCTGTCCCTCAGCTCTTCAGCTCAAGGTGAGCACTCTACCACTTTGAGCCACAGCACCATTTCCAGTTTTCTGGAGGTTAACTGGAGATGAGATTTTCAGACTTTCCTGCCTGGGCTGGCTTTGAACCGTGATCCTCAGATCTCAGCTTCCTGAGTAGTGAGGATTACATGTGTGAGCCACCAATGCCCAGCTTCATATATTCTTTGTAATTTGTTATGTACACAGTTATGTTTTGTGTAAATACAGTTTCACTTCCTCTTTTCCAAACTGTACTTCTTTCTTTACTGTATTTTGCTTACTAGAACCTCCAATACAATGTTGGATAGAAATGATGAGAACAGGGGCTGGGAAGATGGCTCAGCAGTAGAGTGCTTGCCTTGCATGAGGCCTTGGATTCAATTCCTCAGCACCACATAAGCAAAAAAAGCCAGAAGTTGTGCTGTGGCTCGTGGTAGAGCACTGGCCTTGAGCTAAAGAGCTGAGGGACTGCCCAGGCCGAGTTAAGCCCCCTCGACTGACAATAATTAGAACAGACCCTCTTACCTTGTTCCTAGTTTTAAGTGGAAAATAGTGACTCCTTTACCCTTTTTACGTTTGTGATCTGCAGCTCTGGCTATCTCTCTTTGGCAAATGAACATACAGATTTGTGGTAGAAAGGTCTGCTCACTGGGAGGATTTCCTTTAGCATTGTCCTCAGGACGTGTTTTTTTTGTTGTTGTTGTTGGTCACGCGGTTTGACTTCTGGGCCTGGGCGCTGTCCCTCAGCTCTTCAGCTCAAAGCTAGCGCTCTACCACTTGAGCCACAGTGCCACTTCCAGCTTTTTCTGTGAATGTGGTACTGAGGAATCGAATCCAGGGCCTCATGCATGCGAGGCAAGCACTCTACCACTGAGCCACCTTCTCAGCCCTTTTTTTTTGTCGGTCGTGGGGCTTGAACTCTGGGCCTGAGTGCTGTTCCTCAGCTCTTCAGCTCAAGGCAAGCGCTCTACCACTTGAGCTACAGCGGCACTTCCTCCTCCTTTTTTTTTTTTTTTTTTAAACAGGAGAAACAAGTTATTGCCAGCTGAGACTGATAAGGCCACCCCTCCCATGGGGGAGGGAGAAAATGGCATCTGTCCTTTGTTCAGGGCCAAATTTATAGTCAGGGGCAAAGGGTGGGAAGTAAGGAAGATTTTCTGCATGCAAGCGCAGCTGAACAATAAAGATGGCACATAGCTGGGGTGGAGTTTTCTGATTGTAAAGGTACAGTTAGGCAGTGTTCCCTGCTGTAGCTAAGGGTAAGGGGTAAAACCTAGCTCTGCGAGGAATGGCCAGGACTGAAGGCCAGCTGCAGTCAGGTCTGGCCAGATGGACTTGTTTTGGTGGAGAGGCTGAGGACCTGAGATGGAGGGCATGCTAACATCCTTCAGTGTCCCAGGCTCAATGAGTTTTAACCTGCAAAGGAGAAATAGCCTTTCCTTTCTGCTCTGGCTGCTGGAATCTCATGGATAACCAGCCACTCTGCTTTGCAGAAGTGACCATCATTCATGTGAGGGTATTTGCTGTGACTGCAAGTAATTTATGTTGAACAAGAAATAAATCACAACCACTGTTAGTGGTGAAGTCAGCTGAGAAGACAGGGCAGCACACTCCAAAGGGAATCTCAGGGTTTAGGCAGTCATTTATGTCATTACAGAGAACAGTTCCAATGTCACAGACAGGCCTCGGGCTTCCATATTTCTTTCTTTTTTGTTGGTCATGGGTCCTGAACTCCGTGCCGCCTATCCCTCCTACATGAAGTTTGTTTATACTGCCGATACCCTATGTTCAGCAGATTCCTACCCTGATAACGACACTAGGAGGGAGACTCATGGCTTAAGAAGAGTTAGGTTTTGGGTGTAAGTCAAGTGAGACACAGGCTGCAACCCACACAGATACACACACAGTGAGAAGCACTGCACAAGGTGCCAGTGGCTCACACCTATAATCTACACACCTATAATCCTAGCTATTCAGAAGGCTGAGGTTTTTGTTGTTTTGTGTTGTTGTTGTTGTTGGTCCTGGGGCCTGAACTCTGGACATGGGCTCTGTCCCTCAGCTCTTCAGCTCAAGGCTAGAGCTCTACCACTTGAGCCACAGCGCCACTTCCAGCTTTTTCTGCTTATTTGGTACTGAGGAATTAAACCCAGGACCTCATGCATGCAAGGCAAGCATTTACCACTGAGCCACCTTCCTAGCCCTCAGAAGGCTGAGATTTTGAAGGACTAAAGCCAGCCCAAGAAGGAAAGTTCTCAAAATTCCATCTCCAAATAACCAGGAAAAAAAGGACAAGTGGTGTGGCTCAAGTGAAAGAGCACCAACAGAGCAAGCCAGCTTGAGCAAGTGCAAAGCTGAGTTTTAAGTCCTAGTACTAGAAAAGAAAAAGAGGGGTAGGGGAATATATTATACAGAGAAATCTGGGAAAAGTGGGCAGAATGTCTTGCAGGACCAGTGGGAAGAGAGATCAAAGCTAGTGCCATCCTACTTTAAGCCAC
The DNA here is from genome assembly GCF_024711535.1 of Dipodomys merriami. NCBI lineage: Eukaryota > Metazoa > Chordata > Mammalia > Rodentia > Heteromyidae > Dipodomys > Dipodomys merriami. The sequence continues at coordinate 521,287 of NW_027206513.1, read as the reverse complement.
AGAACCATGTCTGGTTTTCTGGTGGTTAATTGGAGATAAAAGAGTCTCATGGACTTTCCTGTCCAGGCTGGCTTTGAACCTCAATCCTCAGATCATGGCTTCCTGAGAAGCTAGGATTACAGGTGTGAATCACTGGCACTTAGCCCAATGAAATTTTTTTTTGGGGGGGGGGCCGGTCGTGGGGCCTGAACTCTGGGCCTGGGCACTGTCCCTCAGCTCTTCAGCTCAAGGCTAGCACTCTACCACTTGAGCCACAGCACTACTTCTGGCTTTTTTCTTTTTGCTTATGTGGTACTGAGGAATCAAACCCAGGGCCTCAGGCATGCAAGGCAAGCGCTCTACCACTGAGCCCCCTTCCCAGCCCCCCAATGACATTTTTAATTGATGGATTTAGAAGCATGAATTCCATGAAGTCACCCTAAGAGATGTCACTGCAACAAATCCAGAACAGTCCATGCAGGGAAAAGGGGTCAATGGAGCATCTAACTGACCCATAAGGAAATGGTCACCAGGAGGTTGTTGCATTGTGCAGACATCTAGATGGATTATGTTGCAGTACCAGAAGAAGATGAAAACTAAACGGCATTAAATGTAAGTTCAGCTTCTTGGGGTTTTTTTTTTGTTTGTTTGTTTTTTTGGGGGGGTCTGGTCCTGAGGCCTGAACTCTGGGCCTGGGCGCTGTCCCTCAGCTCAAGGCAGGCGCTCTACCATTTGAGCAACAGTGCCACTTCTGGCTTTTTTCTTTTTGCTTATGTGGTGCTGAGGAATCGAACCCATGAACCCAGGGCCTCAGGCATGCAAGGCAAGCGCTCTACCACTGAGCCACCTTCCCAGCCCCAAGTTCAGCTTCTTGTATGAGAGTCTAATACTCAAATAGATGCCAAAGCCACTTGAAATAAAAGTCACAACAAATAGAACTGCAGTGCACACATCATCTTGTCTACCACTGGTACTCCAAGCATCACCATTTTTACTGGGTCATGGGCCAAGTGGCAGAGTAGCTAGCCAGACCAGCAGGACTATTGATAATGCCTCTTTTTTCCCCTTTTTGCCAGTCTGGGGGCTTGAACTCAGGACTTAGGCACTGGCCCTGAGCTTCTTTTTGCTAAAGGCTAGCCACTTCTGGCTTTTTCTGTTTATGTGGTACTGAGGAATTTAATCCATGGCTTCATGCATGCAAGGCAAGCACTTTACCACTAAGCCACATTCCTAGCCCAATAATACCTCTTTTGATCTGGGCCCCACTCAAAGCTGACAGCCTTTTAGGCTATTTAGAAAATGAGTCAGAAGAATCCAATGAGATACATGTTGTCTCCAAAATCTAAAACCCAGTGGACACTGTATTCCTTTCTTAGTAGGAGGAGCCAGATATAGCAACTTATGCTTCACCTTGAAAGGGATAGCTCACCTTACCTCATACCATTAGGCTCCTAGACATCTCACCCTTCCGCACACATATGTCTTTAAGATGGTGCTACTTCCAGTTAGCATGATACCAATATACTAACCCAATGTGGTTTCTATAGGATAGAGAACACGACCTCCGAAGGTGAGATTATGACAGATGACTAAAGAGTTGATAGAGTCCTAAGTGAATGAATGACTACTGCTAGCTCTGCTAGCTCCAAAAAGAAATTTCTTTTAATGGTCTTTACTAGAAGTTACTTACCAGATCAATAACTGCATACATTGGTCCAAAGGAAGTATTGATTTGTCCCAGCAATGAAACTACATTTATAATAATCTACTTCATATTCTACAATCCATCTGGGATCAGCAGAAGCCAAATAGCTAAATTGATTGGACATATGGTAGAAATCACATGGTTAATGGTGGCAGTAAATTGCAATCACTCCAAGAAGACATCATTACTCTTGGTTTACCGTTTTTGGTTGTTTTTTTTGGGGGGGGGGAGTTGTTTTTATTTTGCCAGTCTTGGGGCTTGAACTCGGCCTGGGCACTGACCTTGAGCTGCTTTTTTTTTTTTTTTTTTGCTCAAGGATATCACGCTACTACTTGAATCACAACGCCACTTCTGGATTTTTCTGTGTATGTGGTACTGAAGAATTAAACCCAGGGCTTCATGCATGCTAGGCAAACAATTTACCACTAACCAACATTCCCAGCCTGTTTGTTTTAGCCAGTACTGAAGTTAGAAGTCAAGTATTATACTTGTTCAGCACTCTACCATTTGAACCATTCCCCCAGCCCAGCTTTTTTTCTGGTCATGGGGTTTGAACTCTGGGCCTAGGTGCTGTCCTGGGTTCCTTTTTGCTCAAGGCTAGTGCTCTGCCACTTGAGCCACAGTGCCACTTCTGGCTTTTTCTGTGATTAATTGAAGATAGAGCCTAGCGGATTTTCCTACCCAGGCAGGCTTCGAACTGTGATCTTTAGGTCTCAGCCTTATAAGAGCTAAAATTACAAGCATGAGCCACCAGTGCTCCGCCAGCCCAGCTTTTTCCCCCCAGACTTTTCTGCCTGATCTGGCTTCAAACTATGATCCCTTAGATCTTAGCCTCCTAAATAGCTCGAATTACAGACATTAGTCACTGGTACCCAACTTGGTTTATTGTTTTTATTATTAGATGCAAGAGTTTATATAGTTGATCTTTTTCTTTTCTTTTCTTTTCTTTTTTTTTTGTCAGTTTTGGGGCTTGAACTCTGGGCTTGGACACTAGCCCTGCGTTCTTCAGCTCAAGGCGAGCGCTCTACCGCTTGAGCTGCAGCACCACTTCTGGTTTTCTAGTGGTTTATTGGAGGTAAGAGTCTCATAGACATTTCTGCCCGGGCTGGCTTTGAACCATGATCCTCAGATCTCAGCCTCCTCAGTAGCTAGGATTACAGGCGTGAGCCAGGGGCGCCTGGCTAGTTGATCTTTTCCTATTCTCTATTTTACATTTTCTTTTCCAGTCAAGTATAAATTTGTTGTTTCTGAAAGTAAATGTATTTTATGGAAATACAGATTGTGATGCCAGTCCTACTTATTTATGCTCATGGGTCGATGTAAAGCTCAAATGAGATTATGTTAAAGCACAGCGTATCTCTAGAACCCCAGAGCATGGGAGAAACAATATAATTATTACCCCCATCTCTTTTTACATAGAAAAGTTAAGATTACTATTTTGGGGGAGTAGGATGGGTGTCAGTACTAGGGCTTGAACTCAGGGCCTGGAGCTGTTCCTGAGCTTCTTTTTCTCAAGGCTAGTATTCTACTTACCACTTGATCCACAGTTCTTCTGTCTTTGAATAGTTGGAGTCTCAACAGACTTACTGGTTGGGCTGACTTTGAATTGAGATCCTCAGATCTCACATCTCCTGAGTAGTTTGGATTATAGTGTGAGCTACCAGTGCCCATCTTATTTCCAGCTTTTTGATCATTAATTGAAGATAAGAGTCTCACAGACTTTCCTTTCCAGGCTGGCTTCAAACCACAATCCTCAGATCTCAGCCTCATGAACAGACATAATTGTAGATGTGAGCAACTGGAGCCCAGCTATTATTTTACTATGTCAATCATAGGTCTTCTTGCTGTTTTTGTTATTCTAAGTACTTGAAATACACCAACGGTCTAAGTATAAATAAGGAATATACTGAAAGATACATGGTGTCTCAAGGCACTCAACATTCCTGAGCAGGAAAGGCACTTGAGCTTCATGAGGTACTAGACCAAGGACCTGAGTGGCATTGGAAACTATAGTGACTATGAGAATGTACTTCTCAGATCTCTTAAGAAGAGGTACTCCTAGAACTTACACAGAAGAATGGATCAGACTAGCCATTATAACCCACATCCAACTTCAGTGCAGAATTTACCTCCAAACTGCTTGAGTCCTGGTGGCTGCAGAGCAGCTCTCTAAAGAAATTGTTCCCAACTGAAGAGAGCTTCCCTACCCAGAGTCATACCCCCTTCTCTGGGGATAGTAAGCCTCCAGTGAGTAGCTGAGACTGAAGTATAAAGGCTCAGCCCCACAGCTCAGGACTATTCTAAATGTGATCCCAGCTTCAGATCTCTGTGGGGTCAAGTGAAGTGCTTGTCAAGACTGCTTTGCAGCCCTTTACCTTGTCTGACCAAGGTGTCAAATCAGCAAGCACCTGGAATTACCTTCCTGCCATGCTCCTCTCCATTTCCAGTCCCCTACATGTTTTTCTCCATCCCCAAGAAAGCCAACTTGAAGCAGACTGTCATGGAGCTCAGTGAAGCATCTCTGCCCTGATGGTGGACTCAGCTATGGGCTCTTTCTAGACCGTGCTGGGGCTCTGCTCTGCGACTCCTCCCAGCTTTATCTCTCTGGTGCCCCTTGGCAGAAACCCATCTCCTGCCCTTCCTCATGGCCCCGGGTCCCACATCATAGGCTAGAGACCATGTTTCCCAGTCTGAGGTTCTCACAGTTAGGAAGTACCTCTTTATTATCTTAGCAGCAACAGATATATTCTATTTTCAGTGCTGGAGGTTAAATCCAGGACTTTGTGTTCAATAGGCAAGTGCTTTACCACTTAAACAACCCCAGCTATTCTATTATTTTGTGTTTGAGATAAGATCTTACTAACTTACCTGGGCTGGCTGAGAATCCCTACTTTCCCAAGCAGTGTGTGCCACTATGCCTAGATTTTTTTTGGGGGGGGCAGTCGTGGGGCTTGAACTCTGGACCTGAACGCTGTCCCTCAGTTCTTCAGCTCTACCACTTGAGCCACAGTGCCACTTCCAGCTTTTTCTATGCATGTGGTGCTGAGGAATAGAACCTAGGGCCTCATGCATGGGAGGCAAGCACTCTACCACTGAGCCACCTTCCCAGCCATGCCTATATTTTTATAAATCATTTTTCAAACCTTACATCTGAGTACCCATATCCCACAGAGGTTAAATGGACCTGCTATAAATGTTGCTGTCTTTGATGTCTATCCTTTGTTTTCTTTCCCCTAAAAACTGAGTCTGATGTAATCCCTGATCTCTATCAGGCCACAGGAAACAATCAACAATAAAATGCTTTTTCTTTCCTTATAAATGTGTGTGCAAAGCTCTATTCATCTATTATTCATCTCCTTGTTCCTCAGGCTGTGAAATCTCCTTCCTCAGAGCAAACTTGTTCCTCTTAATTCATAACCTAAAATCAATTCATGTAAGCTTGTGTTTTTATCAGTGGATGGAGATGACTGAAGTACCAGTCCATGTCCCAGCACCACTCAACCCTGCCTCATTCAGGCAGGAGATGCCCCATTTTCCAAACTGGCCAGACAGAACCAGGAGAACATAATTCCTTACTCTCCATTCCCTACAGTTGGTACATATCTGATCTGGCTTAGATTAATACTATATATTTGAGCTGGGTACTGGTGGCTCACACCTGTAATCTTAGTTACTCAGGAGGCTGAGATCTGTGAATCGCAGTTCAAAGCCAGCCTGGGCAGGAAAATCCGTGAGACTCTTTATCTCCAATAAAACCACCAGAAAACCGGAAGTTCAAGCCCCATGACCAACCAAAACAAACAAAAACTGTATCTTTGACCTGGCCTCCTTCACCACTATTGGAAAGACCCTAGTGTCAGAGGCTGCTGGAAGACAGACTTGCTCATTGCAGTGTAGCAGGTGCAGAATCAAAGAAAGCTGTAACTGAAGAGTATACAGAAGGTGTATAACCAAGGATAAGAAAGTTGGACTTTAAGTACTAGAGGTATAGGGGAACCACAGCAACCCAGGCAGGCCAGGCACTACACAGAACCATGGTAAAGCCACTCTGACAGTGTTGGTGTCTACATGTGAGAGTTTGGTCTGAAATCTCTTCCCTCCTGCTCAGGACCCAGGTAGGCTCATCTTAAATGCTTTCTCCAGAAGCCTTTGAGAAACTCTTCTTCCAAGTTTGAGGAACTCCACCATCAGGCCCTGTCCTGGATCCTCCCTTGGTTTACTATGCTCCAGGTGATGGAAAAACTGACTGTTGTGATTAAATGGTCATGCATGGGCTAATTGTACCCCTCTTCCCTCTTGAGAAGAACTGAATCCCATTGCTCTGAATTGGGTCTTTTTCTTGTTTAGTGCTGTCATGATTGGATGGATATAGAATTTGTATCAGCAGCACACTTAACTGACAGATTTAAAGTCTTCCAACCAAGTAATAAAGGGAATGCTTGGGCCTATCTGCTACTCTATATTATTGCTCAGGCCTTTCAGAGAGACTGCATTCTTGACCCTCACTAGAGACTGGATCAATAAAACTGTGCAATCTTGGACTTTCAGCCTCCAAAACCATGGGCTAAATATGCCCCTCCTTTAGTGCATATTAGTTATGCAAGGGTGGGGGTTATCTTGACATATTTATTAATACAATAAATTGTGAGCAGACTCACCCCATCCATCAGTCTTCTTCCTTCCCTGTATAAGTACCTTGCTTCAGATACTTTGTTATGATAATGGAAAACTGACTAATGCATTCCGACTGCTCAGCTGGAGCTTCTCCAATTTCTCAATATCTTTTTTTTTGGTTCGGTCGTGGGGCTTGAACTCTGGGCTTGGGCACTGTCCCTGCCCTCTTCAGCTCAAGGCGAGCGCTCTACCGCTTGAGCCACAGTACCACTTCCAGTTTTCTAGTGGTTTATTGGAGATAAGAGTCTCACGGACTTTCTGCCCAGGCTGGTTTTGAATGGTGATCCTCAGATCTCAGCCTCCTGAGTAGCTAGGATTACAGGCATGAGCCACCGGCGCCTGGTTCAATTTCTCCACATGTTTCTGAAGTAACTAGCTCCAAGGTTGAAGGGGAAATTCACCAGAGATGTTTGTCAGATATCAAATGTGTTAAAGATGTGTAATGATGGTTAGTAATTTTATATGCCAACTTGAATGGGCCATAGGGTACCCAGATGGTCAAACTTTATTCTAGGTATTCCTGTGAGAGTTTTGGGATCAGATTAATATTTTAATTGCTAGGCTGAATAAAATAGAATGCCTACCAAATTTGAATGGACCTTCAACACTAGAAGGCCTGAGTAGAACAAAAAGGCTGAACAGAGAATTCCTCTTGCCTGTTTTTTGAGCTGGGACATATGCTTCCTTGTTGTCTTTGAACTTGGGACTGAAACATCAGCTCTTCCGACATGTTGAATCTACCAGCCTTCAGACTGGCAGACTGACTCTCCTTGTTTTCCAGCTTCCTGTCTCTGCACATACTAGAAATTATCAGCTTACAAAATTATGTGAGCTAATTTTTTTGTTTGCTTGTTGTGGGGCTTGAACTCAGGGCCTGGGTGCTGACCTTGGTCATTTTGCTCAAGGCTAGCACTCTACCACTTGAGCCACTGCGCCACTTCCCTAATTTCTTATACTAAGTCTCTCTGTATATATATACTCAATTCTCCTGGAGAAGCCTGGTAATTAAAACACACACACACACAGAGTTCTGTAGAACTGATGCAAAATACACTGGAATGGTGGCATATTATCAGTCCTACTACCTTCTGGTGTCTGCTGCTGCTCACTACTTGCCTATCCTATTGGACTGACTTCCAGATGGAAACACAGGTGAGATGGATAAGTGGATGATTACCCCAAATGACTAGAATATGTGAAACCTTTTTCAAGAGTCCCAAGCACTACTCAAACAAAGCATTGAGCTCAGAATGGGGGGAAAATAAAAGGTAAAGTCAGAAGCTGGTGGCTGCTGGATCGAAGAAGAAAAAAGAGGCAAAGGTAAGAAAGAAGAAAAAGAAAATCCTGGGACAGAACCAGTGTGTACTCAGAGCTTACTTTGCTCACAGAGTAGATAAGCTTCAAGACCCAACTCTGTCAAAAGTGGCATACACATAGACTGTGATAGCTCAGAGGCAGAGTGCTTAAATAATGCAAGGCTACAGGTTCAATCTGCAGTTAATTGTGATAATACAAATCAACTGATTGATACAGACAGGATTCCTAGAACTGCATGAAAACATAGCTGATCAATGGACTTCATGCCTTTATAACAGGATGACAGGGAATGGAGCTATGCCTTGAAGTGGTATAGTGATAGCCTTGAGCACAAAAGCTCAGGGACAGTGCCCAGGCCCTGAGTTCAAGCCCCATAATTTGACTTTAAAAAAAGGAAAGCAGAGGGAGACCATAGGCTGCTCACCTCACCTCCGTTTTAAAGGCATACCAGAAAGCATCTGTTTAGTATAGGTCTGATCCTTATGCTCACATACCCCCACCATCTCTGAATCAAGAACTTCACCTTCTATCTGGGCCACATGATGATATTCCAAGTTCTTGGCCACAGTTCATAGAAAGGGCCATGATCTAAGTTGGGCAAAGAAGATTCATTCTGGTACCTTAACTAAGGAGGTTAATATGAATTTTTGGCCACTGGCAGCCATGTTTTACCACTTTTGAGACCTGAATAGCAAAAGCAAAAAAGATGGAGAGAAAGCATATCTCCATATCATGGAGTCCCTGTATGACCATCTTTTCAGCATGAAAATCAATAAATTCTATTTCTTGAGTTCTGTGTCTTGCAGCTTTAAGTGTCATGACAATAATCTTAGTATTTTAAGCCCCAGAGCCATCCACTTAATTGGTTGATACTCCTCTTCAGTATCACCACTGCCCAATACACCAGCCGTTTTCCCCAAAGCCATGCCCTTTCCTGCTTGTGCACTCTGACTCACCATTCTCTTACCAAAGCTTGTCCGGTCTTCAAAACCAGGATGCAGTGTTTTACCCTACAGGAAGCCTTCCTTGACTGTCAGGACACATACACTTGTGCAGACTTCCCTTGCCCTTCTGTTAGATTATAGAAGGCAAACAGGTTGTAAAGGCTAAGGGACACAAATCCCATCCGCCACTCTAAGCTTATTCCACAAGGAAACCTCCCACCAGTTGTGGCATTGGAAATCTAGGGAAGAGACCCCCCTCTTAGGGAGACCCCCTAAGAGGGAGGAGGAAAGAAGTAGGGCATGCAGGCTACATGGTCCACTTCACCACAAAGTTGACCCCTTTTTTAGAGACAAGCAGGAACCTTCCAAATAGAGCTGTCTATAAGCAATACAGCTCTCAGGCCCCACTCAGAGGCTCACGTAACCCCTTAGCATTTCTCCATTGTTGTCTCTTTTAAATTCTATTATCATTCTCTATCTCCTTAGACACATAGTTGTGCTAAGGGATCTCTACCTCCTCTGTACACTATCTTAGGAAAAAGCCTTTTATGACCTATTGGCCAAATGGATATAAATCCTTCAGCTCTGGGACCAATAGATTCTTCTTGAGGAAACTGTCCTTTCCCCCAGTTCTTTTTCCTCAAACCTCTCCCCTTAACAGAGTAGCTTTACTTCTAGGGGTCCCGTCAAAAAGGGCCTTTTTCTCTCCATGCACTGTATAAACCTCATTAAAGTGCTACACACACACACACACACACACACACACACACACACACACACACACACACACACACACACACACACACACACACACACACACACACACACACACACACACACACACACACACACACACACACAAAATGCATAGGAAGAGGAAAGACTGAGCTATTTGAATATGTGGGGATTGTTCCCCTTCAGAACCTGTGTGTCCCTGTAGGTGTGGATACCTGCAGATGAGATGCCAGCTGAAGATTCCGGGGTGGTCTGGTGAGAACTGCCTTTTCCTTGGGTGCAACAACCATTTCCTCTCTCCCCAGGCCGCCTTTCTGCCTTCATTTCATGAGTGAGGTCCTTAGGAATGTGCAGCTGACCTCATCTTCCAGTGTCCTCTATCATGGAGTGACAGAGACTGGGACAACTGTTTTTACCACAGCATCTCAGGTCTCAGGCCCTCCACTTTCAGCTCCCCAGACATTTTGATTAACACCAGTCATTCTTTCACACTGTCAACAGTCAGTAAAGCAGCATCTCCCTCCGTCCTCAATGCTCTACACCAAAGCTCCCCACTGCTTTGTAGCACAGATGAGTCTTTAACTTCCTGACCCCTCATTATCATGCCACCAGTGGCATTCTCTCATCATCCTGGCTCCAACTGCCTCTTCCAGGAAGCCTTTAGTGATATTCTCCCCTCTAGAACTGTTGTGAGGTGTCCAGACCACTCACTTCACTCTACCTTCCTGTGGCCAAGTCCTTCTGAACTAAGGATTACAACATGGGAGGCAAGCTCTTGATAGTCATCATTTCCTTTCATGGTGCTTCTCGTGTATATCCCAAAAAAGGAATCCTTCACATGAACATCTGAATTCACATGAAATGAGACCATACTCCCAGCTCCACAGAAAGAACATAGGTACTTTCTCAAAGAGGAAATATCTGTATTTACCTGAATGGACTGTTTCCTAAAGGAAGCTCTAGGCCTTTTCACTATAATCTTAGCACACAGGAAAGATAGATAGATGGCACTTCCAGAAGAGCTTTTCTACAGGTTATTCCTGGGGACAATTCCTATCCCCAATCCTTTCCAATGATCACTTCTTAAAGTTTCAAAGAAAGGACAGTTTATTATTCTTTTTGGCCATTCTTGGGGCTTGAACTCAGGGACTAGTGCTGTCCTGTCCGCTGCCGCCCCCTGCCCCCCTCCAAGGTTAGTACTCTATCACTTGAGCCACAGCTCCAGGACTGGCTTTTTTGGTAGTTTATTGGGGATAAAACTCATGGACTTTCCTGCCAGGTTGGCTTCAAACTGCAATCCTCAAATCTCAGCCTTCTGAGTAGCTAGGATTACAGGTGTGAGCCACTAGTGACTGGCAGGATGGTTTCTTTTATAAGCCACAACCCAAAGTCTACTCCCCACAGATGGCAGGAGTTCCTAAGTGGCTCTTTCTGCAGCTAACCAGAGGACAAAGTCAAGGTTTGAACTAATGATGTTGGGCACAGCCATCTGTTAACTTCTTAGCTTGTGGGCCTAGGAAACTTCTAAGTGAAAGGTGTCACAATTAGGAGCTCCTAGGAACAAAAATGTCATGCATGGTGCAGGCACACAAATCCCTTCTAAGTTAGAGGAAAGGAGAAAACCATACAGGGAACGCTCTGGAAAAAAATGACAAGAAATCATTGGTATTTACATTCTTGTTTGTACTGTCTTTTTGTTGTTTTGCCTTTTAATTTTTTTTTCCTAGAAAAGAAAAACAACCAGGAGATTTATATGACAAACTATCAGTGTCAGGATGGCAGGGGAGAGAGAAAGGACAGAGGCATGGGAAGCTAATAAAAAGTGGGTTCCAAATCACGTGGAACGGTCCACAGGATTGTGTCAAGATCCTCATGAGATGACCATTCACTTTGGCATGCGTGTTTGGTGCCCGATCTTCTGGCCCACCCTCTCAGACACCTATGGTCAGGGAGAGCTGGGCACACTTCACCTGCCGGTGACAAGTTCAGGATTTTTATAGAAAGACAAACTTAATGTAGTTTCTTGGCTTTGTGCTCAGATATAACATGTCAGCCTTTCTTGCTTTAGAGAAGGGTTTGAAAGAGTGTGAGAGTCACCTTGGGGTACACATTGGTATCACATCACTTGTATGCAGACATAGTCTTCACCCACACAGGCACCTATCCAGACATTCCCAGTCAATCTGGACAAAGAAGAATGGGGATGTGACAGTCTCCTAGTCACAGCTCAATGGTTGTATCCATTATTCTCCATTTGTTTGAACTGCCTATTGCCTAAAGAGTGGGAGGAGATTAGATTGTCTCCATTTTAGATCAGCACTGGACACTGATTGGCCATGTGGACACAGAAGGCCTCTTAAGTTTCAACCACTTTATGCCCCAGGTCTTGGGGCCGAACAGTCAGCTAGACCCAGAGAAAATGGGGTAACCAGAGTGATGGTTGGGCAAGAAAGAGCCAGTAGCACACTGCAAGACTAGAGTACATTCCAGAAGGGGAAAGGGGCATGCAGCAAGCTGTAGCCCCAAGTCACAGTCTAGGGGACACACTGAGTCTGAAGGTTATAACCAGATTTGCTAATCTGTCAGGGTGGTCCTGACACTAAGCCAATGAGCCACTGGCTGGAGTTCCTATGTAGAGTGGAGGGTCCTGCCCTGCTTGGCCCCTGTTCCTGAGCTGAGGCCAGGTTACATCTCAGTGCCGCAGTCCTGAGGAGCACCACGCTGGCCAGCCAGCCAGGCCACAGTCCTCAGCCCCTCGGGGGCCATGCGGCTCAGGTTCCACAGGTAGGCCCCAGGGAACCGCAGTGGCTGGGAGGGAAGGAGCCAGGGCAGAGAGGCTGCATTCTGCTGGAAGAGAGACTGGGAGGAGTGACCAGAGGCTCAGACTGAGCTATGATCCAAATATTGCAGAGCCAGAGGGGATGGGATCCATTTCTGGAAAAGGACAACAGCCTTGTCCCTATCTTTAAAAGACAATATTGTTACTGCTGCTTGTTTCTGTTTTTGTTTTTTTTTTCTTTTAAAACTATTCATTTTAAAAGGTGACAAGATCAAGAGACTGAGTCTCTTTCCCTCTGATCCTATGAGGAGGCACAGGAGGCCTTGGGCTCTGGCTTGCTTCTGCCTTCCTTTCCTGGCTCGACATAGGAAACCACAGCAGGGCAGAGAGAGCTAGTGCTCTGCTCCCCAACAGTAATTTCTTCTTCCCAGAAAACCAGAACACATGTAAGGAGAAGTCCAAAGACTAAAGTGCAGAGAATCCACCAGGTGGGCAGCCTGGGCCTGGGGCACTGAGAAGGAAGGAAGGAGTCAGCCCAGAGCTACAGGTATGGAACAAATGTTAAGCCTCATGAAGGGAACCTATAGGGCAAGTCCCCTTTTCCTTGTGCTCTGGTGACACTTCTCTCTGGAATTGTCCACTACCAGCAGCAACCCCAAGAAAGTCCCAGACCCAAAGATATGGCCCATGAAGGGAGGAAACCTGTCTGGCCCTCCCCTGGTTGGAAGTGATGGGTGACTGGTAAGGGAGCAGAGTGTGGCAGTAGGGGAAAGTGCATTACATAAATTCGCTGAATCCCAACTTCTGGGAGCAGGGACACATGGACAACTCTAAAGGCAGAGTCTCTCCTGGGGAAGGTTTGGTAAAGATGGTCAGGGTCCTACTAGTGAGGCCTGCTGGGGAAAGGAGCTCCTCTGGGTGCAAGTGGAGCTGTAGCATTGGGGGAGGGGCTGCTGAAAGGAAGAAAGTTCTGGCTGGCATTAGGGTGTATAGGCTGGGGGTGGCTGGAACTGATTGATGACCTCATACTCTGCTGGGTAGGGCTCATTCTCCTCCATCTCAGACAGCAGTTCCAGTGCTTGCTCTTCTTCTTCTGTAGGGTAGTGACGCAGGAGGTTGGCCGCAGTAGCCAGGATTGAGGCTCCACCAGCTCCTGCCACCAGATAGAAACTAACAGCAAAGGTGACGTAGACCTGGGAGCCATGGTACTTCTTATGTTGCTGCTGCTGGGCCAGGATGAGTTCAGAAGCCCAATAAGAAAAGCCAATGACGGTGGCACACTGCAGGACTAGGGGACAGAAGGACAGCACAGAAGGGGGATTAGGAGGCCTCTGCTGCCAGGATGCTTGAGAATAGCCTTTCAGAGAATCTGTCTGGTCCTAGGCCCTGAAAAGAGGAGCTCTCCTGGCCATTGGATTCTTGGCATGCGGTTGGGGACAGCTATTTGTCCTCATCCTCAACAAATTATCTTTGTCTTAACAATCTGAACTTGGAGCCAGGTGCTAGTAGCTCATGCCTGTTAACACTAGCTATTTGGGAGGATGAGATTGGGAGGATTGTGGTTCAAGGACAAATCAGACATAAAAGTTCACAAGACCCCCTTCTTAACCCATAGCTGGGTACAGTGGTAAGCACCCTTTTCTTTTCTTTTTTATGGGAGGAGGGGGTCCGATCATGGGGCCTGAACTCTGGGCCTGGGCACTGTCTCTCAGCTCTTCAGCTCAAGGCTAGCACTCTACCACTTGAGCCACAGCACCACTTCCGGCTTTTTCCTTTTTGTTTATGTGATGCTGAGGAATCGAACCTAGGGCCTCATGCATGCAAGGCAAGCGCTCTACCACTGAGCCACTTTCCTACCCCCTCTTTTTTTTTTTTTGGCCAGTCTTGGGGCTTGAACTCAGGACCTGGGGCACTGTCTCTGAGCTTCATTTGTTCAAGGCTAGCACTCTGCCACTTGAGCACTCTGCCACTTGAGCCACAGCACCAGTTCCAGCTTTTTCTGTTTATGCGGTACTGAGGAATCGAACCCAGAGATTTATGCATACTAGGTAAGCCACATTCCCACCTCATTATTCTAAGCTATGTGGGAGGTTATATTACAGTTCCAATCTAGATTTAAAAAAAGTCTATGAGACTCCATCTCCACATAGGGAAGTGGTTGTGTTGGTACATGCTTGTGAACCCAAAGATGGGAAGCCTTTTAAAATAGGCAGATTATGGTAAAGGAGTATACTCTGGCAAGAAACTAGATCCTATCTCAAAAATAATCAGTGAAAAATGGAAATGAAAGCATGGCTCAGTGGTGGAGCACCTGTCTGGCAAACATGAAAACCCTCATCTCAAAACCTGGTACTGCTTAAAAATTGCAATTGGCATACTAAGGACACTATTATATGTTGTTAGGTCTTTAAAAGAAATAAGCAAGCTGTGAAACTTGTGAGCTGGAGTTGACAAGTACCAACACAAGCTAAACTGACACACTAGCTCCATTATAGGGGAGGAGATCAGCCAGACCAGTACAAGCCAACAAGGCTGGTCTACAGGGAAGTCAGAGGGTAGAGTACAGCTGGGTGCTGGCGGTTCATGCCTGTAATCCTAGCTACTCAGGAGGCTGAGATTTGAGAATCATGGCTCAAAGCCAGCCCGGGCAGAAAAAGTCCATGAGACTCTTATCTCCAAAAAAACTACCAGAAAACCGGAAGTGGCACTGTGGCTCAAGTTGTAGAGCACTAGCCTTGAGCTGAAGAGCTGAGGGAAAGCGCCCAGGCCCAGAGTTCAAGCCCCACAACTGACCAAAAAAAAAAAAAAGAGGTAGAATACTTGTATACCCGTCTAGGATAGACAGCCTGGCTCCTTCTTGCTTACTCCAGGCTCTGAGCTCAAATGAACTTCAAATGCCATTTTTAGAGAGCTGTGAGGTTCTTTATGGAATTCTAACAATATTCCCTCCCTACAGATGGACTGAGTAGGTTTGATATCTTGGCAAGCACATTCACAAATGACTGCAGCAAACTGCTAACAGACTCAAATGCTCTGTGAAAAGCTAAGCTTGTCATAGGAGCACCTGGAACCATGTCTGCTAATAGAAATGAGTTCCACACGCCACTATGCCCTCTGGCAGCTCCTCCTCCATGGGAATAGGCCCTCAGCTTACCAGTGAGGATATGGGCAAAGGCATAGCGACGAGTGATCTTCAGGGCTGGATGCTTGGGCCCAAAGACATCAAGAAGGAATGCAGAAAGACTACACAGGATGCCCAGGAAGCAGAAGGCAGCAATGACCCTCAGGAGCAGCACGGTCTGGGGGTTCATGCAGAAATCTGTAGGAGAGAGAACCAAAACTTCAGGCACAAAGTAATACTCAGAGGAAGGGAAAGCCCTACCTGGGAAGGTGCTCTGTCCCCCTCCAACATAGTCTCAGGAAGTCTGGGACAATGTGTTAGCCACTGTGACCATCTGGTCTGCTAAGGGGGCAGGGCTGAATAGCTTCCTACCAACAGACAGGACTCCAGGTCACTACTGCCAAAGCTCTTAAGTTCTTTTTCCAACAGAGACTAGCATATGTGCACGATTCACTGTGCTATGTTCTTCTAACCATTTTTCAAGATCCTGACAATTAAGCTGGAATGTACACCTACTCTTCTAAAGGATGCATTAGGCTGGCATTGGACTTCTGAGCTAAGACAGCCAGACATGCTAAGATCAGAGGCTAATTAATACTTGTTCTTCGTTCATTCGTTCGTTCATTCATTCTCTTTTTGTTTCAAAAAGAAGGTAAAGCCAGGCACTAGTCGATCACACCTGCAATCCTAGCTACTCAGGAACATGAGATATGAGGATCATGGCTTGAAGCCTGGGAAGAAAAGTCTGTGAGACTCTTATCTCCAATAAACTACTTAGAAAAAGCCAGAATTGACACTGTGACTCAAGCAGTAGAGTGCTAGCCTTGAGCACAGAGACTCAGAGCCAGTGCCTAGGCCCTGAGTTCAAGCTCCAGAATGAGCAGAAAAAAAAAAAGTGAACTTGTAGATGCTACACTAATTGAAATGAACCAAACATAGGACAAATATTGTATAACTACACTAACTACACTATGATCCAGTATTTCCACTCCTAGGCATTTACCCAAAAGATTACAAACCAAAATACAGTAAAGCCACCAGCACAACCATGTTATTGCAGCACAGTGTTATTGCAGCACTATTCATCAGAGCCAAGGTATGGAATCAGCCCAGATGCCCCTCAATGGACAAATGGATCAAGAAAATGTGGGTATATGTACACAAAGGGATTGTACTACTCCATTAGAAAAAATAATATTGTATCATTTATTTTCTTTTTGGGGTCCAGTCGTGAGGCCTGAACTCTGGGCCTGAGCGCTGTCCCTCAGCTCTTCAGCTCAAGGCTAGCGCTCTACCACTTGAGCCACAGCGCCACTTCCAGCTTTTTTCTTTTTGTTTATGTGGTGCTGAGGAATGGAACCCAGGGCCTCATGCATGCAAGGCAAGTGCTCTACCACTGAGCCACCTTCCCAGCCCTATTGTACCATTTGTAAAGAAATGGAAACAAAGGAGGAGGCAACAATGCTTGATAAGAAATGTACTCATTATCTTAGCCATGTAACTGTAACTCCTCTGTATGGTATTTTCATAATAATAATAAAAAAGAAATGGAAAGACTTGGAAAAAATTATGTTAAGCGAAGTAAGTCAGGCCCAGAGAAACAAAGAATCCATGTGTTTTCTTATGTATAAGACAGATTTAGCTTACAAACTCATAAGTAAATATAACAGTTGGTATGCAAGTATATATTAATGTATTGACTGAAATACAGTAGATTCAAGAAAGATCTTAAATACTGTAAGTCCTTAGAAAGACAAAATCAAAAGTTCAGCAAAATAAAATACCAGGAAGATGGTACTCAAAAGGGGTAAGGTGGGGCCAAGGGACAAAGGGTAGACAAATGAAAGGAAATGAGGGGGAAAATACAAACAAGAATCCAATGTATATCCTACAAAATTAAGAAGAAGGGTTGGAATAGTGGGTAGGAGGGATATGGGTGAGAATGTTGAAAGGAGTGACATTGATCAAAGATATATTAATAAACTACTTTGCTAAATGACAACTCCTTTGTACAATTATTTAAAATAATAAAAAGGAAAAAGAGCAAATGGAGCCCACAAGAAAAAAAAAGTAACTAAAATAGTCAAAGGTACAGAGACAGTGAAATGATGGCTGTCAAGGAATAGATAAGGAAAGGACAGAATGCTACTTAATGCGCAGTTTCATTTCCAAATGATATTTTAAAAAACCTTCAGGAAACAGATAGCAGTAAAGCTTGCACAGCACTGAGAACATACTTTTATGTCACCAAACTAACACTTAAAAATAGTTAAAATGAGTCGGGCATCGGTGGCTCACGTCTGTAATCCTAGCTACTCAGGAGGCTGAAATCTGAAGATCACAGTTCAAAGCCAGCCCGGGCAGGAAAGTCCATGTGATTCTTATCTCCAATAAACCACCAGAAAACCGGAAGTGGCGCTGTGACTCAAGTGGCAGAGTGTTGGTCTTGAGCTGAAGAGCGCAGGGACAGTGCCCAAGCCCAGAGTTCAAGCCCCATGACCAACCAAAAAAAAAAAAAAAAAGTTAAAATGGCAAATCTTATTCACATTTTACTTCAAGAAAAATTTTAAAATCTGGGCAGCAGTGGCTCACAGACAATGCTCAGACCATGAACTCAAGTCCCAGGACTAGCATAAATAAATAACTAAATAAATCTGAAAATGAAGTTGAAGGAGTTCTGAGAAATGTTAAGTAATGTGATTGCCCACATCCATAATAAGGCTGAGGCTGCCTGGGCTATATCATAAGACCCTGTATCAAAAACCCAAAAGGAAGTCAGTGCTGGGGCTCATACCTGTAATCCTAGATACTCAGGAATCTGAAGATCGTGGTTTGAAGCCAGCCTGGGCAGAAAAGTCCATGAAACTCTTTTTTTTTTTTTTTTTTTTTTTTTTGCCAGTCCTGGAACTTGAATTCAGGGCTTGGGAACTGTCCTTGAGCTTCTTTTGCTCAAGGCTAGCACTCTGCCATGTAAGCTAGAGCACTACATCTGGCTTTTTCTCTTTATGTGGTACTGAGAAATCAAACCTAGGGCTTCATGCATGCTAGGTGAGCACTCTACCACTAAGCCATATTCCCAGCCCCAGGAGACTCTTATCTCCAAAAAACTACTCAGAAAAAGCCAGACATGGAACTGTGGCTCAAGGGGTAGAAGGCTGGCCTTCAGCGCCAAGAGGCTCAGAGACAGCACCCAGGCCCTAAGTTCAAGCCCCATGACCAGGGGAAAAAAAGTGTAAGTACATGGAAGTCTTAAATAAATTAGGGAAGTTGGTAACTACATTGTCACATTTATTTTGCTCCCTCTCAGAACCCTACCAAAATAAAAGGACTTCTTTTTAAAAGCATAACCCCACCCCCATACACACACATACAAAGCAAAAAAGTGAAAAAAAACCAAGAAAACTGCAAATGAAAGTAAGCACACCATCAACAACTTAGGTTAGTATACAATGTACCACAGGGACAGACAACACTCAAGAAGCCCTAGGGTCATGGAGAAGGCACAGGGTGACAATTGTGCACCAATGATGCTATAATTCCATGCTTTAAGAATACAAATAAAAGCCGGGCACCAGTGGCTCATGTCTGTAATCCTATCTACTCAAGAGGCTGAGATGTGAGGATCCCAGTTCCAAGCCAGCCTGGGCAGCAAAGTCCCTGTGAGACTCTCCTGTTTTTTGTTTTGTTTTTTTTTTGGGTCCGGTCATGGGGCCTGAACTCTGGGCCTGGGCACTGTCCCTCAGCTCTTCAGCTCAAGGCTAGTGCTCTACCACTTGAGCCACAGCACCACTTCCAGCTTTTTTCTTTTTGCTTATGTGGTGCTGAGGAATCGAACCCATGAACCCAGGGCCTCAGGCATGCAAGGCAAGCGCTCTACCACTGAGCCACCTTCCCAGCCCTCCCCCCCATGAGACTCTTATCTCTAATTAACCATGCAAAAACCAGAAGTGGCACTGTGGCTCAAGTGATAGAGCACTAGCCTTGAGCCCAAAGAGACTCAGGGACAGCACCCAGGCCCTGAGTTCAAGCCCAGGACTGGCAAAAAACAAACCAATAGACAACACTATCAGTCTCCTTCAATAGCTATGCAAACTGCCAAAGCTTCTAGAAACAGACTAAAGACTGATCTATAAAAAGGCCAGGCCATGGGCTGGGAAGATGGCTCAGTGGCAGAGTGCTTGCCTTGCATGCATGAGGCCCTGGGTTCATGGGTTTGATTCCTCAGCACCACATAAGCAGAAAAAGCTGGAAGTGGCGCTGTGGCTCAAGTGGTAGAGCGCTAGCCTTGAGCTGAAGAGCTGAGGGACAGCACCCAGGCCCAGAGTTCAGGCCCCACGTCCAGCAAAAAAAAAAAAAAAAAGGTCAAGCCATGATTAAGCATTTTAGGTCTTAATAAAATAACTGTTAACCCTCAAAATGGGACTTAACCCTCTCTTCTTCTTCTTTCTCAGATATTGGCAAGCTCTTCTTCTTTCAGTTCAGGCAATGGGACCCCAACTAATTTAGGAAAACTTGGGAAGGGCTGGCCAGACTTAAGCTCTAGGCTCCTTTCCCAAATCTTAGTGTCAAGAGTCTACATGTCAGGCTGGTAAGGTGGTTTAGTGGTAGAGTGCTAGCCTAGCATGCATGAAACCCTGGATTTGATTCCTCAGTACCACATAAACAGAAAAGGCCAGAAGTGGCTCTGTGTCTTGATAAAGACAGCACCCAGGTTCTGAGTTCAAGCCCCAGGACTGGTCAAAAACAAAACAAAACAAAACAAAGGATCTAGATGTCAAGCCAAGAATCTGCAGATGGTGATCATCAGTGCACTGCACAATTCAGTTACCAAGGTGTAAGTATGTTTAAGGATACCCAAAGGGTCTGAGTTTTAGGTCTGACACAGGGCCTAGGAATCTGGATTTTACCAAGCAAGTAGCTCAAGCCTCACTCTCCAAGAACAGCAGCCCCAAATCCTAGAGAAAGGTGGACTGATTGGGAAAAGCCTACATATCTGGGAAAGGAACCCAATGCCAACAAAGCAGACTCAGCCCAGCAGAGGGATGGTGTCATGAGGTCTTGAACAGGGGACACCACAAGCCTTTATGACTGACATGCATACCCTGCCTCAGGCTCTAAGTTCTCCAGGCAGATGCTAGTTAGGCCCAGACAAATCTCATGTGCATCCATCTGGCTTTGGATCACCAACCAAGCTGCCCTTTTTTCAAGATCTCATCTGTTGAACATTAGGTTAAAAATCCCTCTCAAGCCAGGTGTCAGTGGCTCACACCCATAACCCTACTCAGGAGGCTGAGATCTGAGGATCCCAGTTCAATGCCAGCCCAGGCAGGAAAGTCCAAGAGATTCTTAACTCCAATAAGCCACCAGAAAGCCAGAAGTGGCGCTGTGGCTCAAGTGCTAGCATGCTCACCTTGAGCTGAAGAGCTAAGGGACAGCGCCCAGGCCCAGAGTCCAAGCCCCACCAAAAGCAATAAAACAAAAACCCTCTCAAGCATCCATCCTAGATAATTGCCTACTGCCAGGAAACTGCCGGTGGGCATGAGCTCTGCTGGCAGCCAGCACTGACCCTTCATAGATTCAGACAGAGTGTGGGGGAGAGGGCGGAAAGGGTCCAGAAACTCATGTGAAGTCATGAAAAAGAAAAGCTTCAAGATGCAGAAGCTGTCCTCTGACTCTATTATGAATACTGTTAAAAGCGGAGACAGTTCTTGTGGTCCTTGTGGCACATGGCAAGGATGGGGAAGCACTTAAAGTGTTCAAGTGCCTCCAAGAATAATCTGCCAGAGCAGGCAGAAGGGCTGACATCATGACCCCTCTGCAGCAGAGCCTGGATAATTCACTCTAATTAATTAATGCAGCCAGGTACTCTGAGGCTCTGAGGAAAAAAGGAATATAGAGAGAGGCTTCAAAGACACTATATAAGCTGGGCACTGGTGGCTCACACTTGTAATCCTACTCAGGAGGCTGAGATCTGAGTATCCTGGTTCAAAGCCAGCCTGGGCAAGAAAGTCCCTGAGACTCTTTTTTTTGTTGGTCATGGGGCCTGAATTCTGGGCCTGGGTGCTGTCCCTGAGTTCTTCAGCTCAAAGCTAGCACTCTACCACTTGAGCCACAACACCACTTCTAACTTTCTGAGTGGTTTATTGGAGATAAGAATCTCATGGACTTTTCCTGCTCAGGCTGGCTTTGAACCATGATCCTCAAATCTCAGCCTCCTGAGTAGCTAGGATTACAGGCATGAGCCACCAGCTCCTGGCTTTATTTATTTATTTATTTATTTGCCAGTTGTGGGGTTTGAACTCAGGGCCCAGGTGCTGTCCCTGAGCTTCTTTTGCTCAAGGCTAGTGCTCTAACACTTGAATCATGGCTCCACTTCTGGCCTTTTCTGTTTATGTGGAACTGAGGAGTCGAACCCGGGACTTTGTGCATGCTAGGTGAGCACTCTACCACTAAGCCACATTCCCAGCCCCCCTGAGACTCTTATCTCCAATTAACTACCAGAAAAGCAGAAGTGGCCCTGTGGCTCAAGTGGTAGAGCATTTGCCCTGAGCTGATAAGAGCTCAGGGACAGTGCCCAGGCCCAGAGTTCAAGCCTCACAACAGGGGAAAAAAAAATAGACTATATATTTTTCCCCCCTCTGGTTGACTGGCACAGGCTATTCCATTTATTTTCCTTAAAAGTGTGCACCTCTTCCTTTCTTTCTCTTTCTTTCTTTCTTTCTTTCTTTCTTTCTTTCGTTCTTTCGTTCTTTCTTTCTTGGTAGTGGGGGCTGAACTCTGGGCTTGGACACTGTCCCTCAGCTCAAGGCTCAAGGCTAGGGCCCTACCACTTGAATCACAGCACCACTTCCAGCTTTTTTCTGCTTATGTGGTGCTGAGGAATGGAACCCAGGACCTCATGCATGCAAGGCAAGCGCTCTACCACTGAGCCACCTTCCCAGCCCCTGTGCACCTATTTCATATACTCATGTGGGCCTTATCTTTTTCTTTTTCTCTTTTCTTTCTTTCTGTCTCTCTGCCTTGTTCTTTTTTTGTGTGTTGGTACTGGGACTTGAACTAAGGACCTTGAGCTCTCACTTAGCTTTTTTCCCACATTCAAGGTTGGCACTCTACCATTTGAGCTACAGTTCCATTTCAGGCTTTTGGAGATAAGAGCCTCACAGACATTCCTGCCCAGGCTGGCTTTAAACCACAATTCTAAGATCTTAGCCTCCTGAGTAGGTAGGATTACAGGCATGAGCCATAGGCACCAGGCTTCCTTTATGTTTCTTTGTTGTTAATTTTTTTTTTGGGGGGGGGGTCTGGTTGTGGGGCCTGAACTCTGGGCCTGGGCACTGTCCCTCAGCTCTTCAGCTCAAGGCTAGTGTTCTACCACCTGAGCCACAGCACCACTTCCGGCTTTTTTTTTCTGCTTATGTGCTACTGAGGAATCGAACCCAGGGCCTCATGCATGCCAGGCAAGCGCTCCTACCACTGAGCCACCTTCCCAGCCCCATGTTGTTGTTGTTGTTGTTTTGTTTTTTTTGAATTGTTGCAATTACGTAAGTCACATAAAGAGTATATTTCTTTCTGGACAATGTCACCCCTTTCCATGCTCTCTCTCAGTTTCTCCCTCTACTCTCTCACAGTTTCTTCTTCTTGTCCCGCGCCCCCCCCCCCCCCCCCCGCAAGTTGTATTGTTTACTTTCAACATAGTATCTAGTGAGTACTTTTGCTGCATTTGTTCATCCATTGTCCCTCCATTTCTTTTTCTTTCTTGCTTTTCCAGTTGGTCATGGGGCTTGAACTCAGGGCCTGGAGCTGTCCCTGAGTTCTTTTGCTCAAGGCTAGTACTCTACCATTTTGAGACACAGCACCACGTCTGGTTTTCTAGTAATTAATTGGACAAAAGCTGTCTTTGAATTCCAATCCTCAGATCTCAGCATTCTAAGTAGCTAAGATTACTGGTGTGAGCCACAAGCATCCAGCTTGTCCCTCCATTTCTGTGTTCCCCTCTTGCCCTCCCAAAGACAGATAAATGAACAAAAAGACAAAAAGAAAATAATAACAGCAACAAAGAAAAAAAAAATCTTTCCATTTCCTGGAGTTCATTTTGATGCCCTTATATTTCTTAATATATCTGTTTCAACAATAAGGGAGATATGCAACATGAAAAAAAGCTTCAGAGAGTAAATCCCTTCCCTTTCAGATGTTCACCTGTCCCTCCCCAAATGCAGACATTGTTGGAGGTGCATTACACAGTCTGTGAGAGGAACTTGTGGACACAGATGGGTCATGTGTTGTCTTTGTTGATAGTGCTGCCACCCTGGGAGTCATGGCACAGCTAAGATGAGGAATCCAAGCCTCCTCCAGGTTACACAATGATTTCAAACCATGAACTTGTGCTGCTTGGAATCACCAAGCACCAGTCAGCAGCTTTATTTTGGTCTGATGGAGATAATCACATCCTAAGGAAGTGTATTTGAAGGGTCAAGGCCAATATGGGAAGCCTTGCTTATTATGCACAAAGCCCTGGGTTCCAGCACCATGAGGAAGGAAGGAAGGAAAGAAAGAAAGAAAGAAAGAAAGAAAGAAAGAAAGAAAGAAAGAAAGAAAGAAAGAAAGAAAGAAAGAAAGAAAGAAAGAGAGAGAGAGAGAAAGAGAAAAAGAGAGAAAGAGAAAAGAGAGGGAGAGAGGGAGGGAGGGAGGGAGGGAAGGAGGGAGGGAAGGAGCTAAATGATCCCTTGTCCAAGCTATCCTGAGTCAATAGCTGCTGATCTTATCAAAAAAGAAACTTAAAGAGTGGAATCACAAACAAACAAAAGCAAGAAATTCAGTTCTGGTCATTAAGCAATGATCACAAGGGGTGTAATTCGACAAAAACTGCTTAATGTGGTGTTTAAATGCTGCAGCACTGTAGCCATCAGAGTCTAGCTTTGGGATACTGGGACACCAGAAAGGTTCTGGGCTTGCTATCAAATCCTAGGCCTGTCACAGGTTCCATGTTACCTTGAACCTAGTCACTGATTGCCCACAGCCACCGGTGCCTCATGAATCAAATAAAAGCAGCCATGCCTGCTTCACCCCACTGCAGGGTGCTCTGAGAGAGTCAGCCTATTCCATGCTATTACTGATCTACCAACCAAGGGCTATTTTGACTGATCCACAGTGATATCACCTTTCCTTCTCACACTGACTTCCTGGACCAGTGGCTAAAGGAGGAACCATTAAAGCCAGGCCAGGGTCTGCCCCAGCAGTGTGACAATGTGGTACAGAGAAGAGGCTTCTAACGCTCAACTCACAGGTTTTGTTTCAATTGCCTTTCTCCATTCACAGACTGTAAGCCCTGGGTGTAGAGATCAAGCCAAATGGGAATGTGGGTATTGCTATTGGATAACCAGGAGCCTGCCCTGTTTCCCAGATGGTCTTTCACCAGGAGGGTCACAGATCATGTGGCAGGACAAGCAGTTATCCCAGCTCAGTGCCTCTCCAGAGACCACTATCACAACATCTTTTACTTCACTTCGGAGAAATCAGTATAGCACAGAGGGCAGCAAATATCTCCTTTGAGAGGACAAAGCCCATCAAGATTACAAAGATTTAACTGTGGGAGAGAAAGGACATGAGGGGCAAGGTCTTGACTAAATTCAAGCTAGTCATTCAGAGTACTACCCTCTGGAAAGACATACAACACATCCTCCCCTCCAGTTGTGCTCTGGCCTGTTTATTTTGGTCAACATTGCTTGATTATCCCCTGTAGTCATCAAGGAAGAAGGCAGCTGCTGTGTAATAGGATTCCGAGGAACTGACTTTGCCCAAGGTCACTGGTGAGTCACTGGACTGGATTTGTTTTGAAAGCCCTGGCTCTTCCTGTCTACCTGCTCATGGCTCCAACCACCTTCTAACCCATAGAGCTGCAGGCAGGAAGGCTAAAGTGGCTTCTGACCAGCTTGGTGTTGCTCTCCCATCTCCCCTCCTCCTCCTCCTCCTCTCCTTTGTACTCTGGAAAGTGATTGACAACAGCCACTGGAAGATCAAAGGGTAGAGAGAGGCACTTCCCACTACCTCAGCAATCTCTCACTCATCATCTTCCCACTTGCTTGCTCACTGAAACTCCAGTGACAAGCTTCTAAATATAAGCCACCAACAGGGCCCTGTAGTGACAGACGGGTCATCCTATAGCTATCAATGGTGCTAACCCAGCTGCCTGAGGACAATCTCCCTCTCCTCTCAAGACAGGACAATCTGGAATACATGTGACACTTCCTGTGTCACAAGCCCTCTCTGGAAGGCCCTTTGATCTTCCAGTGACTGTTATCAATCATTATTTACCCAACTTCAAACCCCAAACTTCCTCATTCTTCAAAGATGCTTCCTGAGACTGTTGGTAGAGCTCCCTTTGCTGGCTACATTGGTAAGGTAGAAGGTCTTGAAGATCCCCTTCCAAGGGCCACAAAAGGCCTGAGGATTTCTCTGGACCCTGGCTCAGGTTGAAGAGGTGAGAGAAAACAGGCAGCCACTGGGGAAGTGGAAGAATTGAGAACTTGTTGAACTGGCTGTATTTGCTAAAGCTTCTGAAGCTCTATGCCTGGCGGTGGAAGGATGAATGGCTTTCCCTCAGAATCACCAACTTGAGCCTAATAATTGACACAGTGTGGGATAAAAAGTAAATAGAAGCTGGGCACCACTGGCTTGCATCTGTAGTTCTAGTTACTCATGAAGCTGAGATATGTGGAACGCAGTTCAAAACCAGTGAAGGTCGAAAAGTCCAAGAGACTATATCCAATTAAAACAAGCTAAAGTATGGAACAAGTGGCAAAGTGCCAGCTTCAAGAAAAAAAACCAGGTGAGAACCTGATGCCCTAAGTTCAAGCCTTGGTCCTGGGTCCCAGAACAAAAGAAAAAGAAAAAAAGCAAGGGTTATGATATCTTGGATAGCTGTGATTGAAAGAAAAAGAAACCTGGAATTCACTAAGGTACAGTGGTCTTATTATGAGCACACAGACTTCAGAATCAATGTCACTAGGATTGTTGTGTATCCCTGAGCAAATTTCCTGACTTCTCATGCTGAGAGCTTTATAAAGTATAACTTCTAATAGTACTATACCTGCCAAGTACACATCTGTAATCCTAGCTATGCAGGCAGCTGAGATCTGAGGATCATGGATCAAAGCAAGCCAGGGCAAAAAACTGTGTGATACTCTTATCTACCATAAACCACTCAGAAAAAGCTGAAGTGGTGCTGTGGCTCAAGTAGTACAGTGCTAGCCCTGCCTGAGCACAAAGAGGCTTGGGGACAGAGCCCAGGCACTGAGTTCAAGCCCCAGGATTGGGGGCGGGAGGGGAAGGTGTTCTTCAGGAGAACCTAAAATCAGGTATTGAGTGTGCTTAGCATAATTCCGATGCCTTACACACAAGCAGGTGCTAAGAAATGGTAAGACTGCTCCAGAGACTTCTGGCCCACCCTACTTAGTCACCTGCAGAGACTTGACAGAATATGCTCTCCTTCTAGAAGTATCTGTATACACATCTGTACCACACAGCTCTACTCCCTTCTGAAATGGGCAATATCCCAGGATTCCAGGTGAGGACATCTGTTAGCCCTGATGACCAGCACAAGCTCACAAGATACCATATGTCTGGGTGCCAAAAAACCAACCAATGATGGAAAAAGGGAGAGAAGAAGCAATCAGGGAGCTCCTGATTCCACACCTCTGTGATGGTTCACTAAGGCCTATTAGGCTTTGTGATATCCATGGGTATGCTATCACAAACTACACATGGGGGGCTGGGAAGGTGGTTTAGTGGTGTAGTGCTTGCCTAGCATGCATGAAACCCTGAGTTCAATTCCTCAGTACCACATAAACAGAAAAAGCCAGAAGGGATGCTGTGGCTCAGTGATAGAGTGCTCAGTGATAGAAGCTCAGGGACAGCGCCCAGGCCCTCAGTTCAAGCTCCAAGACTGGCAAAAAAAACTATATGAGCTAAAATCTCTAAAAACAAAGCAAATGCTATGTAAAGGCTAAGACAACATGCTTTTGCTTTAGAAAAAGACAAAATCTGGTTTGAAAAAATTTGTAGGAGGGCTAGGAAGGTGGCTCAGTGGTAGAGCACTTGCTTTGCAGGCATGAGGCCCTGGGTTCAATTCCTCAGCACCATATAAGCAAAAAGAAAAAGCCCAAAGCGGCGCTGTGGCTCAAGTGATAGAGCGCTAGCCTTGAGCTGAAGAGCTGAGGGACAGAGCTCAGGCCCAGAGTTCAGGCCCCACGACCGGACCCCCCAAAAAAAAAATTTTGTAGGAATAAATATATATGTGAGCAAAGCATGTGCAGTAAGAACTTAAGTTTAACATGCTTGGACAAGGATCTTTCTTTTTCTTTTCTTTTTTTTCTGCTGGTACTGGGTCTTGAACTCAGGGCCTGGGTGCTGAGTTCTTTTGCTCAAGGTTAGTGCTCTACTACTTGAGCCACAGCTCCACTTCCAGTTTTTTGGTGGCTAACTGGAGAAATGGGTCACAAAGACTACTGCCTCGGCTGGCTTTGAACCTGGATCCTTAGATCTCAGCCTCCTAAGTCTCTAGGATTATAGGAATGAGCCACCAGCACCAAGCTATGAGATTATTCTTTTTTTTTAAGTTTTTATTTATTTACTTTTTTTTGGGTGGGGGCAGTCCTGGGCACTGTCCCTGAGCTTCTTTTGCTCAAGGTTAGCACTAACACTTGAGCCACAGTATCACTTCAAGCTTTTTCTGTTTATGTGGTACTGAAGAATCGAACCCAGAGCTTCATGCATGCGAGGCAAGCATTTTGCCACTAAGCCACATTCCCAGACCCTATGAGATTATTCTTTACAACAGATGAAGCAATACAAAGGATAAAGTCTATGCAGAGACTATACCATTTTATACTGGCATCAACAGATAGAAGGCAACCTCAGCAATGCCACCAGCTGGGAAGCCTTGTTATTGAAAATCATTTTTCAGGTTCCTGGTTCCTGGATCTTTGAAGTAAGGATGCAGAGTCAGATTGCCTCTTCTTTTTTTTTTTTTTTTTTTTTGGTCAGTCATGGGGCCAGGCACTGTCCTTCAGCTCATCAGCTCAAGGCTAGCAGCTCCACCACTTGAGCCACAGCAGCACTTCTGGTTTTCTGCTGGTTTGTTGGAGATAATAGTCTCACAGACTTTCCTGCCCAGGCTGCCTTTGAACCGTGACCCTGAGATCTCAGCCTTCTAAGTAGCTAGGATTATAGGCATGAGCCACCAGCACCTGGCTAAGAAATGTACTTTTTTGGGGGGGGTCAGTTATGGGGCTTGTACTCTGGGCCTGGATGCTGTTCCACTGTTACTCAGCTCTTCAGCTCAAGGCAAGCGTGCCTCTCCTTCTGTCATGTGAATTATATGAACCCTTCTACCCCAGGAATTACTAGCAAAAAAGGAAGCATCATGAATTCTCTCTCAGTTTGTGTGACACTAAACTCTTGCAACACTGCAACAACATGGGATCAAATGCAAAAGGCCTAAATGAAGTGGCAGAAAGATGACAGTTCCACCTCCAAGAAGGCAAATATTGGGTAATATGCTGAGAGAAAAGCCATCCAGATACTCAGACTTGATGGCCTTTCTATATCTCGCTACATGACAAGAAAAAAGCTGTATATCACAAGCCTTAGGTTTTATGTACAACTTCAGTTTTAGAGTGCCAACTCGGCCAATACATCATGAGGGTGAAATTGGGAAACAAACCAGAAGCCCTTAT
The DNA here is from genome assembly GCF_024711535.1 of Dipodomys merriami. Classification (NCBI taxonomy): domain Eukaryota; kingdom Metazoa; phylum Chordata; class Mammalia; order Rodentia; family Heteromyidae; genus Dipodomys; species Dipodomys merriami. The sequence goes on along the minus strand of NW_027206513.1, from coordinate 492,300 downwards.
CCTATTGCCTATAAAATCATCTTAAAGCCTCTAAAACTCAAGAGAAAAGCAAAACAGGAAGAGAATGCTAGACCACATGCTAGGGCTTTTCAGCCAACAATTGCAGAACTGGCATACGACCCAATACACAAAGGGTTTTTTTTCACCAAATCCCAGGACCCAAATTCTTCAAGAAACAATAATGCAAATATCTAACATGAAAGGTTTTGATACAAAGGGCAGCAGACATCTGGAATGCATCATAGTCAGAGTGGAAAAGGAAAAACAAACACCTCCAAGAAAGATTCAAAAGTCCTTTGAGGGTGAGGAAATATGCTGTTACTAAGGATTGTCTGAGGTTCACTAATGATTTTTGGGTTAAAAACCAGACTGCATCTAGGCACCAATGATTCATTCATGCCTGTAATGCTAGCTATTCAGGAGACTAAGATCTGAGGACCCCAGTTCAAAACCAAGTCAGGCAGGAAAGTCTGTGAGACTTTTATCTCCAACACTGGCTCAAGTGGTAGAGCCTTGAGCGAAGAAGCTATGGGACATCCAGGCTCCTGTTGCTCACGTCTGTAATCCTAGCTACTCAGGAGGCTGAGATCTGAGGATCATTGTTCAAAGCCAGCCCAAGCAGGAAATTCCATGAGACTTATCTCCAATAAACCACTCAGAAAACTGGAAGTGGTGCTGTTGCTCAAGTGGAAGAGTGATCGCCTTGAGCTGAAGAGGTGAGGGACAGTGCGGAGGCCCAGAGTTCAAGCCCCATGACTGGGGGGAAAAAAAGAAGCTATGGGACAGAGTGCCCAGGCTGTGAGTCCAAACTCCAGTACTGGCACACACGTGTGCATGTGTGCACATACACAGAAAGAAAAACAAAATACCCAGATTGAGCAGGCTGTTCTCACATCTTTGTGCCTGTACCCTCATCCCCAGAGACAAGATGGGACCAAAAGAGCTATGGGGATCCCTAGAACAGTGGTGCTCTAGGCTCTGGACTGCCTCTTCATTTAGAAGCCAGAACAGGACTTTCTTCTGCCTACCTGGCTGGGAAGCATAATGTAGAACAAAGCAACCTTACCTCAGTCAGGCATACTTATTAAGGCTTCTAACGGCCAAATTTCAATTACTGAATGTGACCATATTACTGACTTCTGATGGCCTTAGACCCTCTCACCTTTTTCTCTAATACTATCTTTGAATACTAAAATATCTTTCAAAATCTAGTAATATTAAAGATTCCTTTTTCCTCATTAATCAGGCTACTTCAAAGCAAGTTTTCCTTTATTCTACAGGTTCCTAAGAAGGGGAGAGTTAATTGTGTGTGATACATAGCACCCTTATCTTTTCTCTATATACAGCGCCCTTCTGGCAGAATCCTAAAATAGCAGCAGTCCGGATTAGCATGACTGTGAGTAGGTGCCTCGGTGAATAACATCAGAATTAATGAAAGGGCTGGACCCCTAACAGAGCCACCTGGTGGGCATAAACACCAGGGCTCTTTCCCTAGATCAAGTGCTCCCCGCCTCCCGAATCAAATGTTTCCCCTCACCCTTGGCTACCTCTGCTTCGATTAATCCCTGTCTGCAATGCCCCCAGGCCTGGAGGACAAGAGCGCAGTAACCTCACCTTTTAGCAGGTCCGGGTGCACGTAGCCCAGCACATCTGAGACCCCCAACTCCTGGCGGGAACAGGTGCCTCCATGGATGTGCAACCAGGCGGGCTCCGCGAGAGCAGTGCATAGCGCTGTGATGGACAGGGCACCAGGCAGGGCCGAAGCCAGGCTCCGCTCGGGCTGCTTGGGCAGAGTGCTGCCCCCCGGGCTCCTCCGCCGGCGCCCGCCGGGCAGCCCAGAGCCTCCGGGGGCATACATGCCCGGGGCCGCCCGCCGTAGCTCTGTGGTCGCTGCTGATGGGCGCTGACCTTCGCCGGGCGCGCAGAGCCTGCCTGTCCCGGAGAGAGCAATGCACTGGGTGGCCAAAGCCCGGGCTGTCAGGACCGACACGAGGGTGGGGGGTTAGCCTGGGCTAAACAGATCGGAGGACTGCAGGGACTTGGGGGGCGGGGACGGAAGACTCAAGATTAGGGTGGAGGACTCAGAGGGCTGGGGACTAGGTCGGGTCTGGGCAGATCAGAATGGCGGGGATACAAGGGATCGGTTACTGGAAGGGGGGGGTGGCACCTGGACCCAGGTTCTTGGCCCGAGGGTGCCAAGGGACGGAGGACGCCGCTGGGCCGCAGGGATATGGGACCCGGGACCGGTACTTCGGGATGCGACCTGTGTAAAGAAAAGACCCTCTCCACTCGGGCCCTCGCTCCTCACCGGTCAGCAGGCCTCAGAGCTGGGATGGCGCCACTCCGCCCCGTCACGGGCTCCTCAGCTACCCGGGGCCGAGCAATCCCAGGCCCCAATCCCGCAACGCCCAGACCGACCCCGGCCGATGCACTTCCGGCTTCCTCCTCCTCTGCCTCCGCCTCCTCCGGCTCCCCGCCCCGTCCCCCTCCCCGCGTACGTCACACATTGCGCGCGCCGCCGACTCCCTTCTCCGGGTCTTACGGAACTGGTAGTTCGAGGCGGTCCTGAGGCGCTCCCAGCTACAGGGCGGAGGGTAGCGACTACAACTCCCAGAAGGCTGCGCGGCCACAGCAGCGGGCGCTTCAGTTCCCAGGACGATCCGGGGCGGAAGCTGGGTACTCCGGTGGCCGCAGCGGCGACAGGTTAGGTGGGACCCGCCGTCGGTACGCTGACTCGTGCCTACCTCTTCCTCACGCAGTGCCGGCCACCATGAAAGACTCGCTGGTGCTGCTGAGCCGTGTCCCAGCGCACCCAGACTCCCGCTGCTGGTTCCTGGCCTGGAACCCCACGGGGACCCTGCTGGCCTCCTGTGGCGGCGACCGTAGAATCCGCATCTGGGGTACCGAGGGTAAGGTCGAGTGTAGTTTATCCTCTGGTGCCGAGGTCTCCGCGCGCGCGCGCGCGCGCGCGTCGTGTTGAGTGACGTGGGAGAAGCGACTTTAGGGCGGGACCTGAGCCACCTTGAGAAGGGTTTGTCAGGGATGCAGTCTCTAAGTACCGGAAACGGCAGCAGTACATAGGCTGGGACGGTTGCGGGAGTTGGGATCCCTGCTGAGGCAGAGAAACGGGAACAGGAAGGTAACAGCCTACCGAGAAATTGGTGGCTTTTGGAAGTCATTGAAAGTTTTCTTTTAAAATAAATTAGGAGAGTGACTTTTCTGATTTGTTTTAGAAAGGTGCCTCCAAAGGAAGTAGTCAGTGACATTATTATATGTTACTGAATACACCAATGAAACATGATCCCTATGTTGGACTCTAACTATATCCCTCGTGACTGAATGGCATTGATGGTACTTCAGCACCTTCCCATGCACCAAGCTCCACAGCCTGGCTTGTCCTCTGCCTGTAGGTGACAGCTGGATCTGCAAGTCTGTCCTTTCTGAAGGCCACCAGCGCACTGTTCGGAAAGTTGCTTGGTCTCCCTGTGGGAATTACCTGGCCTCTGCCAGCTTTGATGCTACCACGTGTATTTGGAAGAAGAGCCAGAATGATTTTGAGGTAACCAGGCTGGATGAGACCTTGTCATTGTGGTTGCTTCCCAGGGCTGGCTTAGGAACTTGAGTCAACATGGGCCAGCTGAGCTATACCTGTGGGAAGACTATATATATAGCTTTCACTTAAATTTTTGCACTGTGGAATTCATGACCTTAGATTTGGGTAAACTGTAGGAGTCTCAGCCACCATTAATTCTTTTTTTTTTTTTTTTTTTTTTTTGGTCGGCCGTGGGGCTTGAACTCTAGGCCTGGGCACTGTCCCTCAGCTCTTCAGCTCAAGGCAAGCGCTCTACCACTTGAGCTACAGCGCCACTTCCGGTTTTCTGGTGGTTTATTGGAGATAGGAGTCTCACAGTCTCTCCTGCCCGGGCTGGCTTTGAACTGCGATCCTCAGATCTCAGCCTCCTGAGTAGCTAGGATTACAGGCATGAGCCACCAGCGCCCGGCATCCACCATTAATTCTTATCCCTTTTCTTTTTCAGTGTGTAACCACTCTTGAGGGCCATGAAAATGAGGTGAAGTCAGTGGCTTGGGCCCCATCTGGCAACCTCTTGGCCACTTGCAGCCGAGATAAGAGTGTGTGGGTCTGGGAAGGTAAGTCCAGGTCCCTCATGGTATTGATAACCAGCTCACAGAAACCCCTCTCTAAGTCCTTGACAGGTCACCTAGTCTGTCCCTTTCTTACATTCTCCTACAGTTGATGAAGAGGATGAATATGAATGTGTCAGTGTGCTCAACTCTCATACACAGGATGTCAAGCATGTGGTTTGGCATCCCACCCAGGAGGTAAGTTAAGAGAGGCCAAGGCCTGGCACCGGTGGCTCATGCCTATAATCCTAGCTACTCAGGAGGCTGAGATCTGAGGATCGTGATTCAAAGCCAGCCTGGGCAGGAAAAGTCCGTGAGACTCTCACTTTGAGCTGAAGATCTGAGGGACAGTGCTCAGGCCCAGAGTTCAAGCCCCACAACAGACAAAAAAAAAAAAAAAAAAAAAAAGTCCAAAGCCAAGCACCTGTGGCATATGCCTATAATCCTAGCTATTCTGAAGGCTAAGATCTGAGGATAGAGGTTAGAAGCCAGCCTGGCCACATCAATCTATAAAACTCTTATCTCCAGTTGAAGCAAAAAGCCAGAACTGGCTCAAATGGTAGATAAGAGCTCTAACAAAAATAAAGCTGAGCAAGGGTGTAAGGCCCAGGTTCAAGCTCTAGTAGTGGCACATGCAAAAATGTTAGATTAGATTTGTTGATAGACAGGAACTCTGCTGTAGAAGCTTGTGTTAACTTCCCATCTTCTAAAGCCTGAAGCTGGTTTTTAAAGGACTCTATCTCTATGACTGAAAAGTCCCCTAATGTGGAAATTTAACAGTGAAATCCCTCTCTGTATAACATAAGCTAAAAAGAAATTTTGTATTGGAAACAATTACTGCCTAGGCTATACAGACAAGTGCTGGGTCTCTTTCCTCTCCTCTTAACAGCTGTTAGCCTCTGCCAGCTATGATGACACAGTGAAGCTATACCAGGAAGAAGAAGATGACTGGGTCTGCTGTGCTACCCTTGAGGGCCATGAATCTACTGTATGGAGCTTAGCCTTTGACCCCAGTGGCCAGCGCCTGGCATCTTGCAGTGATGACCGTACTGTGCGCATTTGGCGCCAATATCTACCAGGGAATGAACAAGGTGAGTGTCCAATAGTAGAGCTAAATGACACTATTCCTCCATTAAAATATACTCTTTAGTCACAGCAAATTAAAAATAACATGTCACCAGGCACTGGTGACTCACACCTGTAATGCCACTACTAAAGAGCCTGAGATCTGAGGATCGAGATTCAAAGCCAGCCTGGACAGAAAAGTTGCTGAGAGACTCTTATCTCCGATTAACCACTTGAAAATCAGAAGTGGAGTGGCAGAGTGCTAGCTTTGAGCAAAACAGCTCAGGGACAGTGCCCAGACCCTGAGTCCAAGCCCCATGACTGATAATAAATAAATAAAATGTGCCATAAGAGGGCTTCAGATAAGAGTACTAGAAGAACTCAGACAGGGCATTTCATTCCAAATTTTAGAGGGTATGTAGGATTTTAACATAAGACAGGTTTAACACAAGATTCCCAGTAAAGGGGCTGGGAAGTGGCTCAGTGGTAGAATGCTTGCCTTGCATGCATGAGGCCCTGGATTCGATTCCTCAGCACCACATAAGCAGAAAAGGCTAGAAGTGGCACTGTGGCTCAAGTGGTAGAGTGCTGGCCTTGAGCTGAAGAGCTGAGGGACAGCATGCAGGCCCAGAGTTCAAGCCCCACAACTGACCAAAAACAAACAAAAAATACAGAGCTTGTTTGATAATAACCTGCAGGAGAATGGGAGGCTTCTTTGAATTGTCTGCCATAGTATGTGACACAAGAGGAGGAGGATGGGGACAGAGTGTTGGAGATAAGGGCTCATGATTGATTGAAGATGGGTTGAGGGAGGGGAGTAGCTACAAAACTATGTGCCCAGGACATAGACAATGTCTTGGGCTTAAGAGAAGTCTGTCATGCAGGGGTGGCAACCAGCGGCACTGACCCCAGTTGGAAATGTATCTGCACTTTGTCTGGCTTCCACTCCAGGACCATTTACGATGTTGCTTGGTAAGATCTCCATTCCCCACACCTTACAGTAAAGATTTTAGAGATATAATGACCTTTGTATTATCACGTGGGAATTGAGAAAAACTACCTCCATTTCTTCAGATCAAGTCTGTCTTAAGAGCTAGTTGGCCTGGGGTTTATAGGAGCTGATTTAGACTCAGTCCCAGGTCTGGGTTAAGATCCTAGGCATAAGCAATACAAACAGAAGAAAACAAAGATCCCAGGCTGAGCTGGGTGCCAGTGGCTCATGCCTGTAATCATAACTACTCAGGAGGCCGAGATCTGAAAATGGTGGTTTGAAGCCAGATGGGACAGTAAAAGTCTTTGAGACTTTTACCTCTAATCATCAAAAAGCCAGAAATAAAGTTGTGTCTTAAATAGTAGAGCTTTAGACTTGAGCAGATAGCTAAGAGACAGTAACCAGGCTTTCTGCTCAAGCCCCAGTACCAGCATACATACACATGTACATGCACCTGCCTGCACACACACACACACACACACACACACACACACACACACGCACACACATACACACACCCCAGACTATGAAGGCAGCACTAGCCTTAGGGTTCACACAGTATGGTATAGACCTGAGATGAGTGAATCTATAGATTGTGATTGAAGTCTTTAATGGCTTGGTAATAGCAACTTGACCACACTTAAGGAGGCTAAAAAAGCTGAGCCATTCATACAGGAGAGGAGATTAGCAGGCAGTTCTGGCCCTGAAATTTGGATCTAGGAAACCAAACTATGAAAAAAGTTCATGTGCATCAAATCATGTTAGCAAACATTTGGGAATAACACATATTTAACAAAAAACGGGCTTAAAATATGACAAAATTAAAGTCTATTATATCCTTTAAAAAAAAAAAAAAAGGTTGGGGCCGGGAATGGGCTTAGTGATAAAGTGCTTGCCTAGCATACATGAAGCCCTGGGTTCAATTCCTCAAGTACCACATAAACAGAAAAAGCCAGAAGTGGCCCTGTGGGTTAAGTGGTAGAGTGCTAGCCTTGAACAAAAGAAGCTCAACGCCTGAGTTTAAACCCCAGGACTGGCAAAAAGAACAAAAAGGTTAAGAATACTTCATGGCATGGGTATTATGCAAAGTGAGAAAAGTATAAGTCAGAATTGTATGAGGCTAGCCGGGCGCTGGTGGCTCACGCCTGTAATCCTAGCTACTCAGGAGGCTGAGATCTGAGGATCTCGGTTCAAAGCCAGCCCAGGCAGGAGAGACCGTGAGACTCCTATCTCCAATAAACCACCAGAAAATCGGAAGTGGCGCTGTAGCTCAAGTGGTAGAGTGCTCGCCTTGAGCTGAAGAGCTGAGGGACAGCGCCCAGGCCCAGAGTTCAAGCCCCACCACTGACAAAAAAAGAATTGTATGAGGCTAATTATGTAGTTTAGATTATGGGAGTAGGGAGCCAGGAAAAGCACCTGAAGACTTAGGAGGCTGATGTTTGTGGCGCTTAAGCTCTTCAAGCAGGCACCCGTGGATCATGCCTGTAATCCTAGATACTCAGGAGGCTGAGATCTGGGTAACCGAAGTTCAAAGACAGCCCAGGTAGGAAAGTTTGTGAGACTCTTATCTCCAGTGGTTAACTGGAAAAGTGGAAAACCAGAAGTGGAGCTGTGGCTCAAAGTGGTAGGACGCTCACCTTAAGCTGAAGAGCTCAGGGACAGCACCCAGGCCCAGAGTGTAAGCCTCACAGTTGTCAAAACAAAAAAGAAAAAAAAGTTCTTCAACAGAAAACTTTTAGCTGAGGGCTGAAATCTGGGAACATGAAAGGCCAGGGACTAGAGAAAATTTACCTATTTAAGTTGTCTAGTTGGGGAAGCAGAGGGAACCTACATACCCACTCACACATGTGTTCTTCCCAGGTGTCAGCTGACAGGTGCTCTGGCTACAGCTTGTGGGGATGATGCCATCCGAGTGTTTGAGGAGGATCCCAGCTCAGATCCACAGCAGCCTACCTTCTCCCTGACAGCCCATCTGAGTCAGGCCCATTCCCAGGATGTCAACTGTGTGGCTTGGAACCCCAAGGAACCTGGGCTTCTGGCTTCCTGCAGTGATGATGGAGAAGTGGCCTTCTGGAAGTATCATCGGCCTGAAGGCCTCTGACTTACAAGAGTTGTGTTTCCCTAGAAGATATCCCAAGACACTCTCAGTCCAAAGGAAGAACTAAAGATTTAACTTGGCTCATCTATTCAGATTTAGGTAGAAATATGGAGTCACAGGACCACTTAGTTTTCCCTTCTTGACATAAGGGCCTCAGTACAACCACAAAACATTAGCACATTATTATGCCACAGACTGTACTTCCTATAGAGCACAGTGAATATAAGTATTTATAATTGCTATATACATGTAGGAAAGGGTGTGTCTCAGACCTAAAATTGTAAACTTATGGATTATATTGCATCTGTATCCCAAGTCGTATTTCATAACATTCATCATTTTTTAGAATTCCATGTGAATTGTCTGAGATAGGTCTGCTTTCTCAATTTCTAGATAAATCCTTGCGTTTAAGACATTCAAAATTGAAGGATTTTTTTTGGGGGGGGGACAGGGGAGATAGGTGGCTGGATCAGAATAAAGGGTGTCCTCTGCTTTTTCTTAGATACCCTCATGCACCTGTGTTATGCTATGATGGCAACTAGGAATATGGAGATTAAATGGGGAAAGAGGTCAGAGGGAGATTATTATTAGTTACCATCCAAGTATTTTAAAGGTGAGGGCAGGCAAGTCTTCAAAAGTTTGTGGGGGCTGAGAAGGTGGCTCAGTGGTAGAGAGCTTGCCTCACATGCATGAGGCCCGGAAAAAGCCAGAAGTGGCGCTGTGGCTCTAGTGGTAGAGCACTGGCCTGGAGCTGAGGGACAGCACCCAGGCCCAGAGTTAAGGCCCTACGACTGACAAAATAAGTTTTTGTTCCTCTGTAGGACCACAGCATGAAGTACAACATGAATGTGTGGGTTTTTTGTTGTTTTGCCAGTCCTGGGGCTTGAACTCAGGGCCTGGGCTCTGTCCCTGAGCTTCTTTTGCTCAAGGCTAGTGCTCTACCACTTGAGCCACAGCATCCCTTCTGGCTTTTTCTGTTTATGTGGTACTGAGGAATCAAACCCAGTGCTTCATGCATGCTAGGCAAGCACTCTACAACTAAGCCACATTCCCAGCCCCTGTGGTATTAAATGTTTAAGGCAAGCCCTTCCAAAACTGGAGATTTCCCATTGGGACCATGAAATACATGTACCAGCTACAGGCAGTGTTCCCCTGGCCGAGAGCAGCTGAGCAAGTTGGAAGCACTGGGCCACTGAGGGAGGGCTCTCCCACCCAGGAAGCACACCTCATATGTGTGCTAGACGCTGGTGGAGCGCCCCCTATTGGGAGCGTGCGCTGCCTGCTGACAAAGCACTCCCCTGTGGGAAGCCTCCGGAGCCACAAAATGCTTGCTGCTGGTGGTGGGGCCCTTTCCCTTGAGAAACACCTATATAGAGACTCGAATCTAACCTTCCCAGCCCCCACTGAAGACTTGACCAAGTTCCTTTCAGCTAGCCTGAGACTGAGTGCATATACAGGTGGTTGCTGGCCCAGGGACCAAGGGTGAATTAGCCCAGGCCAAACTTGGGCTGCCACCAGTTGGGCACAAACAGGCCAAGCTCTAGTCATGACCCTGACAATCCTGGAACCCAAATGTGAAAATCACAATGAAAGATACAAGATTTATGGACAATGAAGACAACAAATCCAAAAGCCAACAACAATCCAGGTAAGGCCCCTAGTGAAAGTGAAGAGATGGAAGACAAAAGAACCATTAAGGAAATGGTAACGGCTGGGAAAGTGGCTCAGTGGCAGAGTGCTCGCCTTGCATGCTTAAGGCCCTGGGTTCGATTCCTCAGCACCACATAAGCAGAAAAAACAAAGCTGGAAGTGGCGCTGTGGCTCAAGTGGTAGAGTGCTAGCCTTGAGCTGAAGAGCTGAGGTACAGCACCCAGGCCCAGAGTTCAAGCCCCAGGACCAGACCCCCCCCTCCAAAAAAAAGGAAAAAATGGTAACAGCCAGGTGCCAGTGGCTCATGCTTGTAATCCTAGCTACTCAGGAAGCTGAGATCTGAGGGTTGCAGTTCCAAGCCAACCTGGGCAGGAAAGTCTGTAAGACTTATCTCCAATTAATCACCAGAAAACTGCAAATGGGGCTGTGGCTCAGGGACAGTGCCCAGACTCAGAGTTCAAGCCCCACGACTGACTAGAAAAACAAAACAAAAAAACACATAGGCCTTCCCTATGACCCAGCCATAGGCATCTACCCTGAACCAGGATATGACAAGGACACCTGCACCACATGTTCATTACTACACTATTCACAATAGCCAAGATAGGGAAACGACCCAGATACCCCACAATAGATGAATGGATCTAAAAAATGCGGTACTATATACAATGGAGTTTTACACAGCCATTAAAAAGGATAAAATAATGTCATTTGCAGGGAAATGGATGAAAATCATGTTGAACAAGGAAAGCCAAGATCAGAGAGACAAAGGGGGCTGGGGATGTGGCTTAGTGGTAACGTGCTTGCTTTGCATGCATGAAGCCCAGGGTTCAATTCCTCAGCACCACATAAACAGAAAAAGCCAGAAGTGGCCCTGTGGCTCAAGTGGTAGAGTGCTAGCCTTGAGCAAAAGAAGCTCAGGGACAGTACTCAGGCCCTGAGTTCAAGCCCCAGGACTGGCAAAAAACAACAGAAAACAGACAAACGATACATGTTCTCCCTGATATGTGGAAGTTAGATTTAACATGCAATGGGACAAATTATATAGGATTCTAGACACTAACATACAATGAGACCAAAGTTGTAATAACCAAGAGCCTCTTCATTATATATATATAAAAAAATACATATTAAAACTTCAAAGATATGGAAACAAAAGGACCTTTTTCTTAAAAGATATGGAAACAAAAGACCTTTTTCTTAATTGTTTTGTTTTCTGATGACTATTCTTTCCTCATATATGGTTTATTCATGTGTACATCTGAGGGAAGGCATAGAATCTGAGGAAAACAGGTGAAAAGTGCAGCAGTAGAGCTCACTGGCTGTGTGGGACATAGATAAAAGTGAACCATCCAACTTGTAAATGGAGATGGGAGGAAGGGAATGGGAGAGAATAAGGGGAAGAGATGATACTATGCAAAAGGAAGGAAATGTACTTATTACCTGATGAATATAAGGTAATCCCACTGTGTATTACCTCCAAAACAACAATAAAGCAACAAAAAATTTTTTCAAGGTGAGATGATTAGGAGGAAGTCTATTAGGCATACTGGAATGGCAATGAAAGAAGAAGTATCCTTGAGCCTGGGCAAGTACACAAGTCTTTTTAAAAGACTTGCACAAAGCTGATCAGTTTTGAGAGATCCTTAATGCCCTTGGTGGTTTTTGTGGGTGTGAAACAAATGGTGAGAATTTGAATTGATCCCTCTTATTATATTATTGAAATTAAGTCTACTTAATTTATCAAGTCATGTTCATGCCCTGATTTTATATACTTGTATCTATCAATAAGCATTGTGATATCTGGAAAAAAAAAAAAAAAGTTGAGATTGCCTATGTAACGTAGTCACTTCTTCAGTCTCCACTTGTCTCTTGAGAGAGAAGTGGTTTTCAATATGAGGGTTGTCCCCAAGCTATTTCTTCCATTTAATCTTTATACTGCAGAAATCATGACCTTAAACCTTTCACTGAGAAAGTGGCGCTGTAGCTCAAGTGGTAGTAGAGCACTAGCCTTGAGCTAAAGAGCTGAGGGACAGTGCCCAGGCCCAGAGTTCAAGCCCCACGACCAACAAAAAAAGAAATAAAAAACTGTCACTGGTTCATACCTGTGATCCTACTCAAGAGTCTGAGATGTGATCATCACAGTTCAAAGCCTGCAGGATAAAAAAGTCCATGATACTGTCATTTCTAATTAATTTTGCTGGTTAGCAAAAAACAACAGAAGTGGAGGAGTGGCACACGTGTCACAGTGCCATCCTTGAGTGAAAATGCCAAGTGAAAGCATGCATGAGGCCCTAGCACCTAGAAAAGAAAATCGTGACCTTAGATTTTGGAAGACACCTGGAACAGTCTGTAAATCAGTGCTTCTCAAGGTAGATACCTGGGAGTCAGATCCATTTTGGGAAAGCACATGGCATTACATGGCATTATCGAAACTTTGGCACCCAACTAACCAGTAGTTGTAGTCATTACCTTGTACCAATAACAGAAATACTGCTGACTTCACTTAGATATGTTATTTAATAGAAGCAATTAAAAAATGATTAAATGCTGACCCTTGAGAACACTTCTAATACACTGACAAAATGGGAAACACACATAAAGAACTTCTGCACACTGAAATACAGTTGTCTTATTTATACAGTTGAACAGTTGGGTTGCAAGCTGAATTAGTGTTCTTCATGGCATACCACTTTTGCTAAGCAAATAATGGTAATTAGACTGGCTACTTCACTAACATTTCCAAAAAAATGAACAGAATGAGCTTTTTGCTGGTTACATTCACCACTGTCAATGACAAAATGAGTTTACAAACCAAAATTTGAAAACTTGTATTGCCACTATGAGCTTTATTGATATTGACATTAACACATGTGATTTGAATAATGAAATGCACCGATAACCCAGTAAAATCAAAATTTGCCAAATGGCCAATGCAGTGGTGTTACAAAATTATTCATTGAAAACATAAGACAGAGCCTGATGCCGGTGGCTCAGTCCTGTAATCCTAGCTACTCAAAAAATTGTTGTCTGAAGATTGTGGTTTGAAGCCAGGGCAGAAAATCTAAGACTTTATTTCTGGCTAACCAACAAAAAGCCAGGAGTGGAACTGTGACCATGAGTGGAATAAGCTAAGCAAGAGTATAATAACCCTAAGTTCAAGCCCCAGTACCAAAAACAAAAGTATTAAACAGGCTGGTTTAACAGCTCAAGGGCACATGAATGAGTTTACATGGGTAAGGCAATCACGTTACCTTTAAGGAATTTTCATATAGTCTAAGATTAAAGAATAGCCATAACTACCTCAAAGTGTTAAAAGCTTTCCAACCTTATTTGTGAGATGTTAATAACTTTAATTCAACCATACCCAACAGACTGAACAGAAAAGCTGCTGAGAAGCCTGAGTTGGATTTAGCCAGATCTTAAAAGTGATTTCAACCCTAACTTGTTACTATTCTCCCTGGATTTTCTTTTCATAAAAGTTAACATAATGAGGTATTATAGCTGGGCACTGGTGGTTCACACTACTCAGGAAGCTGAAATCTGAGGATCATGGTTCAAAGCCAGGGGAAGTCCATGAGACTCTTACCTCCAATAAACTATACAAAATCTGAAGCTGTGGCTTAAGTGGTAGACCACAATCCTTGAGCAAAAGAAGTTCAAGGACAGCACCCAGTCCAGTCCCTGAGTTAAAGCCCCTGGACTGGGGTATGTGGCGGTGGGGAGAGTTGTTCCACTAATGAATAATAGCTCTTGGGGCTCTTGATTTCCTGTAGTAGCAAGGGTTATAAGACCAAATCATTTACTGACTTACAAAGACTTTCTTTAAGAAATTATCTGAACATTTTTCCATTTTGTGTACATCCCTAAAAAAACAACAGAAGGGATGAAAGGGCAATCTGGCTACAACATCTGTCACCTCATTGATCACCACGGTTGATTTGGCTATCTGGCCTGCTATGCAGGTGTCCCCTTCCTCCCTTACCTGTGTGCCCCTCCTGAAACTGCATGCTTGGTTGAGGACGACCATCCCAGCATCTGATCAAGGAGGACTGGTCTTTAGTCAAGGGTATATGAGTAGCTGTATTCTCCTGATAGAAGTTCCAAACAAGCTCTCAACAGAAGGGACAGGAGGGAAAAACAGAGAGAACAAAGGAAGGGGTGACACTGCCCATAAAGAAATGTAATCTTGGAGCTGGGAAGATGGCTCAGTGGTAGAGTGCTTGCCTTGCATGCCTGAGGCCCTGGGTTCGATTCCTCAGCACCACATAAGCAAAAAAGAAAAAAAGCCGGAGGTGGCGCTATGGCTCAAGTGGTAGAGCGCTAGCCTTGAGCTGAAGAGCTGAGGGACAGCGCCCAGGCCCAGAGTTCAGGCCCCACTACTGGACCCAAAAAAAAAAAAAAAAAAAAAAAAAGAAATGTAATCTTTATCTGACCTTTGTAACTGTAACCCCTCTGCACATCACCTTTATAGTAACAATAAAAATATTTATGGGGCTGGGAATGTGGCTTACTGGTAGTGTGCTCGCCTAGCATGCATGAGGCCCTGGGTTCAATTCCTCAATACCACAAAACAGAAAAGGCCAGAAGGGATGCTGTGACTCAAGTGCTAGCCTTGAGCAAAAGAAGCTCAGGGACAGTGCCCAAGCCCTGAGTTCAAGCCCCAGGACTGGCAAAAAAATATTAATAAAAAATAAAAAAAATAACAACAGAAGGCAAGAACTAGAAGAGGTAAATAAGAAAATCTACATTACAAATTTAGTTTACCAAGACTGGTTGCACCCAGTTCTATTGCTGCCTCCTGTGAGGGAAGATAGCAGAATTTCACAATGCAGATCTCAAGAACTCCTTACCTGTCAGCTCTTCCAGCAGTGCTGCTGGGTGGGTTAACATACTGATACTGAAGAAGGGGGAAGAGGTGAGAAGCACAATTAAAGAAAAAGCTACCAGCAAACATTCTGTACTGAATGCCCTCCAAAGGTACTCAATAAGCCAAGTTTAATGACCAAAGTAGGCCTTAGGCTGGAAAAAGAAAATTTCAATTTGAAATCACTACCAAGACAACATAGTTTCTCTTAAATTGTTTATTGGAATATCTAACTCAAAGGAACTACAAAGAATATGCTATAAATTCTGTACATAGTTTATATTTGACATCACATGACAACTACAGACACTAGACTCAGAGGTGAGACTGCAAAGGGGATAAAGGACGCAGGTACGTGGAGGTGGGCAAGGACAGCATCAGCCACGGGTTGCCAGGAGTCAGGTCTCTGCAACCTACATCTCTCAACTCTACATGCTCCTGATACATACTCAGCTCTTCTCTATACAACAGTGAAAGCCTCATCTCAATCCGAATCACTGTCTGTCTCAGCTTCTTTCACATCCACACTGAATTTATACTCCTGGTCACATCCCATATAAGCATCACTCATGAAGTACAGAGTGTAGTTGTGGGCACCTGTGGCTGGGGCCACAAAGTCCAGCTTCACCTAAAGAAAACAGGCAGAAATCAGGTCAGCACAAACTCAGGAAGTAGATCTTACCTGTTCTACCACAGGTAAGGGCAGTGCTGGGCCAGCACACATACTTACCTTGGCCTTTTGCTGCAGGGTCAACCTCTTGATGGAGATGAGGCTATTGGACTTGGCATCTCCAATCACCACCCACCAGCCTTCTTCACGTTTCTGCAATGAACAAAACCCCAGAATTTCAGCATGTACAACTTGATGGCCATAGCCAACTGTGAAAATGGTTACAAAAGTAGTATAATAAAAATTAGTAAGTTTTCTAGAATTCCTTTTTTTTTTTTTGGGTGGTCACAGGCTTGAACTCTGGGCCCGGGCGCTGTCCCTCAGCTCTTCAGCTCTATGTTAGCACTCTTAACACTTGAGTCCCAGCGCCATTTCTGGTTTTCTGGTGGTTAATTGGAGATAAGAGTCTCAGACTTTCCTGCCCAGGCTGACTTTGAACCGGGATCCTCAGATCTCAGCCTCCTGAGTAGCTAGGATTACAAGCATGAGCCACTGGCACTGGGCTAGAGTTCCTTCTTGTAACATAATCTGATATACTAAGGTAGATATCTACCTTAGATAGATAACTCAACAGATATCTCAAATCTTTAAATAGGTAGATCAGTTCATCTGTTGATATGGTGGCTCATTTACTTATTTTTGCATGTAGTGCTTGCCATTGGGTCTATGACTACATTATTAAAGTTCTGCTCTTTGGGAACTAGCTGCTTGGAGTCCCTCAGAGACCCTTATTAAGTACAAGGCATACATGCTACATGGAAAAAAACAAAAACAAAAACAAAAAACGCTTAACATGGAGATGAGCCAGCAGCAAAGAAGATCCACAGCAGGCCTGGGGGGTTGGAGGGAGGAGATACACTTCTAAAGCCTTGCTTCTGTTGAGAAGCCCTCTCTACTGGCCACTCCACTGTCACAAAGCCCATGTGTCCCAACTTAACACACTTAACACCCAGAATCTGTTAACAACTAGTCTTTAGAACTAAACATTAAGTTTATCTGGTACCTGCTGCCAGTCTTCAACTATTCTCCCATAGAAGGATCAGATCTTTTTCCTTGCATTACTAGGATTAAACCCAGGGGCTTGAATACACAGGCATGAGCTCTACTACCTAGGTAAATTCCCAGGCCAAGGATTAAATTTTCTTTCTAGTCATAACAAACCACATAACTGGAGGCAAAGGGAAGTAAAACTGAGTAAGAAACCAACTACGAAGTCCAACTGTCCTGATATCATTTAAAGACATTGCCGGGGGGGGGGGGGGGGGAGGAAGGAGTGGGGTTTTACAATTTTTTTTAGTGACTTATCCCCCTCCAGTATTGAGGATTGGACTTAGGTTACCATATGAACTACACTCTCAGTACTTTTGCTTTTGCCTTTCAGGTAAGAGTCTCTTGTTAAGTTTGTCTGAGACCACAATCCTCCTACCTCTGGTTTCTGGAGAAGATGGGCTAAGAGGCATGTGCCACCATGTGCAGTTCATAAATGCATATTAATCATCATTGACAATACTGCCCAACTGATAGTTTTTAAAGGCTTGAAAGAAAAGAATCTATAGCCCCAAGAATTATTCTCAGTCTTATAAGTTAATTTTGGGGATGGGTGGGCTAGTACTGGGATTTGAACTCAGGACCCTGTGCTTGCTTGTTCAACTGGTACTCTACCACTTGAGGTACAACCTTCTGCCCAGCTTTTACTAGTTATTTTTGCAGAGAGAATCTTGCAGACTTTTCTGCCCTGGCTGGCTTTTGTACTGCTATCCTCTAGATCTCAGCCTCCTTGGTACCTAGGAATCACTGGCTTTGTATGTTTGTTACCACACTACACTTCCCTTTCCAAGTAGGAAATGGAGCCTGTACCCAGGACCACGCAAATTGTTCAGTGCTTTAAATCAACACTGGAAAAACCAGCTGCCAGGACATACCTGTGGAAAGAGAGGAGCAATAACTGGGCCTGTGACTTCTTCTTCTCGCTCTAGCTGCACCAATACCACAACTGGTCCACCACTGCAGGGAAAGCAGGACAGCATGTGAGTGACATGGCCATGACCTCCCCAAACGTGGCCATGCTATGACCACCAGAGAATGGCTCAGAGAATGACACCTGGCCCTTATTGGCTCACCTACGGATGCTGTCTTTATCCACCACTTCATAAGACAATTCAATATTAGGATAGCGGTTACAAAAGCGGGCCACATCTGCAATCTGGCTGTCAGTCAGCTGAAGCAATGCATTTCTTTCTTCATCTTCCATCTCCATGATGTCAAAAACACTCTCCACTCCCTGCAGTGAGGACACAGAGGTCAGGTGAGGAGAGAACACAAATCACAAGCAAATGACACTGGCTCCAAAGAGCTTCTAATCTTAACTTTCCACTCTGGCAGATTACCTAAAGACAGCTCCAGAAAACGCTACTGGCTCAACACAGAAAGAATCCCTTCAAAGGAATTAGAAGTGTCTCCTATTAAGCCTCATCTTCCACAACCCACTCTCCCCCCACCCCACCCAGGATACTTGGTTCTCAGGCTGCCCAGCCCAACAATCCAGGACCATCCAGCTCACCTTGTCTGTGCAACGTTTGATATGCTCTGAAGTGAAGTGTGGCAGCTGCTTCAGATATGAATCCTTGGACCACATGGCCTGAGTGACCATCTGAGCCAGTTCCATGGCTGCCAGAGCAGGGCTGAGCCACCCATTGCTAGAGAGCACATCCACACAAGCCTGAATGAGCCGGATTGCCTGCAGGGGAGAGTACAAGAGCAGGTAGACTTGGAACCAGCCTTCTAAGGCTATTGACCAGACCACCAAAAACCATACCATACTCACACCCTACCTTACTAAGAATTTCCTCCGTGTCAGACTGCAGCTCAGCACTTAGCTGCATGCGGGACAAGTGGGCCTGCAGGAGCAGGTTGGTCTTCACATGTGGATCATTGAACTTGGGATTATTCAGCTTGTGGGGGACTTTCTGAGCCAACTGGAATGTGGAAGAGAAAGAGCTGATGATGAACCTGTGACCTCCCTGGAACAGCTCAGACCAAAGGCACCAACCACATAGCCCAGGCTCCATAGGGGAGGAATGGAAATGATAGAGAGTTGTAGGCATGTATGGAGGTGGAGGATGAGGCTGAGTGGTGTGTGGGATTACTGATGGCAGGATGCTAGGTGCTCTAGAGAACTAAAGTATGTTTTGAAGCCAGTGCTCTCACCTGCCGCAAGAGGTTATCTTCATGGTGGCGGATGGGAATGTTTTCATACTCTGCTGCATTGGAGATGATCTCGATAAGCCCTCGAACTTTGGTCTTGGCATTAAGGGACATGCTGAACAGCTCTGAAAGAAAAGAAAAATTTTGAAGTTCCAAGAGCCAGTTTGGAAAAGAAACAGGGACGAACAAGAACGGCTTGGGCTACACTGTTCTCTCATGATACCATTGCTCTGACAAACATGGAACACTGATAGCACTTATAACACTTATGTCAAGTCTCATCCCAGTGGATTCCAGAGACCCATAAGAGAAGGCTCTACACAAAGCTATGAAGGTCCTCACCAATAGTGGTGTAGTTGATGTAATAGTAAGCAGCTATCATGCCCAAGTTCAGAGGCGCCACATCCATCTCATCCTCAATGCTGATGCATTTAGACTGCTCCAAGTCACTCAGGGTCTGCTCAACCAGCTCTGACAAGTGGTCAGACAAGTGACGATGAGAAATCCCTGTGGAGAAGAGCCATAAGTAGAAGTATTGAGGAGATGTCCAGCAAGGGCTACAAATCCACCAAGAATAGCAGGTACTTCCAGGTCCACTTACCCTGCAGGTTGTAGTAATTGGGGTTCTGTGTCATTCGGCGATACAGGAAGGTCCATGTGAGGTAGTCCACGGCATCCTGCTTGTTCTCAATTGTTTTGGTGACAATTTCAGCATTGAAGTGGTCATGCATACAATGGTCCAAGTGAGATTCTACTGGTAAAGGCTCATATAAAAACTTCTTGAAGAAATCCTATAAATTGGAAGAAGGGAAGTGCTAATAAAGAAGTGTAACATGGCCGGGCACCAATGGCTCATGCCTGTAATCCTAGCTACTCCGGAGGCTGAGATCTGAGGATCATAGTTCAAAGCCAGCCCAAGCAGGAAAGTCCATTAGACTCTTATCTCCAATAAATCACTAGAAAACCAGAAGTGGTGCTGTGGCTCAAATGGTAGAGTGCTCACTTTGAGCTGAAGAGCTGAGGGATAGTGCCTAAGCAGAGTTCAAGCCTCACGACCAACAAATAAAAAAAAAAAATTAATAAATAAAAAAGGAAAAAAAAGAAAAAAGAAAAAGAAAAAGAAGTATAACATGATCGCAAAGTGCAAAGGATAAGGAGTGGCCCTAAATGGAAGAAAACATGTATTTAGAAAGGGTGTTACATGGGCTGGGAAGGTAGCTCTGTGGTAGAGCACTTGCCTTGCATGCATGAGGCTCTGGGTTCAATTCCTCAGCACCACATAAACAGGAAAAAAAAAAAAAAAGCTAGAAGTGGTGCTGTGGCTCAAGTGATAGAGTGCTAGCTTTGAGCTGAAGAGCTGAGGGACAGCGCCCAGGCCCAGAGTTAGGCCCCACGACTGGACACCCCCCCCCAAAAAAAAAAAAAAAAAAAAAGTGGTACAAGCCAAGGAGGCACAGCAATAAGCAATGCATGATGATGAAAGGTAAAACTAACTAGAGAAGAAAGACTTGGGTAATAACATGGAGTCAACCGTAGCAGCAAAACATAATGCAGCAGCAGGGCACTGGTGGCTCACACCTATAATCCTAGCTATTTGGGAGGCTGAAATCTGAGGATCATGGTTCGAAGCCAGCCTGAGCATAAAAGACTCTTTTATCGCCAATTAACTACTCAAAACCTGGAAGTGGCACTGTGGCTAAAAGTGGTAGAGCACTAGCAAAAGAACTCAGCAACAGCACCCAGGCCCTGAGTTCAAGCCCCATGACCAATAAAAAGAAAAAACACAAAACAGGCAGTATGAGTTCTGGGCAATTTTCCTCTTTAGTTGCACAGTAAGATGGAAGGCAAGATGTTTTTCCTAGAGCTGGACACTAAGTATATCATCCATTTTCAATTCTTCTCCACCATGCACATGAGGTTTGTCATTAACTTCTGGTATTTATTTGTATTTTGTATTATTCAAAGTTATATGCACTTTTAAAAATCAGAATTTTTTATTTTTATGTTTAAGATGTTTTATTTCCAGAATAGCAGTTGATTATATAGTGCACAGTTCGAATTAAGAGAAAAGTAGAAAATACGACAAAATATAATAAACTTATTATATGATGTCCTCTTCAAAAATAAATAAATAAACAGAAAGCAAAATTCTGCTTGACTAAGACTTATTATACAAGCAACTGACAGAAAAGAGTAAACAAAATGTTCATTAAAGACATCTGCTGGGTGCTGGCGACTCACACCTGTCTTAGCTACTCTGGAGTCTGAGATCTGAAGATCACAGTTCAAAGCCAGCCCAAGGGGCTGGGAAGGTGGCTCAGTGGTAAAGTGTGTGCCTTACATGCATGAGGCCCTGGGTTCAACTCCTCAGCACCACATACACAGAAAAAGCTGGAAGTGGCGCTGTGGCTCAAGTGGTACAGGGCTAGCCTTCAGCTGAAGAGCTGAGGGACAGTGCCCAGGCCCAGAGTTCAGGCCCCACAACTGACAAAAAAAAAAAAAGCCAGCCCAAGCAGAAAAACTCATGAGACTCTTATCTCCAATTAACCACCAGATAACCAGAAGTGGTGCTATGGTTTAAAGTGGTAAAGTGCTAGATTTGAGCACCAAAGCTCAGGAACAGTGTCCAGGCCCTATGACCAACCGAAAAATAAATAAAGACATCTACCAAAAAGAAGGCTAAAGACTGTTCCAAGGCTTAGGATCTCAAGGTATCGTAAGTCTAGGACTGACCTTTTTGGAGCCTTGACACATAATAACACAGCGCCCCTCATCATCCTGCAGAGGGCGGTTGGCATGGCCTACCATCTGAAGCACATCGTATATGGGGTAATCCACGTAGCTGGTAGCAAAAGAGAGCAAAGGTACATTACCAGTGAGACCACACTTAGGAGCCCTGACTACCTTCCACATTTATTTCATTTGTTCATCATCAATTTATTTTCAAATATAAAGGTCCTACAATTTCTGTTTAAGGTCCATGACACAAAGCTACATACTTACCTGATAAAGCTAAATAACTTCTCTTGAAAACCTAAATGTGTGGGTCAAGTTTTCAAAACAGGAGCTATTTCACAAGTTGCAAAGTCATCTAAGTTAACCCAAACCAAGAAGCCAGTTCAGACATTAAAAATGAACATATACCTGGTACCAGTGGCTGATGGCTATAATCCTAGCCACTCAGGAGACTGACGCCTGAGGACCCAAGTTCAAAGTAAGCTTAATCAGAAAAATCTGAGACTCTTTTATTTGCAATTAATCAGCAAAAAAGCTGGAAGTAGAGCTGTGGCTCAAGTGGAAAGCACCAACCATGATCAAAATAGTTGAGCAATGCTGGATGCTAACGATTCATACCTGTAATCCTAGTGACTCAGGAAACTAAGACCTGAGGATCACAGGCCAGCCCAGACAGGAAAATCCATGAAACTCTTTTCTCCACTAAACTACCACAAAAGTCAGCCATGGCTCACGTGTAAAATACTAGCCTTGAGCAAAAAGAGGACCAGTGACAGTGCACAGTTAAAGTACTGAGTGAAAAATCCCAGGACCAGTGTGCACACGTGTACAGGCACACATGTGCGCACACACGTACACACGTACACACGTACACACACACACACACGTACACACACACACACACACACACACACACACACACACACACACACACACACACACACACACACACACACACACACACACACACACACACACACACACACACACACACACACACACACACACACACACACACTGAACAAGAGTAATAGGTCCTGAAATGAAACTCCAGCACAAAAACAAAAGCAAATGTGGTAGAGTGCCAGTGGCTCACACCTTTAATCCTAGCTACTCAGGAAGCTAAGATCTGAAGATTACAGTTTGGAGCCAGCCAAAGCAAGAAAGTGAGTATCTCCAATTAAACAAAAAACCTGGAAGTGGCTGTGGCTCAAGTGGTGGAGTGTTATCCTTGAGCAAAAAAAAAAAAAAACAACTCAGGGAGCCGGTAATTCTAGCTACTCAGGAGGCTGAGATCTGAGGATCACAGTTCAAAGCCAGCCTGACCCTCCCAAACCTAACAAACCAATTACTAAATGGGCAAGGGAACTAAAGAGGGACTTCTCAGATGAAGAAATAAAAATGGCAAAGAAACACATGAGGAAATGTTCATCATCCCTGGTGGTGAAGGAAATGCAAATAAAGACAACCCTGAGATACCACCTTACCCCAGTCAGAATGTCCCACATCCACAAATCAGCCAACAACAAATGCTGGAGGGGATGTGGAGAAAGAAGAACCCTATTACACTGCTGGTGGGAATGTACACTTATACAACCACTTTGGAAAGCAGTCTGGAGGGTCCTTAGAAAGCTAAAGATTGACCTCCCTTACAACCCAGTCATACCACTTCTAGGCATCTACCCTGAACAACAGGAACCAATATACAAGGACACATGCACCTCCATGTTTATTGCAGCACTGTTCACAATAGCTAGGATATGGAAACAACCCAGATGCCCCACCACAGATGAATGGATCCAAAAATCGTGGTATCTATACACAATGGAATATTATACAGCCATTAGAAATGACAAAATAATGGCATTTGCAGGGAAATGGATGGAGCTAGAAGGAATCATGTTGAGCGAGGTAAGCCAAGAGCAAAGAGTCAAACGGTACATGGTCTCCCTGATAAGTGGATGTTAAATCCAAAATGTTAGGTGATACAACAAAACTAACAGGACTTAAGAAACTAAGAACTCCCACTCATCTGGTCAAACCACTACTAAATAGCCCCATGCTGCTGATCACATGTATGGTGTATATGTGTACACCGTTATATGTTATAGACTGTGATAGACAATTTGCTCCAGGAAAGTTATAATGAGCTTGTGACTTTAAATGAGCATCATTATTCCACAATACTGTGAAATTTGGGAAATTATGTAATCACTTAATCACAATTAAAAAAAAAAAAAAAAAAGAACCTCGGGGAAGGTAGGGAGGGAAGGGATGGTAGGGAGAAAACAATGGAGGGGGTAACAACGCTCAATAGGAAGTGTACTCATTACCTTACTCATGTAACTGTAACCCTCTGTATAGTATCTTTACAATTTAAAAAAAGGGGAAAAAAAAACTAATAAAGGAGCAGATGAGAGCTGGGCTAATTTAGCAACACAGCACAACAGATCAGTGAAAAAATAAAATTAAAAAAAAAAAAAAAAAAAAGCCAGCCTGAGCAGGAAAGGCTGTGAGACTCTTATCTCCAATTAACCACCAGAAAATCAGAAATGGCACTGTAGCTCAAGTGGTAGCGGGCTAGTTTGAGCTGAAGAGCTGAGGGACAGCGCCGAGGCCCAGAGTTCAAGCTCCACAACCAAAAAATAAAAAAGCTCAGGGACAGTACCCAGGTCTTGAGTTCAAGCCTCAAGACCAGCAAAAAAGAAAATGTTAGCCTAGATCCTGAAACTAATACTGAAAACACTTTCAAAAATCCCAGTTAGGAGTGGGGGAGGGCAGGAATAGTAGGAGAAAAACAAAGGAGAGGGTAACAATGTTGGACAAGAAATGTGCTCATTACCTTAATCATGTAACTGTAATTCCTCTGTACAGCATCTTTACAATAAAAAAAAAAAAACTCCACAGTTACCTATATTTGTGAAAAACTGGGTTTAATCTCCAGCACTGCCAAAACAAAAGCCTATCTAGCTATGGTAAACCTTTTCTATGTGTTTCTTTCCTGGTTTGTCTGCAATGTATGTTCATTATAGGAAAGAAGTTTTTGTTAATACTAAGCACCAATTATACTCACGCATGGATCTTGCCATTGTAGTACTGGGTGTCCATGATGATCACCAAGTGGGCAGCCACACTCATGCCCCAGCAGAGACTCCGAGAAGCCACTACCACCTGAATGGCTCCTAAACAGCAGAGGAGAAAAAAAGACAAGAGAGTAGGGCTCCCTGGAGAAATAGCATATTGTCTTATGGGCAAGGTAGTAGCTAATCATGTGCTTCATTTCAAAACTCAAAGTAAGACTGGTTAGGAACAAGGTCTAACAGGACCAAAAAGAACTAATGCAGTATTGTGTGAAGTTGTTCCATATTGTTGGTGTCTTGTTCTGGGACTATTTAAAAAGAAACAATACAATCCTACAGTACAGCCCAAAGCCCAGGGAAAGCAAGACTTGGACTACTACTATATGCTGGCTAACTTGCTAATGGAAACAGCTAAAACTAACTCAACTGGGGGCTTACTCAACCCACTGCAGCACAGTGGAAAACTCCAAATCAGGCAAATTCAAGGATGATTCTGCCAGGAGAATCTACACAGGGGCTCTATTAAAGAGTGCCAGAATGGGCAATACTTGAAATGCCACAGGTCAACAAGAAACATCAGCCAATGTTCTACCATGTGCTACATCTCTAAGGTCTAACCCTAAAGACTGACATCCAACACAGAACCAGGTCTAGTAGCCAATGGTCCTGGACTCTAGAAAATCAGGTTATGAAACAGCACAAGTTTATGTGCCTGTCTGTTTTCTCATCTAACAAGAAGGGATATTTGTCCCACTTATATCACAAGTGTCTGGGGGAATCAAATGAGATAAACAATCCTAACAGTAATGTGAAAATTACTAGTATTCCACCACAGAGACATATCACCCATGCGGTATTCTTACCTGAGCTGAAGAGCTGCTCCACCAGACGTCGTTCTATAGGGCTGAGCCCCTCATGTAGGTAGCCCACTCCATTTAGCAGTGTTTCCTTGAGTGTACTGTCACTTAGCTTCTCCAGGTATGGAATCAGGTCCTTCTCGGTGCAGTGCAAGAACCTGGGTGGCATGGACACTCAACTCAGCTCAGAAAATCCCATCTCCAGCAGACTCCATCACTTAAAACCCCAAACCCACAGCCCCACCCTCAACAGAATATTTTTCAGGGAGACAGGCATCACTTAATGTAACCTATATCCCACCTCTGCCGCTGAATGTCTGCTGCACAGGTGGTGAGGATGTCAATGGCAGTAAGGCGCGTCTGCTTTCGAGATGGGACAAAAACAACGACAGGCTTCTTAGGTGAGTGCTTGGTGATAGCATGGTACACCGGCTTGGCCATGGACAGCAGGCGGGTCTGTGTATGGCTGATGTTGAAGCCCTGGAGTCCAAAAAAGAAATGATACCCCAAGGTCACCAAAGCTGGGTTAAATGGGCATCTCTGAAGCCACCAGGGCAAGGAGAGTGGGTCCTACCTGGATGTGCAACTCCAAGGGCACGGGGCGCACATTAGGGTGGAAGTTGAAGGTGGAGGTAGCACTGCAGCCCAACCAGTGAGCCACATCCTTGGCATTCGAGAGTGAGGAGCTAAGAGCCACAATGCGAATAGGTCGCTCAATCTGGGAGGAGATGTAGCGCATACGAGAGCAGATCACTTCCAAGACAGGCTGAGAAAGAGAGGAAGAAGTCACTCAAGGCCCAGGCTCCCTAACCTCTGCCTGAGTTTCCCTTTTGTGACCATTAAACAGCTTTGAAATAATATAATTCTTCCTTCCAAGCATGAGCTTTTCTGTCTTTGGTTCCCCTGCCCCAACGCAACCAACCTCTACCAAGAAACCATTTTTCTAAGAGGGCAGAATCCTTGGAGACCTGAGCCAAAACACAAGGCCCAGGCCCAAAGTCACTGAGCCAGTCCCTGTCCCTATGTGTGTTCCAAGGTTAAGCCATACCCCATTCTCGCCTCCGATGAGGTGAACTTCATCCACCACAAACAGGTTGATGTTCTGGACATTCTTGCGCTGCTTCCACCGCCGGGAAAGTATGTCCCATTTCTCAGGGGTGCTGATGATGATGTTGCCTTTTCCCAGAAGCTTCAGGTCTGTGCTCGTCTCCCCTGTCAGGAGCACGACCTTCTTGTTGAGTCTGTCCTGGAACTTCTCATACCAGTCCATGTACACCTGGCAGTCAGAGGGAGGAAGATATATAAGCAAGCCACAGTGGGCATTTTTCACTTATTAGGAATTAAACCAAGAGGTCAAAGAATTAAGTGCTACTATGCAGATCTCATACTACTTTCACATTTATTTTTGTTGTTGTTGTTAGTCATGGGGCTTGAACTCATGGCCTATGTGTTGTTCCTGAGCTCTTTTGCTCAAGGCTAGTGCTCTACCACTTTGAGCCACAGCACCACTTCCAGTTTTCTTGTGGTTAATTGGAGATAAGAGTCTCACAGACTTTCCTGCCCAGGCTGCCTTTGAACCACAATCCTTGTATCTCAGCCTTCTGAGTAGCTAGGAATTGCAGGTATGAATCACCCAGCACCTGGCTTCTATTTTTTTTTTTTTTTTCTGGTCATGGGGCTTGAACTCAGGGCCTGGGTACTGTCCCCGAGCTTTCTCTCTAGGCTAATGTACTACCACTTTTTTTTTTTTTTTTTTTGTCAGTTGTGGGGCTTGAACTCCGGGCCTGGGTGCTGTCCCTCAGCTCTTCAGCTCAAGGCTAGTGCTCTACCACTTGAGCTACAGTGCCACTTCTTTTTTCTGGATATAGGAGTCTCACAGACTTTTTTGCCCAGGCTGGCTTTGAACTGTGATCCTCAGATCTCAGCCTCCTAAGTAGCTAGGATTATAGGCATGAGCCACCGGCACCCGGCTGTACTACCACTTTTGAGTCATATAGCACCACCTGTGGTTTTCTGGTAGTTAATTGGTGATAAAAAGTCTCAGAGCCTTTCTTGCCTTAGCTAGCTTAGAACCACGATCCTCAGATCTCAGCCTCCTGAGTAGCTAGGATTACAGTAGTGAGCCACCAGTGCCCTGTTTCTATTTTTTTTAATAAAGTCTTGCTGTATTGCTTGAGGCAGCCTCAAACTTGGGAACTAAAGTGATCCTTTGCCTCAACATCCTGAACAGCTAAAACTACAGGTGTGTACCACTTGCCTAGCTCACACTATTACTTTCTTTTTTTCTTTCTTTCTTTTTTTTTTGGGGGGGGGGGGGTCCAGTCATGGGGCCTGAACTCTGGGCCTGGGCACTGACCCTCAGCTCTTCAGCTCAAGACTAGCACTCTACCACTTGAGCCACAGCGTCACTTCCGGCTTTTTTCTTTTTGCTTATGGGATGCTAAGGAATCGAACCCAGGGCCTCAGGCATGCAAGGCAAGCGCTCCACCCCTGAGCCACCTTCCCAGCCCCTCACACTATTACTTTCTAATCCTGCCCCAGCCTTTAGGTGATAGGATAGCAGAGCTTAGAAAACCTTGATCTGAAATTACAGTTGAAATGGCTTCTGAGGCATGACATATCACATACCTGCTCTGCCAGAGCCTCCATGGGGGTAATGTATACACAACGTCCCTCTGAGTTCTGTAGTAGCATCCGCAGGATGGCAAACTCGGCACAAATTGTTTTCCCGC
Source organism: Dipodomys merriami (assembly GCF_024711535.1). Classification (NCBI taxonomy): domain Eukaryota; kingdom Metazoa; phylum Chordata; class Mammalia; order Rodentia; family Heteromyidae; genus Dipodomys; species Dipodomys merriami. The sequence goes on along the minus strand of NW_027206513.1, from coordinate 464,207 downwards.
TGCCCGTGGGGGCCCCCACAAATACATTATCATCACTGTTGTACACGGTGTTAAACACTGGAAACCAAGAGGAAAGGTTGAGCACCAGGAAAGAAGAAACATGCTGGGTGGCAGATCACTTGTCAATAGCAAAGACACCACAAAACAAGAAGCCAAGCTATTGTGCAGAATATATAATGGTACAGTGGCACAGAAGCTGGCCTTGACTGCTATGCTACCTAGCTTCTCCTCCCACAAAACAGATTAGAGGAGAGACCAAATCTAGTGCCGGTATCCAGGACAGTTGTGGGAAGGCAACATAGGAAGAGGCCAGGCATCCTTCTTTGCTTCTCAGAAATCAGGACACCTCCCTCTGCCCCTTCAGCATTCTTCCATTTTCTACAAATAGTCTAACACAGAACATGAGAGGCCAAGCCCTAATATCAAAATTGGGTTAAGATTCCAGTCTGTTTACTAGCTAGTTCAATTGGGGCACCTTATCCATAAAATGAGGTTCTTTGGTACTAAATAATAGTAATCCTCTCAAAGGATTGATGGGAGATTAGGGAAATCATTGCTGGATTCCCTCCACAACATTAATACTTAGAGCCCAGTTCCTGCTCTGTGAATTAGTTGCTACTTATGATGGGAGTGGGAGGCCTAATGGCTCAACACTGGAGCTTCAGAAACAGGCAACAATACCCTGAGCATAAGAAATGACAATAATGCTGGCACAGGGGCACAATATGTAAAAATCCCAGCATTTACGAGGTAGAAGTAGAAAGATTTGAGTTCAATGACAACCTGGAATACAGTGAGACTGTCTCAAAACAAACAAACAAACAAAAAAGACCACATAAGCCGGGCGCTGGTGGCTCACGCCTGTAATCCTAGCTACTCAGGAGGCTGAGATCTGAGGATCGCGGTTCAAAGCCAGCCCGGGCAGGAGAGACTGTGAGACTCCTATCTCCAATAAAACCACCAGAAATCCGGAAGTGGCGCTGTAGCTCAAGTGGTAGAGCGCTCGCTTTGAGCTGAAGAGCTGAGGGACAGCGCCCAGGCCCAGAGTTCAAGCCCCACGACCGACAAAAAAAAAAAAGACCACATAACAACACAGTAAGGCACCATGTCTCCCTAGGAAGATATCCTGGCTTTGAACCACTGAGTAGCTAGGATTGCAAGTGTGAGTCACCAGCATCCAGCTTCTTTTTTTTTTTGGCAGGGGGAGGGGGGGGGGAGAATTAGGGCTTGAACTCAGGGCCTGGGTACTATCCCTGAGCTCCTTCTCTCAAGGCTAGTACACGGTGTTAAACACTAGAAACCAAGAAGAAAGGTTGAGCACCAGGAAAGAAGACAGAGACGGGGAGGCAGATCACTTGTGAATACCAAGGACACCAAAACAAGAAGCCAGGCTATTGTGCAAAGCAAATCTAACACTAAACAAGTACATCTGTGAGAGGGAAATGTCCTGGTGGGCCCCAACAGCCATATTTAGGAACTCCAGGATTACCATGCACTTGAGTGACCCCTGCCACAGAGTACACCTATCTATACATGACCATAAAAGGCCTCCAAGGTAACCCACCAACTACCTGAGATTCAAATACGCACCTTGGGTCTGTATGGGATTGAAGAAAGGAAATTTATCCTGGTAAAGGCTCTCAAAGGCACTGTTTCTCAAAGCAGACACAGGCAAGGGCTGTAGGTCCAACAGTTCCGTTGGAGGTGGGTACTTCTCTGGAAGGATCAGGTGCCGGAAGGAGACAGGCAGCTGTGTCTCACAAGCTGCCAGAAGGGGGGAAAAAAAAAACAGAAAGTGTAGGAAGCAATCCTCTAACAGACTTCCAAAGTACCGCCAAACTGTGAGTACCAGGAACCCTAGGAGGTGTACACTATTCTTCCCCAACAATGGCAAGGCCAGGACAAAGATCAAGAAATCTTTCTACTGTGGGGGGGTGCGAGGAGGTGGTGGTAGGGGGGTGTGAGGGTGGAGAGGGGAAGGGATGGTATGGGGAAACAAAGGAGGAGGCAACAATGCTTGATAAGAAATGTACTCACTATCTTGCCATGTAATTGTAATCCCTCTGTATGGTATTTTTACAATGAGAGAAGGAAGGAAGGAAAGAAAGAAAGAAAGAAAGAAAGAAAGAAAGAAAGAAAGAAAGAAAGAAAGAAAGAAAGAAAGAAAGAAAGAAAGAAAGAAAGAAAGAAAGGAAGGAAGGAAGGAAGGAAGGAAGGAAGGAAGGAAGGAAGGAAGGAAGGAAGGAAGGAAGAGAGAGAAAGAAAGAAAGAAAGGAAGGAGAGAAAGAGAGAGAGAGAAAGACAGACAGAGAGAAATCTTTCTACTGTCCTTGGGAACTCAAAGAAAAGATACTCACAAAGCCAGCGGTCAGACACTACTCTGATGAAGTACTGAGGGGGCAATGGTTCAAAGACAGGTACGAAGAATGTAATGAGGTGCTCATCTTGGGCATACTTGGCCTTGAGTAGAAAATACTCATGGTGCAGAATCACCTCACTGTCCACATCTTCCACTAGAATCCAGAATGCTTCTGATGAACCATGGACCTGCCATCACAAGCACAGGTAAAAGCAAGGTAAGTCACCATGGGGACTCAACACTTCCGACCCAGGACCCTCTGCCCAGCAAGCCTAACCTTTTCATCCCACTGAAAATCTGGAGTGATGGTCAGCTCCACTTTCAGGGTAGAGCGTGTGATGGGTTGTAGATGCACTGACAACTCCAACTTGGGGAACAGGTGTACATACTTATGGATGGTCTTCCCCATCTTCGGCATGCGGATAAGCTCCCCTATGAGAAAATTAGAGAGTACTGGAGCTGTAACCTGGCCAGGGTAGCATATCTGCAAATTGGGCCCTAGTGGCCCCTATGGGAAAGAGGCAGATTCTACATGAAGAAATTAATTTTTCCCTTTAGACCCAAGAACATTCAAAATGTTGAGAACAAAAGTAAGTCTGCACGTCAGGGGGATATAAGAAGCTAGCACAGGCTACTAGGTACAAGGACTATAAACTGGAAACTATGGAAGCTGACAAAGACATATGGGCCAGAGGATAAGACAAGAGCTTCTCACACACCTATTTCATTATGATTCAGGTCATACAGACGCTCAAAAGGGAAGTTTTTCTTCTCTATCTTCTTTACTACTTCCTCTGGGAGTTTACGAAACTGACGCAGAGGACACATGGATTGCCACCTATGCAGGAAGAAGACAAAGTTGGTTCATTCTGCAGGACTGCCTTCATCACAGCTTCAAAGGGTTTACCCATAACCACATAAGATACAATCATTCGAGAAAGACTTTCCAAACTGTGAGAGCAGAGCCAACATTGGCTGGTAGTCCCTCAATTCCCCAGAACACTAAAGGGCCCTGTTCTCTTTTCAACTTTCACCTAGCTTCATGTCACACTTCAGTCATCAGGACTGATGATCAAAGGCACTCTGAGGCTTTTGCATCACACTCAGTCTGGGCCCCAACTCATGGTGACCTGCCACCCATTCACTGGACTCTTACATGCGTTTGTCGATCATCTTGCAGAGATTCAGAGTCTTGTCTGTAAGCTGTGCCCATCCTCGGTTCAAGACAATTTCAAAGATTGCTCGCATCAACCGGCCAGCCGACTAGGGAAAAAAGTGTTTCCATGGTAGACTCTCAAGTATCCCTAGGCCTAACTACCTACAGTTAATACCTTAGGCTCCAATGCAATCATTCACACCAAGTCACAAAGTCCACTTTGTAATTACTCTTTTCTTTTGCCCTTCCAGGCAGACAAATAATAGTTAACATTTTATTAGCTTTGTCTTTGCCATTTCTGAATTTATAAATGAGTCCTGCACCCACAATGGGAAGTCATTTCACTATGGAGAAGCAGGCTTTGTTCAGTGGATCTCCTTGTCAGGACCTACAGAGACAACCAGCAATCCTTTTTCTTCTTCAAGTTTTAGCAAGGATTTATTTTAGTACAACAGGGATAAAGTACGAAGCTACAGAAGGAGAGAAACATTTCCTGCTTCCTAGGAAATGGAGGTGACGATTTCTTCACAGTTTTTCTTAAAGCCTGTCCTTTCCCATATTCAAGATCCATCCAGCAAAGATTCTGAACCACATAGGCACTAACTAAAGCCAGTTAGGACACACTATGCACTGCTTCTAGCTCACTATTTCAAGCTTCCTTTAAGACACACACAGTATACAAGGCACTAGACCTAATAGTACCCTACTCACTTCCCAAGTACAACTTTGTGTTGTACTTGGGAAGTACATACCTGTGTAACATACACCATATCAGCCATAAGTGCAAAGCCCTCCAATTTCAGCTGAGAGATGAAGGCTTGGAGAAGCACATTGATCTAGAAAAAAGCAAAAACAGCCAGTAAGAGGCCAATTACTAATCAGCCCAAGAAAGCAAATTGCATTTCTATTCTGGGTACATGTGCCCACAAGAGAAATCTTCCACAGAAACTAAAGCAATCATAAGACTCTAGGATCAATCTCTAATACCCCATGAATAACTATGAGATTTCCATGCATGAACCCAAACTCAAGGTTCATCTTTGGAAGACTATAAAAACTACCAAGCAAAGGAAAAGATGGGCTCACCTTTGCACTGGGTTCCTCAATGCTCTCCTTTACAGGGATGGGCACTCTCTCCAGCAACTTCTGCAGCTCCAGTTTCTCCTCCTGCCACAAGAAATGGTCAAAAAAAACAACATTAGTCCAAGGAAAATAGAAAAGAGGCCATCTAGCACCTTGGTAGCATGTCCCAACTCCCCTTCCTGGCATGCTATAGGCTCACCTCTCTCACAGTAATGTTCTTGAACTCTGAGGACAACGAGAAAACACGGAAAAGCTCAATCTCACTCAGAGTGGGCTTTAGCAGCTGGTTGTAGGTCTGTACTGTATCATTGGTAATGTAGTAGTGGCTAGCTATGCGGCCCAGTTCAGTCACCTAGAGAGAATGAAGGCTCAAGGCATGCTATTTATTATTAAGCCCCACCCCAACCTCTAACTTGAATACCCAATAGGACAAATGGACAAAATTCTGGTACAAAATTCTAGTACAAAAGACTCTGGCACATGAGGAAGTTGTCAAATAAGCTGACATATAGAAAATTGATGCTCACACAAAAACCAGCTAAATGAGCGACTGCAACTCCAATTATGGGAGGAAAAAAAAAAAAAGGCCAGGCGCCAGTAACTCACAACTGTAATTCTAGCTACTTAGGAGCTGAAATCTGAGGACTGATTCAAAGCCAACCAGAAAAGGTGAGCACTGGTGGCACATGCCTATAATCCTAGCTATTGAAAGATCCTAGCTGAGATCTGAGGACTGTGGTTCGAAGCCAGCCTGGGCAGGAAAGTCCATGAGAATCTTACCTCTAAACCTACTCGGAAAAAGCTGAAAGTGCTGTTTGATTCCTAAGCACCATAAAAGCAGAAAAGGCGGGAAGTGGCACTGTGGCTCAAGTGGTAGAGTGCTAGCCTTGAGCTGAAGAGCTGAGGGACAGTCCCCAGGCCCAGAGATCAGGTCCCATGACCAGCCAAAAAAAATAAAATAAAAGTCTGAGCAAGCCGGGCGCTGGTGGCTCACGCCTGTAATCCTAGCTACTCAGGAGGCTGAGATCTGAGGATCGCGGTTCAAAGCCAGCCCGGGCAGGAGAGACCGTGAGACTCCTATCTCAAATAAACCACCAGAAAACCGGAAGTGGCGCTGTAGCTCAAGTGGTAGAGCGCTCGCCTTGAGCTGAAGAGCTGAAGGACAGCGCCCAGGCCCAGAGTTCAAGCCCCACGACCGACAAAAAAAAAAAAAAAAAAAAGTCTGAGCAAGAGCTTGAGTTCCTCAGTGCAAACCCCCCCATCAGGAAGTGATGCTGTGGTTCAGGTGGAGAGCACTAGCCTTGAGCATAAAGAAGCTCAGGGACAGCACCTAGACCCTAAATTCAAGCCCCAGTACTAGCAAAAGCACAACCCAGGAACAGAAACAAAAACAGTATCAGTACTCAAAAATAAATAATCAAATAAAGAAAGAAGTACCATTTCAGTTCACCAGTACAGTCTAATCTCTGTTCTATCTAAGAGGCAATTATACACAGGAAATTCAAATCAAGGGAGAAAACAATTTCACCTGAGCCTACAACTTTTGCTGAAACCTACACCTCAGAACCCACATGCCACTTACCTGGAAATTGCCTGTCTTCTTGTCATACTTGACCAGATTGTTCTTGTCAAGCATCAATGCAGCAGTGTGAACCAAATCTAGTCGGCGCTGATCCAGCAGGGGATCTCCTTTCAGGTCATCATGAGAGATGCCATAAAGGGTTGGTGACCGGAGCATTCGGATATACAGGTAGGCATAACCAAGCCAGTTCACCGCATCCTACAACAGAGCCACGGTTCCCGCATGGAAAATTGCTGATGTTCAATGAACATTATACTGTCTTCTGAATGCTTATAGTATTACATCAATGAAAGGAAACGGTTCTTTCAAAGGTCTTGGAAATAAGAGAAAGTGCCTACCACAGATCCCAGAAACTTAAACTGAAGATTAGATGGGTGCAGGATGCGGAACCCTGTACAACACAATAAGGATCATCCTCTCCTTTTAATTCAGTCTCTTGAGGTACCAAAGAAAAGGCTTAAAGGCTTGAGAGCATAGCTCTTCCCTACCTTTGCATTCTGGACATTCCCCAGCACGATTTCTGCATTAAGCATGTCAGGCAGCTTTGATACCATCTGGCTCTCAATAGGAAGCTGCTGATTGAGGAGTGACAAGTAGTACTGTAACTCCCCGTGAGAGGTGATGAGTATGCCTTCGCCCTTGGTGTCATACTGGGGCCGTCCAGCACGTCCCAGCATCTAAGGTACAAAGGAAGAATGTTGTGGCTGGACAGCTTTGAATTTTGACTCAGGGATTCTGCGTTGTAGAACTTAGTCTTTGATCTTCCATCTTTCCAATATTCGTGTATTGAGAACAAACTTAAAGGCTCTGTACCTGAAGAATATCCAGGGCGCCCAGCTCTGTCCAACGCCCCTTCTCTGGACTATACACCTGGGTACCTTTGATGATGACTGTATGAGCAGGGAGGTTCACACCCCAAGCCAGAGTTGCTGTGGAAACTAAAACCTGTAGACACAAGGCAAGACAATAGGGACAATAGACACTATTGGAGTTTTAAGAGTACCTGACATCTCTGCCTTCAGAGCCTCTAAAGGAACTGTGTGGGAGTATTATGGTTTGAATATGAAACATTCCCAACAGACTCAGGTTCTCAATGCTTAACTTCTAGCTGTTGATTCTATTTTGTGAGACTCTGGAAACTATAAGTCAAAATAAATTCTTCCTCCCTCAAGTTGTTTCTGTAAGGACTTTGATCATGGTGACAAGGAAAATAACTAATACATGTGGTAGTATTTGTCAATGTAAAACTGCAATAATGATGAAAGGGTTCCTTGGGTTCCTCATCTTTTCAAGAATTAACATTTCAAGGGGCTGGGAAGGTGGCTCAGTGGTAGAGCGCTTGCCTTGCAAGCCAGAGGCCCTGGGTTCAATTCCTCAGCACCACATAAGCAAAAAGAAAAAAGCCGGAAGTGGCGCTGTGGCTCAAGAGAGGTAGAGTGCTAGTCTTGAGCTGAAGAGCTGAGGGACAGCGCCCAGGCCCAGAGTTCAGGCCCCACAACTGGACCCAAAAAAAAAAAAAAAAAAGAATTAACATTTCAAGGTTCCAGAGAAATCCAAGAGTCAGAAGTACAGCCCTATATTAATTAAAGATAAAGAAAATTCAAAAACAGACCACCTTAATGAAGGAAGGAACAAAGATCTCATCTTGTAAGAAACTGAAATTATGTGGAGGGCTGGGAAGATGGCTCAGTGGTAGAGCGCTTGCCTTGCATGCATGAGGCCCTGGGTTCGATTCCTCAGCACCACATAAGCAAAAAGAAAAAAAAAAGCCAGAAGTGGCGCTGTGGCTCAAGTGGTAGAGCACTAGCCTTGAGCTGAGGGACAGCGCCCAGGCCCAGAGTTCAGGCCCCACGACCGGACCCAAAAAAAAAAAAAGATAGTATGTTAAAGAGTGGGAATTACACTGTACACACAACCTTCCAATATGGACAAGGTACACTAGAAACCAAAAAGTACCAGGAGCCCACAAATGTTAGCTATTGACATTTCAGGTCTTGTAAAGGCCATATCATCTGCTCCATCAAAAGCTTTTCCTAAGCTATAGTTGTAATCCTAGCTACTCAGAAGGCTAAGATCTGGGGATCACAGTTCAAAGTCAGCCCAGGCAGGAAAGTCCAAGAGACTCTTAACTCCAATTAACAACCAGAAAATCAGAAGTGGCACTGTAGCTCTAAGTGATAGAGTGCTATCCTTGGGCAAAAGAGCTCAGGGACGGCTCCCAGGCCCTGAGTTGAAGCCCCACAACCACCACCAACAACAAAAAGCACTTTTCTTAGCCTCACCTGGATATGCTTATCAGCAAAAAGGTCCTCCACAAGTGTTCGGTCAACCCTGGTCATGCCTGCATGATGAATAGCAAAGCCATAAGGTAGAAGATCCTTCAGTTCCAGGTTCTACAAACAGAGAAAAACCAAGGGAATAAGAGAAGTTTTCCTGTAAGACTCCACATCAGATGGGCACTTGTGGCTCACACCTGTAATCCTAGCTACTCAGGAGGTTGAGATCTGAGGATTGTGGTTCAAAGCCAGCCTGGGCAGGAACACCCATGAGATTCTTTATCTCCAATAAACCACCAGAAAACTGGAAGTGGAGCTGTGGCTCAAGTGGTAGAGCACTAGCCTTGAGCTGAAGAGCTGAGGGACAGCACCCAGGCTCAGAGTTCAAGCCCTACTACCGACCAAAAAAAAAAAAAAAAGACTCCATACATCATCCCCCTGAACCTATGTCAAACCAGAGCACTGAACAATAGTGGAGCTGTTTGTGACCCCTGGTAACATAGAGCCAGTTACCAGGTAGGAATGAGAATCAGGGTGGGCCCTCCTCACCTTGCACTGTTCTGCTTCTGTCCGAAGGACCTCTGTGGAGGCAGAGCCCTCTCGAAGAAACAGACCCAAAGTGTCTTTCTCCAGGCACATGTCCCGGATGGCCCTGGCTGTCTTCCCAGTCTCCTTACGAGAGTGGACAAACACCAGCACCTACAGAGAAACCAGTTTTCTACAGTCAAGAGATTCAGCTCCAGCAGCCATTCTGATAACACCAGGATAGCAGCAGCAAGAAGCAGAAGGCCACACCATTTCAAGGCGCTATGGTTAAGGAAAAGGGGCAATTTGAGAATGCATGCTGGCTCAGAAGTCTACAGAGGACTGGCAAAACCTAAGGGGAAGGAACCCACTGCGGATAGTGACACAGTCCTGCAACTGAGAAGCCAAACTAAAGCTAGCAGCTCACTTTGAGGTGGCATAAATGCAGATTCTGGGTTCTCAAGTCTATGACCAGACTCCTAACAAAAGTCTAAGATACATGAAGACCTATCTTTAAGAGAATAGCTAAAATATTACGTTATTTATAAAAACAAACTGGAAACTAAATCTGAGCTAGTCTCATATCACAGAAATGTGACATTCCTAGGATCTGGTATCAAATAGACTTATTTCTTCACATAAATTTACATGCCTTTTTTTTTTTATACCCCACCCCCAAATTTACATGCCTTTTATCAGACAAAAAGAAATATATAACCTGTAACTTTCCTTTGTCTTAATATTGAACTATTAAATTAAAAATCATAATAAGCCAGGTGTTGGTAATCCTAGCAACTCAGGAAGCTGAGATCAGAGGATTGCAATATAAAGTCAATACAGGTAGGAAAATCTATGAGACTTATCTCCAATTAACCAATAAAAAGTTGTACATGGAGCTATGGCTCAAGTGGTAGAACAATAGCCTTGGCCAAAAAAATTCAGAGACAGCATCCAGGCCCTGAGTTCAAGCCCTAGGACCAGTACCAAAAAACCACCAAAAAAATACAAAGAAATGTTCATACCATCTTTCTAGTAAAATGTGATTTCCACTATTTTCTACTTTTTATGCTTACTTTTGCTAACTTATAAACAGACTGATTTTCTGGGCCTGGCCTGACAATTTTTCTTTTGAGAGCTTTCTAATTACAAAAACAATATCACAGCTGGGCGCCGGTAGCTCACGCCTGTAATCCTAGCTACTCAGGAGGCTAAGATGTAAAGATTACAGTTCAAAGCCAGCCCTGGCTGGAAAGTCCGTGAAACTCTTATCTCCAATAAACCACTAGAAAACCGGAAGTGGCGCTGTAGCTCAAGTGGTAGAGCGCTAGCCTTGAGCTGAAGAGCTGAGGGACAGCGCTCAGGCCCAGAGTTCAAGCCCCACAATTGACAAAAAAAAAAAACCCAAGATCACTAACGGTTAGGACTACCCAATCAATCTGTTTCATCTAAGCTGTTATAGTTATCAGGGAACTGGTCCATTTCTAAGTTGGCCAATTTATTTTAATGTTCCCTCTTTAAATAGTTATACACAAAGGGTTTTAAGTTTAACATTTCCATTTATGTGTACAGTGCTAGAACAGTCACTCCTTCCATCATTCTATCCATTTGTTTCCTATCCATCTATACCTTCCCTATCCATTAGTTTCCTAGTTCCATTTTCACATATGTATAGTAACTATTTAGTTGGCCAATTTGAATGTAAAGTTGTGCACAGTATTACTTTATTGTTCTATTTATCTGTTTTCAGTGGGGATCAAATGCAGGGCCCATAAGTGGTAAGCACATGTTCTACCACTGAGCTACATCCCTCTAACCTATATTCCCAGACCCCTGGTATATTCAATACTAACAACCCATTTTCAGTTCTGCTAATGATATTTGTGCTATATCTTCTCTTACTTTTGTCAATCTGAAAATAATAAGTTTGAGAACGGACCTGATTTTTTCCAGCATGTTCCATGATTTTCTCATAGACTATTTCATTCATGATCTGGAAACGCTTGATAGCTTTTTTCTCGGTGATACCCACATAAGTCTGTTCCAGAGGCACTGGGCGGAAGCTAGAAATTCGAGTTAGATCAATGAGGCTTTTAGCAGGGAATATTGCAGGAAAACAGAACTTTTCCCTGGAAGCAATAGTCCTCTTTTTGATTCACACACAGAAACTCAAGGGTATGGCCACTTGGTTAGGCATAATGGTTCACACCTATAGCCAACAACTACTCAAGAGGTAAAAATCAGACAGTTTAAGGTCAATGGGGGCAACCAATTAGCAAGACCCTATCTCAACAAAGAAGTTGGGCATGGTGGTATAATCCCAGCTATGCAAGAGGCATAAGTAGGAATATCAAGGTCAAAGGCCAGTCCTGGGTAAAAAGCACAATACCTTGTCTGAAAAATAAAGCAAAAGGGCATGAATATAGTGGTACACTTATCTAGGAAACACAGGCCATAAATTCAAACCCCAATACCGCCAAAAAAAAAAAAAAAGAACTCAAAAACAAGATCACTAGCCAGGTGCGGGGGCTCACACCTGTAATACTAGCTACTAAGGAGGCTGAGATACAGGGATCACAGTTCAAAGCCAGCTGTAGCAGGAAAGTCCATAAGACTCTTATCTCCAATTAACCACCAGAAAACTGAGAGTGCCTGTGCTGTGTCTCAAGCAGTAGAGTGTGCACTAGCCTTGAGCTGAAGAGCTTAGGGACAGCGCCCAAGCCCAGAGTTCAGCCCCTGACTGACAAAAAAACAAAAAAAAACATAAGATCACCTTGGCTACACTTCTAGTCCTTATACCTGTTGTCAAAGTAGAAGAGCCCCTTGGCAGGGTCAACACGTAGAAAGGTGGCCACATCTTCATAGTTAGGAAGGGTGGCACTGAGACCAATGAGTCTGACATCCTCTTGGGTCATTTCAATGTTTCGAATGGCCCTGGCCACCAAAGCTTCTAAGACAGGACCTCTATCATCATGTAGAAGATGTATCTCATCCTAAGGAATAGAAGAGCAGAAAATTACCAGAGATATGGCACTGTTTGCTGAGATTTGTCTCATTTTATTGGTATTTAAGTTATGATGCCTAATAAAAAATAAGAAAGGGAAATCTCAGATCAAAGAACTCAAAAGATAATATTTACCATAAAATATCCCCAGAGAACAACATACAAACTGAGGCTACTTCATACTACTTTATATAGCAAGAAAATCTGAATACATTTATAACTTTAATGTAAATGTTTTAGAAAAAAAGTCTCTGATCAGACTGCATTTGTATTAAATAAAGCTATACTCCCGGGCAAGTCTCTTTACTAAGAACAAAGGTTATCATGCAGCACTTATGATGAGTTCGCATGACCTACAGCAGTACTTCTCAAAGTCAGCATGCACAGAAAGATGAGATCTTGTTAATCTGCAGACTGCATTTAAAGATATGGACTGGGGGGCTGGGAAGGTGGCTCGGTGGTAAAGCACTTGCCTTGCATGCCTGAGGCCCTGGGTTCGATTCCTCAGCACCACATAAGCAAAAAGAAAAAAGCCGGAAGTGGCGCTGTGGCTCAAGTGGAGAGCACTAGCCTTGAGCTGAAGAGCTGAGGGACAGCGCCCAGGCCCAGAGTTCGCCCCACAACCGGACCCAAACAAAAAATAAAAAATAAAAGATATGGACTAGGGCCAGGCGCTGGTGGCTCACGCCTGCAATTGTTAACTACTCAAGAGGCTGAGGTCTGAGGATCGCATTTCAAACCCAGCCCAGGCAGAAAAGTCTTTGAGACTCTTATCTCCAATAAGCCACCAGAAAACTGAAAGTGGTGCTATAGCTCAAGTGGTAGAGCACTAGCCCTGAACTGAAGAGCTCAGAGACAGCTCCCAGGCCCCAGACCCAGGCCTAGAATTCAAGCCCCATGACCAATAAAAACAAACAAAGATAAGGACTGGACCCATGAATTCAACAGTCCTTACAAGTTCTTTTTTCATTTTCTTTTTTTTTTTTTTTTGGTCAGTTGTGTGGCTTGAACTCTGGGCCTGGGAGCTATCCCTCAGCTCTTCAGCTCAAGGCTAGCGGCTCTACCCACTTGAGCCACAGCCCCACTTCCAGTTTTCTGGGTGGTTTTCTTTTTTTTTTTTTTTTTTGGTCGGTCACGGGGCCTGAACTCTGGGCCTGGGCACTGTCCCTCAGCTCTTGAGCTGTAGATAGCGCTCTACCACTTGAGCCTCAGCCCCACTTCCTGCTTTTACTGCTTATGTGGTGCTAAGGAATCGAACCGAGGGCCTCATGCATGCAAGGCAAGCACTCTACCACTGAGCCATCTTCCCAGTCCCTTCTGAGTGGTTTTATTGGAGATAAGAGTCTCATGGACTTTTCTGCCCAGGCTGGCTTTAAATCGTGATCCTCAGATCTCAACCTCGTGAGTAGCTAGGATTACAGGCATGAGCCACTGGCACCCAGCTCTTAGTAGCTCTTATTATAGTACAGCTACTGTTATTTCAGTAGCAAGGATCTACAGGAGAATTAGCAAACTCTTCTCAAAGGGTTAGATATATTTTAGGCTGTGGTGCATATAGTCCCTGTTATACATGCTCAACTTTGCCACTGCAGTACAAAAGCAGCTATAATATATAAATAGATATGGATGCATTATAATAGAACAAAACCCAGTGGTCATAAACTGCCAATTCCTGCTCTAGAATGCTGCAGCATGTAGTCTCCCCTTCTAGTCTTCCTAAAAGATGGATAATTGGATTCAAAGACTTTCCCTGCTGGATGCTTCTGTGTATATGGAACACAATGTCCTGACTCCCGGCTTGCTGTCTCTAAAAATGAGCAATTTATTTGTAAAGCTTTTCAATGTTCCAGAAAGATATGTTTTGTTTTGTTTTTTTGTCTATTTACATTAATTCAAAGTATTTCAGACAGAAAAAGATGTGAAGAATAATATATGCAAGAACTGGAAGTTTTTCTATTATGATGAGATTCTTATCTAAAGACAACAGCAAACCTGTTACTAGAGGCTAGTGCCTACAGAAAAGCCTGAAGGAATACTGTTCAAAAACCTAAGCAAACCTTCCCCATTAAACAGGTCTCTCCCTCCTGTCATCAACTCTCCCTACTCACCAGCACAATGAGTCGCACCAGCTGAGTGTAGGTACGCTCACCGCCCTTGCGGGTGATGATGTCCCACTTCTCAGGGGTGCAGACAATGATCTGTGTGGCACTGATCTCCTCCTTGCACAGCTGGTGGTCCCCAGTCAGTTCAGCAACAGTGATGCCATATGTGGCAAGGCGCTAAGGGAGAAAAGGTACAACAGGTAAGAATGCTTTAAAGGTGCCAGGTGTGGTGGCTCACGCCTGTAATCCTAGCTACCCAGGAGGCTGAGATCTAAGGATACTGGTTCAAAGCCAGACCCAGCAGGGCAGGGAAGGCTGTGAGACACTTATCTCCAATAAACCACTCAGAAAACCAGAAGTAGCGCTGTGGCTCAAGTGATAGAGTGCTAGCCTTGAGCTGAAAAGCTGAGGGACAGCGCCTAGAGTTCAAAACTCAAGACCAACAACAACAAAAAAGAATGCTTGAAAACAGCTGGGGATATCACTCAGTGGTAGAGTAATTGTATAGTATGTGCAAGGCCCATGAATGGAAGTGGGGAGGAGAAGGGAGGTAGAAAAAAAATGCTTGAAGGGGTCTGAACAGCACCCTTTCATTCTAAACAGTCTCAGAGTTGGGAACTAGGATTAGGTTAAGTATCAGGTAATTCATACCAAATGAATATATAGTCCTAAAACAAATTATGTTTCACTTAGAGGATGTCTGAGAGAGCTCAGCATAATAAAAGAAAGGAAATGGAAACATTATTTAATAGGAATAACACCACAAGGTCTACTATCATAAACACTCCAAAATAGCTAGGCATGCTAATGCATGCCTATAATCTCAACAGGAGGCTGATCTTAAGTTTGAAGCCATCCTGGATTATGTAATAAGTTTGAAGCTAGCAGGGGCTACTTATCAAGACTTCTGTCTCAAAACAAAATGAAAAATCAAAGAGCCAGTCGTTCACACCTGTAATCTTAGCTACTCTGGAGGCTAAGATCTGAGAATCCAGATTGAAAGGAAGCCTGAGAAAGAACATCCATGAGACTCCCATCTCTAATTAACTACCTCAAAAGGCTGCAGTGGAGGTGTGGCTCAAATGATAGAGCACTAGCCTTGAACAAAAAGAGCTCAGGGACAGCACCTAGACCCCCAAGTTCAAGCCTCAGTACCAGCACCAAACAAACAATAAAACATCTTCAAGACAATGATACAGAAAATCACTATGGAGAGGATAAAAGAAACTTAGTAAAAACCTTTATAAAAGATAGATCAGGCCGGGTGCTGGTTGCTCACACCTGTAATCCTAGTTACTCAGGAGGCTGAGATTTGAGAATCACGGTTCAAAGCCAGCCCAAGGAGGAAAGTCCATGAGACTCTTATCTCCAATAAACCACTAGAAAACCGGAAGTGGCGCTGTGATTCAAGAGGTAGAGCGCTTGCCTTGAGCTGAAGAGCGCAAGGAGAGCACCCAAGCCCAGAGTTCAAGCCCCATGACCGACAAAAAAAAAAAGGAAAAAAAGATCAGGATATCCTTGTTATGGAAATTACCCAAGTAAAATTATACCTTTGAAATAAGAAGAAAAAAAAAAAAAAGCAAAAGAGGTATTTGGACAAGCCCTCACACAAGAAGCAGTAAAGCATAGGTTCTGTTCCCAATACCTAATATCTTTTCTCCAGTATCTACTGAAGCAAAGCTGTAACTCTTACCTTTCCAAAACTGCCCACCATCTCCTGCACCAAGGACCGCATAGGAGCAATGTATATGATCTTGAAGTCATCCACATTGATAGTGCCATCCATGTTTATATGTTTTCCTATTTCCCGGAGCATACACATCAGGGCCACATTGGTCTTCCCGGCACCCTAAGAAAAGGTCAAGGATGAGATAGACTGTTCACCTGGCTATGATCACCACCCTAACTTCTATGGACTTATGTCCCAAACAGAGAAGTAAGCATTTTATCCCGTTATTTATGTTTTCCAACCAATAATAAAGAATTGGAGACAAAGGGTAGGAATCACCACCAAAACTCTAAACACTGTACTAGAAAAAAAGCAGGCAGGGCAGAACTTACAGTAGGAGCACATAACAGCAGATTCTCATCTGTCTCCAGAGCAGCACGGTAGAGTTTACTCTGGATCCGATTCAGTGTTTTGAAACCCTCAAATCCAGCCTGGGCATACTTTGGAAGCTTCTCCACTGGAAGCAGTTGCTTAAAGAAAGAAATCTCATACACATCATGTTGTACCATGTACAAGTAGACTGTCCATTTTGGGGAAGGTCAACAGGATTTCCTATGCTGTCACTGTCCCAGCCTCCTAACTCTAAAAGGCCTGTCCAGAGATCAATGTTGTTCCTTTGGCTCAAAATCAGAAGGAGAAACTCTGAAGGAGCTTCTGCTTATTAAAACTATTTATGTGACAAGCTATATTTTTGGATAATGGCTAAAATCCCAACTGAAAAGAGGTAAACTGAGTAGAAAATAGAAAAAAAACAGAAAAACAAAAAAACAATTCACTTACTTCTTCTGAACCAAAGGGCTTGGGCTTCAGAGCAGGAACATGCACCTCTTCATACCCTTTCCGCTGGCGACGGAAGGATCCATCAGGAAGCTGACAGCGTTTGTTGGCCATGAAGTGGCTCCCTTGGGTAAAAACTAGGTCCTCTAAGTCCAAAACCTGCCGTGGAGCCAGTGCCTAGTAACATACAAAACAACAATACGCAGTAAATACACAACCTGTACAACTGAGTTTTCCATCCATTGTAGCATAGGAAATGTCCTGGAACTCACTTCTCCACCCTGGTCCAGGTCCATAGTTTCCAAATCTGTGTCCATTCGGGACTGACGAACTCGCTCTCTCCGGGACCTTTCTTCCTATAGTGGCAAAAGATACAAAGCACGATGAGTTGCCACCACTCTAGGTTTTTGTTCTTCCCAGTGCCTGCTTGCCTAACAGGGATTGACTAAAGATGGCACTTGACATTCAAATCCCAGGAAAAAAATGCCACTAAAGAACAATGCACAAAACAGGGCATCAGAAGTAGACATATAACAATTCAGTATCAATAGCTGTCCCTCAAGTGTAGAAGTATGAGTTGTACAGTGAGCAAACAGACACTTGTTAAGTCTTAGATTATATTAAGTACTATTAAAGTCTCCATGGTACTGATGAAGACAATCCATCAGCTATTCCAATGTGAATGAGTTCATTCTAATCTGTACCCACTCACAAACCCTAAGAATTCAGAGAAATTCTCCACTACCTAAGAAACAAATTAGAAAAGACAAATTAGCCCTTACTCGAATCAGATCCTCTTTCTCAGTTTCATGGAGCTGGTAGAGGAATTTGGATAGCTCTGGATCAGCTTCCATCTTGCCCATGATCCTCTCCTTTTCAGCTTCACTCTGAGCACTGGCCAGCAAAGTACAATATAAAACTGCCAACCACAATAGGAAGAAAGGGAAGATGGGAATGAGGGAATGAGGTAACTATCAGCATTCACTCTTGGGTGTAGAAAAAATAGTAATAAAAATTTTCACCGGATGCAGATGGCATACACCTATAATCCTAGCTACGAAGGAGGCTGAGATCTGAAGATCACAGTTTGAAACCAGCCCAAGCAGGCAAGTGTGTGAGACTCTTATCGCCCATTAAACACCAAAAGGGGCCAGAAGTAGAGCCCAAGCTCATATGGTAGAGCTCTAGCCCTGAGCATAAAAAGCTTAAGAAGCCGGGCACCAGTGGCTCACACCTGTAATCCTAGCTACTCAGGAGGCTGAGATCTAAGGATCACGGTTCAAAGCCAGCCCAGGCAGGAAACTCCATGAGACTCTTATCCCCAGTAAGCCACTAGAAAACTGGAAGTGGTGCTGTGACTCAAGCGTTAGAGTGCTCACCTTGAGCTGAAGAGCGCATGGACAGCGCCCAAGCCCAGAGTTCAAGCCCCATGACCAACAACCAAAAAAAAAAGCTAAAGAACACTGCCTAGACCCTGAGTTCAAGCCCCAGGATTGGCACAAAACAATATGGTTTCAGCAGAAAACATGAATGCAATAAATCCTGCCACATTTGCATGTGCATGTCCTGTCTCCCAACACACACACACATACACACACACACACACACACACACACACACACACACACACACACACACACACACACACACACACACTTCACTTCTCTGCAGGAAGAGCTCACTGTATACTCACTCATCATCCTGTGCTGACGTAACACTTTAATAAAATCAAAAGTGTTAAAACCAAGGAGTAGAACCAGTTGATTTTCACATTCCCGGTCATCACTTGCAGTCTGAAGAAAGAAGGTAATGCCACAATTAAGGGTACAGACATCTACTGCTCCATATGTTATTCCCCATCTGCTAAGATGCACCACACAGAAATATTATTTTAGTCCCACCTTTAAAATCTCCAACACTTCATCTGCCTTCTTCTGTGACACAATGGCATCATCATAGAAACGGCTGAGCTGCCGCTGTAGCCAAAATGCATCAATATCCCGAGGGTGCAAATCCTTCTTCTTGGAACTCATTAGCTCCCCTGAAGCTACAAGCTAGAAAGATAAGCAGGTACTTGGCTTATTGGTGCCACTTTGCTCCACTACTTTCTCATCACCTCACAAGTCACTCATTAAATTATATCCCACATTCTTTTGAGGGCTTTCCAGAGGGAAACAGCTTTACTACAATGAATTTAAGAGCACACCAAACTAAGATTTAATCAACCCATGCCCATAAGGAAATAGGATGGCTAAAGTCAGAAGAAAATCAGGATACTAAATGTCTACCATGGGTCATTTCATCAAAATATGGCTTAGGGTTGACAATGATTAAGATGATTTGTTAAGCCAGATGCTGGTGGCTCATGCCTATAATCCTAGCTATTCAGAAGGCTGAGATCTGAGAATTGCAGTTTAAGCCAGCTCAAGAAGGAAAGTCTGTGAGACTCTTCTCTCCAATTAATCACCAGAAAACTGGAAATGGCACTGTGGCTCAAGTGGTAGAGCGCTAGGATTGAGACAAAAGCTCAGGGACAGCACCCAGGCCCTGATTTCCAAGCCCAGGACTGCATCACCCCCTTTAAAAAAAAAATGTTGTAGAACTACTTAAAGACAATAAACTGTGGTTAGAGACATGGCTCAGGTGATAGGACACTTGCTGATGAGCTTAAACACCAGTTATTGAGTCCTGGTTTCAGGACTCAAAAAAACAAATACTAAACTAACAAACATACATTGCTGAATAGGTAATTGAGGGTGTAGGTATGAGGAAGAAAATAAGTAAGTATAAAAATAGCCTGGACTTAGAGCAAAGGGAAAGATATTATACTTACGTTAGCTGAGAGGGTACAGCGTACAACAGCTTCATCCCCTTCCATGTCATCATCAGATGCCTCTTCTCTAACCTCCCCATAAACATCTTCATCACCTTCCTGTGGAAGTACCCCAGCCTCAGTTATAATGTAGAAATGACCTTGTATTGCCAC
This sequence comes from Dipodomys merriami, assembly GCF_024711535.1. Lineage (NCBI taxonomy): Eukaryota > Metazoa > Chordata > Mammalia > Rodentia > Heteromyidae > Dipodomys > Dipodomys merriami. The sequence goes on along the minus strand of NW_027206513.1, from coordinate 444,631 downwards.
ATTCATTTAAATGAGCTTCATGGCTATGGAGCCATGAGCAATGGCTTTTGGGAGTAACAAACTGCTGACTGGAAATCAAGATCTGCCATATTATTCCATAGTAATTAAATGGAAGGCCCACTTGGCATGGACTCATTAAATGTACCTGCTCTCTTTTCTGCTATGCACTTTAGTTTCCACAATGGAACCACTTGGATGACACTCTCTCTGAAACATACACAGGATTTTTTTTTTTTTTTGGGGTCTGGTCGTGGGGCCTGAACTCTGGGCCTGGGCACTGTCCCTCAGTCCTTCAGCTCAAGGCTAGCACTCTACCACTTGAGCCACAGTACCACTTCTGGCTTTTTTTCTTTTTGCTTATGTGGTGCTGAGGAATCGAACCCAGGGCCTCAGGCATGCAAGGCAAGCACTCTACCAGAGCCACCTTCCCAGCCCCCATATACAGGATTTGAAAAAAAAAAGTTGCTGACTAACAGAAGTATACAGAGAATGACTGAGAAAGCAGACTGTGAGCTAGTAATGTAGCTTTCTTTCCACTCATTCACTCACACAGCATGATTTACATATATATTTAGAACAGTTCATGGTAGTTACTAAGTGAATTACACTAAGCAAAGTACTATTGTTACTTATAGTCCAATTAACTATACTGCAGAAAGGTTACTTTTATAGTCATCTGTATCAATCACATCATTTTATAGAAAGAGATACAGGCAAAATGAATTGCCCAAGATACAAGAACAATATTCAGAATTCTTGGCTCTCAGGTGTTCTGCTATCTTATGCCATGCCCTTTTTTCTATCCTGATATAAATCTTAGAGTGGTATTTTCTTTTCTAGTAGGCAAATTCAACCCAACTGAAAACCCTAAGTATACAGTTTTTTTTTTAAACAGGTCTTATTATACAGCTCATATTAGCCTTGAAGAGTACACCTCCAGCTCAACTTTACCATTGTTTTTCAAGTGTCCTACTCATTCCTCTTCAGTTACATGGTACAAAGTCTGTTAAGACAGTAAACATTTATCTCTATGACTGATACAATTTTTGCTATTGGTCTATACTCCTGGGGTGTATGTGCTCCTTAAATTTCTTTAAATTTAATTTCATACTTTAAAAAGAATGAAATTATTGAAATATGGTTAAAATACTGTCAGCCATACTGGAAGGCATTCTTAGACATATGTACTGTGTTTTATCTTTCCTTTGATCTACATATTACATTGGTTTATATTGACTTAAATATGCTTAGAAAACCTGAAGTCAATCATACAATGTTTTAGCAAAATAACACTAAATTTCTAAACTTGACACTCACAAAATATCATAAAATTTATGACTTAAAGCTAAAGGATTTCTATATCTTAACTTCAAAAATTGAAACATATAACATGTGTTTCATTTATTGCTCACCTCTTCATCAGACTCAAACTGCACATTTACTCCATATGTCTCATCAATGTTGTCATCTAGAAAATGAGAGATAAAAAGATGGAATGAAAGGCTAATGAAACATGTGTTTAGCCTCAATTCCTCCCCAAATGCATCACTTGCTTCTTCCTATTGCCCAATGAATTCTAAAGATATTCAGAAAAACTTAAGATGATAAAATAAGAAAGTTATCAGGGGCTGGGAAGTGGCTCAGTGGTAGAGCACTTGCCTTGCATGCCTGAGGCCCTGGGTTCAATTCCTCAGCACCACATAAGCAAAAAAGCCGGAAGTGGCGCTGTGGCTCAAGTGGTAGAGCGCTAGCCTTGAGCTGAAGAGCTGAGGGACAGCGCCCAGGCCCAGAGTTCAGGCCCCACGACCAGACCCAAAAAAAAAAAAAGAAAGAAAGTTATCAAACACCAACACATGCTACAAACACCAAGGGTATCTCCAACCTGCCAACCTACATTCAGACCTGCAATGCTTGCTTAATCCACAGGGCCTACCTAAGTTCTTCTTCTACATGCTACACAATAAAAAGGCCCCAGAGTAAGAAACAGCTACTTGAATCAAGAAATTCTAGTGTTCATCACTCCTAATTCTTCAAAATTAGCCAGGCAAGAGTAGTTTACATTTATTATCCTAGCTATTCAGAAGCTTAGATCAGGAAGACTATGGGTTGAAGCCAGTCTGCTAGACTCCATCTCCAGAAATAACCAGCAAAGCCAGGCATCAGTGGCTCATGCCTATAATCCTAGCTACTCAGGAGGCTGAGATCTGAGGATCATGGTTTGAAGCCAGCGAAGGCAGAAAAGTCCCTATGAGATCCTTATCTCCAATTAACCACTCAAAAACCAGAAGAAGCTGGGCGCCCGTGGCTCACGCCTGTAATCATAACTACTTAGGAGGCTGAGATCTGAGAATCGCAGTTCAAAGCCAGCGCGGGCAGGAAAGTTTGTGAGACTCTTATCTCCAATAAACCACTAGAAAACCGGAAGTGGCGCTGTAGCTCAAGCGGTAGAGCTCTCACCTTGAGCTGAAGAGCTGAGGGATAGTGCTCAAGCCCAGAGTTCAAGCCCCACGACTGACAGACAAAAAAAAAAAAAAAAAAAAAAACCAGAAGTGGAGCTGTGACTCAAAGAGATAGAGTACTAGCTTTGAGCAAAACAGCTCAGGAACAGTGCCCAGGCCCTGAGTTCAAGCCGACAAAAAAAAAGCCAGCAAAATGCCAGGTTTGAGGCATGACTCAAACAGTACAGTGACAGTCAAACAAGCTAAGCAAGCACAAAGCTCTGAGTTTAAACCCCAGATAATCATACCTTTGAACAAATGATCATAAAAGATACACATTTAAAAAGACCAGCAACACCAGTTTATAAACTCAGGACACAAAGAGTTCAATTACCCATATTCTGGATTTCTTTGTCTCCCCCATAATCTGTGATCTTTTTGCCCAAGTTTACTAGCACATGGTATCTGGTATCATCTGTCTGACCCAGCAGCAGGTCAATCTCCTTTCTTCTTTCCTTGTCACGAAGTTTTTCATTCTTCAGGACAGCTAGAACTTCATCAGCTGCCCCACAAAGGATATCACGTGGCTAGTAGCCAAAAAAGAAAAGAAAAAGGGGTGGGGGGAGAGGATTTAAAAGGGTAACATTTAGAATGCCACTTTAAAACCTGTAGTATCCTAGGCTCTGATCATGTTCATTAATGTTAATTTATTGATTACTTTTTCAAAAGGATCTACTGCTTTGGTATTTTTTTAAACAACTACTATGGGATTAGGAATATAGCTCAATGATAGATCAAGTATACAGCATGTGAGAAGCCCTGAGTTCAACCCCTAAAACCACACAAAAATATTGTTTTGTTTTTTTTTAATTTAAAGAGGGAGAAAAAAATTAAGTAGATGGTCCTCAGAATCAGAACACAGATATCACAATAATTTCTCTTACGTGCTTAGGTAATAGGGGGCACTTAGCAGTCTTCTACTATCCTGACACACTTTTGGTAATTCTCTGTCCCTATTTCTTCGAGCATCTACCTGCAAGAACCTCTCAAAGACTCATACAGGACTGGACATGTGGCTCAAGTGACAGATCTTCAGCCATGAGGAAAAAATGGCAAGTACAAGAACAGTTTAAGCCCCAGAGCCTGCAGAAAAACCACTCATAAGAGGCCAGGTGCTGGTTGCTCACGCCTGTAATCCTAGCTACTCAGGAGACTGAGATCTGAGGATTTCATTTCAAAGCCAGCCTAGGCAGGAAAGTCTGTGAGACTCATCTCCAATTAACCACCAGAAAACTGGAAGTGGTACTGTGGCTCAAGTGGTAAAGAGCTCGCCTTGAGCTGAAGAGCTGAGGGACAGCACCCAGGCCGAGTTCAAGCTCCACAACAGACAAAAAAAAAAAAAAAACACTCGTAAGGCCTCCAATCTAGTCTAACACATTTAATAATTATGAGTATGTTCAAAATATAAACTACTTGAACTCACATCCTGACTTGACTGCCAACTACAAATACTTGATAAAGTTACTATTCTGTCTCGGGTCTCTTTTCTATAAGATAGAAAATGAGTATTAAAGGGCTGGGAAGGTGGCTCAGTGGTAGAGCGCTTGCCTTGCATGCCAGAGGCCCTGGGTTCGATTCCTCAGCACTACATAAGCAAAAAAAAAAAAAAAAAAAGCCAGAAGTGGCACTGTGGCTCAAGTGGTAGAGCGCTAGCCTTGAGCTGAAGAGCTGAGGGACAGCACCCAGACCCAGAGTTCAGGCCCCAAGACCGGACCCAAAAAAAAAAAGGAAAATGAGTATTAATTCCCACTATTTAGAGTTAATCTCCTGGTGTTTGACATAAAGTACCCAGCAATTAGTAGCTAATTTGGGCTCATCCCAGGGACAAAATTCTTCCAAAGCCTCCCAGCTGTAACCATCTCACTTTCTAAGAGCCTGGCCTCACCCTCTGTTGCCTCACCTGATCTCCAAGAGCAGCCTGGATGAAGCTGAGCAGCACCTCATAGGTCTCCCGGGTCTCTTTAGTTTTAGGCTTATAGATGATGCCCACCATCTCATCAATGCCTTCTGACAGCAGAGTATAACCCTTCATCTTATTGATGTCATGTCTGTCCTCATCACGCTTTCTTCGCCTAATAGATACATGAAATGCTGCTAAATGACAGAACTTTTCCTCAAGGCAAGACTAGATCAAGTCCACTCTCCTTTTTACTTATGTAATATTTGAAGAAAGTAACTTGGACCCTAGAAAATGATGTCCACTTGGCTTTAATCATGTACAGGAACACATATTTATGAGATGGTGACAGGAAGTCCCATCATTGTCTCGCTAGATGTATTAAATGCTTTAGGACATTCTTCCCATTAGCTTAAAAATGACATCAGTACAGTTTGTGTGAAAAGATATGCATTGTAGCTGGGTGCCAGCAGCTCATGCATGAAATCCTAGCTACTCAGGAGGCTGAGATCTGAGGATCGCAGTTCAAAGCCAGCCTAAGCAGGAAAGTCTGTGAGACTCTTATCTCCAGTAAATTACAAAAGAAGCCAGAAGTGGGTGCTGTGGCTCAAGTAGTAGAGAGCTCACCTTGAGCTCTCTGTATATATATTATATATATAAAATATATATTTGGTGTTATTTAATAGTATTTTGACTAATTTTCCATACAAATTATCTTTTTCTAGGTAGAGAAACTAAAGTTTGGATAGAATCTACTTCTATTGACCCCCAACAACTTAAAACTAGATAAGTATTCCACATAGGAAGACCAATGGCATATAAACTAATTTCAAATGCAATTACATAATCTAAACTGGGCCTTGGAATTTTGAGCCTTTAGCATATGAGAGAAAATACAGAGCTATTCAGGATCAAAAAGTAATGATTAGCCGGCACCAATGGCTCACATCTGTAATCCTAGCTACTCAAGAGGCTGAAATCTGAGCATCACCGTTCAGTCAGCCGGGGAAAGAAGATCAGTGAGAGTCTTATTTACAATTAGCCACCAATAAAGCTGGAAGTGGAGCTGTGGTTCCAGTGGTAGAGTGCTAGCCTTGAGCATAAAAACTCAGGAATAGGGTCTGGGAAGGTGGCTCAGTGGTAGAGCGCTTGCCTTGCATGCATGAGGCCCTGGGTTCGATTCCTCAGCACCACATAAGCAAAAAAGAAAAAAGCCAGAAGTGGCACTGTGGCTCAAGTGGTAGAGCGCTAGCCTTGAGCTGAAGAGCTGAGGGACAGTGCCCAGGCCCAGAGTTCAGGCCCCACGACTGGACCCCCCCCCCCAAAAAAAAAAAAACAACTCAGGAATAGCACCTAGGCCCTGAGTTCAAGCCCCAGGACACTGGTACACGCATGCACTCACGCACGCACAAGGTAATGATAATGATATATGCCAGTGAGCACCGATGGCTCATCTCACGCCTGCAATGCATAAGATGATGTTAAGATCTGAGGATCAGGATTCAAAGCCAGCCCAGGCAGAAAAGTCCATGAGACTCAGGTCTCCAGTTAACCACCAAAAAAAAAAAAAAAAAAAAATCATAAGTAGAGTCATAACTTAAGTGGTAAGAATGCCAGCCTTAAGCAAAAAGCTAAGGCACAGTGACCAGACCCTAGGTTGAAGTTCCAGTACCAGTGGCCTGCATGTGTGCACACACGTACACATGCACACACACACACACACACACACACACACACACACACACACACACACACACTAATACGATTGGGAAATTAGTAATGGGAGGAAACAGGGATCTTGAAAATTAAGATCTGTCTACAGATCAAAAACAACACACATGTTGGAAAATAAAAAGTACCAGTAAGCTATTTAATAGTATCCCCTTGGTACCTACTTGGCTCTTCTTTCCTCCTGCATCTGTGGTTTGGTACGCTGAGCTTTATCTCCCATACGGGTGCCCTCCAACTTCCCAACCAGGGACAACACCTCTCCTGTTGGTTCATCCCGCCGGGTCCGGTCAATGAGAGAGCGGTCAGCTTGGAGTACAAGATTCGAGTTCTGAAGAAAATACCGTACATTATAAAAGCTTCCAAAGAAGGAAGGTCAATTCCTATACCACAGGGACACCAGGTGATGGAAGAATGGTAGCCATCAAAGGTTAATATCATTAAAAGGTTATTTTCCTTAAGAAGAAATGACATTATATAGCAATGTCTATGAGAGTAGAGCTGTCTAACCAATTGAACAATCCTTGCTCCTACTTTGGGAATAAACCGCACTTTGGGGCAAGTGCTAAACTGGTGGGGGTAACAAGTGGAAGGTGCGGGTTCAGCCCTGGGAGAACTGGAAGGACCCCTCGTAGTCTAGCTCACATACCCCAAATAACAGGGGTTATTCTGTGGTGCAACCCAACCTTTACCCAGATCCGATTTTTCCGTGGCTTTCGTGGCTCGCCTAGAGGCCTTCAGACTGCAACTCCGTTCCACAGCCTCCTCCCACCCCTCCCTGCGCCCCAGCGCCCGGAGTCTTCCGTCCTCAAGACCACACGCACCGCCTTGTACTCGTACTGCAAGCTGCGGGCAGTCACATCCGCCATGGCTGCCCGGCACCTTCAGACTTCCACTCCTCCCGTCAGCACACCGTGAACAGCAGCGGCAAACGGCCCGCGCCAAGCTAGATCGACGCAGGAGAGACGCACCGGATGGACTCCCTTCCGCTTCCGGGTCGCACTGAAAAGGGAGAGTTTCCGGTGAGCGGGAGCCGCCAGTGGGCGGGGCTTGTGAGTGCTGGGTTCCCAGATGCCGGGAAATGGAGTCGCGGACTTCGGTAAAATGAGCGGCGTGGGGGATTCTCTTCTGTATTGGACAAGTGAGAGACACCGCTTGCCTGCCCGGAAACGCCAGCAGGATGGACCTGAGCGAGGGCCGGCTGTGCTCCCAGTTGTCTGTCACGTTCTATGGCTGGTCCTTCACCCACAGCATATGGTGGAAGGGCTCTGCCCTCCTGCAAGATCCAGCCCGCGAGGACATTGACAAGTTATTCAAAGCGCAGTACCTCCCTAAGCTGTCTCATACCCAGCCTATCTCTTCTCTCCACTAGGATGGCATTTTACAGCTGAATGCTTGCTTCTCTTTTGTATATTTGCTTTGGAAATGGTGAATAAATAAATTGGATATATTTAGAGCCAATCACAATGAAAGTTTATTCATCCAAATCTGACCTATGATAGGTTTGGGGGTTTTTGTTTTGTTTTGTTTTGCCTTCGCTGGCTATTGGCTGCTTATTTTAAAATTGTGATAATTCACACAAATCTATTTTTCATAAGGTGAGAAATTAGGAAGTTCTCAAGAGTACCAAATTGAGAACCAAAGTTCTCAATTCTTTTTTTTTTTTTTTTTGGTCACCGTGGGGCTTGAACTCGGCCTGGGTGCTGTCCCTCAGCAGTTCCAACTCAAGGATAGTGCTCTACCATTTGAACCACAGTGCCACTTCCAGTTTTCTGGTGATTAATTGGAGATAAGAGTCTCACAAACTTTCCTGCCCAAGCTGGCTTTGAACCATGATCCTCAGATTTCAGCCTCCCAAGTAGCTAGAATTATAGGCATGAGCCACCAGCGCCTGGCAAGTTTTCCGTTCATAAATGGTATATTTGTGCAATTCAAATCAGCAACTTCCAAGGTTAAATGATACACAGTGCCCTCCCTTTGCCCTTCTCAGACCTTGTTATCCCATTCCTTCCTGGCCCCTGTAGGCATGGAATTTGCCCAACAAGCTGTGGGCAAAAGATAGGTTCTTTTTCCTCAGTGGCTGTGGCAATGTGTCTTTGAGGTCTTTGAATGAAGATTTCTTCAAAATTGAAGCAATAAGACTGTAATTAAATGAGATGGTTTATTTGGAAGCACTTTGCAAAGTGCCTAACTCAAGGTGAGGGCTCATTGAAAGTTAAGGCTGAATCATTAAGTAAAACAGGCTGTGTGCTACAGAGCAACAGCGCATGGAGGAAGACTTACAGAAAGGGTGAATGAGGATGAATGTGGCGGAAATGTTTACTTGCTCATATAAAAATAGAACAATGAAATCTATTAAAATTGTTAAGGAGGGAAAAGGTGGTCTGTGAGTTTAATTGGGATATGTGTGTGTGTGTGTGTGTGTGTGTGTGTGTGTGTGTGTGGAAATGCTACCCTCTTTGAACCATTATAATGTATGAGTGAGTAGATGCACAGAGAAAGAGAGAGAGATGAATCCTTGAGGGTGACTTGTACTCTGACAAATGAGTCAGAAAGGTATTTCAGAGATTCTGCTCCATGTATCTTTAGCAGTATCAATATTCACAGTTGAAGGTGAACCTTATGCTAATCTGCAAAGCAGATTTCACATCTCATTAGATCATTAGAATTAAAAAGGTGAACAGTAATAAGCACTGGTGAGGATTAAGAGAAATGACAACCCTCCCTCATATTTTGCTGGTGGGAATGTAAAATGGTACAGCCACATTGGCAAACTCTGGTAGGTTCTTAAAAAGTTAAACATAGAGTTACTGCTGGGTGTCAGTGGCTCATGTCTGTAATCCTACTACTCAGGAGGCTGAGTTCTGAAGATCTGGGTTGGAAGCCAGACTGGGCAGGAGAGTCTATGAGACTTATCTCCAATTAAGCACCAAGAAAAGCCAGAAATGGAGCTGTGGCTCAAGTGGTAGAAGGCTAGCCTTGAGTAAAAAAAATTCAGGACCAGCATCCAGGCCCTAAGTTCAAGCCCCAGGATCAAAGTCAAAAACAAAACAAAACAAAAACATAGAGGTACCATATGACCCAGTAATTCTGCTCCCAAGAGAACCTAAAATATATAGGAACACAAAAATTTGTAAACAGATGTCCACAGCGGCACTTTTCACAAGAGTGAAAAAGTGGAAATCCAAACATCCACCAACTGACAAAATATAATTTATCCATAAATGTATTATTCCACCACAAAAAGCAACAAAATACTGACAAACACCATACAATATGGATGAATCTCAAAAAAAAAGTATATAAAAGGACCACAAATGGTATGATTCCACATGTATAAAATGTGGAGCAGGCAAGACAGAAAGTAGGTAAGAGGTTCGCCAGGTGTTTGGTAAGGAGAGAGAGAAAGTAACTCTGAATGGAAACATCTCTTTTGAGACAGATGAGAATGTTCCAAAACTAATTGATTGGCACACAATTCTGATTATAAATGCAATCCATCAAGATATACAGTATTAAATAAAGGAATCTGATGGTGTATAAATTGTATCAATAAAGTTTTTTTTTGTTTTTGAGAACAGGACTCAAACTTAGTACCTCATGCTTTCACTCATTAGCTGCTGCTTCACTAATGGAGCCATGTCTCCAACTCCAATATAGTTTTTAAACAGGTTTTAAAAGGGATTTGGGGCATCTGGATAGACACAGATCAAAGAGGTGACGTGAGTACCAAAATGGAGTCAGAAAAAAGGTCTTTAACTTTTTAAATATAATTTTGTTATTACTTGTGTATATACTGGTCTCGAGGCTTGAACTCAGGGCCTGGGCGCTGTCTGTGGGCTTTTTTACTCAAGGCTCTACCATTTAAGTCAGAGCACTACATCCATCTCAGTTAATTGGAGATACAAGTGTTACAAAGCCTGCCTGGGCTGGCTTTGAACCACAATCTTCAGATCTCAGTCTCTTAGTATGAAATGTGGAACACACAAGACAGAGAGTAGGCAAGAAATTCATGCACTACTGGTGCCTTGCTTATTATTAGTAAGGTATTGTACAGAGGGGTTACCATTTCCTAAGTTGGGTCATGAGTACATTTCTTTTTTGGACAATGTCACCCCTTCCTTTGTTTTCCTGTTTCTCCCTCCCATCCCTGCTCACAAGTTGCATAGCAAATTTTCCATATAGTCTATACTGAATGCTATGACTGCATTTGTTCTCTCCCTCTTTCTGCACCTCCCTTTTCACCAAATACCTCAAAGCAAAAAACACCACCACCAACAATGAAACTCATGTTTCTATTTCCTAGATTTCATTTAGATAAAGCATAAATAATATTTTAAATCTTCAGAGGAGTTACACCTTTATGTTCCTTCCCTAAGAGTATTCTTCTTTAATATTCCTGTTGGAATGCCTAGTCTTGTATCAGTTATGTCCAGTTGTATTTTAGAACTAGCATCAACATATGAGAGAAAGCATGCCATTTCTCTGAGTTTGGCTTACCTCAAAAGCTTTGCTGTAGGTTCATCCATTTCTCTGCAAATGACATCTTATTCTTTCTAATTGATGAGTGAAATTCTACTGTATATATGTACCATGTTTTATCCACTCATCAATTGTAAGGTATCTGGGTTGTTTCCTTACCTTGGCTGTTCTAAGGCAGCAATGAACATGATAAGCAAGTTTTATTGTATCCTGACATGTAATGTTCTGGGTAGATGTCTAAGAGTGGTATGGTTGGGCTATGGGGAAGTTTTATGTTTAGTTTTTTGAGGAACCTCCAAACTGCCTTCCAGAGTGGTTGTGCTAGTTTACATTTCCACCAAGTATAATAGGGTTTCCCCCCCACATTCCCACTAGCATTTATTGTTGTTTTGGGGGGGGGGTCAGTCGTGGGGATTGAACTCTGGGCTTGAGCACTGTCCCTGTGCTCTTCAGCTCAAGGCAAGCACTCTACAGCTTAAGCCCCAGCACCACTTCCATTTTTCTAGTGGTTTATTGGAGATAAGAGTCTCAGGGACTTTCCTGCCTGGCCTGGCTTTGAACCATGATCCTCAGATCTCAGCCTCCTGAGTAGCTAGGATTACAGGTGTGAGCCCACCAGCGCCCAGCTATTGTTGAATTCTTGATGTTGGACAATTTAACTGGGGTGAGATGGAATCTTAAAGTTGCTTTGATTTATAATTCCTTTATTATTTATATTTCTTTATGTGTTTATTTGCCATTCTTACTTCTTCTAAGAAGTCTGTCCTTAGCTCCTTTGCCTATTTATTGGCTTTAGGGGAGTGTTAATTTTTTGAGATCCTCATATATTTTAGGCCTTTGTTGGATATATTACACATAAATTTTTCTCCCAGTTTGTTGGTAGTATTTTTAGTTTAGTAACTATGTCCTTTGCCATGCAGAAACTTTTTATTTTGATGTAATCTCATTTGTCGTCTTTCTCCTATTTGCTGTACCCCTGAGACTCTTCTCAAAAAATTTTTGCCCATATCTATAAGTTTTAATGTTTCTCCTGCTCCATCTTGCAGTAGTGTCAAAGTTTCAGTTGTGATATTGATCTACTTGCAGAAGTTTCAAAGTTTCAGTTCTAATTTGATCTATTGGTCTATTGGTCTTTCATCTACTTTGAGTACATATTGGTGCATGGTGACAAAAAAAGGATCCAATTTTAGTTTTCTACATATGGATCTCCAGTTTCTCCAATACCAATTATTAAAGAGCCAATTTTTTCCACCATACATTTTTTGCTCCCTTGTCAAATATCAGATAGCTGTAAATATATGACTTTATTTCTGGATCTTCTAGTTCGTTCCATTGATCTTCAGGCCTGTTTTTGTGTCTGATCTATAAGCCTGTTTTTATTATAGCTCTGTAGTAGAGCTCCATGTCTGGAATTGTGATGACAGCATCATTGCTTTGTTTGATTAAAATTACTTTGACTATTTGAGGTCTTTTATTGCTTGATATGGATTTTTGGATTGTTTTCTCTATCTTGGTGAAGAACATTATTGGGATTTTGATGTTCTTGCATTAAATATGTAGATCACTTTTTAGCAGTATGAAGGCTGTTGACTTTATTCATGTCTAGGTGCACATTATGCTGCCTCTTTTTTATTTTGGTGCTAGTACTGGGGCTTGAATTCAAGGTCTAACTCTGTCCATTAGCCTTTTTTGCTCAAGGTTAATGCTATTTGAGCCACAACTCCACTTCCCTTTAAAAAAAATTTTTTTTTGTCAGTCATGGGGCTTGAATTCTTGGCCTGGGCACTGTCCCTCAGTTCTTCAGCTCAAGGCTAGTGCTCTACCACTTGAGCCACAGCGCCACTTCTGTTTTTCTGGTGCTTTATTGGAGATAAGAGTTTCATGGCTTTTCCTGCTGGGGCTGGCTTTGAACGATAATCCTCAGATCTCAGCCTCCTGAGCAGCTAGGATAACAGGCATGAGCCACCGGTGCCCAGCCACTTTCCACTTTTTTTTTTTATGGTCAATTAGAGATAGGAGTTTCATAGGCTTTCCTGCCCATGTTGGCTCCAAACCATAATCCTCAGATATCAGCCTCCTGAGTAGCTGGTGCCCAGCCATGCTGCCTCCTTCTAAAATGATCATCAAAAACCTCTATTCCATGGGCTGGGAATGTAGTTTAGTGGTAGAGTGCTTGCCTAGCATGCATGAAGCCCTGGGTTAATCTGTACCACATAAACAGAAAGCTGGAATGGTGCTGTGGCTCAAATGCTAGAGTGCTAGCCTTGAGCCAAAGCAGCTCAGGGACAGTGGCCAGGCCCTGAGTTCAAGCGCGTGCGCACACACGCATGCGCACGCACACACACACACAGATTCATTATACATAGAAATTGACATGTTAAAGTGAAATTCCCTTGAACAGCTATTTGAAGATAATTTTTGTGTGTGCTGGTCTTGGGGCTTGAACTCAGGGCCTGGACACTTTGCCTGAGCTTTTGTGCTCAAGGCTAGCACTTGAGTCACAACTCCACTTCCAGCTTTTTGCTGGTTAATTGGAGATGAGAGTTTTATGGAATTTTCTATCTGGGCTGGCTTCAAACTGTGATCCTCAGATCTCAGCTTCTGTGAACAAAGATTTCAGTTGTGAGCCACTAGCACCCAGCAAAGTTCTAAAATTTATATTAGAAGCAAATCCTAACAGAAGTTTTAGTTCCTAGGGAGGTGGACCACTAAAGAATCTGGATAAGGTGAAAACTTCATAGGTACCCGAAGGTACTGCCCTATCTATGATTCTGTTCTTTTGTCTCTCTCTCTCTCTTTTTTTGGGAGGGGGGGTCCCGTCGTGGGTCCTGAACGCTGTCCCTCAGTTCTTCAGCTCAAGGCTAGCGCTCTACCACTTGAGCCACAGCACCACTTCCAGCTTTTATTCTTTTTGCTTATATGGTACTGAGGAATCGAACCCATGCAGGCATGCAAGGCAAGTGCTCTACCACTGAGCCACCTTTCCAGCCCCTCTTTTGTCTCTTATCCCCACCTTGTTACTTTTCCTTTTCTCTATCCTGAGGACTTCTTCTATTTAAATGTGCATAATGTGAAATATAGATTTATTAGTTACAGGGTTTTTGAGTCGTTTTGATTTCTAAACTTGTTTTTAGAATGTTCTTGAGTTGCAGGGTGCTGGTGATGGCTCATGTCTGTAATTCTAGCTATTCAGGAGGCTGAGAATTGAAGATCACAGTTCAATGCCAGCCCAGGCTAGAAAGTCAGCAAGACTTTTTTTTTTTTTTTTTTTGTCGGTGGTGGGGCTTGAACTCTGGGCCTAGGCGCTGTCCCTCAGCTCTTCAATTCAAAGCTAGCACTCTACCATTTGAGCCACAACACCACTTCCGGCTTTTTCTGTTTATGTGGTGTTGAGGAATTGAACCCAGGGCCTCATGCATGCAAGGCAAGCACTGTACCACTGAGCCACCTTCCCAGCCCTCAGCAAGACTCTTATCTCCAATTAACTACCAAAAAAGCCAGAAGTGGAACTGTAGCTCAAGTGGCAGAGTGCCAGCCTTGAGCACAAAAGCTCAGGGCAAAAGGGCCAGGCCTGAATTAAAGCCCCAGAACAGGCACCAAAATAAAAAGTTGACTTGAGCTGTGTGCCGATGACTAACACTTCTAATCCTACCTACTTGAGAGTATTGCAGATCAAGACCAGCCTGAGCATACATGCCACACTCCTCACCAAGTGCCAGTAGTACTTACATACCATCCCAAATACTGGCAGGAAGCATAAAGCAGGAAGGTCACAGTCCTGGAAGCAAGACCCTATCTGAAAGAGCGAGAGTGAGAGCGAGAGCGGGAGAGAGCAAGAGCGAGAGCGAGCGCCGACACATAGTGATTCAAGTGCAAGGCCCTAAATTCAAACCCCAATACAAAATACCGCACTAAACTACTGTACATCTTTTCCTTTAAGGATCTAAGAACTCTGAGACAGATCAATAGGCTAGATAATAATCAGGATACAATACGATGTAGACTGCCATATTTAGAAATGAGAAACCCAGGTAACAGACATCAAGTTGGTGACTGAGAGCTAGGCATCCAAATCAGATAAGGAAGCAGACTCTCTGGAGGTTGAGGGTCCCAGTTAGCATCAAAGACGGGGCTCAAAGTTTGGCTCCTGGAGCTCTCTCCTCTTCATCAGCTAAGCTGCGTTCTGGAGGGAAGGATGCACCGGTAGGTTTAACGTACTGGATGAATGCAGAAGTCTTTTCCGCCCGCTGGAGCGAGAGGCTGGACTAGGACTGCGCGTTCTGTTTAAGCAACAAGGGGTCCAGCAGAATGTAGAGGGGTCCAGCAGAATGGCTCAGGGATGCTGCCTGGGCGGGGCTGCTGCCGGGGGCGGGGCTGCTGCCGGGGGCGGGGCTGATGCTGGGGCGGGGCTGATGCTGGGAGCGGGGCCGAAACCATGGCTGCGTCCCAAGTTGCTCTTCCCGCTGGGCTGGTTTTTGCTTGGGCCTTCTAGCCAGGACTGTCATTTTCAGATCTGGCCAAGTGAGGTCGCTTTGAGTAAGGACCAGTTCCAGCCACATTACACCAATCGATTAAGAGCATATTGGAAATCACATTATGAAAATTTTCATTTGAATGAAGTTCCAAGTGAGATAACACGTTCACTGTAATCCAGGGAGAAGAAACGCAATTGGCATCTGCGGCGTGACCCAGGCCAGCGGGGACGCGGGGCTGTATCCCCACGAGTGTTGGCCGTCGTGCCAACTGGGCAAAAGCACTGTGCTTATCTGTGCCATGGGGTGGGATGCTGGCTCACGCCCTCAGACACCGACTCACTCGGGAAGATCCTGAGTGGTCTCACAACTGCGCGTCCCAATCATTGCGAGCCCCGCACTCTCCCGCGATGACCTCGGTACCCCCCCTCACCCCCCACCCCGTGTCCCCGGGCTCTCAGCTGGCTGCTGGCGGACGCGGAAAAGGCGTTTGGGAAGTGAGGGTGCTTCCGCGACTGTAGGCACACAGGCGGGTCCCGGCGGAGGGAGGCGAATAGTGGGGCCCTTGAAATCTGGCGGGAAGGAGATCCCCCATCTCGCCCTCTCTTCCAACCTCGAGGGGACAAAGGGACATTAACTATCTCCTGAAGTCCTGGCTAAATACATCAGCCACCGCAGGTGCACCTGTTTCTTTAGAAAACACATTTTGTTCTTTAATCAACCAAGGCACCAAGGGTATTGGGCCCTGGACACTGAAAGTCTTTCTTTTTTTTTTTTCTTTTTTTTAATTTTTATTTATTTTTTATTGTGAAAATACTGTATAGAGGAGTTACAATTAGATGGGCAAGATAATGAGTACATTTCTTAACAAGCATTGTAGCCTCCTCCTTTGTTTCCCCTTCCAAATCCCTTCCCAGCCTCCCCCCCCCCCCCCCCGCCCTCCCCAAGGAAGAAATTTCTGATAAATATAAAAACTTTTTTTAAGTGAACAGAGATCTAGAGAGGCCTGGTAAAGTTGTATTGTACCTCTGACTTAAGAACACTGTCTACAATGTGATGTATAAGTATACTTTCCTCTTTTAACCATTTTATATTTCTTCATTTAATGCTGGAATATAGCAGATACATTGAGATTTATATTTTTTTTTGATTGTAACTATTCTTTTCCTTTTCTCTTTAAAATATCTCCAAACATTATAACAAATACTGAAAGTCTTTCTATGTTGTTAAAACAGATTTTTAAAGCTGGGCACCGGTGCCTCACACCTGTAATCCTAGCTTTTCAGGCGGCTTTGAGCAAATGAGGCATGCACTCTACATGCTCAAACTTTCATTTTAATTTAAAAAAATGAAACTTTACAAATACATTTCTTGAAGAATTGTGCACAATTTGGTGCTTCAGTGGTAGAGCGCTTGCCTTGCATGCCTGAGGCCCTGGGTTCGATTCCTCAGCACCACATAAGCAAAAAGAAAAAAGCCAGAAGTGGTCGCTGTGGCTCAAGTGGTACGGCGCTAGCCTTGAGCTGAAGAGCTGAGGGACAGTGCCCAGGCCCAGAGTTCAGGCCCCACGACTGGACCCCTCACCCCCCAAAAAAAAGCAGGGGTCATGCCAGGCACAGTAGCTCCTGCCTTGTAATACTGGGTACTCAGGAGATAGCGATCAGGAGGAAAGGGTTTCAGTCCACCCCAGACAAAAAGTATATGCAATCAATATCCCTGACAGTCAATAAAAAGCTGGGCATGGTGACCCATGCTTGTTATTCCAGCTATGACTGAAGTGGTAAACAGGAGAATTGCCAGGCATAAACTCAAGAGTCTATTTTTATTTTTAAGTAGCTGAAACAAAAAGGGCTTGGGGGCATGACTCAAGTAGTAATGACTTAAGGGCTTGAGTTCAAACATCTTCACAGCCCCAGATAGTAAATGTTTCAATGTTCACAGATAAAGGGGAGACAAAAGGGTTTTCCTATAACAAAATGCAGGTTAACAAAAGAAAAGCATAACGAATTTACTCATTCAGTTTTATATGACATAGGAACCATCAAAATAAAGACCCAAAGACACAGGATCTATTTTAGCCTAGGTATACTGAAGCAGGGACAGCTATGTAGAAATGTGATTGGAAAAAATAATATAATCTCATAATAATAAACTGAGCAGGGAAACCTAGCAAAGCCTGTCTGTTCAGATTCTTCTGGACCTCTCAAATTTCTTCCTTCTGGGTATGGGGCAAGGAATAAAGGTTTTTATGACCTACTACTACACAATAATAGATCAGAGAATTTCTTTACATCTAGTTTGAGTCAGAAAGGATGGAGAAGGTTAACATAATAATTCTAGGTTTTATGATTTTATGATTGGCTTGGGAGAAAGCATTATAGTGTCTATGACCCACCTTGGAAAAGAGAAATTCTGGTTTCTCAGACTTGCATTGAGAGATGAGGAGCAGGAATGCAGAAAGTTAGACTTTTTTTCCTTCTCTTTCTTCTCTCTCTCTCCTTCCTTCCTTCCCTCCTTCCCTCTCTCCCTCCCTTCCTCGCTTCCTCCCTCCTTCCCCCCTCCTCTGTCCCTCTCTCTTTTTTTCTTTCTTGTCATAATTGAACTCAGGGCCTGGTACTGTCCCTTAGCTTCTTTGCTCAAGGCTGGCACTCTACCTACCACTCTACCACTTGAGCCACAGTTCTGGCTTTTTTTGGTAGTTATTGGAGATAAGAGTCTCACGGTCTTTCCTGTCTAGGATGGCTTTGAATTACAATCCTTACAACACAGCCTTCTGAATAACTAGGATTTCAGGCATGAGCCACTAGGCACCTGGCTAAGACCTTGGCTTTGAGACTGCTTCTGACAAATTTCATTAACAAAGTACTGAGCAGTTCAATGCACATACTTTCAGTTATTTTTGCAGAGCCCCAACATAACCCAAAAGTCAGAATCAAGAATATTATGTAGAAATCGGAAGTGGCGCTGTGGCTCGAATGGTAGAGCGCTAGCCTTTAGCTGAAGAGCTGAGGGACAGCACCCAGGCCCAGAGTTCAAGCCCCATGACTGGACCCAAAAAAAACAAAAAACAAAACAAAAACAAAAAAAAGAATATTATGTAGGTATTTATATAATAAAAGTGAAAAGAAATCTCCACTGTAATCCTAGCTACTCAGGAGGCTGAGATCTGAGGATCATAGTTCAAAGCCAGCCTGGGCAGTAAAGTCTTGTGAGATATCTCCAATTAACCACCAGAAAACTGGGAGTGGCGCTGTGACTCAAGTGGTAGAGCACTCACCTTGAGCTGAAGAACTAGGCCCAGAGTTCAAGCCCCACAACCGACCAAAAAAAAAAAAAAAAAAAGAAAGAAAAGAAGAAAAAATTTCCACAAAATTCAAAATAGAATAGAATACAATCTTTTTAATATAGCTTTACTAATAAAAACAATAAATTGTTTTTCTGGAATTAAACTTCACTTAATTGGAATTCAATATTAGTGTTTCCTATCATCCAAATTAATTGCTGACCTGCAGTATTAATACTGATCTGTGATGAGAGTTTACATATTTTTTCCCTTGAAAATGTCTTCATACAGATGAGTATTGCCAAATACTGGCATTAATCCTCAAGCATAGGTGAATGCTAGTGGCTCAAGCCTGTAATCTTAGCTACCTAGTAGGCTAAGGCCATAGTTGAAAGCCAGCCCAGGTAGGAAAGTCAGTGAGACTCACCTCTAATTAACCAATAAGAAACCAGAAGAGGAACTGTGGCTCAAGTTAAGTTAAGAGACAGAACCCAGGTCCTGGGTTCAAGTCCCAGTACCATTAAAATAAAAGAAAAACATCCTCAAGAATATTTCACTCAAGAATATTTATTGTTGGATAGCATTTATATAGATTTTGATATTAGCTTTTTAGTATATCATTACACTGCAGATTAAGCATTTCTAGTTATATTAGATGAAAAGTTTCTCAATTGCAAAGTTAGGTGTATTTTGAGATATGAAA
Organism: Dipodomys merriami; assembly: GCF_024711535.1. Taxonomy (NCBI): domain Eukaryota; kingdom Metazoa; phylum Chordata; class Mammalia; order Rodentia; family Heteromyidae; genus Dipodomys; species Dipodomys merriami. Next base: position 425,568 of record NW_027206513.1, on the reverse strand, counting down.
GTTCCTTTTCTACTTGCACTGATATTTAACTCACTTTGCTGGGAGTGTAGTTTGAACCCAGAAGTTAAGTCTGCTTTAAATTTATGTAGGAATGAGGCCTTGATTCTTGTTTTACCTTTGACACCATAGAAGTATGTTAAATGGTTTGATATTACTTGTGAATCAAAGTTAGTGGCCGAATGACTTCATCATAATATGGATTTCATAGGCAAACACTGTTTTGCTTGGTATTTTTACAGCTACTAAGAATGTATGAAGTCGTCAACAAAAGCTAATTTCCAAAAATATTTGTTGTTTAGTAATAGTGGTTAAGAGTAGTTCTTTTCATTTAGAAAACATTGCCAAAGGGCTGGGAAGGTGGCTCAGTGGTAGAGTGCTGCCTTGCATGCCTGAGGCCCTGGGTTCAATCCCTCAACACCACATAAACAAAAAGAAAAAAGCCGGGAGTGGCGCTGTGGCTCAAGTGGTAGAGTGCTAGCCTTGAGCTGAAGAGCTGAGGGACAGCGCCCAGGCCCAGAGTTCAGGCCCTGTGACTGGACCCCTCCCCCCCCCAAAAAAAAGGAAAATTAGCAGTTTTTGCAATGCTTGGTAAGAAATGTACGCATTATCCTGCCCATGTAATTGTAACTCCTCTGTACAGTATGTTCACAAATAAAAATAAAATAATAAAAAAAAAAACATTGCCAAGTCTGGGGCTGGTGGCTCACACTTATAATCCTATTTATGAGGCTGAGATGTGAAGATCATGGTTCAAAGTAAGTTGAGGCAGGAAAGTTGTGAGACTCTTGTCTCCAATTAAACACCATAAAAAGCTGGAAGTGGACTGTGGCTCAAGTAACAGAGTGTTAGCCTTGAACAGAAAAGCTCAAGGACAACACCCAGGTCCTGAGTTCAAGCTCCACAACCAAAAAAATTTTTTTGTTTTTTTTTGGGGGGGGTCCAGTTATGGGGCCTGAACTCTGGGCTGTCCCTCAGCTCTTCAGCTCAAGGCTAGCGCTCTACCACTTGAACCACAGTGCCACTTCCGGCTTTTTTCTTTTTGCTTATGTGGTGCTGAGGAATCAAACCTAGGGCCTCATGCATGCAAGGCAAGCGCTCTACCACTGAGCCACCTTCCCAGCCCTTTTGTTTGTCTTCCCCCCCCCCCCCAGGGCTGAGGCCCCAACCCAGGGCCTTGCCCGCTCCGGGCAGGCGCCCTTCCGCTGGGCTAAACCCCCAGTCCCCCAGCCCCTCAACCCCCCAGCCCCTTTTTTTGGGGGGGGGTCTGGTCGTGGGGCCTGAACTCTGGGCCTGGGCGTTGTCCCTCAGCTCTTCAGCTCAAGGCTAGCACTCTACCACTTGAGCCACAGCCCCACTTCTGGCTTTTTTCTTTTTTTTTTTTTTTTTTTTTTTTTGGTCGGTAGTGGGACTTGAACTCTGGGCCTGGGCGCTGTCCCTCAGCTCTTCAGCTCAAGGCGAGCGCTCTACCACTTGAGCTACAGCGCCACTTCCCGTTTTCTTGTGGTTTATTGGAGATAGGAGTCTCACAGTCTCTCCTGCCCGGGCTGGCTTTGAACCGCGATCCTCAGATCTCAGCCTCCTGAGTAGCTAGGATTACAGGCGTGAGCCACCAGTGCCCAGCTGGCTTTTTTCTTCTTTTTGCTTATGTGGTGCTGAGGAATTGAACCCAGGGCCTCAGGCATGCAAGGCAAGCGCTCTACCACTGAGCCACCTTCCCAGCCCCCCACCTTTTTTTGTCTTATGCTCATGCCTATAATCCTAGATAGTCAGGAGGCTGAGATCTGAGAATCTTGGTTCAAAGCCAGTCAAGGGCAAGAAAGCCTATGAGATTCTTATCCAATTAACCATCCCCAAAATAAATAAATCCAGAAGTGAAGCTGTGGCAGAGTGCTAGCCTTGAACAGAAAAGCAAAGAACTAGCACTCATACCCTGAGTTCAAGCTCTAGTACTAGCATACGCAGACACACACACACACACACACAAACACACACACATGTCTTATCCCTGGACTAAAACCCAACAAAACAATCCCACAGGGTTGGGGGTGTAGCTTAGTGTAGTAGAAGACTGACCTAGGATGTACAGGCCTTGGGGTTAAGCCTCAACAACACACTCACATCCATACCTACCCCCTCCCCCACATACACCCACACACTGTGTGAGACTGAGATAATGTGCAATAATGACATGCTGAGTATATGCAACTGAGCTAATGTGCAATAAAGATACACACTGAGGGTGTGTGACTGAGCTAATGTGCAATGAACTTAAGAGTATTCAGCTTCAGTTTCTGATGAAACTTCACAGAACCGATAACTTTCTTTTCTTTCCCTTTGTCTTTCTTGGTGGTACTGGGTTTTGAATCCATGACCTCTACTGCTGCAACTGAGAATTTTCAACTCCATAAGTTGAAACTTCACCATGGTTTATTAATACATAATGGCTTTTGGGGGTGCCAGTACTGGAGCTGAAAACTCAGGGCCTCTCACTGTCACTTGGCTTTTAGTTGGCACTCTACCTCTTGAGTCACACTTCAACCCACAGTTTCCCTTCCGGATTTTTGGTAGTTAATTGAAAATAAGCATCTCATAGACCTTCCTGCCCAGGCTGGTTTCAAACAGATCTCAGATCTTAGCCTCCTGAGTAGCCAAAATTGTAAGTGTGAACCACCAGAAGCCCAGCTTCAATAGCTTGAACTCAACTTCTCCAGCTTGCTAGGCAGTACATTTACTTTTCAAAATAAATTTATTTTGGGGAGCCGGGCGCCGGTGGCTCACGCCTGTAATCCTAGCTACCCAGGAGGCTGAGATCTGAGGATCGCGGTTCAAAGCCAGCCCGGGCAGGAGAGACCGTGAGACTCCTATCTCCAATAAACCACCAGAAAACCGGAAGTGGCACTGTAGCTCAAGTGGTAGAGCGCTCACCTTGAGCTGAAGAGCTGAGGGACAGCGCCCAGGCCCAGAGTTCAAGCCCCATGACTGACAAAAAAAAAAAAAAATTTATTTTGGGGGAGGAAAACTAGTTATTGTGCTTAATCAGGGTAAACACCCGTAACAGTAAAGTCTAATTGTTTAAAAAAAAGTGACTTTTTACAACTTACTTTCATTCTCCATTTATATGCAATCTCCTATTACTATGATTAATGAGGTGTTTAAATAACTTTGTCTTCTATTCTACTGCCTAAACCAACAGTTGCTCCATATCAGACTGGAGAGAGAGGAGGGAGGGGGAGAAATAGGTCAAGCAATATTTGCTGATATAGGGATACCATATAAACAGAAAAAGCTAGAAGTGGCACTGTGGCTCAAGTGGTAGAGTGAGCAAAAGATGCTCAGGAACTGTGCCCAGGCCCTGAGTTCAAGACCCAGGACTGGCAAAAGATAAAAAATAAAAAATAAATCAATTAATGGCTTTTTAACTGTGAGTTTGGGATTTTTTTTTTGGGGGGGGGTCCGGTCGTGGGCCTGAACTCTGGGCCTGGGCACTGTCCCTCAGCTCTTCAGCTCAAGGCTAGCGCTCTACCACTTGAGCCACAGGGCCACTTCCGGCTTTTTCCTTTTTGCTTATGTGGTGCTGGGGAATCAAACCCAGTACCTCATGCAAACAAGGCAAGCGCTCTACTACTGAGCCACCTTCCCAGCCCGGATTATTATTATATTTTTTAAACGGGTCCTAGGGCTTGAACTCTGAGCCTGGGTGCTGTCCCTGAGCTTTTGTGCTCAAGGCTAGCATACTACCACTTGAGCCACAGCTCCACTTCTAGCTTTTACATTGGAGGTAAGAATTTTACAGATTTGTCTGACTGGGGCTGGCTTTGAACTGTGATCCTTAGATCTCAGCTTCCTGATTAGCTAGGATTTCAGGAATGTGCCATGGGTGCCTGGCAACAATCGCTTTTTTTTTTTTTTTTTTTTAAACAACCCTGATTTGGCCATGAAGACACATGTATAAACAAGTGATTTTTTTTTTTTTTTTGGGTCCGGTCGTGGGGCCTGAACTCTGGGCCTGGGCTCTGTCCCTCAGCTCTTCAGCTCAAGGATAGCACTCTCAACTTGAGCCACAGCGCCACTTCTGGCTTTTTTCTTTTTGCTTATGTGGTACTGAGGAATTGAACCCAGGGCCTCAGGCATGCAAGGAAAGTCCTCTACCACTGAGCCACCTTCCCAGCCCAACAAGTGATTTTTTAAAAGGATTCATGTATTAAGTTCAATAACAGATAAGCAATTATATAATAGGCAAATACAAACATTAAAAGGATTTTAGATTTTGAGTACATTCTTACTCATTAAGAATAAAATACTGGCTGGGCACCGGTGGCTCATACCTGTAATCCTAGCTACTCAGGAGGCTAAGATCTGAGGATCACTGTTCAAAGCCAGCCCAGGCAGGAAAGACCAGGAGACTCTTATCTCCAATAAAAACCACTCAGAAAACCGGAAGTTGTACTGTGGCTCAAGTGGTAGAACACTAGCCTTGAGCTGAGGAAATGAGGGACAGCGCCCAGGCCCAGAGTTCAAGCCCCACGACCAACAAAAAAAAAAAAAAAAAAGTTATTTTCCCAAAATATAGAGCTGATTTCCACAAAACTTAAAATAAGGCACAATGTTTAATAAGGTAACATTCACACAGAAGATTAGTTATTATAAGATTACAATGTTTTGATGGCTTGAAGGGGGTAGGAAGTACCCAGCCCAACTTTTACTAATTTTTTTTTTTTTTGGGGTCCAGTCATGGGGGCTGAACTCTGGGCCTGGGCGCTGTCCCTTAACTCTTCAGCTCAAGGCTAGCACTCTACCCCTTGAGCCACAGCGCCACTTCCAGCTTTTTTCTTTTTGCTTATATGGTGCTGAAGAATCGAACCCAGGGCCTCAGGAATGCAAGGCAAGCGCTCTACCACTGAGCCAACTTCCCAGCCCAACTTTTACTAATTTTAATTCAGGTACCATTCCTTATGGCAATGCCCTTTTGTAGTAGTATATTGAGGTTGCCTCCCCACAAGTTCTAAACAAGTTTTGTTGTTTGTTTTTTTTTTTTGTCAGTTCTGGGGCTTGAACTCTGGGCCTGGGCACTGTCCCTCAGCTCTTCAGCTCAAGGTGAGCAGTATACCACTTGAGCTACAGCGCTACTTCTGGTTTTCTAGTGCTTTATTGGAGATAAGAGTCTCATGACATTCTTGCCCAGGCTGGCTTTTGAACCGTGATCCTCAGATCTCAGCCTCCTGAGTAGCCAGGATTACAGTGTGAGCTACCAGTGCCTGGCTAACACAGGAGGTTTTTAAACACCACGGTTTTTGCACACTGAAACAATTTTTCTCATTCCAATGTTGTCATGTTATAAATAAAAAGAAAGAGCAAAGCATTGGTGGCTTATGCCTGTAATCCTAGCTACTCAGAAGGCTGAGATCTGAGAATCATGGTTCAAAGCCAGCGTGGGAAGAAAATAAAGTCCTTGAGACTCATCTCCAATTACCCACCCCCAAACCAGAAGTGGTGCTCTAACTCTAAGTGGTAGAGTGCTAGCCCTGAGTAGAAGAACTCAGGGACAGTGCCCGGGCTCTGATTTCAAGCCCTATGGCTGACCAAAAAAAAAAGGTAGAAAACTTCATTATTACTTCTCAGATGTGCTTATACACAATAATAATCTGTGATCTGGGAGAGGTGAGAATGTTGAAAGGAATGACACTGAGGCCCAGAGTTCAGGCCCCATGACTGACAAAAAGAAAAAAAAATCCATTGTATTCATAAACTGCTCTGTAAAATGGCAGCCTCTATGTACAACTATTCAAAAATAAAATTAAAAATAAAAAAATAATCTGTATTCTATTTTTCATCATTCAAGTTTACAAAAGTTTAACTTTGGATGTTCAGATACTATTGGCTAACATTCTTTCTTGCTCCACAATTATTAACATAAGTTTTGTTTGTTAATTGTGCTGGTCCTTGAACTCAGCATGTGGGGACTGTCCCTGAGCTCCTTTTGTTCAAGGCTAGCGCTTTACCACTTGAGCCACAGCTCAACTTCCAGATTTTTTTGGTAATTTATTGGAGATAAGAATCTAATAGATGGGGCTGGGAAGGTGGCTCAGTGGTAGAGCGCTTGCCTTGCATGCATGAGGCACTGGGTTTGATTCCTCAACACCATATAAGCAAAAAGAAAAAAGCTGGAAGTGGTACTGTGGCTCAAGTGGTAGAGCATTAGCCTTGAGCTGAAGAGCTAATGGACAGCGCCCAGCCCAGGCCCAGAGTTCAGGCCCCACGACCGGGCACACCCCCCCATAAAAAAAATCTAACAGACTTTTTTTTTTGTCAGTTGTGGGGCTTGAACTCTGGGCCTGGGCGCTGTCCCTGTGCTCTTCAGCTCAAGGTGAGCGCTCTACCGCTTGAGCCACAGTGCCACTTCCGGTTTTCTAGTGGTTTATTAGAGATCAGAGTCTTATGGACTTTTCTGTTCAGGCTGGCTTTGAACTACGATCCTCAGATCTCAGCCTCCAGAGTAGATAGGATTACAGGCATGAGCCCAGAAAGTCATTTGTTTTGGAGGTACTGTCCCAGTTGTTTGGGAGTCCTTCTACAGTGTCACTGAAAAGATCTGTGTTTGATTTATCTTTCAGGAGATGGATTTTCGTAACTAGTATCAGTTCCTTTTCTCCTTGGACACCTAACATAGGTCAGGAAGAGGGAAGACTTTTTTACTTGGTGTTTCAGAAAAACCATTCTGTTAAATTCCTGATAAGATGTATCCAGCTTCAATACTTTATAAAGTTTTCTCTTTCTCTCTTTCTTTTTTTCTTTTTCTTTTTTTTTTTTCTGGTTGTGGGGCTTGAACTCTGGGCCTGGGCGCTGTCCCTCAGCTCTTCAGCTCAAGGCTAGCGCTCTACCATTTAAGTCACTGCGCCACTTCTGGTTTTCTGGTGGTTTACTGAAGATAAAGACTTTCCTGCCCCAGCTAGCTTTGAACCATGATCCTCAGATCTCAGCCTCCTGAGTAGCTAGGACTACATGTGTGAGCCACTGGGGCCTGGTTTCTTCTTCTTTTTAAAAAAATTTTTTTTTCTGCTTATGTGGTGCTGGGGAATCAAACCCAGGGCCTCATGCATGCAAGGCAAGCACTCTACCACTGAGCCACCTTCTCAGCCCATTAAAAAAAATTTTTTTTTGTTGTTGGTGGTCATGAGTCTTGAACCCTGGGCCTGGGCGCTGTCCCTCAGCTCTTTAGCTTAAGGCTAGCGCTCTACCACTTGAGTGACAGCGCCAGTACCCGTTTTCTGGTAGTTAATTGGAGGATTACAGATGTGAGTCACGGACGCCCAGCTTAAAGTACTCTCTTTTATATACTCAGGTAATCGGCAAAGCTGCTTGTAGGTTTAAGATTCTTACTCCTACTTGACCAGTGAATGGCAAGAAAGATCAGAATACTCATTACCTTACTCATATAACTCTAAACCCTCTGTACAGTATTTTTACAATAAAAAATACATACAAAAAGAAAAAAACAAAAGAAAGGTCAGAAGCAGGATTTGTGGTGCTATCTGATCCATTCATAATTCATTGGAGAAAAGGGTTGGAGAAAGACACCAGAGTCTGGGCATGAAGTAGGAATTATGAGTATATTCAAGATGTTGAAAACAGGGCTGGGAATGTGGCTTAGTGGTAAAGTGCTTGCCATGCATGCATGAGGCCCTGGGTTCCATTCCTCAGCACCACATAAACAGAAAAGGCCAGAAGTGGTGCTGTGGCTCAAGTGGTAGAGTGCTGGCCTTGAGCTGAAGCAGCTCAGGGACAGTGCCCAAGTCCTGAGTTCAAGCCCCAGGACTGTCAAAACAAACAAACAAACAAACAAAATGATATTGAAAGCAGCTCAGCTCCTGCTCTTTGGCTCAGAGCTTGCGGAAAGTGAGACTAGCTAGCTTTTCGTGGTCAATTCCTAGTTTGGGTACCATCATCCTCGCGCCTGAATTTCCGAAGTATTTGTTCTCGTCAAACTGAACTGAGTGAGGCTGACAACACACACTACTACATGCTCTCTTGTGTCTCCCAGGAAGGCCGAGCAGAAGTTCTGATCTCCCCGCAATTTCAAGGCTGCAGGCTGGGGTGGGGGCGCATGTGCAAGAGTCTGGGACGCGGCCCTCCAAGCGGCCGGGCCAGACTTCAGGTGGGAGGAGCCTGGACGGGCTGGGCGGGGCGAGGCGGAGCCCGGAGGGCAGGAGCCGGACAAAGTCCGCGCCCTCAGAGTCGTGCACCGCATGGTGGGGCGTTCCCGGGGCCCACCGCCCGCACACAGACCACCAGACGCTTGGACAAATATGCTCTGTACCCTAGGGGAGTCGGGGCCGCTTCCGAGGTTGGTCCCGGCGATGAACCGGTAACTCGTATCCCGCCAGGAAGAACGCAGAGGTGGTCAGGCTGTACTGTTTCTTTAAGACCCTGTTCCGGCTGACACAGAGGGTGAGTAACCTGGCCCCAGGTTCTGGGAGAAACCCCCGAGAAGAGGTCGGTCCTTAGTTCGGTCTTGGTAGGTGGAGGAGAATGTAAATCTCTGGGGGAAATAGTAAATGGAGAGTGGCAGAGGGGCCTCCACTTTTGAGTCAAAGCCCTGGCCTATAATCTTGTAAATTTTAACAGAGATCCTGGAGCCTGCGGTGACACGAAGCAGGACCAAGTTCTAAAGAGAGGAGGGAGAGCCCATCACCTGGCTTCAGTGTTCCCAGGGCGCAGTCCATACATCTCGGTAAGCCCAGACGCTTGAGAACTATTGGGGTGAAGGCCAGAGCTTGGGCTTCAGCGGTGGATGGGGAAGTAGCAGAACCCCCACTGTGGGCTGTCAGATCCTGGACGGAGAGAGAAGTAGAGTTGGACACATGGCAGCCACCTGAGGACCTGGAAGGACACAATACCAAGGAGTGGCAGACACTGTGCCTCACTGGAGCCCACTGGGCAGAGGGGTGTGGCTGAGTGGTTTGATGACATGGGGCGAGCAGAATTCTGAGAATTGTGAAGTCACAGAGGAAGTGGGATGCTGTCTTTTGGGGCCTAGGACTGGCTGCTTGGGTACAAGAAAGGGTTGCCCAGGCAGACACAGTGCTTTCTGCCTGTGGAAGGGAGAGCCTCTGGGATCAGCAGGGCATTTCTGGTGCCCAAGGTGGACTGATGAGTCGGGTGAGGCCACCCCACAGTAAGGGTCCCCCGCCCCATCCTACAGTGGAATAAAAACAGTCCCATGTCTATCCTTTGGAAACCTCAATACCATCCATACCATGTGGAAGGAAAGCAGTAGAAAGACTGAGGGGCACATCCTACTGTCTCCCTTTCCTCCAAATCTCCTTCTAGGCAGACCACATTTGCTCTGTCCAAGGCTAGCTCTGTGAGCTTTCTGTTCCTCCTGAGTAGCTGACGTTCATCATTTTGGGCAGGGTTCTGGGGAATATGTGCTGGAGAGCAGATGCATCCAGAAGATCATCACTGATCCCTACCCTCCTACTTCTTCAGATGCAGAGGCCTCCATGGCTGTGATAAGCCTGCTGTTCTTGGCAGTGATGTATGTTGTTCACCACCCCCTCATGGTCAGTGACCGGATGGACCTGGATACACTAGCCAGGAGTCGGCAGCTGGAGAAGCGAATGAGTGAGGAGATGCGGCATTTAGTGACAGAGTTTGAAGAGAGAAAGCGAGCAGCTGAGCAGAAGCAGAGGGCAGAGAATTTCTGGAGAGGAGACACATCCAGTGACCAGTTAGTGCTGGGGAAGAAAGACAGGTGGCCATTTCAGGCTGAAGGCAAGGAGGGTCCTCTGGGCTGGATGCTAGGAAACCTTTGGAATGTTGGCCTCTTTTGCCTTTTTCTCATCTTTGAGCTCCTGAGACAGAACATGCAACACGAGCCGGGCTTTGAGTCCAGCAGTGATGATGAAGAAGAGGAAGTCCGTATTGTGCCGGTCACCACTTACAACTGGCTCACTGACTTCCCCTCCCAGGAGGCCCTGGAATCGTTTTACAAACACTATGTCCAAAATGCCATTCGTGACTTGCCTTGCACCTGTGAGTTTGTGGAGAGCTTTGTGGATGATCTCATTGAGGCCTGCCGGGTACTCACTCGCCAGGAGGCTCACCCCCAATTGGAGGACTGCCTGGGCATTGGGGCTGCCTTTGAGAAGTGGGGAACCCTCCATGAGACCCAGAAATTTGATATCCTGGTGCCTATTGTTCCGCCACAGGGCATGACGTTCATCTTGGAGATGAGGGACCCAGCTCTTGGCCACCGCTGTGGTGGTGTGCGGTTAGAGTCGGAATGTATGTGCAAGCGCGAGAAGGTCCTGGGGGATGTGTTGTGCCTGGTGCACCACCACAAGGACCATCCGCTCGCCTTGGGCAAGAGTGCCAGCTCTATCAAAGCTGCTTTCTGCACAGGCTTCCACTTGGATGTGCGTAAGACTGTGCAGTGGTTCCGGAACATGCTGGGCAATGCTTGGGCCCTGGTGGCCCATAAGTATGACTTTAAGCTCAGTCTCCCACCATCTTCTACCTCCTGCAAGCTCAGGTTGGATTACCGCTCAGGCCGCTTTCTGTTAATCAACTTGGTCCTGGGGGTGCAGCGGGAAGATACCTTGGTCTACCTGGTGAGTCAGGCCTCTGAGCAAGAACAGCTCACTAGCGTGGACTGGCCTGAGTCTGTTGCAGCCTGTGAACACTTGTTCCTGAAGCTGGTAGGGCGCTTTGCTCCCGAGAACACATGCCATCTCAAGTGCCTCCAAATCATTTTGAGTCTCTGGGACCACCAGAGCCTTCCCACTGGGGCATCCTGCCCCATCCTTACCTCCTATCACTTCAAAACAGCCCTCATGCACCTGTTGCTACAGCTGCCCCTAGCAGACTGGCAGCATAACAAACTCTCTCAGAGGCTCCAGGACCTCCTCTGGTTTTTGGGCCGTGGTATCCAGCAAAGGTCTCTCCAACATTTCCTCATTGGCAACACCTTCCTGCCCCTGACTATCCCAATCCCTAAGTCATTTCGGGATGCTGAGCCTGTCAATCTCTTCCAACACCTTGTGCTAAATCCTGTGGCACACTCACAGGCAGTGGAGGAATTCCACAACCTTCTAACCCAGGTGAAAACTCTGCCCTGTGCCCCACTGGTTGGAGCACTTTAATATAAAGGCCATTAAAAAAATGGGAGAAGGTATTCTGATTCCTCAGGCTGCAAAAGAGTTTATTTTTCACACCTATCAGCGGTATTATGTGACCTTCACTTTGCCAGTAGGAGCTATAGTAGAGTTAGAGAAGTGAGATGGTTGAGAGGCTGGATGCAGCTTTAAAACCTAAGCTAGGGTGGGGCTGAGGTTTTTTTCTTTGTCTTAACTTTCACCTTGCCCCAAAGACACCCCAGGGAAACAGTTGTTATGGGAGTATCTTGCAGTTTAGCAGCTGAGATCCTAAGAAGTTGTGTTTCTCTATCAACACTGGAAGCAGAAGAGAACCCGAGAATACCTCTGTTCCAGTTTACTCCTTGTATGTGAATGAGTTTCTTTGTGAATTGGTTTTCTTGTTGAACGGTTAGTTTAAATACCATCCAAACTGATGGCGCTTCACTCCATCTCAAATACTGTGAAGGCAACTTCTCATACTGTGAAGGCAACTTCTCATACTTTAGGATCTAATTATTCATACCTTCACTGTTTCAAAATATAACCAACAATGTTTATTTTCCATTTTTTTTGTTGTTGGTTATGGGGCTTGAACTCAGGGCCTGGGTTCTGTCCTTGAGCTCTTTTGCTCAAGGCTAGCACTTTACCAAAGAACATGCCACTTCTTTTGGTTTTCTAGTGGTTAATTGGAGATAAGAGTTTATACAGGCTTTCCTGCCCAGGCTGGTGTTGAGCTGTGATCCTCAGATCTCAGCCTCCTGAGTAGATAGGGTTATAATCATGAGCCACTGGCGCCTGGCTCCATTTTCTTAATTAGTCCTACTTTCATATGACCCAGCTATTTTGGGGCATCTGAGAAAAGTCTCAGTATTCTCCAAATACTTGTTAGCATCGATTCACAAGCATTAAGTCAAAGGATGTCTGTGCCATAATTGAGATAACCAATTTCCTGTAATTCATGAGATAGCCAACAACTGATGACCTGTTTCAGTGCCTAGAAGTATCATTATAAAGCCCTTCATGAGAAAAATCTTTGTGAGGACTGTAGAAAATAGTTACTTTGTTTCTGAGGGGGAGCCCTAGTTTGTTAAATGAAAAGTTTAGCTACCATATGTAGCCATGCGTTTCTGGTAATGCCTTTGAATTCCCTTTTCAAAAATGACAAAGGGATTACTTGAACTATGCTTGTGAAAAATCAGTCATAATAATCCAGGCCCATTGCCAGAGCTGGACCATATAACAGGACTGTAAAGCAGTTCAACTCTTAATTAAGAGTCCTGATTCCAGAGATAGGTATATTTTTCCCTTCTCTCAAAACTTTGAGCACTCTGAGGAGTGTTAAGATAGTTGTGGGTGTGGTTGTTTCTGGAAACATCAGTGTTCCTATATTACCAGGAAGAGCTGCTGAGGAGGAGCTGCTGGCTCTGAATTTGACTTGACCTGGGGATCGGGAGGGGGGTCACATGCCTTTAGGGTTTTTGTAGTAGAACTCACACTTTTCACTCAGGAAAAAAAATGAAGTATTTCATAAAAAAATATTTGGAAATCTTGCTGCACTGAAGCTACTGCTTCTTTCAAGGTGAGAGGCAATGGTTTTATGCTGATGGGCTTTCAGTTTTTAAAATATCCATACATATTTTTTGTTTAGTAAATCGTTTTCTGGCATCTTAATTCCCAATCAATAAAGGAGGTTATTTTCTGTATAAATTGGAATCTTTGTACTAAAACACTGAAGGTAAGTATTCTCAAATGCTTGTTCCCAAGAAGTTCATGTTACCCTGACAGCTCCATCCAGTTTATCCTGGTGTTTCTCAATGTCCCTTAAACCAGTCTTCCCTGTGGTTTCCCAGTGCCAAGGCCAGTATCCATGAAAGAAAAATTCAAAATGTTAAGGAACTTTTAGGCCCATGATGCTCAAACCAAAATAATAACTAAGTCAAAAGATTTTAATGGCTTCAAACAAGCGCTAGAAGTCTGTTCAGGTACAAAGAAGGGGACAGGATTTCTTTTCTAGTAGAAAACATGAAGTTAAGTGTGGGTAGAAGATTACAAAGAGAAGAGTCAGCTTGGGTGGGGCAGAAGGTACAAGAAAGTACAGGAAAAAAAATCAAAACAAGTAGTAATGGAAAGAACAGACCTGCAGTGCTCTGGGAATACTCTCACAAAAGGGAAACCTCTTCAGATAGGAAGTTAACCTTTATTCTGAAACAAAACCTGATGAGCCCCCAGGATGTAACATAGTGTTCTAGTAATGGGAATACTTGGAATTCACTAAGCATTGCCAATGGGGGTTGGCATTGTTCTAACTGCTTTACATCTGACAATTCATTTAATAATCACATGACAGCTTCACCAATCAGATCTTTTATCCTCTCTATTTTACATATAAGGAAACAGGCATAGAAAGGGCATACAGAGCTAATAAATCGGAAAGCCTGTAGAAAGTACTTGTGCCAGCAACTTGTCAGTATAGTCTTTAAACAAGATTTAGGGGTAAAAGTGCTGTGAAAAGCAAAAGGCACTGTATTTTAAGATATGGGATGTATTTGGGGGGGGGCAGAGAGGGGAATTCTAGAAGACAGAAATTGTTGGTTCTTAGCCCAGTATTTAGTAGGTCAAGAATTTCCTATCACATACAAAAATTAAAAGCATTTTCTCAAAGGCCAAAATGAATGCAAAGACATTTCAACTACATGTTGTTCCAGTGACTTGGTGGTTTATATCAGGAATACATTATGACAAGCCAGCTGCCGGCTGGAAGTTCAGAGTAAATTTAAAGACAGACGGTTGCTTGTTCAGGTAGCCAGTTAACTCGATTATTCATCTCCTAAACTAAAGCTATTCCCTCTGTTCAGGGGAAGTAGAATCTGAAGGAGGAGTACAATGTCGAAGTGATGGTTCCAGTATGGCTTTTTTGGAAGCCTAGGAATGGGGAGGGGCCCTACTACTTTTTTACAAACAGGAATTGAGCTTTGAATGCCACTGATATCACTGATAAATCATTCAATCTTTTGGCACTCTCAGTAGCTTAAACTCTGAAACAAAGATAGCATTCAGAACAGGACGTGAAAAACCTGTCTGCACTAGGAATGCCTAGCCCACAGACACTGGAGATGGAGCTGGCTCTGCCTCACTGCACACACGGGAGCCCTGCAGTCAGCCCATTTCTGTCACAGAACATCAGCTAGTGGGTCACTAGCAGCTTTCTGCCAGGGGTTCCAAGTTCTTTAAGGGCTCCCAACTCACTGTCATCTAGTATCCTCCCAATCCTTGTCATTCTTAGTGAAAGCAAACATGGAAGCCTGAAGAGCATACCTGTTCCCACTTTCTTCAAGTGAATTCAACAAGTTAAGTAGGGCCCCAGTGGCTCACACCTGTCATCCTATAAACTTAGGAGGCTGAGATCTGAGGATCAAGGCTCAAATCCCGCCTGGGAAGAAAAGTGTGAAACTCTTCTCCAATAAACTAGCAAAAAACCAGAAGTGGAGGTATGGCTCAACTGGTAGAGTGCCAGGCAGCCTTTTTCCCTTAGCAAAAATTTAAGGGTAAAAGGCCCTGAGTTCAAGCCCCAGTACACATACACCCCCCACCCCCCCAAAAACAGATTAATCTTGGGATCCTAGTATATACTGAGTATACCACATGTTCATAGGGAATTTAATATGTTTCCTAATTCTATATAAAGCTCAGTGAAGAAGATACTGCCATTCTTATTTTATAATGGGGGAGAAAATGAGGTCCAGGGGATTTAACATTTGGAATCCAGGATTTTTAAATTTTTTTATTGTGGTAGGTGGAGAGAAGGCTGAAGGTTGAACCCAGGGCCTCAGTCCAAAATTTAATGTCTTCCCACTTTGCTAATTCAATACAAACTTAAACACTTGTTAGTCTAGCATTAGGGCATGAGAAATCAATGGTAGCAGAGACAGCTTTGTCTTCACAGAGTTGATAGTTTGGAGGGGATAGACATACCAGCACATGTAAAACTGCAATACAGATAAACCTTCACTCAGAACCTTAAGTCAGAATACAGAAACCTTCAGTTAGAAGAGTTGAGTATATCAAAGTGACAGAAGTGGGAACCTGAAAAGCTGGATGGTGAAGATGAAAATGAAGAAGGTCCTAGGTAGAAGAGAGCAGATGTGTAGAGGCCCTCTGGTGGGAGCGAGATGGTGAAAGCAAGTCTGAAAGAAGGCCCAGGCAAATGAAAGGTGGGAAGCAAAAGGAGGCAAGGTACAGATGAGGCTCATCAAGTTATGGGGACCAGACCCCACAAAACCTTGTAGGCTCCTGCAGAAGTCCCCAGGATTCAGCTTTTGGTGCATTAGATAAGAGTTGCCTGATGTGCAGGTTTGGATCGGGAGTGAGATGAACCTGGGGCCATGAGAGATGAAATGATGAACTTGAGTCACACAGCTAATTAAGTAGTAGAGCTGGGGTTAGAGCTCAGGTTTCCTGCCTTCCAAGATTGTTAAAATGAGTCTACAAAGCTGGGCACAGGTGGCTCACACCTGTAATCCTAGCTACTCAGAAGATTGAGATCTGAAGATTGAAGTTCAAAGCCAGCCCAGGCAGGATGGCCCAGAAAAAGCCAGAAGCGGCTCAAGTGGTAGAGTGCTAGCCTGGTGCACAAAGAGGCTCAGGGACAGCACCCAGGCCCTGAGTTCAAGCCCAAAACTGAGGGGAAAAAAGTGAGTCTACAGAAGCAAACCTCTAATGACTTCTTAACTAATTATCAGATGGACACATAGTAAAATTAAATTCTGGAGTAGATTATTGAGGGGTCCTGGCTTGTCTGGAGGGCTACATGAACACAGCTGTGGAGAAGACAGAGAACTATGTAAATGGATAGCTGGAGAATAAGTACAAGGATGCATTTATCTGAGGAAACAATATGTTGTACATCAGTACCCAGTAGAGAAGGATATGAAAACACTCAGGAAGCAGTTCATTTCATATTTAGACTTTTTTTTGTTTTTTTTGGGTCCAGTTGTGGGGCCTGAACTCTGGGCCTGGGCGCTGTCCCTCAGCTCTTCAGCTCAAGGCTAGCGCTCTACCACTTGAGCCACAATGCCACTTCTGCCTTTTTTCTTTTTTGCTTATGTGGTGCTGGGGAATCGAACCCAGGGCCTCATGCATGCAAGCCAAGAACTCTACCTCTGAGCCACCTTCCCAGCACATATTTAGACATTTTTAATGAAATGTGTTTCTATTGTTTTTGTGATATAATTTGTCCAGTTTGATCATCTTTCATGAGTAAGATAGATGTATAAAATTTGACTGAGTTGTAAAGAATTTCTCATTTAAGTTTCATTTTCTTTTATGTGTGCCAATATAGAAAATGCTAAAAGAAAGAAATAATTCTGGGCTGGGAAGGTGGCTCAGTGGTAGAGTGCTTGCCTCACATGCATGAGGACCTGGATTCGATTCCTCAGCACCACATAAACAGAAAAAGCCAGAAGTAGTGTTGTGGCTCAAGTGGTAGAGCACTAGCCTTGAGTTGAAGAGCTGAGGAGCAGCACCCAGGCTGAGTTCAAGCCACATGCCCCCCCAAAAAAAGTCTCCAGGACAATGGAACCTTTGAAGGGTTTAGACTTCAGGGAGGAAGTGGTGGGGTCAAGTAGGAATGACAGACCAGATTTATACTTGACAAACACCATTGTGGGCTCAAGGGGGGAGATCAGACCAACAAGAAGGTGGATGGAAAGGAGAATGGCCTGCATTGAAATGATTAGGAGGCAAAAAAACTGGATAATGGGGTGTGTGTGTGTGTGTGTGTGTATGCACGCACATGCATGCATGTATGCATGTAAGAAACATCCAACTGCTGGATACAGAGTGGGTTTCTGGGTGCCTAGCAGCATTTGTTGAGATGAAGACACTGTAAATTCCTTTTCTTTCCTTTATCCCACTTTTCCTTGTTGGAAAGATATGAAGGTGGTCACTTGGAAAAAATAATGTATTCATGGGCTGGGAATGTGGTAGAGTGCTTGCCTCACATGCATGAAGCCCTGGGTTCAATTCCTCAGTACCACATATTCAGAAAAAGCTGGAAGTGGTGCTGCGGCTCAAGTAGTAGATTATTAGCCTTGAGCAAAAGAAGCTCAAGGCCAAGTTCAAGCCCCAGGACTAGCAAAAAAAAAAAAATAGCATTCCAAAAAGTCAAACCAGGTACTGATGGCTCATGCCTATAATCCTAGCTACTCAGGAGGCTGAGATCTGAGGATGATGGTTCAAAAACCAGCCAGGGCAGGAAAGTCCGTGAGACTCATCTCAATGAACCACCAGAAAACTGGATGTGGCACTGTGGCTCAAGTGGGTAGAGTGCTTGCCTTGAGCTGAAGAGGTCATGAGCAGTTACAGACCCAGAATTCAAACCCCACAACCAAAACAAACAAAAACAAAAAACCACAACACCCCCCCCCAGCTTTTACAACATCTTAATAGTAACAATAAGTTTTTTTTTTTTTTGTCAGTCTTTAGGGGTTGAACTTTGGGCATGGGCACTGTCCTTCAGCTCTTCAGCTCAAGGCTAGCGCCCTACCACTTGAGCCATTGGCTTTTTTCTGCTTATGTGGTGCTGAGGAATCAAACCCAGGGCCTCATGCATGCAAGGCAAGCACTCTACCACTGAGCCACCTTCCCAGCCCCAACAATAAGATTTTAAAAAAGTAATTTTTTTATTTTGGTTGGTCGTGGGGTCTGAATTCTGGGCCTGGGTGCTGTCCTTCAGCTCTTCAGCTCAAAGCTAGTGCTCTACCACTTGAGCCACAGCACCACTTCTGGCTTTTTCTGCTTATGTGGTGCTGAGGAATCAAACCCAGGGCCTCATGCATGCAAGGCAAGCGCTCTACCACTGAGCCACTTTCCCAGCCCTAAAAAGTAAATTTTTAACAAAGGCAAGGCTTTCAGTTGCCAAAACAACTGAAGGAGCACTGCTGTAAATTAGTGGTCGGGTGGAATCAGGGATGCTGAACAGTCCTGCAGTGAGAAGTCCTCCCTTCCCCCATTTAGAATTGCTGCACTGAGTTGAGGCGGGGGTGGGGGGGGTGGGGGGGTAGGCAGCTGGCTCTCATTTATAATCCTAGCTACTTGAGAGGCAGAAATTATGAGGATTGAGATTCCAGCCTAGGGAAAGAACTCCTCTGAATAGAGGGAAGCTGGAGGGGATGGCATGAGTCTGTAATCCCAGCAACTATGGAAAGCCAAAAGTTGGCAGATTGTGGACTTAGGTACTCCAAATGACACTCCTATCTCAAAAATAACCAGGAAAACAACAACAACAAAACAGAGCTAGATACATAGCTCAGCCGTATTCAGCCTTTAAAGCATAGAGCTGACTTCAAATACCATAAGGCCAAAAACTAAGTTTCATTCTGAAATTAAAAGATATTTTAGGGATAGTTAGGTAACTGTCCTGGCCTTCCCTCACATAACACCATTTGTGGGGTCAGGTGTTGTTGAATGGATACAGCATTTTACACTGCTCACTTTTTTTTTTTTTTTTTTTTGTTGCTGTTCTTGGGACTTGAACTCAGGGCCTGAGTGATGTCTTTTAGCTTTTTTTTTAAAAACTTAATTTTATTGTAAAGATGTTTTCAGAGGGATTACAGTTACATATGTAAGATAATGAGTATATTTCTTGTCAAAGACAGTTACCCTCCCTAGTTTTCTCCCACTTTCCCTCCTTTAGCTGTTTTGCTCCAGGCAGGCACTCTCCCACCACTTGAAGCACACCTCCACTTCTTACACCTCCACTTTTTACCATTCATTGGAGATAAGTCTCATGGATGTTCCTGTATAGTCTGGCTTCAAACTTTAATCCTAAATCTCAGCCTCCTGAGTTCCTCAGTAGTTAGTATTGCATACTAACCATAAACTCTAGCATGGAGGTTGGAGGTACTTTTTCCTTTTTTTTTTTTCTTTAAAAGATGGTGATGAAAAGCTGGGCACCAGTGGCTCTTGCCTGTAATCCTAGCTACTCAGGAGATCTGGGGATAGCAGTTTGAAACCAGATTGTGCAGGAAAGTCTGTGAGGCTATTAGCTCCAATTAACTACCAGAAAAGTCAGATGTGGAGCTGTGCTAGAGTGGTAGAGTGCTAGCTCAAAAGCAGCCCAGGGACAGAATCCAGGCCCTGAATTCACACCTCAGGACCAGCACACACATAAAAAAGGTAGTAATGGTTTTCAGAAAGCTTTTCATAAGAATGTGGATAGGAACCTTTATTATTTAAAATATATTTAAAATATATTGTTATGTATATATACATCATATATATTCACTTATACACCATATATATATATATACATACACATATACATCATATATCTTACACATACTATTTTGCATCTGTTCTCCCCCGCTTGGACCACCTCTCATCACGGTGTCAGGACCCTCTCACCTCGGTCCCACATCCATCCATCCTTAGGTCAACTGAGGAAATGAACCTCGTTTCCTCAGTAATTTCCTTCCCCATTAGAAAACAAATTGCAGGAAAGCAAAAGCCCCAGCTCGCCCTGTTCCAGGATGCTCACAAATCAGGTAAGGCTCAGCCAGGGATGGTAAGTGCAGGATGACTTAAAACCTGCTCCACTAGATGCTTCGGTGGCGGATAGAGACATTCTGCGCAGGCGCGAATTTGGCCCCGCCTTCGAGTGACGTTACACAGCCGTTACCGCGCTGTGGCGTCTTGACGCGCGCAATTTAAAACCAGCTCTTGAGCCGCGGAAGGCAAGATGGGTCCCCCAGGCACTGGTGAGCCCGGGTTGGAGGGAGTTGCGGCGTTCAGGTGGAGACTTCGAGTGGTGCTCTGGCTGGATGGCTAGCAGTAGAGCCTGGGAGGGGAGTGCGCGCATGCTCATCTCGGTTCTCGGTGCGCCGGCGGCGGGCAGGCGCGCGTGTGTGGGAGCGCAGGCCGGACCCCGGCCTCAGGGCGGGCGGGAAGGCGCGGCCGGGGGGACGCCCATCAGGATGCGTCTCCTCCGGCGTTTGTTCCGGCTCTCCGAGAGCTCGGATCAGCTCCTCTCGGTACACTTTGCCCGATTTCTGTTCGCAAAGGAAACTTTGTGTTGTTGTTTGGTTTTGTTTTTGCTCTTCTGGAGAACCCCTTAGCTTCGGGGCCATGGAAGCGTCGTGGTCACACGCATTTATTGATAGGAAAGCATTGAGTGGACGTGGGATTTCTGTCCTTTTAAGGGCTGTGTGCTAGCTGGGTTATGGGAAGGCCAGCGCTGCTGTCCCGAGTCTGGCTAAAGAAAAATTCAGGCACGGTTAGTAAAACAGTGACAGTGATAGTAAAGCTTATTCAGAACGGACTACACTTCCAGTAAGCTAAAAGGCCTTTTCCAGGGTGAGAACGACAGCATTAGCCCTTGGGGTTTAAATACTTACTGAGATATTGTCTGTGAGAAAGTTCTAGGTCCAAGTCCAGCCTACAGGATTGACGTCACCTGGTAAGCAAGTGTTCTGAGGTCGATTTACAGAATTATAATGTACAAATGAATATAGGTCCTACTGATCTATGAGTCTACGTTTTTGTTTTATAAATGACCTATGATTCCATGCATTCTTGTCTGTTTGCTTTAGGTTGAAATACTCTTCAATTCTTAGGACTCAAAAACCTCTTATGACATCTATGACTTTGGTGGGATTTTTAAAAAAAATTTAACTTGTTATTATAAAGGTAATGTATAGATGAGTTACCGTGTTGTAAGTCAGGTAATGAGTACCCTTCTTTTTGGACAGTATCACCCCTTCCTTTGCTCTTTCCCAGTTTCCCCCTCCCATTCCTACCCACAAGTTGTATAGTTCATTTCCAACATACTTTCTACTGAGTATGCTGCTGCATTTTATCTTCACATAGGCTGGTCACCTGTGAGTCTCTAAGACCTTGTATTCTCTTCCCAAGGTCACTAATTATGTCTTTCCTTTTTAAGGACTGGAGGCCTTGAAGAAACTCCATTTTAGATTTCCTTTGCATAGCCTCATCTCTTTTGTCTAAGAGCAATCTAACAGTTGGAGAGACAGACATTGCAACAAATAGTTGGAAGGAAGAAGGGAAGACTTCAGTGTTGTGGTTGATGCTAGCAGAGTATGAAGGCTCTTTTAGATTAGGGACTTAGGGAAGAGATTTAAGCAGAGACTTAGGAACATGTTTGAGGCAGAAGCATGTACAAAAATGAGAAGTCAGGAAAGAGCCTGGTTTGGGTAGGACTGAACTAGAACATTGTTATTAAGCTCACTGAATGATGCTAGGTAGGGCCTGTTAGGCCTTACTTGGTAAGACAGGTAGGGCCTGTTAGGCCTTGGTAAGAGGTTTGGAAACTTGAGTTACATTTCAGACATGGTTAAGTTTGAGTTATTGTAAAGATGCTTGGGTGAAGGAATCAGCCAGTTGGGTAAGAGTTTGGCACTCAGGAGTAACATATGGAAGAGAAAAAAATGTACTACTGTATTATCATTATCAGCATAGATTGTAAACCCTTGGGAACTGGTGAGAGTATAGAAAGACCTTGTATTGAGTGTACTCAGGACCAATATTTAAAGGCTGGGTAAAGAAAGATGTGCTGAAAAAACTCAAGAGGGGGATATAGAAGCCAAGTGTGTTTCTAGAAGGAAGGGAGTATCAGCTGTTCTAAATGCTCCTGAATCTCAAGAGAGATGATGCCAGAGAAGTGACCAGATCCTATAACAACATGGAACTTGTAGTTTATGATGACAAGACTGCTTTCTTTCTTTCTCTCTTTCTCTCTTTCTCGCTTTCTCGCTTTCTGTTTCTCTTTTTCTCTTTCTCTCTTTCTCTCTCTTTCTCCCTTCCTTCCTTCCTTCCTTCCTTCCTTCCTTCCTTTCTTTCTTTCTTTCTTTCTTTCTTTCTTTCTTTCTTTCTTTCTTTCTTTCTTTCTTTTCTTTCTTTCTTTCTTTCTTTTTCTTTCTTTCTCTTTCGTCATGGGGCTTGAACTCTTAGCCTGAGCACTGTTCCTCAGCTGTTCAGCTCAAGGCTAGCACTCTACTACTTGAGCTACAGCGCCATTTCCGGTTTTCTGGTGGTTTATTGGAGATAAGAGTTTCACGGACTTTCCTGCCCTGGCTGGCTTTGAACCATGATCCTCAGATCTCAGCCTCCTGAGTAGCTAGGATTACAGGTGTGAGCCACCGGCACCTGGCTAAAGACTGTTTTCTTGAAGTAGTAAAGATGAAAACCAGATACAAGGGATTGAAAAATAGTGGGAGACAAAAGGAGATACAAGGAAATATTTTGAGCTCAGTAACATCTGTTAAGAGAATAAATGCATTGTTAAAGGCAAAGGTGGAAAGATTTAAAGGATTAAAACATGCCTGTAATTCTCAACTTTAGTTCCTTTGACAAGTTCCTCTTTCAGTGCTTCCCATTTTTGTTAGTCTCTAAAGATCCAGTTCCTTTCCTTAACTTGCAGTGCCCACAGCTACACAGTCTCAAGTCCTCTTGATTTTTTTTTTTTCTCTAAAAATGTCTCTTGGCTAGGAAGGTGGCTCAGTGGTAGAGTGCTTGTCTTGCATGCATGAGGCCTTGGGTTCAATTCCTTAGCACCACATAAACAGAAAAAGCCAGAAGTGGTACTATGGCTCAAGTGGTAGAGCGCTAGCCTTGAGCTGAAGAACAGAGGGACAGTGCCCAGGCCCAGAGTTCAAGTCCCATGACCGACAAAAAAAAAAGTCTCGTCCTATTTTGTCAATTTTTTGTTCATTTTGGCTTCAAGTGAGTTATGTTGTTAACTACACACTTAAACTTGTAGGGAGCTATTAGGGGATTATGCAGGGTCCTTACGTGTGTTCCTGTTTATCCCCATTTCCCTTTCCTTCCCTTCATATAGTCAGTCATTTAGTGGTGCTAGGGATCAAACCTGGGCCTGGTGCATACTAGGAAAGCTCTATACCACTGGGCTATATCCCCAGTCTTACTTTGTAAATGTGTTCCTATGAAGTATGTCATATTGTATATGCATATATTTTTTCTTTGTATCATCAATTACAAACAAACTCAGGTTTGTGCTTTTCTTTTTTTTTTTTTTTTAATTTTTTTTATTGTAGAGATACTATACAGAGGGTTACAGTTACATGAGTGAGGTAATGAGTACACTTCCACTTCCTCTTGAACATTGTTACCCCCTCCATTGTTTTCCCCCTACCATCCCCTCCCTCCCTCCCTTCCCCAAGGTTCTTTTTTTTTTTTTTTTTTTTGATCGTGATTAAGTGATTACTTAATTTCCGGAAATTCACAGTATTGTGGAATAATGATGCTCATTTAAAGTCACAAGTTCATTCTAACTTTCCTGGAGCAAATTGTCTATCACAGTCTGTAATATATAACGGTGCTCATATGTTATATACCATATATGTGATCAGCAGCATGGGGATATTTAGTAGTGGTTCAACCAGATGAGTGGGAGTTCTTTGTTTCTTAAGTCCTGTTAGTTTTGTCATATCACCTAACATTTTGGATTCATCATCCACTTATCAGGGAGACCATGTACTGTTTGTCTCTTCGTTCTTGGCTTACCTCGCTCAACATGATTCCTTCTAGCTCCATCCATTTCCCTGCAAATGCCATTATTTTGTCATTTCTAATGGCTGCATAATATTCCATTGTGTATAGATACCACAATTTTTGGATCCATTCATCTGTGGTGGGGCATCTAGGTTGTTTCCATATCCTAGCTATTGCGAACAGTGCTGCAATAAACATGGAGGTGCACGTGTCCTTGTATATTGGTTCCTGTTGTTCAGGGTAGATGCCTAGAAGTGGTATGACTGGGTCGTAAGGGAGGTCAATCTTTAGCTTTCTAAGGACCCTCCAGACTGCTTTCCAAAGTGGTTGTATGAGTGTACATTCCCACCAGCAGTGTAATAGCGTTCCTCGTTCTCCACATCCCCTCCAGCATTTGTCGTTGGCTGATTTGTGGATGTGGGACATTCTGACTGGGGTAAGGTGGTATCTCAGGGTTGTCTTTATTTGCATTTCCTTCACCACCAGGGATGATGAACATTTCCTCATGTGTTTCTTTGCCATTTTTATTTCTTCATTTGAGAAGTCCCTCTTTAGTTCCCTTGCCCATTTAGTAATTGGTGTGTTGGGTTTGGGAGGGATTAGTTTCTTGAGTTCCCTGTATATACAGGATGTTAACCCCTTGTCTGATATATTGCTGGTAAATATTTTTTCCCAATTAGTTGGTTGTCTTTCTAGCTTGGTTGCGATAGCTTTATCTGTGCAGAAGCTTTTTATTTTAAGGTAGTCCCATTTGTCGAGTCTCTCTCCAATTTGTTGTGACCCTGGGACTCTGTTCAGGAAGTTCCTTCCTGTGCCTATTAGTTCAAGTGTCTCTCCTACTCTGTCCTGCAGTAGTTTCAGAGATTCAGGTTTAATGTTAAGGTCTTTAATCCATTTTGAGTTGATGTTGGTGCATGGTGATAGGCTGGGGTCCACTTTTAGTTTTCTGCATGTGGCTGCCCAGTTTTCCCAGCACCAGCGGTTGAAGAGGCTGTGTTTCTTCCATTGTATGTCTTTGGCTCCTTTGTCGAATATCAGCTGGCTGTAGGCCTGTGGATTTATTTCTGGATCTTCTATTCTGTTCCATTGGTCTTCGGGTCTGTTTTTGTGCCAGTACCATGCTGTCTTTGTTATTATAGCTCTGTAGTAGAGTTTGAAGTTCGGCATGGATAGCCCTCCCATATTGTCTTTATCCCCTAGAATTGTTTTGGCTATTCTAGGTCTTTTGTTGTTCCATATGAATTTTTGGACTGTTTTCTGTATTTCAGTGATGTACGTCATTGGGATTTTAATAGGAATTGCGTTGAATTTGTATATTAGTTTTGGAAGTATTACCATCTTTACTATATTAAGTCGGCCTATCCAGGAGCATGGGAGGTCTTTCCATTTCCTAGTGTCTTCTGCAATTTCTTTCTTTAACTTTTTATAGTTCTCATTAAATAGTTCTTTTACATCTTTGGTTAGGTTAATTCCTAAATATTTTATTTTTCGGGAGGTTATTGTGAATGGGGTTGCTCCCTTTATTTCCCTCTCTTCCTGTACATTATCAGTGTATAGGAAGGCAACTGATTTTTGTGGGTTTATTTTGTATCCTGCTATTTTGCCAAAGTGATTTATGATTTCTAAGAGTTTGGGGATGGAGTTTTTGGGATCGTGGAGGTATAGTATCATGTCGTCTGCAAAAAGGGATAGTTTAACTTCTTCTTTTCCTATGAGGATAGGTTTGTGCTTTTCTTTTTAAATTTTTTCTTATACTGTTAAGAATCAAACTCAGAGCCTTGTGCTCTACCACTTAACAGGTTTGAGTTCTTCCATTTAAAATTTCTCCAGCTAGTAACTGATAGAGGGAGGTTTAAAGCAAGGTTTTCTGATTCTTTTTATCTGTCGTGGGGCTTGAACTCTGGGCCTGGGCACTGTCCCTCAGCTCTTCAGCTCAAGGCTAGCACTCTACCACTTGAGCTACAGTGCCACTTCTAGTTTTCTGGTGGTTGCTTTGAGATAAGAATGACATTCCTGGGCTGGGAAGGTGGCTCAGTGGTAGAGCGCTTGCCTTGCAAGCCTGAGGCCCTGGGTTCGATTCCTCAGCACCATATAAGCAAAAAGAAAAAAGCCGGAAGTGGCGCTGTGGCTCAAGTGGTAGAGCGCTAGCCTTGAGCTGAAGAGCTGAGGGACAGTGCCCAGGCCCAGAGTTCAGGCCCCACAACCGGACCCCAAAAAAAAAAAAAAAAAAAAAAAAGAATGACATTCCTGCCCAGGCTGGCTTTGAACTTGGATCCTCAGATCTCAGCCTCCTGAGTAGCTAGGATTATAGGCGTGAGCCACCGGTGCCCAGCTTTCTGATTCTTAAATTTGGAAACTTTCACCCTTGGAAAGTTTTCTGAGTTCATCTCCTAGGGATCTTTGTTTCTTTTCCAATCACTGTAAGTTATAGGTAGTCACTATGATAATTAAACCTTGGGTCTTGTCACTAACAGTAGTTGAACCACTCTGTACTTCAATTTTAAGTATCCTTCAATTTTAAGTATACTTCAATTTAAGTATCCTTCTCAATAGCAGCCTGTCTTTCCAGCTCACTTTTTTTTTGGGGGGGGTGGTACCTGGGTGCTGTCACTGAGCTTTTTTTGTTCAAGGCTAGTAGTGCTTTACTACTTAAGCCACACCCTACTTCTGGCTTTTTGAGGGTTAATTGTAGATAAGGTTCTAATAAACTTTCTTGCCAGGCTGACTCTAAACTGTGATCCTCAGGTCTCAGTCTCTTCAGTAGCTCGGGTTATAGGCATGAGCTACCAATGCCTAGCAACTTACTTCCTCTTAAAGGCTGACTAAAGCAATCTTCTGTTCCAGCAGACCTGTATTCTATCCTTGATGACTATTTCAGACCTTCCTTTCTCTCCTTCAATCTGGAATACTTTCTCTTCAACCTTCCTTGTAGCTGCTGAGTTTTTTTGTTCTTACTTGCTTCCTATTTTAAATGAAAATAGAATATGACAAGTTCCTACTGTCCTGCTCCCATACCTGCATCCAGCCTGTGTATTCTACCTTACTTCCAGTTGATGGGGATTGTTTCCTTGTGTTCTTAATACGGGCAGTCCTGTATTTTAAGCAAGTAAGTAATGTTTGGAGTACATTGCTCAGTACCTCTGTGTGTGTGTTTGTGTGTGTGTGTGTGTGTGTGTGTGTGTGTGTGTGTGTGTGTGTGTGTGTGTGTGTGTGTGTGTCTTATGTAATCCTGCCACAGCCTCCCAAGTGCTAAGATTACAGATACACACTAGTTTGGTAACTTTTGTATGACCTCTATTGTAATCTGTATAATGCCTTACCATAAGATGTCCAGAAACTGTAAATATGTTACTTTCCATAGTGAAAGGGATTTTGCAGATATGAAATTTAGGGTCTTGAGATGAGATAATGATCTTGGACCATCTGAGTAGAACCAGTGGTCCTTATAAGTGGTAGGTGGGTCAGTCAGAGAAGATGTGATTAGAGGAACGAAAGGTTGAATTGATAAGAGGAAGTAACCAGGAGCCAAGAAATGAAGGCAGCTGCTAAAAGCTTTTTGGAAAAGACATGGAAACATTTTCCTCTAAATCTTCCAAAAAGTGTGCTACCTTGCTAACATCTTGGTTTGAGACTTGTAACTTCCAGACTTTCAAGAAAAAAATAAGTTTTTTTTAAAATCTTTTTTTTTTGTTTGTTTGTTAGTCGTGGGGCCTGAACTCTGGGCCTGGGCACTGTCCCTCAGCTCTTCAGCTCACCACTTCCGGCCTTTTCTGCTTATGTGGTACTGAGGAATCGAATCCAGGGCCTCATGCATGCAAGGCAAGCACTCTACCACTGAGCCACCTTCCAGCCCCAAAATGTGTGTTGTTTTACACTATTAAATTTGAAGTAATTTGTTACAGCAGGATTTTTCATGTTAAAAATTGATTTCTTGCTCTCCCAACTCCTTTAATCATAGCTCCTTCCTCCCTTTCATAGCAAAAGTCTTTGAAAACCTGATCTGAGTTTCCTGTCTCTACTTCCTGTTGTTCCATCCTCTCAGGCTATTCCAATTTGACTTTCCCCTCCACTGCTATAGGAAAACTATATATGTGAAGATCTCCAGTAACCTCTAGGTTGTAGATCCAGTGGTCAGTTCTCAGTCATTATCTAATTTGATCTGTCACCTACAATAGACATTGCTTACTCATGCACTATCCTCCCTTACAGTACCTTCTTTATCTGGTACTAATTAATTTGTCTACATACTTATGCTGGTACAGGGGCTATTTTCATTTCTTTTTTAGTCTGTTCTTATCATGACAGGTAGGGGGATTCTTCGTTTTTTTAAAACTTGAGATAAGGGTCCCACTAATTTTTTGCTCTTGTGGCCTCAAACCATAATGTTCTCAGTGTGCTCCTGAAAGCACTGGGATTGCAGACATGAGCCACTGCACTTGACATTTTGGTTTCTTTTAATTCACAAGATTTTTTCCCCCTGTGGTAAGATTAGAGTTCAAACCTTTTTTCCTTTTTTTTTTTTTGATGCCAGAACTGGGTTGAACTCATGGCTTTCTCATTTGCCTTTCTTGCTCACAAGTGGTATTCTTACTACTTGAGCCTTACCTCTAGTTTGACTTTTTACAAGTAAATTGGATGTGGAGTTTCACAGACTTTTCTGCCCTGGCTGGCTTGAAACCATGATCCTCAAAGTCTTAGCTTCCTGAGTAGCTAGGATTGCAGGCATGAGCCACTGGCACCTAGCTTGACATTGACATTTTTTTTGTACTGGTCCTGGGGCTTGAACTTAGTGCTTGGTCACTATCCACTGTCCTTGAGCTTTTTTGCTCAAGGCTGGTAGGGCGGCTCTACCACTTGAGCCACAGCTGCACTTCCAGCTTTTTGGGGGGGTTAATTAGAGATATAATTGGAGTCTCATGGACTTTCCTGCCCAGGCTGGCTCTGAACCATGATCCTCAAATCTCAGCCTCTTGAGTAGCTAGGATGTTGGGCATGAGCCACCGACATTGGGTTGATTTGTGTGTGTGTGTGTGTGTGTGTGTGTGTGTATGGGGGTGGGGGTGGGAGTGTGGGAGTGCATGTGTGCTAGTGTATGCCTGTGTTAGGGCTTGAATTTAGAGCCTGGCCACTGCCTCTGAGCTTTTTTGTTCAAGGTTAACACTTTACTACTTGAGCCACTACTCCACTTCTGGCATTTTGGTAGTTAATTGGAGAAGAGTGCCACGGACTTTCCTACCCGTCTGACTTTGAACCTTGATCTCATTTCAGCTTCCTGAATAGCTAGGATTATAGGAATGAGCTACTGATGTCTGGCAACATTGACTTTAAAGAGACTGAGCCAGTTATGTAGTCTACTGCCCCCAATCTAGGGTTGTCTCAGTGTTTCTTTGTAGTATCATTCAATTTATTAATCTCTTGTATTTATTACAAACTGGAAGTTTTAAAGTATTGGTTAAATTTAAACATTTTTACCCAAAATATTTCCTGGATGATGCTAAAACTTGTATCTTATCAGAGTATGAGTAAGTTTTATGTCTCATTTTTAGTGTGGCTACATTTGGCTACTTGCTTAATGTGCTAACTGCTAAATCTAACTGTAAAAAGCTTTTTTTTTTTTTTTTTTTGGTTTTGCAATTAGCAAGTAATCTGTGGGTAGTTCTTTGGAATACTGTATTTATTTTGTATACTTGTGATATTTATTCTCTGCCTTCCCACTAGACATGGAGGAGCAGAGATCTGAATATGACCTGTTCAATTAGAGCCATACTTCATGCTTGCTCAACATCTGTGTCTCCCTTGTCTGACACTATGGGTGACAGGTTTCCATTGTCCTATTGATTTGTGGGTTTATTAGGGACAGCAGTTTCATCTTATCCTTCTTATGCCCACACAGTGATGGGATCAAACCTAGGGCCTGGCACGTGCAAGGCAAGTGCTCTACCACTGTACTACACTGTCTGTACTGTCTTTTTCATCTTTCTATCTTGTTGGGTTCTTGCATTCACAGTATCTTCCAAGTGGCTATTTATTTTATCACCTTTGCTCCATCCTCACCCAAGAAACCCAAACTCTAGAAGGTCTAACATTATGTATTAGAAAAAGAGAAGATCTCATTAGGGAACAAAGCAGTGAGCCTCCACCCAGTACCAGGCCTAAATCCCTTTAGATTCAGGAAATGTTCAGTTGAATGTTTCTTAAGCAAGTGTTGTATTCTTTTGCTGCCAGCCACAATGAATAATTCTTCAGAGACACGTGGACACCCCCACAGTTCCTCCTCACCTTCAGAACGGATGTTCTCAATGCCAATGGCTAGGAAGGCCCCTCTGAGTACATCTGGCACCCCAGTCCTTGAAGACTTTCCTCAGAATGATGATGAAAAGGAGCGAATGCAGCGGAGGCGCTCCAGGGTCTTTGACCTGCAGTTCAGCACAGACTCACCTCGTCTGTTAGCCTCCCCTTCCAACAGGTGAGTGAATCTCTGGACTGGCTTTCTTTTGCGTTTGTGGGCCCTGGCATACTATTCTTATATATTCTGGTGCTGGTTTTTGAAAAGTTCTCATATTGTGGATTCTTGCTAGAGTTTTTGTTTTTGCTGTCCATTTAGGAGTACTGATATTTCTACTACCATCTCTAAATTCACAAACACACAGATTACAGAGCATTACTCCACCTGTATCAAACTATCTACTGAAAATGTGAGTATTTGCTGGTTTATTTAAGATTTTTACATCTGTTTTTTAAGAGACAGATTCTTGCTGTGTAGTTCAGTTGGCCTTGATCTCAAGATCCTCCTGCCTTCGAGGCTCCCAAGTTGCTGGGATTTTGGGCATGAACCACTGCCCAGCTAGAATCAGGGGAAATTTAGCTTTCTTGATTCTGTGGAGGGTGTTTGATAATTATTTTACTCTCCAGTGTTGCTTCTTAATGCTGATGTACTTCAGTGTGGTTTTGCAGCATTTTCTCAAAACTCCTTATAGGTAGCCGCTACCTACAGTATATCTAGAGAGGGTAAATGGCATAAATTTTGGAGCCAGCTTGACTTAGAGCTCTGTCTCTTCCATTTATAAGCCAGACGACTGGAAAAATCACTCACCTTCCTGCCACAGGCTCCTCCTCTGTAAAGTGAGAATAAGGATAGTAACTGTTTCATAGATCATTCTGAGAATGATTGAGCCCCTTCCTGCACAGTACTTAGAGCAGAGCCACTGCACAGTGGGCACTCAGGAACTGTGTGTTTTTACTCTTTAGACTCTAAGAGAGGAAGATAAACATGTAGGTTTGGCTTTGTTGCCTAGTGTTGGTAGGAATTTAGATCAGTGGTAAAACTTGAGTATTCAGAATAGCATTATTTTCAAGAGTCTAAACTAAATAACCTTTCTACAATTTTCTGTTTTCAGAAAATCACCACCAAGAATGCTTTTGGGTTGCACTTGATTGATTTTATGTCAGAGATTCTTAAACAAAAGGACACGGAACCAACTAACTTTAAAGTAAGAAGGATATGCACTTTCTCTTACAATTGATCTAATATTAATTATTTCTAATGCTTAGCATAAAACAATGAAATTCTGCAAATACTTTCCCCATTGCAATAGTTATTTTACTTTCTTTAACAGATGAAATGCAGAGAAGACAGATATGTTTATCCCATTAGTCTTAAGGGCATCTGTTACTTTTTTTCCTTGGGACAAATAAACATTTTATGAAACTTGCTAGATTTTGCTTATTTAGCACTGCATTTTTTTCTGCCTATTCATGAATATAGCTCTACTTGTTTGACTAGGTGGCTGCTGGCACCCTGGATGCCAGCACCAAGATCTATGCTGTGCGTGTGGATGCTGTCCATGCTGATGTGTACAGAGTCCTTGGGGGACTGGGCAAAGATGCACCAACCCTTGATGAAGTAGAGGACCATGGTGCAGGTATGGGTTGGAATCTGGATTTAAGGGGCTTATTTTAATGTATTTCCAAATAGTAATTTGGGTGACATATTGGAGTGAAGTCATAAGAAATCAGTTATATCATTTTATTAAATCATTCAGAAGAATATATAGTTTATATAAGAAAATCACAGAAATCTTGCCTACTTGATTATATAGAGAAATCATGGTTAATAATAATTGCTAAATCATAATTAATGATCATAGATAATTTCTTTTTCCCTCTGTCCTTCTCCCCCCCTCCTCCCCTTTGAGAGGATTTCACATGTTTAAATTCTGGTCACTCCTTATGGTTTTGAAGTACTTGAATTAGTAAAATCAGTCACTTGCTTCTGAGCAGTTCTTGCGGTACACAGTCTTATTCTTCATTGTAGATGGAAGTGCTACTGAAACAGGAACAACCAAAAAGGCCCCAAAACCAAAGAAGAAGCATTCATACAAAACCATCGAGCAGAATGTAAACAACCTCAATGTCTCTGAAGCAGAGAGAAAGTGTGAGGTGAGGAAGGGTATGCATACTGTGGTCTGTCTAATTCAGGTTTTCAGGAGCTGAGATTTAGCAAGGCTAAGCCTGCCTTGCTGGTCTGTGCTTGTTCAAGCCTCAGGAAGTAAGCTACTCATCTGGTTTCTCTGACTATCAATTCCTTAGCTTTATAATGATTAAAAGAGATTGATAATTACAGAGAAATCTGATGCTCAAACATTTAACTTTATTTTCAAGTATATGTAGCAGTGGTGATAATAATGTTTATTGTACTCACTCTGGGAACCATATGCTTTTGTGAGCCAGACTGTGTTAACTCTCATAGTCCTCACAGCATCCTTGTTACTTTAATAAAAAGGAAACTAAAGCACAAAACTATTAAGTAACATGCTCGAGATAATATGTCTAGTATAAAAGCTAGTATTTGAAGCGAAATGGTCTCTCAAACAGCCTATTATCTAGCAGGTCCTAAGAAATATACTTAAAGAATGCTTATTAAGGGGACTGGAAATATGGCTTAGTGGTAGAGTGCTTGCCTAGCATGCATGAAGTCCTGGGTTAAATTCCTTAGTACCACATAAACAGAAAAAGCCAGAAGTGGCTCTGTGGCTCAAGTGGTAGAGTGCTAGCCTTGAGTAAAAGAAGCTCAGGGACAGTGCCTAGGCCCTGAGTTCAAGCCCCAGGACTGGCAAACAAAACAAAACAAAAACCCAAATAAATATAAATAAACAAATAGAATGCTTGTTAAAGAATTAACAAGCATTGCTCGTTTAAAGCAAATGGTGTTCTAATTTTATTTTCTTAATTTTGCTTCTAAAAATACTGTTTTTAGGGGCTGGGAATGTAGCTTAGTGGTAGAGTGCTTGCAGGCATGCATGAAGTCCTGGGTTCAATTCCTCAGCACCACATAAACAGAAAAAGCCAGAAGAGGCACTGTGACTCAAGTTATATAGAGTGCTAGCCTTGAGCAAAAGAAGGTCAGGACAATGCTTAGGCCCTGAGTTCAAGCCCCAGGACTGGCAAAATGATGGTTTTTAGCTGGGTGTGCTGGTGGCTCACGCCTGTAATCCTAGCTACTCAGTAGGCTGAGATCTGAGGATCACAGTTCAAAGCCAACCCAGGCAGGAAAGTCCATGAGACTCTTCTCTCCAATTAACCACCAGAAAACAGGAAGTGGCGCTGTGGCTCAAGTGATATAGTGCTCACCTTGGGCTGAAGAGCTGAGGGACAGCACCCAGGCCCAGACCGAAGGGGGAAATACATATATATATATAATGTAGTTTTTAACTGGGTAAGGTGGCACACTAGAAATCCTAGCTACTTGGGAGACTGAGATTGGTATAATCACAGTTCAAGGTTAGGCCAGACACAATAAGTTCCCAAGACCCCATCTTAACCAATCAAAAAGCTAGGCATGGTGGTATCTACCTGTCATCCCAGCTCCTTGGGAAGTGTAAATAGGAGGACTGGTTCAGCCTGGCCCAGGTGAAAACCAAGACTCTATTAACAAAATACAGAAAGCAGAAAGGCTGGGGTATGGCTCAAGTGGTAGAGTGCCTGCCTGGCCTGCATAAGGCCCTGAGTTCAAACTCCAATACCAATAAAAATAGCAAATAAGCCAAGTATCAGTGGCTCATGCCTATAATTGTAGCTACTCAGGAGGCTGAGATCTGAGGATCGAGGTTCAAGACCAACCTGGGCAGGAAAGTCTGTGAGACTCTTAGCCAGAAGCAGAGCTGTGGCTCAAGTGGTAGAGTGTTATTCTGAGCAAAGGAAGCTCAGGAACAGCATCTAGGCCATGAGTACAAGCCTCAGGACTAACACACACATACAAAAGCAAATAAACTAATGTTTTTAGTGCTGGGTTTGTA
This sequence comes from Dipodomys merriami, assembly GCF_024711535.1. NCBI lineage: Eukaryota > Metazoa > Chordata > Mammalia > Rodentia > Heteromyidae > Dipodomys > Dipodomys merriami. Next base: position 391,613 of record NW_027206513.1, on the reverse strand, counting down.
ACTTAACATGTGTGAAATTCTGGGGGTATAAAAGAAATTGAGAGTTGAGTGCTGTGACTTATGCCTATAATCCTAGCTACTTGGAAAGCTGAGATTGGGAGGATTGTGGTTTGAGTCCAGCCCAGGCAGAAAAATGTTTAAAAGATGCATTCTCAATCAAGATTTGGGTATAGTGGTCATACCTTTTAGCTATGACAAGAAGCCTAAAATAGGTGGATCACAGTTCAGGCACTTTCCCAGGCAAGAAGTAAGATCTTGTTGGTAAATTCTAACCAAACTGGTAGTAAAGCCAAAATTCCCCAGCAGGACAAAGTGGAGAAGAGAATAGGGAGATTGGGAGGATTGTGGTTTGAGTCCAGCCCAGGCAGAAAAATGTTTAAAAGATGCATTCTCAATCAAGATTTGGGTATAGTGGTCATGCCTTTTAGCTATTACAAGAAGCCTAAAATAGGTGGATCACAGTTCAGGCACTTGCCCAGGCAAGAAGTAAGATCTTGTTGGTAAATTCTAACCAAACTGGTAGTAAAGCCAAAATTCCCCAGCAGGACAAAGTGGAGAAGAGAATAGGTGGGTTGGGAGCTAAAAGACAGTAGCTTAATTGGTACACAAATAAGTCCCTTGACTCTGTGTGTGTGTGTGTGTGTGTGTGTGTGTGTGTGTGTGTGTGTGTGTGTGTGTGTGTGTGTGTGTGTGTGTGTGTGTGTGTGTGTGTGTGTGTGTGTGTGTGTGTGTGTGTGTGTGTGTGTGTAGATAGGTAAGTAGGTAGGTAGGTAGATAGATGATAGATAGATATAGAGTGCACTGTTATGTAAAACATCCATTGGGGAATTTATAAAACAACACAGGGATTAATATTACTATTCTTTCACCATCCTTGTAGATTTGAATTTTTTCATAAGAATTAGAAAAACAAATGTTCAAATGGGAGGAGAGAGAAAGGAATGAAGACACTGAAATAGGTCATTGTCTAGAAGACTTGCTACAGTTTGGGGTAACAGATAGCAAAAATGAAAGTAAGGTTGAGTAAGAACTAGCAGCATGGGGCTGGGAAGATGGCTCAGTGGTAGAGCGCTTGCCTTGCATGCTCGAGGCCCTGGGTTCAATTCCTCAGCACCACATAAGCAAAAAAGAAAAAAAGCCAGAAGTGGCGCTGTAGCTCAAGTGGTAGAGTGCTAGCCTTGAGCTGAAGAGCTGAGGGACAACGCCCAGGCCCAGAGTTCAGGCCCCACGACCGGACCCCCCCCCCAAAAAAAAAAACTAGCAGCATATTTCATTGATTACAACAGATTTGTGGAGATGATATCGTTGATGGCTGCAGAAGAGAGGAGGGAGCTACTGGCCAGTGATTGAAGGCTATTGAGAAGCAGCAGCCACTACAGAAGGCTGAGGGGGAAGTATACCCTGGAGAGTTCATGCTTGAGCTCTATCAGGGCCACTCAGACTGATACATTGCCCTTCCTTCTTCTGGGCCTCCCCAGATTTTGTCCTATTTTTCCTTGAAATGAAATACTAAGGAATAAGACTTTGTCAGGTAGGTTTGAGGTTTAGAGAACCACAAATTATGATACTCAATTTTTTCCTTCTCCTAACACCTCCAGTTTCACTCCCTGAGAGTGATATTGTCCCCTTGGGAATGCATGAGTTAGAGCAAGCAGGTAGAAAGAACCTTCAGAAAAGAAATGGGCAGACTAGGGAATTGTAATGGTAACTGACTGACTGTGGCTAAAGGACCCTGATGGGGGTGGGGGTAGGTGGGATGGGGGGGTAAGGGGAGTGGGTAATGTCAGATCCTGGAAGTAGAAGATGGCATATCATCTGAATGAGAATGTCAACTGACTAGATTGTAGTCTGGGCAATGCAGAACTGATGTGTCTGAGGGTCTTTTTTAAAGTCAAATAGAGGGCAGTAATATCAGTCCCAGTGGTCTCAAAACAAATAATGGTGAGGGTGGGGAAGTAGGACCCTGCTGGGTTCACTCTAGTGGTGGAGTAGAGCAGGTCTGGACTACTCTGAGCTGCTTGGTGTCCCCAGTCTATAAAGGAGTTGCATAGGCTGGGAGAAGCCAGAAGAAGGTGGGGTTACTGAAGACTAGGCTGGTAGAGAGAGGTAGCAAATGAGAGAGAGAGAGAGAGAGAGAGAGAGAGAGAGAGAGAGAGAGAGAGAGAGAGAGAGAGAGAGAGAGTGATTTTCCTATTGGATGTGCACGATGGTAAAGGTAGATGGTATAAGTTCATGTCCTGGTCCCTTGTGTTAGCTGCGTCACCTGGGAAAAGAGTCTGTGTCTCTGCTTACTGTAAAAACAGGTGAAGCTGACCTCCTCCACATTGAGTTTGTGTTAGTGGGTCAGTTAATGTCAAGAGGCTTTATATATGATGATATGCTAAACACATTTGAAGTGATATTATTGGTTTTAGGGATCCATTGTCTGGGAAGTGTTTCTAGATGGAGGTATAAGCAAAAGTCACAGAGTAAGAAAGTTCTGGTTCTTTGAGGGGCTGGAAAGTACATGTTTACCTAGAGACAAGGATTTACTTAAAAATTTATTAGTCTTTCCCATACAGTCTGTTGTCTGCCCAGTCCCTTGACTGACACTTCTTTACTGTGAATCTTTGACTCAAAAGGTTTCATTTATCTAAACTGTGCTGTCAGCGATAATTCATTTTTCCATTGATTTACTCTGGAATCTAACTCTGATCTGCTTGAAAGAACCACTGTCCTCACACTGGTATAATTCTAGACAGTAGTGAAGAAATAATTGGGTGTGGTGGTTCACATCTTTAATCTTAGCTACTTGGGAGGCAGAGATGGGAAGATCTAGATTCAATAACAGCTCAGAAAAGAAGTTATTAGCAAGATCCTATCTCATAAAAACAAAAACAAGCCAGGGCTGGCAATTGGTTTAGAGCACCTGCCTAGCAAAGTTGGGGCCCTGAGTTCAAACCCCAGTACCACCCCTCCTTTTAAAACCAAGCCAGGCTTCGGACTACATACTGTAGAGGCAAAGGAGGAAGATAGCTGTCGTAAGTCTGACCTAGACAAAAGTGCAAAGACCCTACCTATTTTATATGTAGCTACTTAGAGAAAACAATTTGTAGAAGAAGACCAGGAAACAGATACCATTCAGGTGTATTGTAAATAAATAAGATGGATAAGGTATACACTCTTCACAGTGATTGTCTTCTTGGAAAAGAAATGTTTATCCATCTGACCCCTTATGTGGGATTTTACATCATGGATTAGAAAGCCTTTCCCCTTTTTGATCATGTGCAGGCCCAGGGATACACCTGCACAAGAGCAAGATCTAGTGCATGAGTTTGCATTTCCTCTGCTTCCTGCCCTAATTCCTTGGTTCCCTCTCTTTTTTTTTGGGTCCGGTCGTGGGGCCTGAACTCTGGGCCTGGGTGCTGTCCCTCAGCTCTTCAGCTCAAGGCTAGCGCTCTACCACTTGAGCCACAGCGCCACTTCCGGCTTTTTTCTTTTTTCTTATGTGGTGCTGAGGAATCGAACCCAGGGCCTTGAGCATGCAAGGCAAATGCTCTACCACTGAGCCACCTTCCCAGCCCCCCTCTCTTTTTGTACTCAGGTTGATCCCATGTTTCAGAAGACTGCAGCTTCATTTGATGAATGTAGCACAGCAGGAGTATTTCTCTCCACCCTTCACTGCCAGGACTACAGGAGCGAGCTACTTTTTCCTTCTGATGTCCAGATCCTCTCCACTGAAGAACCTCCTGCATTACCAGATTTAGGTTCAGTAGAAATGACAGATTTAAAAGGTAAGTTCAACTATGCTTTTTGTCAGAGCATTTTCTTTTTTTTTTGGTCTTTTTTTTGTTATGAGGCTTGAACTCAGAGCCTGGGTGCTGTCCCTGAGCTCTTTTGCTCAAAGGTAGTGCTCTACTACTTTGAGCACAGCTCTACTTCTGGTTTTCTGGTGGTTAATTGGATGTAAGAGTCTCACAGACTTTCCTGCCTGGGCTGTCTTTAAACTTCGTTCCTCAGATCTCAGCTTCCTGAGTAGCTAGGATTACAGGCGTGAGCCACAATAGCTTGGCTTTTTCTTCTTTTTTGTCAGTTGTGGGACTTGAACTCTGTGCCTGGGCTCTGTCCCTCAGCTCTTCAGCTCAAGGCTAGTGCTCTACCACTTGAGCCATAGCACCACTTCTAGTGGTTTATTGGAGGTAAGAGTTTCATGGACTTTTCTGTCTTTGAACCTGGATCCTCAGATCTCAGCCTCCTGAGTAGCTAGGATTACAGGCTGAGCCACTGGGCACTCGGGTTTTTCTTTTCTTTTCCTTTTTTATGATAGAGTCTTATTTATGTAGCCCAGATTAGCCTCAAACCCAACATTCTCCTGGCTTATCCTGTAATGTTGGGATTATAAATGTGCTCCACCCACCACATATAGCTTTAGGTTGCTTGTGTGTGTGTGTGTGCGCGCATACGTACTCATGCACATCCTCATGTATGTGTGCACCAACAGCAGAATGCTTGGGTGCTTTCCCTTAGCTTTTGTGCTCCAGGCTGGTGTTCTTCCACTGGAGCCACACCTCTACTTCTAGCTTTTGCATGGTGAGTTTTGCTTGGGCTGGCTTTGAACCATAATCCTCAGATTTTAGTCTCTTGAGTAGCCAGGATTACAGGCTGAGCCACTGGCACTCGGCTTTTTCTTTTCTTTTCTTTGAGCCACTGGTATCTAGTTTAGGTCACTTCTTCAAATCACCCAAAAGTTTCCTCTGGAATACCAATAGGAAGTACCTAGCAACCCTCTCACAGCTTTTCCTTTGCTAATCATTGCCTCTTGGTTCTATGGCCTATGTATCTCAGGTATCCATTGGTCAGCTCTCACGATCATAGTCAAGCTCTCCTTGACTTGGTAAGTTTGGATTTTGGAATGAGGCTTAAAGAGACCTCCATCCAGAGAGGTGTTTTTGTTGTTGTTGTTGGTTGTAGCTTGAACTCAGGGCCTGGTTGCTGTCCTGGAGCTTTTTTGCTCAAGTCGAGTGCTCTACCACTTTGAGTCATAGTGCCACTTCCCATTTTCTGGTGGTTAATTGTAGCTAAGAGTCTCATGGACATTCCTTCTCAGGCTGGCTTCAAACTATGATCCTCAGATCTCAGCCTCCTGACTAACTAAGATTACAGGCCTGAGCCACTGGTACCTGGCTTAAGGCCTTGTTTTTACTTGTTCTCAAGCTAAGGGGTCTTAAGGATAAGTGGGTACAATGAATTGTTTTCAAACACTTGCAGAAGTTAAGAACCAACCTGTTCCACTGTCAGTCTGTTATGCTAAATTGCTAAATATTTAACAACCTCCAAATTCTTCACCTTGGCCCAGGGGATCTTTGGAGGATGTTGTGATGGGAAACAGATGGTATGAAGACCAGGCATATGCAGTATGATACCTGGGTATGCCTGTGAATCCCCTATGTGTTGAATGAAGTTGGTCGCCCCCCTTTGGACAGGGTCAAACAGATGTTAATGGCATCTGTTTCGACCTAAATTTGTGCTAGCAGTCTGTTTTTCAAATTCATGCCCTTCCTTGGGGCTCTGATCCTGTGAGGTAGGTCATTTGGAGTTTGTTTTCTTTGGGAGTAAAAATAAGTACCATTATATGCGTATGTACTGCATATGCTTTTAAGAGGAAGTGTTTTTGGATTCCCAACTATCATGTAAGATACAAGGTTTATTTCAGAATCAAATGTCTGCTTTAGATTTTCCCTCCAGCGTTTTACTAACTCTGGGAATGATGGTGTGTAACCTGACTCCAGTGTGATGTGTACCTGTGCATTTGCTTGCTTCCCTGGAACAGTCTGGCCCACAGAAGTTGATGGCCAGCCAGTGTTACTGTTCCAGCTTCCGCTGGAAAACAGTGAGGAGACTGTCCCTCTTGTCCCTGTTATGCCCCCTCATGTCATTCTAGAGGAATATACTTGACCCACCTCTAATCTCTTTGGTTTTGCTGTCCCTCCAGCACCCTTGCAGCAGTGTGTGGAAGATCGCCAACTCTGCCCTTCCTTGGCTGGGTTCCAGTTTACTAAATGGGACAGTGAAACACATAATGAGGTGTGGTCAACTTTTGGACTTACAAGGGCTCAGGGAATTCCTCCAGTGGTTCGTGGTTTCAGTTAGATAGCCTAATATTAGTTATACCCAGTGGGAACCAAAACTGGCCTTGTTTTTACTTAGTTATGGGAACAGAAAATATTTCCTTTGGCACTTCTATAAGGATAAAAATCCTACGTGGGTCAGGGTGGTGTTCTGAACCTAAGAAGAACCATCTTAGGACTGAATGGATTCTGAGGTCAGTTTTATGTTCCTTCTTCTATTTCCCTATGGCAGGGCTGCCCTGCCATTCATTAATGGACATTTTTTGTCAGACTTTCTCTTGAGTGTGGTTATCCAAGTCGCCTCTGGTCTCAGGCTGCTGTCAAGCTCAAAGCATTTCCTGCTCTTGGGGGTTAAGTCTCTTGGCACATAGTTTCCTGAGAAATTGTCATGTGTAAAGCCTTCCTCTGTGTATTTTTAGCAAGGCCCCTTTAACCTACTAACTACAACTTCCAAAAGAAATGATCACCATGGAAAACTGGTTTTTCCAAACATACAATTAATGAATACAGATTCCTGTTTCATGGTTTACAAAATGTGCCTAACACAATACAGCCTCATCCTGTTCTGCACAACGTAAACTTCCTCAGTGACTGCTCTCGTGAGTGCAATGGTTCTGAGAGCTGGGGGGCAGGGAGAGATGGCACAGGGTAAAAAAAAGCTAGAAACTGGAATGTGAACTGGGTGAGCTGGGCAATTGAAGGAATGAGAACTAGAGAATCTTCTTTTGTTCCTCTAGTCTGTGTCAGCTCTCGTTGACAAGTTTAAGAAGAATGATCAGGTATTTGACATGGATGCTGAGGTTGAAGAGAATGATGACAGGGACTTCCTGGATGGACACCAGGAGGATGACTTTTACGCCAGTGATGAACAAGACCATTCCGCAGCTGGGGATAGTGAAGAAATCCAGAGCTGGAAAAAGCCCGGCCAGGTCCAAAGCTTCCAGTAAGTCTCTCAGGGTCCCAGGAAGTTTTCAGAGGTATTTTCCTTTTTTTTTTTTTTTGCCAGTCCTGGGGGTTGAACTCAGGGCCTGGGCTCTGTCCCTGAGCTTCTTTTGCTCAAGGCTAGTACTCTACCACTTGAGCCAGAGAGCCACTTGCGGCTTTTTCTGTTTTTGTGGTACTGAGGAATCGAACCTAGGGCTTCATGCATCCTAGGCAAGCACTGTACCACTAAGACACATTCCCAGCCATTTTTCATGAATTCTAAACAGGTCTGCTGCGGCTATGTGATTTCAGCTCTGGTTGGCTGGGCTATGTGTCACATATACCTCAGATGAACCCCATATCTTATTCACAGTGGAGTCAAATCTGACTTTGTATGTTGGCTAAGCCACCTTGGTGACCGGGGTTTATAAGGATTAGAATCATAAAGTACTGAATAAACTACTATAGAGTACTATGAAGTACTGAATAAACTACTATCTCATAGCTACCTCACTGTGATGGTGGTTATCACATACATTTTCATAGAGTGTTCCCATCACATAATCTGTGTACGCTCACTTTGTGCCATATCCTTGAGTATCAGTGACCGAAACTGGCCTGTTGAATACTGCTTACAGAAAAAAGTGGTGACTTCCTAAAAGGTAAGCAGTGAGTAGAGGTGGGCATTACTGGGTGACCAGATAGGTTGACTTCAAATTACTGTGAGCCAGGCACTAGTAGATACCTTTAATCCCAGCTACTTAGGATGCTGAGATGGAGAATTGAGGTTTGAAGATAGGCAGAAAAGTGTGAAAGACTTTGTCTCTAATTAACCAGCACACACAGAGAAAGCAATCTCATTTTGGAAATATTTAAGAAGCATCTTTTTGGGGGATGTACTGGGGTTTGAGCTCAGCATCTCACTTGTTTTCGGCTGGCTTGCTCAGCTGACACTCGACCACTTTTTTTTTTCCATTTAGTATGCAGTGATTGTATAACAGGAGTTTCATTGTGACATTTCCACATGTGTATCATTCTTCCTGAAAACAGCTTCAACAGGTTTCATTTTTCTATTTTCATACATACAAACAACTACTTCTACATATTCATCCTCATTCATCTTCCTTGTTAGCCCAACCCTTTCTTGCTGATTCACCCATCCTGTGGGCTGTTTTACTTTATTGTAAAAAATTTTTTCTAATGTATATTAATTGCACCAAGGTATTTCACCATGGTATTTCAGACATTCTGTGATGAACTCTTTAAATCACATTTTCACATGTCAGAGAAGAACCTGTGACATCAGGGAGGTGACATCCGAGGGAGTTTTAATAACAGGGTTTCAGCACCTCCCATATTGTTTCAGATAAAGTTTTTCTTTTTTTTTTTTTTTTCTTTTTTTTGGTAATACTGGAGTTTGAATGCAGGACTTTGTACTTGTTAGGCAGATGCTCTATTTCTTTAGTTATTTAGTTCTTCAGTTTCTCAAAAACCATCTTTATTCCCCAGGCCTTTCTGGATGGAAATCTTTTGCAATTTTCTCATGGCTGGGATGATATGTACATGTCACTATACTCAGCTTTTTATTTACTGAAAAAGGTTTCTTGAGGTGTTTTTTTTTATTTTTTTTGTTTTTTAATTGGTCCAAGGTTTAAACTCAGGGCTTTGAGCTCACTTTGGCTTGAGTGCTCAGCTGGTATGCTACCATTTGAGCCATGTATCAATCCAGCTTTTTGCTGACTGTTTTGGAGATAGTGTCTTGAGAACTTTTCTGCCCTTAATGATATTAAACCATGATCTTCCAGCTCTCAGCCTCTTGAATAGGTAAGGTTACAGGTTTGAGATGCTAGTACCTGACTTGGGTCTCTAATTTTTTTGGCCCTGGCTGATCCTGAATATTCCATCCAATATCTAGTTCCCAAGTAACTAGGATTATTGCCATGAGCCACCACACCTATCCCTGGATGACAACATTTTGACATGTTCACAGGTCAGAAGTAGAGCTCTTTGCATATCTTTCTTCCTACAGCACTGGGAGTGGGGCAATTTGTTCTCTGCTGACATTTCTATAGCACTGTACATTTTTAGAAGTTGTTGGCCATGGTTAAAAGTCCTAGGCAGTGGTTGGAGCATATAGCCCAGCCCACTCTGTTTGCAAGAATAAAGCACTCTGCTGGACTGGCTAATGCACTTGGTGCTAGCTGGGAGTAGACCTTTAGTTTGCTTGTGTTAGTACAAGGGACCAAGCTGGGGCTGAAGTAGAGGGGCCCTGTGATATGAGGAAAGGAGATAAAGAGATAGCAGAGAGCGAGGAAAGAAGGGAGGGAGGGAGGGATAGTGTCTCTATAATGGTAGCAGTGTGGGGGTAGTGGAGAAATTTGGAGGAGCAGCCTTGAAATATGAAGAGACTGTAGTTTCTGTTATAGAGTGATAGAATCAGCTTTATACAGGGTAACTTTCACACAGCAGTATGAAGGAATTGGGTTCAGGAAACCTGTTAGGCCTCTGCATAGCCCTGAGTTACGCTTTTAGGAAAGGACCTGGGTACTTCATACCTTTGCCTATAAATGCCCAGCCTCTAAAATTTTAACAGAATGTCCATGGGATTAAGAGGATCTTCTCTGTGTGTGTGTGTGTGTGTGTGTGTGTGTGTGTGTGTGTGTGTGTGTGTGTGTGTGTGTGTGTGTGTGTGTGTGTGTGTGTGTGTGTGTGTGTGTGTGTGTGTGTGTGTGTGTGTGTGTGTGTGTGTGTGTGTGTGTGTGTGTGTGTGTGTGTGTGTGTGTGTGTGTGTGTGTGTTTTGGTCAGTCATAGGGCTTGATCTCTAGGCCTGGGCACTGTCCCTGAGCTCTTCAGCTCAAGGCTAACTCTCAACCACTTGAACCACAGTATCACTTCTGGCCTTTTCTGTTTATGTGGTGTAAGGAATCGAACCCAGGGCCTTATGTATGTGAGGCAAGCACTCTACCACTGAGCCACCTTCCCAGCCCTAAGAGGATCTTCTTTCTTTATTAAGAGTTCATGTTACAGTATGTTTGTTACCTAACAATGAAGGCCAACCACCAGCTTCCATGACACAGAACATATTTTACAGACCAAAAAAGAAATTGTGTAGGGCTGAGAAGCACCACATAAAGTGGTGCTGTGGCACAAGTGATAGAGCACCAGCCTTGAGCTGAAGAGCTGAGGGACAGTGCCCAGGCCCAAAGTTCAAGCCCCACGACTGACCAAAAAAAAAAAAATTTGTGTGTGCGTGTGCATGCGTGTGTGTGTGTGTGTGTGTGTGTGTGTGTGTGTGTGTGTGTGTGTGTGTGTGTGTGTGTTCCCAGTCCTGGGGCTTGAACTCAGGGCCTGGGCACTGTCCCTGAGCTTCTTTTGCTTAAGGTTAGCACTCTACCAATTGAGCCACAGTGTCACTTCCAGCCTTTTCTGTTTATGTGGTGCTGAGGAATCAAACCCAGGGCTTCATGCATGCTAGGCAAGCACTCTATCACTAAGCCACATTCCCGGCCCCATTTTTTTTCATTTTTATTTTTTAGTGTATTTTATTTTTTAAAATACCCAAATGCCTCTTCATATGTATATAAAACAGGATACATACTGAAATGAAATTCAAAGATATGGAAACAAAGGACTTTTTTTTCTTAAAGTGTTATTTTTTTGTGTGTGTGTGGGTACAGATATGAGGGAGGGAATGGAAAAGAATGAGGGAACAGATGATACTATGTAAAAGGAAATGTACTTATTACCTGGCATATGTAAAGGTAATCTGGCTGTATATCACTTCTAAAACAACAATAAAATAAGTTAGAAAAAATTTTAATTACATGATAAATATGCAACTGGATTTATTTTTTGTTTTATTATTTTCTTTTTGTTGTTGTTGGTTGTGGGGCTTGACCTCAGGGCCTGGGTGCTGTCTTTGAGCTTTTTCGCTCAAGACTAGCATTCTACCACTCTACCACTTTGAGGCACAGTGACACTTTTTTTTTTTTTTTTTTGGTCCGGTCCTGGGGCCTGAACTCTGGGCCTGGGTGCTGTTCCTCAGCTCTTCAGCTCAAGGCTAGTGCTCTACCACTTGAGCCACAGCGCCACTTCTGGCTTTTTTCTTTTTGCTTATGTGGTGCTAAGGAATCGAACCCAGGGCCTCAGGCATGCAAGGCAAGCTCTCTACCACTGAGCCACCTTCCCAGCCCCCAACAGTGACACTTTTAAAAAAAAAATTTGTTTTTTTTTTGGTTGGTCATGGGGCTTGAACTCTGGGCCTGGGTGCTGTCCCTCAGCTCTTCAGCTCAAGGCTAGCATTCTACTACTTGAGCCACAGCACCACTTTTAATTTTCTGAGTGGTTTATTGGAGGTAAGAGTCTCATGAACTTTCCTGCCGGGCTGGCTTTGAACCACGATCCTCAGATCTCAGCCTCCTGAATAACTAGGATTACAGGTATGAGTCACCAGTGCCCAGTTTTTTAAAATGTTTTTTAGTGGGCTGGGAAGGTGGCTCAGTGGTAGAGTGCTTGCCTTGCATGCATGAGGCCCTGGGTTCAATTCCCAAGTACCACATAAGCAAAAAGAAAAAAGTCAGAAGTGGCGCTATGGCTCAACTGGTAGAGCGCTAGCTTTGAGCTGAAAAGCTGAGGGACAGTGCCCAGGCCCAGAGTTCAGGCCCCATGACCGGACCCAAAAAAAAAAAAAATAAATAAATAAAATAAAATGTTTTTTAGTATTCTGTAGAGAAAACCTAAGTTCCCTTTTTGCTTTTTTAATCTTACTCTAGTCTATCAGGCCAGTCATATGTATGATTCAGTGCAGGTCCTCAGTTACTTCCTGACTGGTCTCCTCACTGCTGTTCCCTTCAGAAGCATGTTAACATGCTTCCCAGCATTGTCCAGTCCTTGCAGGAAGGTGAAAACTCAAACCAAACTGCCATGCTGACAGATCATGAACAGCAGAAGGAATATGGATGACAGATTAGGAAAGTGTTCCCAAAGCTTTTGGGGAACTGAGTGTTTAAATTTGATTAACATCTTCTCAGTCTAATAGAAACTACAGAATTGTCTGCTGGAGACTTCATTTTGGAGGAGTAATGAAGACAGAATAAAGAGTTGTCAACTGAGTGGCAAGAAACCTTGTATGTAGAAAGATCCCAAGGCTGGGATTCAGAAAATTGTCTAGCTTCAAATTCTGGCATTTTAGTATCAGTGTAGTCTTACATAAAAACTTAATTTCTTTTTTTTTTTTTCCTAGTCCTGGGGATTGAACTCTGGCCCTGGGTACTGTCCCTGAGCTTCTTTTACTCAAGGTTAGTGCCCTACCACTTGAGTCACAGTGCTCCTTCCAGCTTTTTCTGAATAGTTTATTGGAGATGAGAATCTCTCAGACTTTCCTGCTCAGGCTGACTTCAAACCATGATCCTCAGATGTCAACCTCCTGAGTTGCTAGGATTACAGGCATAAACTACCTGCACCTGGCTTAAAAACTTAATTTCTAAGGGAGCTGAATGTGGTGTTTCATGCATATAATTCCAGTTGTTTGGGAAGTAGAAGTGAGGATTGGGGGCTGGGAACGTGGCTTAGTGATAGAGTGCATGCATGAAGCCCTGGGTTCGATTCCTCAGTACCACATACACAGAAAAAGCCAGAAGTAGCACTGTGGCTCAAGAGGTAGAGTGCTATCCTTGAGCAAAAGAAGCTCAGGGACAGAGCCTAGTCCCTGAGTTTAAGCCCTAGAACTGGCCAAAAGATAGGATTGCAGTTCAGGTCCATCCTAGCAAAAAATTAGACCCTATCTCAAAAACAAGTCAGGCATGAAAGTCCATACTTGTAATCACAGCAACATGGGAGGCAGAAGGGATAGGAGGATCTTGGTTCAAGGCAAAAAGTATTCAGACTTCATCTGAAAATAAACTGAAGCAAAAAGGGCTGAGGTGTAACTCAAGTGATAGAGCACCTGCCTAACAAGTACAAAGGCCTGAGTACAAATCTAGTTCTGCAAGAAAAAAGAAGAAACTTAATATTTCAGAAGAAAAGAAATATAAGTATATACAAACACCTTATTTTCTCTCTAACTTTATTACCAAGTGAGAACATTGGCATTTTACAAAGTATGTATGAACGTGTTATAAAACTAAGAAGCAAAATCACTGGAAAAGTAAAAACTAGGGGATTGTTAGTGAAAGACTTATATTGGAGTTACTTTAGAAATGCTGTTCCTTCTATGGAATGGGGATTAGATACTAGGTCCAGTGACATCATAGTATCTTTACATGTAAATATGAACAAATGATTTTATATGCATTACAGGAAAGAAATGATTTCCCTTGGAGATGGAGACATCGGGACTATGTGTCCCTTTCTATCAATGAAACCTGGAGAGTATTCCTATTTCAGTCCCAGGACCATGAAGATGTGGGCTGGTCCAGATCATTGGCGATTTAGGCCTCGACACAAGCGTATGTACTTCCAGATGGAACTTTTAAGAGAATATGTCAGGTATTGTAGCTGACCAGCCTGCCAGTCAGCCGAGGAAAGGAAGTGCCATTCACTGTCCATTTACACCTCCGTACAAGCTGAAGAAACACAAATGAGCCAGCCTCCATTTTGGCCAGTTTGTCTGGCCTGGTATGAAGGGTCAGTTAAAATTGACCTACTGAGTTGGGTGCTAGTGGCTCACACCTATCCTAGCTACTCAAGAGGCTGAGATCTGAGGATCTGTATTCAAAACCAGCGTGGGCAGGAAAATCCATGAGTCTTGTATCTTCATTTAGCCACCAGAAAACCAGAAGTGGAGCTGTGGCTCAAAATGGTAGAGCACTACTAGCCTTGTGTAAAAAAGCTCAGGACAGTGCCCAGACCCTTAGTTGAAGCCTCATGACCAACAACAACAACAACAACAAATTGACCTATTGAAAAGAGTAAATAACCTTAGAGTCAGGAGTATGGGGATCCCATGATTTCACACTGCTTCTTAATGTCAGCATGTCTTCCAACAGTGGGAGTGCCCATCGGTCTTAGATGACCCAGGAGTCAGTGCACACTGAAGCACAGCAGCCCTTAAAAGGTGTCCTAGCCTTACATGCTTGGCTGTTGTAAGGCTCAGTTGTAAATGCTGCCTTGTAGTTAATGAGGCTGTCAATAGATTCTATGAAATAAGGAAGTGGCTTGGGCCATGTTTTGAGGTGAACAGCATTGTCATTTGTGTTCATTTCTGCAGAAGAATCTACGTCCCTATCAGAAAATAAAAAGAAGAGTACAAAGAAAGACTTTGAAATTAACTTTGATGATGATGTTGACTTTGATGTGTATTTTCGAAAAACAAAGGTTTGTATTTAATTATTAGCAGCTGTGATTTCTTATGTACTTCTCTTTTAGAAGGATTTTAGAAAAGTGGTGCTGTAGTTCAAAGTAAGAGTACTAGAAAGTCATTGTATTTTTAATTGTAATTTGAACAAATGGATAATTAATTTTAATAAATGGATAATCTCATTCTCCCTCATTCCCTGAAAGGACCACTGAAAAATAGTCTCAGACTCTGTAGCAGGAATAATGAGAATAATGACTTGAAAAATAATACACAGGCGCAGGGCGCTAGTGGCTCACGCCTGTAATCCTAGTTACTCAGGAGGCTGAGATCTGAGGATCGCAGTTCAAAGCCAGCCCGGGAAGGAGAGACCGTGAGACTCCTATCTCCAATAAACCACCAGAAAACCGGAAATGGCTCTGTAGTTCAAGTGGTAGAGCGCTCGCCTTGAGCTGAAGAGCTGAGGGACAGCGCCCAGGCCCAGAGTTCAAGCCCCACGACCGGCAAAAAGAAAAAAAAAAAAGAAAGAAAAGAAAAATAATACACAGGACCATGACATCTCAGATGGTAGACTACTGTTGCCCAAATCCTTCCTGAAATCTTTTAATATAAAGAAAAGACAGTTAGGACATTATTAATACAAATGCTTTTTAAATTTTGCTTTTAATGAATAGGCTGCTACTGTTTTGACCAAGACAACTTTAGAGAACCAGAATTGGAAAGCTACCACCCTTCCTACAGATTTCCACTATGAGATTGATACTCTTGTCCAGCTTCATCTCAAACCAGGCATAAGGGTAAGATGGCTCCTCAGGTCCTGTAAGTTGCTCTTGTTATAGTATCTATTGATGGTGTGTGGAGTATCAACTGGCGGATAGATAATGTGACTGCCAAGTTGTACCTCTAAAAAAAGGAGAGAACCTGAGGAGGGATATATCTATTAATGTGATAAGATTAGTCAGTTTTTCATCATTGTGACAAATACCTGAATAGAACTATTTAAAAGGGAAAGGATTATGTTGGCTTAAGGTTTCAAAAGTTTATAGTCTCCAGTCAGCTGGCTCCATTGTTTCTGGGCAGAACATCAAGATGAATGGTACCATGGAGCATAGCTGTTTATCTCATGGAGGCCAGGAAACAGGAAGGCAGAGATAAGAAAGGGAGAGGGCAAGAAAGACTCTGAAAAGACACTCTTTCAGTGTCCTGCTTCTCCAACCAGGTCCTACTTTATACAGTTCTACCATCTCCCAATGGACTATTTTAATTCTATCAGTGCATTAAATCATTTAAAGTTCAGTTCTAATGATCTAGTTATAGGCATACCCAGAGGTGTACTTTACTAATAGACATCTAGATCAATCAGGTTGATGGTTAACATTAACCATCATGGTAATTTGCATATTCAGAGGTAAAAGTGGTAGAAGAAAATTATTTTGCCAGGTATTGGTGGCTCATGCCTGTAATCCTAGCTACTCAGGAGGCTGAGATCTGAGGATCACGGTTCAAAGCCAGTCTGGGTAGGAAAGTCCATGAGATTCTTATCTCCCATAAACTACTAGAAAACTGAAAGTTGGACAGTGGCTCAAGTGGTAGAGCGCTGGCCTTGAGCTGAAGAGCTGAGGAACAGCATTTAGGCCCAAAATTCAAGCCCCATGATTGACCAAAAAAAGAAAGAAAATTATTTCACTCTAAAGTCTTGTGTTTTAATTTTTCTGTTTTTTTTCTTCATAGTATTCCTTTATTTATACTGAGGTTTGAACTCAGGGTCTTATGCTTTCTGGGCAAGCTCTCTAGCACTTGAACTATACCTCCTGCCTTTTTGGCTTTGGAATAGAGTTTATGTTTATGCCTCAATCCTACTTATGCTTCCTGTATAGTTGGGATGAAAGATGGCACAACCATTCCCATCTTTTTATTGGTTGGGTTGGGAGTCTCTGAAACTCTTTGCCCTTGCTGTCCTCAAACCACTATTCTACCAGTCTCCACCTCCCAGTTAGGATTACATAATAGTCACTGTACCCGTCTCCTAATTAGAAACTCATAATTGTATAGCATAAGCTTCTGTTGTCCTTGGGATTAAGTTTCACTGTGTGAAGCCAAATAGTCAGGCTTCTACAGAACTACATCAGTAAGTGGACTAATAAGCACTGAAAGTTTGGCTCGAGATAAGCTAGCAAATGCCCAGAGGAGAGTGTTAGAAATGGAGAGGGACTTAGAAGTTGTGTCATAGAGGGAACAGTAGAAAAAAGTTAGGAAACCCTGTTACCTTAACACAATAATCATTTTTTGTCTAATACTATTTTTAAAAAAAATTTTTGTCTGTGTGTCTTGAACTCTGGGTCTGAGCTCTTCAGCTCAAGGCTAGCACTCTACCTCTTGAGCCACAGTGCCACTTCCATTTTCTGGTGATTAAGTGAAGATAAGAGTCTCATGAACATTCCTGCCTAGGCTGGCTTTGAACCATGATCCTCAGATCTCAGCCACCTGAATAGCTAGGATTACAGGCATGAGCCACCGGTGCCCAGCTCCTAATACTATTTTTTGATTTGTATTACAAAAACATCAGGAGTTTTGAAGCCAGGCACCAGTGGCTAACCCCTGTAATTCTAGCTATTCAGGAGGCTGAGATCTGGAGGGTCAAGGTTTGAAGCCAATCTAAGTAGAAATGTCCAGGAGACTTGATCTCCAAGTTAACAAAATGCCAGACTAGAGCTGTGGCTTAGGTAGAATATCAGCCAAGCAAAGCAATTGAGAGGCCCTGAGTTCACACTCTAGTACTGCCTCCAACAACCCCTCAACTCCCACCCAAACATTGTGAGTTTTGGAGTTGAAGTATGGGACTGTATTCGAATAGTCAAGGTAGTCCTGTAAATGAATATACTTCTGACCACATTTTCCCTTCTTTAGAGACACATTCCAGATAAAAATCACAGGCTGTAAGACCTGCAAATATTTGAGTAGCTGTGGTCACCAAGTACTTCCAAAAGAGAAAGCACAACTCTGTAAGGCTCTGGGAGACAGATGGAGGACCCCTGGATGTAATTAGGGAAAAAAAAGTTGGATGCTTCTCCCTGTTGCCCTGTAAGGAACAGTGTCTCTTCGTGTGAGGAGTCAGGCTGCCTGTAAATTAGGATGATAGGCTTTCTGTCAGAATTGTTCAAGGGCGCTGGAAAGGTGGTTCAGTGGTAGAGTGCTTGCCTTGCATGCATGAGGCCCTGGGTTCGATTCCTCAGCACCACATAAACAAAGTCAGAAGTGGCGCTGTGGCTCAAGTGGTAGAGTGCTAGCCTTCAGCTGAAGAGCTGAGGGACAGTGCCCAAGCCCAGAGTTCAGGCCCCAGGACCAACAACAACAACAACAACAAAAGTATTGTTCAAGTACAACAAGATGACTTGCAGAAAGCTGTAGACATACATAGGCAAGGATTCACAACTTTAGTTTTATTTTTAGTAAAGGACTTTTTTCTTCAACTAAAACTCTGTAGAAGACACAATTGCAAATCAGAAGTGGAGGTGCTCTGGTTGATTTGATTGAGTACAGGCTTTTCCCCCTGCTGCCCTAGGCCTGCTATAGGAAGTTGAGATTTGGTCAGGTTAGAAACCTTCCAGGGGGGGCTGGGAAGGTGGCTCAGTGGTAGAGTGCTTGCCTTGCATGCATGAGGCTCTGGGTTCGATTCCTCAGCACCACATAAGCAGAAAAAGCTGGAAGTGGGGCTGACACTCAAGTGGTAGAGTACTAGCCTTCAGCTGAAGATCTGAGGGACAGCACCCAGGCCCAGAGTTCAGGCCCCATGACCGACCAAAAAAAAAAAAAGAAACCTTCCAGGGTTATTTAGCTTTAGAATAAATAGCTGGAGGAGATTAAGCATAAGAATCAAGCTTGATTCTTATGTTGTATTCTTGTGCTAAATCAACTCCTCTGAACATTTAAAATGAATTTCAGGAAATGGAAATATGAGGTTTTATCGATGGTGGTGGTAGTGGTTTGTTGTTGTTGTTTTTTTTTTTAGGAGGGCAAAGAAAGGAAGGGTGAATAAATGCAGTCATGATATTCAGTATACACTGTGGAAAATTAACAGTGCAACTTGTGAACAGGGCAGGTGGGAGGAAACTGGGGGAAAGCAAAGGAAGGAGTGACATTGTCTAAAAAAGAAATGTACTGCAAGGAGGCTGAGATCTGAGGATCATGGTTTGAAGTCAGCCCCGACTGGAAAGTTTGTGAGACCTATCTCCATCAGAAAATCAGAAGTGGTGCTGTGGCTGGAAGTGATAGAGTGCTAGCCTTGAGCAAAAGAACTTAGGGACAGTGCTGAGATCCAGAGTTCAAGCCCCATGACCAACAACAACAACAAAAAGAAATGTACTCTTTACCTGACTTATGAAATGGTAACTCCTATGTACAATAACTTTTTTTGGTAGTTTATTTTAATAGCAAACTTACAGAAACAGCACAGAAGACAAACAACATTAAAAACATGTACAATATCTTTTTTTAAGCCACATACCCAGCCCTACAATATCTTTTTTCTTTTTCAAATTTTTTATTGTGATTAAGTGGTTACATAATTTCCCAAATTTCACAGTATTGTGGAATAGTGATGCTCAGTTAAAGTCACAAACACATTCTAACTTTCCTGGAGCAAATTATTGAGCAAATTGTCTATCACGGTCTATAACATTTATGAGTTCTATGAACTTTGCGATATAGTTATTTCTTCCACATTGGATGGTATGTACATTTCTTTTGTTTTGCATAGCATCAGCTGTTCCCTCTTTTTCACTTGTTCCCTCCCTCCCATCGCTGCCATTAAATTGCTTAGTTCATTTTGGCCAATGTCCTGTGCAGCTAATGGGTCCCGCTGTTGTATGTTTTTCCCCCGATTCCCTCTAGTTCTGTGTCATCTTCCTGGTTCCCTACTGGTGTACACATACATACCATACATGTGATCAGCAGCATGGGGTTATTTAGTAGTGATTTGACCAGATGAGTTTTTTTTTGGGTCCGGTCGTGGGGCCTGAACTCTGGGCCTGGGCGCTGTCCCTCAGCTCTTCAGTTCAAGGCTAGCGCTCTACCACTTGTGCCACAGTGCCACTTCCGGCTTTTTTCTTTTTGCTTATGTGGTGCTGAGGAATCGAACCCAGGGCCTCATGCATGCAAGGTAAGCTCTCTACCACTGAGCCACCTTCCCAGCCCCTCTTTTGTTTTTTAAGTTTGTTTGTTAATTTTGTCGTAACACCTAACATTTTGGATTTAACATCCACTTATCAGGGAGACCATGTACCGTTTGTCTCTTTGCTCTTGGCTTACCTTGCTCAACATGATTTCTTCTAGCTCCATCCATTTCCCTGCAAATGTCATTATTTTGCCATTTCTAATGGCTGCATAATATTCCATTGTGTATAGATACCACAATTTTTGGATCCATTCATCTGTGGTGGGACATCTGGGTTGTTTCCATATCCTGGCTATTGTGAACAATGCTGTAATAAACATGGAGGTACCTGCATGTGTCCTTGTATACTGGTTCCTGTTGTTCAGGATAGATTCCTAGAAGTGGTATAACTAGGGCAGAAGGGAGGTCAATATTTAACTTTCTGAGGACCCTCCAGACTACTTTCCAAAGTGGTTGTATAAGTGTACATTCCCACCAGCAGTGTAATAGGGTTCCTCTTTCTACACATCCCCTCCAGCATTTGTCGTTGGCTGACTTGAGGATGTGGGATATTCTGACTGGGATAAGGTGGTATCTCAGGGTTGTCTTTATTTGTATTTCCTTCACAAACAGGGATGGTGAACATTTCCTCATGTGTTTCTTTGCCATTTTTATCTTTTCATCTGAGAAGTCTCTTTAGTTCCCTTGCCCATTTAGTACCTACAATATCTTAATTACAATAAAATTATATTAAAAAAAATCAAGCTTCATTTCTCCAGCCTCATTCAATAGCTGCTTATCTAAAAGTTGCTTTTTGCAATTTTTCTTTCATGTTTTCTAGGTTCTTAAGATGGCCCAAGGCCAGAAGGCAGAGACTGAGCATTATGAAGACATTGAAGACTATGATTACAACAACCCTAATGACACCTCCAACTTTTGCCCTGGACTACAGGTAAAGAGGAGTAAGAGTTCTATCATTTCTTCTAAGTAGATGATGTTTTCTTCCATTTTTCATCTCATCTACAATATGGCAGAGGATTATGGGAATTTTGAATCTAATGGGGATTTTCTGGCTGCTAGTTGTGCTTCAGTGCAGGATACTAAACAAAACTTAGGAAACATTCAGCTCTGGCTTGACTTACACACCCTGTATGCAGCAAGTCTAGACTCTAGACTTATCTAGAGTCTAGCCTGTCCTATGCAGCACTAATCCTGACTGTTTTGTGATTTCAGAGGAATATGCAAGGAATTCTCTTCCTGCTATAAGGAGCTAATATTTTGGCTAAATGACAAACAAATAGACGTGATGGTGATGTGATCTAGTAGAGACCAGGCTTCTAGCTCTGATTTTAATTCCACATGGTTATCTTATTGTGAACTTGTACAAGCCACTCTTCATCTTTAGTTCTTGGTTTATATTAATAATTTCCATTTCTCATTAATGAATCTACTAATGAGGCAATGAATATAAGTAACAGAAAGGAAGAGAATATAGGCCTCCTCCTTACCTCCTGTAGGTGGGGAGAGGGAAAAGAACTGGAATAACTTAGTCTGCTTATTTATTTATGCTTGGAGAAGAGTTTGGTTGATATATTTTAGTGAAAATTCAGCTTGACCCTTGGCCAGTGTTTGTTAAACCTCAGTATGCATATGAATCACCCCAAAAACCTATTAAAAGACTACATCTACCCCACTCCCAACTCTGCCCTGGGATATTCTCATGCATGCACTCTGGACTTGGTTCTGTAATTGGCTTTCTCACTGACTGCTGGATACTCCTTGCTGCCCAATAGACAATTCCTGAAATCTCCTGTGCTGCATTTTTTTTTTTTTTGTAGGGTTAGAATAAAAGTCTTAACTTATGTCCTTTTACCACTGAACTGCAGCTTTTATGCCTATTCTCTGTTCTTTTGGGTGAGTACATAGGTGTCTCCAGTATTTCAGGAAAATTTTCTGTAAAATGAAATCTTCAACTGACTAGAAAGTTAAGGGACATTGGACATTGTGATTATTGAATTCCTTTAACCTCTGCTTTAGAGGGCTTGGGCTGATAACAGATACTTTTCTAGTGGGGCTCAGGAGAAACAAGAAGAAATGAAAAAAAATCCATCTTGGTGTGACTCAGTGAGTCTCAGATGAACAGACTCTTAGATGGTCTCTTCTTGCTTTGTATACTTGGAGTCTGTTGCAGGGATGTTTCTAAGACCTGACAGCCTCTGCCAAACCTCAAGAGCTGTTTCCTTGTTCAGGTTGCTGAAAGTGATGGTGAAGAGGCAGAAAATCTATCTGAGGGACCTGTTGGGACCTTTGACCTCACATCTTATCCCTGCCATACACCTAAGACAGCCGAAGAGAATGGTGACACTCCTGAAAATGAAGGAATAGATATCACCACGTATGGGGAATCAAACCTTGTAGCTGAGCCTCAGAAGGTAAGGATGAAGTAGATGAAATTGTGTGGGAAATCCATTTAACTCATCTCTATATGTCAGCTCTTACTGACGCTTGAACTCAGGGCCTTGTGCTTGCTAAGCAAGTACTCCACGTCTTGAGCCATTCTTCCAGTCCTTTTTGCTGTTTCCAAAAAGGGCTTTGGAGGTTTTTTTTTTTTTTTTTTTCCCCGCCAGTACTGGGTCTTGAAATCTGGGCCTGGGCACTGTGCCTGAGCTTCTTTTACTCAAAGTTAGTACTCTACTACTTGAGCCACAGCACCACTTCTGGCTTCTTTTGTGTATGTGGTACTGAGGAATCAAACCCAGTGCATCATGCATGTGAGGCAAGCACTCTTATCACTAAGCCACATTATCAGCCCTTTCTTTTTTTGGGGGGGAGGGTGGTGGTGGTCCGGTCGTGGTGCCTGACCTCTGGGCCTGGGCACTGTCCCTCAGCTCTTTAGCTCAAGGCTAGCCGCTGTACCACTTGAGCCACAGTGCCACTTCCGGCTTTTTTCTTTTTGCTTATGTGGTGCTGAGGAATCGAACCCAGGGCCTCATGCATGCAATGCAAGCACTCTACCACTGAGCCACCTTCCCAGCCCCTAGCCCTTTTTTTTTTTTTCCCCCGCCCACCCCTCCCATTCTCTAGCACTTTCTTTTTTAAAGCAAGAATTTGTTTTAGTAGGACAGGGTTGTAGTGGGGAAAAATAGGAAAAAGAGAGAAATACTTTTCGCTCCCCATATAGGAAATAGGAGGTAAAGACTGTCAAATACGGGGCTGGGAAGGTGGCTCAGTGGTAGAGTGCTTGCCTTGTATGCATGAGGCCCTGGGTTGGATTCCTCAGCACCACATAAGCAGAAAGAACCAGAAGTGATGCTGTGGCTCAAGTAGTAGAGTGCCAGCCTTGAGCTGAAGGGCTGAGAGACAGCACCTAGGCCCAGAGTTCAGGCCCCATGACTGACAAAAAAAAAGACTGTCAAATATGATCTCAGTAACTTTTTGCTTTGGCTAGACTCAAACTGTGATCCTCCCAATCTACTTTTTGAGTAGTTAGCATTATAGCCATAAGTCATTGCACCTGGCAAATTTTATTCTTTTAAATTTATTTTTGCAGTGCTAGGGATCAAACCCAGGCCCCTCATGCATGCTAGGCAAGTGCCGTACCACTGAGCTAGCTCCTAAGATCTTGGTGATATAACTAGAGATGAACTGGTCACCCAAATAAAGTATGTGAATGAAAGCTGTTAAAGAACAGCTTTATATGCTAATGCAGTGCTAGCTATATGGCTCTGAAAATTGTTGGCAAAATTTAGTTCATGTTAAATTACCACACATTAAACATTGTTTTTTCCATACCAGGTGGAAGGCCTGATGCTTTTGCTATTCTTTTATCCATTTATTTTTTCACACAGGAATTCCAAGTTAACGTTAATGGAGATTATCCTTATCAAAAAGAAATGCAAGGCCGGGCACCTGTGGCTCACACCTGTAATCATAGCTACTCGGGAGGCTGTGATCTGAAGATTGTGGTTCAGAGCCAGCCTAGGCAGGAAAGTCTGTGAGACTCTTACCTCCAATTAACCACCAGAAAACTGGAAGTGGTGCTGTAGCAAGAGGTAGAGCACTTGTTTTGAGCTGAAGAGCTCAAGGACAGTGTCCAGGCCCAGAGTTCAAGCTCCATGACTGACCAAAAAAAAAAGAAGAAGGAAAAAAGAAATGTGAAATCCTAGCCCTTGAGGGACTGAAGCCTAAAGATTGAGATTGGAGACCAGTTTGGGATACATAGCAAGACCTCAAAAAGCAATGTTTTTCATGAAAGATTCTTAGTATTCTCAAAGAGAGCTCTATAGTTCATGGTAGAAACTGGATTTTTTATTCTAACTTCCGACTTTTCTTTTTACAAAATTCATTAGTAAATGCTTTTCTTTCTGCTTTGTTTTACTTTGTTATGTACTATTTCAGGTAAATAAAATTGAAATTCATTATGCCAAGACTGCCAAGAAGATGGACATGAAAAAGTTGAAGCGGAACATGTGGAGTTTGTTGACAGACTTCTCCAGAAAGGATGCAGATACTGAGGTAGATAATGGTGCCCATTGAAGTGTGTGGGAGAGGATGCTGATGTATGCAGTTCCACCATGCCTCAGTGTAGTTAATATTCCCAGGTCTCAGAAGATATATCATCTGTAAGAGAAATGCACCTAATGTAGGTCACATCAAAGGTGACACAGGTGGCGAACTAGTGCCTCAGACAGCATTTAGCATTACTGGTGAGGAAAATATACAAATGAAAGCATTTCCATGCTGCTTTTAAACAACAGCAGTTTAGTAGCTAAGCTAATACTTGTTCACTATTGAAATGAGGAAAATTTGAAGTACTTATCCAACCAATTGCAGATAGCAATTTAATTTTTGGAAATAAATGATAACTATAGCTCAAGTGCCATAAAATTTATTATTATTATTATTATTATTTTTTTTTTTTGGTCCAGTTATGGGGCCTGAACTCTGGGCCTGTGTGCTGTCCCTCAGCTCTTCAGCTCAAGGCTAGCACTCTACCACTTGAGCTACAGCGACACTTCCGGCTTTTTTCTTTTTGCTTATGTGGTGCTGAGGAATCGAACCCAGGGCCTCAGGCATGCAAGGCAAGCGCTCTACCACTGAGCCACCTTCCCAGCTCCCAAAATTTTTTTTTTTTTTACAAATCCTGTGATGCAATAGTTCTGATTTGGGGTATGTATTCTCAGTAGAAAAGCAGTAGGAAAACAATTGTGCTGTTATATTCCTTCTTGAGAATTAGATAAGACCATGATTAACTTTCTCCAATTTAATGGACTTCTCAGTTTACTAGATGCTTTACTCCTCTTCTGGACCCTTCCTGCCCAAAATATATTCTAAGCTTTACAAACTCAACTACTTTTAACACTCTCTCGCCTAAGTAGTGAAAATTCAAGAATGATTTCAGGAACTTATACCATATAATCTTGGGTACATCAGAGAAAACTTCAGTAACTGAGTTTTGTTACTGTAACAAATATCTGAGCTAATCAGGTATTTGCTTATTTTGACTCACAGTTTTAGAAGTTTCTCTCCATGATTGGCTGACCTCATTGCTTTGGCCCTGTGATGATACATTATAGCAGAAGTACATGGTGATGCCAGGTCATACGCTTCATTGCAAAATGTGAAAGGAAGAACAAGGTGATGCGTCTCAGTATCTCCTTCAAGAGTACACTTTCATAGCCTAATGACCTTTCAGTGGGCCTACCTCTTAAAGTTTTACCACCTCCTACCCAGTACTGCCAGGTGTGGTCCATTCCTTTAACACGTGGATCTTTGTGGAACATTTAAGATCAAAACTATAAGCTGGGTGTGATGATGTATACCTGTTATCCCAGTTAGAGTAGGAATAGTAAATAGGAAGATTGAGGTCCAGGATATACCAGGAAAAAAGTGAGACCATATCTCAAAAGTAACTAGAGTAAAGTGGATTAGAGGCATGGCTCATGTGGTAGAATGCCTTCTTAGGAAGTGCAAAGTCCTGAATTCAAATTCTAAGACCACCAATAAAAAGAAAGAAATCTAAACAATAGTCACATTCATAGGACCTTGTTAGGTAAAACAGAATGAGATACAGATATAAGAAAAATGCTCGCTGGGCGCCAGTGGCTCATGCCTGTAATCCTAGCTACTCAGGAGGTTGAGATCTGAGGATCACGGTTCAAAGCCAGCCTGGGCAGGAAAGTTTGTGAGACTCTTATCTCCAATAAACCACCAGGAAACCGGAAGTGGCGCTGTGGCACAAGTGGTAGAGCACTTGCCTTGAGCTGAAGAGCTAAAAGACAGTGCCCAGGCCAAGAGTTCATGTCCCATGACAGACAAAAAAGAAAAAGAAATAAATAAAATAAAAATAAAAATGCTCTAGGGTTTATTCAGTGCTCAATGGAATAACATTTGCCTGGCAAGTGTAAGGCTCTGAGTTTGGTCCTCAGCTCTGCAAAGAGAGAGGGAGAGAGAGAGAGAGGGAGAGAAAGAAGAAAAATATTCTAATTTAAAAAAAAGAGCCAGGGTTAGTGGTGCACAACTATAACGTCAACACTTAGGAGGCTGAGCCAGGAGAATTGTGGGTTTGAGACCATGAACTACACGGTCAATTCTAGGCCAGCGTGGGCTACATAGTAAGACTATCTTTAAAAAAGAGGATGGAGGTCTAGGAAGGTGGCTCAGTGGTAGAGTGCTTGCCTCGTACGCATTAGGCCCTGGGTTTGATTCCTTAGCACCACATAAACAGAAAAAACTGGAAGTGGCTATGTGGGCTCAAGTGGTAGAGCACCAGCCTTGAGCTGAAGAGCTGAGGGACAGTGCCTAGGCCCAGAGTTCAGGCCCATGACCGACAAAAAAAAAAAAAGAGGATGGAATGGGATGGGATGGGATAGAAAGTGAGTTGAACATACTTGTGTGTTCCTGTAATCCCAAAACTTGGGAGGCTCAGGTAGGAAGATGAGGAGTTCGAGGCCAGCCTGGACTACATAACAAGACTGCCACAAAATAAAAAATCGAGTCAGATGTGGTGATTAATGGCTATTATCCTAGTATTTGGGCTGAGGCAGGAGGATCACAACTTGGAGGGCAGTGTGGGCTACGTAATGAGACTTGATTAGAAAAACAGTCAAGGCCAGGTACTGGTTGACTCCATGCCTATAATCCTAGCTACTTGTGAGCTAAGATCTGAGGATAGTGGTTTGAAGCTAACACAAGTAGGAAAGTCTGTGAGCCTCTTATTGTCAGTTAATTGCCAATAAAACAAAACAAATCCCAGAAGTGGAGATGTGGAGATGTGGCTCAAGTGTAGAGCACTAGCTACTAGCCTTGAGAAAAAACACTCAAGCCTCAAGTTCAAGTCCCAGGACTAATGTGTGTGCACACGTGTGTGCATGCATGCATACACAAAGGAAATAGTCAAACATACAAAAATAGAAGTTTAGAGAGAAAAGTAACAGACTAGTGTAATGAACCCCTACACTCCCAGTATCTGTTCATGGTTCATTACACTGTTTTCTAATTCTGTCCCTCCCATTACTCATCCTATATCCCCATGTACACATTACAGCTTATTTCAAGGCAAATCTTTGCACACTGCTTGTCTGTGAAAAGATTTACTGAGGTGGTAGGAAGCTATTTTTTATTTAAGTGACAAACTTGATTTTACTTTTTAGCATGAATAGATTCTATGATGCCTCTTGGAGTAGAGTTTAGTCAAAGCCAAAAATAATTATGGTTTTTATTTATTTTCCTAGTTCCCCTCCTCAGCAAGGGATTCTAGAAGACCCTTTGTGGTTTCCCCTTGTTATAATATGCCCTCTATGTATGGGGCTGGGAATGTGGCTTAGTGGTAGAGTGTTGCCTAGCATGCATGAAGCCCTGGGTTAGATTCCTCAGTACCACATAAACAGGAAAAGCTGTAAGCAGCACTGTGGCTCAGGTGGTAGAGTGCTAGCTTTGAACAAAAGAAGCTCAGGGATAGTGCCAAGGCCCTGAGCTCTAGCCCCTGGATGGCAAACAAACAAACATTAAAAAATTAATATTCTCTCTAAGATGCATGACAAAATTTACTGCTGCAAAAGGGTTCAAAAATCTGACAGGCAAGTACAGAGCAGGCAAGCTGCTTCTCTATCCCTAATGCATCAGGCTCTGCCCCTTTGTGAAGATTGGTTGGGCTCAGGTTCAAAGTCTGCTTGTGATTGGCTAGTTTGAATAGGGTAAAATGTATTTACATAAGGTTATTTTGAAATAAGATTAACAGTACCCTCACTCACTGCTGTTTCAAAAACAATCAGAGGTGTGTCAAGTCCAGTTTAAGACAAAATAAACCAGTTTAAGACAAAAACCTTACCTTCTCCCAACGGTAGTCATTTTTTCCTTAACAGTGAAACCACTGAGCCAAAGCAAGAACTTTTAAGCAACACACTTTGATAGAAAAGACAGTTTTTCTCACATCCTTTACCCAGATCATACCACTATTGGCATTCATGTTGTCCACATATGGGTTAATTTCAGTGTTATTCAGAACTGAAGCACTGAATTCTTTATACATTATTTTTCTTAAAGAATAGCAAAGTGTTTACTTTTCTTTCATTCAGATGCAAACTTTTTCCTTTTTTTTGGGTCAGCTTGAATTTAGGCCCTGGGTACTGCCTCTGAACTTCTATTACTCTACCACTTAAGCTACAGCTCCATGCTCCATTTCCAGCTTTTTGTTGCTTAATTAGAGATAAGAGTCTCCTAGACTTTTCTGCCCAGGCTAGCTTTGAACCGTAACACTCAGATCTCAGCCTCCTGAGTAGCTAGGATGACAAACATAAGCCATAGGTGCTGGGTGTAAACTTTCTTTGTTGGAAATCCAGCTTTGTAAGTTTCTATTGTTCTTTCAGACATGAACCAGCTTTAAATGTCCAACCTGTAGCTATGCTTCTTTTGTTAGGCAAACCGCAGTGAAAATGGCAAGGAAGAGCCCTCAGAGATGGTAGCTGACGGGAAGATGCTCAGTGGGCTCACAAAGGACCTACAGAAGAGGTGAGTACTGGTAAACTCAGGGCAAGCAGTAGCACCTGTCTGTCTTTCTCTGGTCCCTGGCTAAGAATGCTCAGCAAGAGTTGCTAGAATGATGGGCTTGCTGTTGGAGGCCTGCTTTATATAAAGTAATACTTGTCTCAGTTTCTCTGCTTTATCTTCATAGCAAATGGATAGAATCACAACTTTGAGACCAACCTGGACTATATACTGAGACAAAATAACCCACAAGGGCTGTCAGAAGGGCTTAGGTGCTAGAGTACCTCCCTAGCAAGCACAAGACTCTGAGTTCAAACCTCCAGCAATGCCAAAAAATACAACAGCAACAAAAATTTATCTCTTTGTGGTCCAGTGCCTGAAATAGGAGGTATTTAATTTTAAATATGAAACTGGTCTGACTTGTTTATAAGATGCATCTGAAGTATTTGTTCTCATTAGTTTTGTTATTGTATATGTGTATTAGTCATACTTTATGAAAGAGTCTTTGTTCTTCAAATTTCAGTAACCTACTCAAAATTTTCCCCTTTGTTTCCAGCCTCCCTCCCCTCATGGCCAAGAATCTCTCCATACCTCTGGCTTTTGCCTGTCTCCTGCATTTAGCCAATGAAAAGGTAGGTTATTGGGTAAGGTAGGAGTGAGTGTTCAACTGTGCTCTTTTCCTGTCAACTTACTAGAACTTTTTACCAGATCTTCCATGGACTCTATGCTAGCTATAGAAATAATATAATTTTGGAAAAGATAAGAGCAAAAATGGCTCATGTAATATCTTAATTAGGGTGACTTAATTAGGGTGTCACATGACTGTAATCCAGCACTCACGACACAGAGGAAGAAGCATCACAAATTTTAGCCTGAGCTACATAGTGAGACCCTGTTTTAAAACAAGCAAAAAACTGACTTACACAGAACATTCAACCCCAAATTAACTCAGAACAGAGGTGTAGCTGAGAAAAAGACCGTCGGTTTTACTAGCAATGAAAATAGTGACGAGGATCTAAACAAGAACATTTGAGACAATGGAATTGGGATTTTTTCACTCTTCAACCTGAGAATGTGAAGTACTTTTGCTTCACAGTGCTGAACATGTTAAATGCTGATCTTTGCCTGTGCCATAGTCAAGATGTGGTAAGATGGCAGAGACAGAGGTGAAAATGGCAGGAAAACCACTGCAGGAAGAAGAGCAGTAACTCTGGGGGCAACAGCAGGTGGGTGTGGTGCCCCAGAACAGTGAGCAGCACTGCGCAGAGCTATGTACCATAGAAAGGAGGAGTATTTTTTATTTTATTTAAAATCTTTGCTTTTTAATTTCGTGTTACAAATTCAGATCATGTACGTTTAGTACTATATAAGCTTATTCTTTAGGATAGTTAATATTTTACTTGGACAGTATTATTTATCTGAATTTTTAGTTGTTTAGCTTATAAGCATCAAAGCGATATCAAATTAGAAACTAGAAGTCAGTTAACTAAGTTTTAAATTGACCTGAGTTTTTCTGAAATACTCTTGGCTTACCTGTTAAATTTAGCATTTACAACTAAGGTTGTAAAACATTATTGGAAGCTGGGTGCCAGTGGCACCCTAGCTACTCAGGAGGCTGAGATCTGAGGATCAGGGTTCAAAGTCAGCCCTGGCAGGAAAGTCCGTGAGACTCTGACTTCAGTTAACCACCAGAAAACCAGATGTGGCACTGTGGCTCAAATGGTAGAGTACCACCCTCAGCTGAAGAGCTGAGGGACAGGGCCCAGGCCCAGAGTTCAAGCCCCACAACTGACAGAAACAAAAACAAAACTATTGGAATGTTATGTAAGAAGTTACATCTTTTACATGAGTGGTCTTCCTGAATTGTACTTACTCCTGACAAAAAGAAAAGCAAAAGCCTGTCTGGGTACTAGAGTCTCAGGTCTGTAATCTGTTTCTCAAGAGGCTGAGACCTGGAAGATCATGGTTCCAGGCCTACTTGGGCAGAAGAGTCCAAGAGACTCTTATCTCCAGTTAACCAGCAAAAAGCCAGGCAGGAGAAGGTGTCCATGTGGTAGAGTACCAGTGGTAGTCTGAACCACAGCATGAGGCCCTAGGTTTAAATCATGGTTCAGGGTGAGCGTGTGTGTGTAGAAGGAGACAAAAACCCATTGGCATCAGATACTTATCAGTTATGAGGAACATCAACAACAACAACAAAACCAGGCCTGGCTGGCTGCTGGTGGCTCATGCCTATAATCATAGTTACTCAGGAGGCTGACATCTGAGGATTACAGTTCAAAGCCAGCCTAGGCAGGAAAGTCCATGAGACTCTTATCTCCAATAAACCCCCAGAAAACCAGAAGTGGTGCTGTGGCTCAAGTGGTGGAGCATTGGCCTTGAGCTAAAGAGCTCAGGGACAGCACTCAGGCTCTGAGTTCAAGCCCCATGACTGGGAGGGGGAAAAAAACAGGCCTAAAGGTATAGCTCAAGTGATTGAGCAAGTGCAAAGCTCTGAGTTCAATCCCTATTCCTGCCAAAAATGAGAGTTACTCAGTTGAGAACATTTACTCTCATGTACAATTACTTATTTATTTTATTTTATTTTTTTGTTGGTCGTGGGGCAGTTACTGAGAGAACAGACAGGATGCCATCTTCTTAAAATCCTTTGATACCAACCAGGGCACAACAGTGAGAGCAACCAACCCTCATTTGGGTATTCCTAGGAACTTGGTGTCATTTAGTATCCCCAGCCATCCAGTCCACAAAAGGACTTTGGCCTCTGCAATAGAAGACTGGGCTGGGTTGTGGCAGTGAATGAGTGAACTTGGAAGGTTGCTGTGTTCTCCAGGAGCATAGTTCTTTTTTGTTTTTTGTTTTTTTTTGTTGTTGGTCTTTGGGCTTGAACTCTGGGTCTAGGCACTGTCCCTCAGCTCTTCAGCTCTAGCTCTCTACCATTGCGCCACTGCTGGTTTTCTGTTGGTTAATTGGAGATAAGAGTCTCACAGACTTTCCTGGCCTGGGCTGGCTTTGAACCACGATCCTCAGATCTCAGCTTCCTGAGTAACTAGGATTACAGACATGAGCCACCGGTGCCTGGCTGTCCTAAATTCAAACAGCATGTATCTGCAAAAGAGAGTACTTCTTGCTAAGAGCTATTGCAAAACTTTTATACATAGAAAATAGTGGTGATGTATTTATGATGGGTTTGGTTTTTTTTGTTTTGTTTTGAGGTACTAGGGTTTGAACTAAGGGCCTTGCGCTGCTGGCACTCTACCAGTTGATTTGTACCCCAGCCATATCTTTTGCTGATTATTTTGAAGATGAAGTATAGTGGACTTTTATACCTAGACTACCCTCAATTCACAATCCAGATCTCAGTTTCCTGAGTAGCTAGGATTATAAGCAGGGACCACAGTACCCTTGCTTAGTGCGTATTTTTTTCTCCTCTCTCTGTCTCTCTCTGTCTCTGTCTGTCTGTCTGTCTGTCTGTCTGTCTCTCTCTCTCTTTTTACACTGGTCCTGGGCTTGAACTCAGGCCTGTGTGCCCTCTGAGCTTTTGTGCTCAAGGCCAGCATTCTACCACTTGAGCCAGAGCTCTCCTTCCAGCTCTTTTGGTGATTAATTGGAGATAAGAGTCTCACAGACTTTCCTGCTCAGGCTGGCTTTGAATTGCAATCCTCAGATCTTCAACTTCTGAATTGCTAGGATTATAGGCATAAACAACCAGCACCAACTATTTCTTTTCTTTTCTTCTTTTTTTTTTTTTGTCAGTCGTGGGGCTTGAACTTTGGCCTTGGGTACTGTCCTTAAGCTCTTTTGCTCAAGGCTAGTGCTATATCATTTTGAGTCACAGCTCCACCTCTGGTTTTTTGGTAGTTCATTGGTGATGAGAGTCTCAGGGACTTTGTTGCCCTGGCTGACTTTGATCCACAATCCTCAGATCTCAGCTTCCTGAGTAGCTAGTGCCTGGCTTATACCTAGCATTTTTATTGAGGTAATATCTTGCTAACAGTTTGCCCATACTAGCCTCAATCTGTCATCTTCCCAGTCTCCATCTACAGAGTAGCCTGGATTATGGGCATGTACCACTACACCTAGCACTGTGTTCTTCATATATAGTGAATATGAATCCTTTGTTAGATAACTAGCTGGTGAAGGTTTTCCCCATTTTATAGGCTATCTCTTCACTTATTATTTCCTTTGATTGGAGAAACTTTTAAAATAACATTTTACCTGCCATTGCTTGCTGTGATTTTGTGAGCTTAGAGTCTCTCTCAGTCATTACCTATTTCTGTGTCTTGAAGTATTTTCCCATAGTAGTTTCAGGGCTTATCTTAAGGTATTTGATCCATTATGAATTGATTTTTTTTTTCAACAGATTGAGAAATCTGTTGAAATCTGCTACCTTCAGTTTTGGACATGTAGACATCTAGTTTTCCCAGCATCATTTGTTGAAGAGGCTGCTTTTTTTTTTCCCTCTAGTGTGTGCTTTTGGCACAGTTGTTTTGCCTATAGCAGTGTGATTTTATTTCTTGGACCTTTTTTTTTTTTTTATTCCATTTATCTATATCTCTTTTTGTGTCAGTACTTGGCAGTTTTTTTTTTTTGTTGTTGTTGCTGCTCTATCTCTAAAATGGTTTGAAGTGAGGTATTGTGATACCACTAGCATCATTCTTTTTTCTTTCTTTTTCTTAGCTTGAGTTGGCTGCTCAGGGTCTTTGTGCTTCCATATGAATTTTAGGATTGACTTTTCTATTTCTGTGAAGAATGTTAATGGAATTTTTTTTCAATGGGTATTGCATTGAATCAATCTGTAGATTGCTTTTGGTAACATAGCCATTTCCACACTTTATGCCAACCCCTGAACGTGTGAAGTTTTTGCATCTTTCAGTTTCTTAAGTGTTTTATAGTTTTAATGGGAGGAGTCTTTTGTGTCCTTGGTTAGTTTAATCCTTATTTGTTTTTTGCCAGTACCAGGGTTTGAAAACTCAGGGTCTGGCTTTTGTTTGGCTTGCTTGTTCAGCTGGTACTCTGTCACTTGAGCCGTGCTTCTAGCCCTACTTTTTACCAATTATTTTGGAAATGGAGTCTCAGACTTTTTTTTTTTTTTAACCCAGATTAGCCTTGAACTGATGTCCTCCTGAGTAGCTAGAATTACAGGCATAAGCCTCTGGTGCCCACATGGGTTTTGTTTTGTTTTGTTATTGGTACATATAGAAAAGGTAGTAGATTTTTTTTGTATGTTTTTTTGTATGTTTTTGTATCTTCACACTAGTTTTTTGGTGGACTCTGTAAGGCCTTTTAAGTATAGGATCATATTTGTCTGCAAATAAGGATGCTTTGACTTCTTATTTTTATCCCTTCTATTTCTTTTTTTTCCGTGTGTGTGTGTGTGTGTGTGTGTGTGTGTGTGTGTGTGTGTGTGTGTGTGTGTGTGTGTGTGTGTGTGTGTATGTGTGTGTGTGTGCGTGCGTGCGTGCGCGTGTGCCTGTCCGTGTGCACCTGTCCTAGGGCTTGAACTCAGGACCTGGATGCTACTATCCTTGAGCTTCTTTTGCTCAAGGCTAATGCTCTACTACTTGAGCCACAGCTCTACTTCTAGGTTTTTGGTGGTTAATTAGAAATAAGAATCTCATGGACTTTCTGCCCAGGCTGGCTTTGAATCAGATTCTCAGATCTTAGTTTCCTGAGTAGCCAGGATTACAGGCATGAGCTACCAATGGTTGCCCAGGGAAATCTTCTCTTAGTATTTCATACCAGAACCATTCTTTTGGCCTTCCTTCTCTCTCTCACTCTGGGCTGTCTCTCTGGTAATAACCTCCCCTCAGATTTGCAGTGTCTGGGCTTGGGATCCAGTGGTAGATTTGGGACCCTCTGCTCCATGGCCAGCAGCATGGAACTGACTGGCCAAGCCTAAAGGACCTCAGGCACTATACCTCTGAGCTACATCCATAGCACCTAACAACTTTTAGAACCTGAGCTGTAGTCAAGTACCTGTGGCTCCTGCTTGTAATCCTCAGGAGGTTGGAAAGAAAGTCTATGACACTCTTTTTTTTTAAATTTATTTTATTTTATTTTTGCACTCTTATCTCCAATTAACCACCAGAAAATCAAAAGTGGAACTGTTGTTCAAAGTGGTAGAGCACTAGCCTTGAGGAAAAGAGCTCACCCAGGCCCTGAGTTCAAGCCTCACAACCAAAAAAAAAAAAATTTGAGCTGCAAAAAACCCTGCCAGGTGTACAAAGTAGGGACAGGATAGTTGTGGCAAAAAAGGATCTTTGGGAGGGGGAGGGAAAGTAGGAGAAACATAAGGGAAGGGGTAACAAGTTTGACAAGAAATGTACTTATTGGGCTGGGAAGGTGGCTCAGTGGTAGAGCACTTGCCTTGTATGCATGAGGCCCTGGGTTCAATTCTTCAGTACCACATAAGCAGAAAAAGCCAGAAGTGGCATTGGGGTTCAAGTGGTAGAGTGCTAATCTTGAGCTGAAAAGTTGAGGGACAGCGCCCAGGCCCAGAGTTCAGGCTCTATGACTGACAAAAAAATAGGTTGGGGGAGGAGAAATGAACTTATTACCTTACTTATATAACTGTAACCCCTCTGTACATCACCTTGACAACAACAACAACAAAATGTGTTTTTTTTTGTTTGTTTTAAAGAGAGGATCTTCAGCCAGGCCTCTGACAGCTGTTTAGCTCCAAGAGGAACAGTTGCCTAGTGAAGTAGTGAGTGGTTGTTAGGTAGAAGATGGAGGCTGCCCAGAGATGGGAGGGGGAGGGTAGCTGTCATGGACACACTGAGGGTAGTGGTGGAGTGCCTGGAGGGGGTGCATGTGGACAGGTTAGTGTGTATGTGCTGTGCCTCCTGGTGGGCTCCACCCTGCTCCCTGTATCTCATCTCAATTACATTTGCCATGATGATTGGTTTTTCTTTCTGGTGGCACTGGGGTTTGATCTGAGGGCCTTATGCTTCTCTACTCCATGAACCATATCTTAGCCCACAGTTTTCTTTATGAGACAAGCCTGTTCTTTGTAGTTATTACCTTGCCACCTCAGAATTTGATTTATGATTCTATTCTCAATATGTCAAAGTCCATGTGTTTCTTGATCTTTCCTCAGAATCTGAAGCTGGAAGGAACAGAGGATCTTTCTGATGTTCATGTGAAGCTAGGAGATTGAAGCCATTGTATAAGTCAGCAACAGGAGGCCCAGCGATTTCCACTCTGTGGGGAGGATGATGCTGTTGCAAACTATGGTTAGTGCCTGTGGTTGCTCCTCCCTTCTCCCCTTCACAGTTGGTGCCACAGCCTGAAACTCCATGACCAATGAAGGATACTACTATGAGGACACCTAGGAGGGCAGAAGAAGGAGATGGGAGTTTCCTGCTTTGGACTGTGAAGACCTACATCCATTTACATTTCTGCATAGTTCTACCTAGATTGACCTTTGTTATTTTCTACACTTTACTCTTAATAGAGAATAACTTTTAGTAGGCTTTTGATATTGTCTTTAAAAGGCTCCCGAGTGCAAATACATCATACATACATTGATGAATGTATATATGTATATAGTCCTTAAAAATAAAATCATTAAATATCTGAGCTCAATCCTGCTTTTCCATATTAGTGTTAGACCTGGTTCTTTCCCTCAAGGCGATGCAGTCTCTCAGTGATAGATTGCCTACAGGTCCACATAGGCCTGAAAAAAAAGCTTACTGTAGAGGAAAGGGAAATTCCCAGCTAGAAATTGAAGTTTTAAGATAGGTGTGAATACTTGAGGTCTCTGCTAGAAGGTGATGGCGGTGGTAAGAGCTACTATTTAAGTGCTCTCTCATCGTTTCTGTGGGCTTCCTCCTTTAGGCCTCAGCAGCCTGTGTGCGATGCTGTTGCCTCTCTCATGTTAGAGGTAGAAGGAACACAGAGTAAAGTAGAGGTAGTCTGCCTCCAGGGTCTATGCCCCTGGCTAGCACTCTGTGCTGCTTAAAGATGGGGAGCAGTGCTGGTGACGCTCATGCAGCTCCACAGAATTCAGGACACCTACAAATGTAAAATGGCCTCTTACATTCCCACAATGCAATAAAACTGCTTGCAGTTTGCTGAAACTATAGGTGTTGATGCACAGAACTTGGTCCTGGCTATGTCCTGGGTTTCCTGTCAAAACTTGCTGGTCAAGCCAGGTGCCGGTGGCTCACGCCTGTAATCCTAGCTACTCAGGAGGCTGAGATCTGAGGATCATAGTTCAAAGCCAGCCCTGGCAGGAAAGTCCATGAGACTCTTATCTTCAGTAAACCACTCGAAAACCGTAAGTGCCGCTGTGGCTCAAGAGGTAGGGCGCTCACCTTGAGTTGAAGAGCTGAGGGACAGCACCCAGGCCTAGAGTTCAAGCCCCACAACAGACAAAAAAAAAAAAAAAAAACTTGCTGGTCAAGACAAGATCCTGGATAATAGCCCAAAGCAGCAAAGTGTATAACTTAACTTGACAATTATTCCTCATAACTCATGGTTAAGCTCCAAACCACATACAACACAAAGTAGTCTCTTGCCCCAGCATTGTGCTGTCCAGAATACCCACCCTGTTCTATTGGAAAGGTTAGGGGCTTGTGAACATGTGTTAGAAAAAGCTGTGCATGAGGCAGAGATCTCACCCCTTTCTGCAGGGACTGGAGCCCCTAGCACAGTTCCCCATACCAAGTGAGTGCTGGTCTTCTTGCTTTATTGCCTTTTAGTTCTGAGAGTAGAACTGGCAGACCTTGTTTTCCCTTGTGTTACATTTCTATATGGTCTGGGCTAGAGCTGAGCTTCTTCCTTGAATTCCCCTCCCTGCTCTGCTTTTCCTTGTATTACATGGTTACTGTGTCGATTCGAATTAATTTGGTTGCTTATAATAGGAAACATGAATACTGTGTTCTGAATATGGGCCCCAATACAATATTATTAAGTAGTTCATGAGGGCTAAACCCTCATGAATATTAAGATTTAGGGCTCTTACAAGAAAGGTCCTTGCTAGGCACACGTAGCTCACTATCCATTATAATAGAAACTCAGGAGACTAAGATCTAAGGATCCAAGTTCAAGCCATCCTGACCAGGGAAGTCCACGAGACTTCACTTAACCACCAAAAAGCCAGAAGTGGAGCTGTGGCTCAAGTGCTAGAGCTCCAGCCTTGAGCAAAAAAAGCTTAGGGACAGGATCTAGGCCCTGAGTTCAAGCCCCCCAGTATCAGGAAGAAAAAAAAAAAACTGCAGACTAGTGGCTAGTATATGACACTGGCCTTTGGGCTATAAAAAGTGGTAAAATAGCCAGGCGCCGATGGCTCATGCCTGTAATCCTAGCTACACAGGAGGCTGAGATCTGAGGATCACAGTTCAAAGCCAGCCTGGGCAGGAAAGTCCGTGAGACTCTTATCTCCAGTAAACCACTAGAAAACCGGAAGTGGTGCTATGGCTCAAGTGGCAGAGCGCTTGCCTTGAGCTGAAGAGCGCAGGGACAGCACCCAAGCCCAGAGTTCAAGCCCCATGACCGACCTCCCCCGCCCCCCCCAAAAAAAAAAAAACCGTAGTAAATGACCCAGGTATGGAGGATGCTGGGATGGAACCTTGAACAACAGGATGATGGACTTTCACCATGGACTGCCACACCGCTTCCCACCAGCAGAGGACAGTGCGGACCTCCCAGGCACAGGCTGCCCTAAGGTCTGATTATCAAGGAAGGGAACTTTGCCCAGGGCTGTTTTATCTCATCCAGCATGGCCTAGATACCCCAGTGTACAGAACAGTGAGGACTGAGGCAGAAAGACCCATCCTAAGCTGGGAGGATCATGTCACCACTTTCTTCCTGCTGTCAGACACCAGAATATCTGCATTACTAGTGCACTGAGGAATTGGGGACACTACTCCCAGCGCCATTGCCCTTCTATTCCTACTAGACAGCCAAAGTGAGATCTCATCGAGTATGTGGATAGGCAAAATTGTATACACAAAATATAGCCCCAAAAGGTTGCAAAGTGAAAGAAGTGAACACTTTCCCCCTGCCCTTAGTCCCATTCCAGCACACTGCAGTAAGACTGGTTAACAGCCCCCCTGGCTCCTGTAGTCTTACAAATGAGAGCTGTTTCTAGAGTTTATTCATTTCTATTAGGAGTGTGGTCTAGCATTTTATGTGTTAAAGCCATTTGTAATTATCACATGATTAGCTATTCCTATTCTGAGTATTTGTTCAGAAAACCAAGGACTCGAACAGATACCATTAGATTCAAATTCACAGCAAGTTTAGAAATTGGGCTATTTATTCACAATATCCCAAAGGTGAAAACAACCCACACGTCTAGAAAGATGAATGTATAATCAAAATGTGACATCTGCTACAATGGAAAGTTATTCAGCTGTAAAAAAAAAAAAAAAAAGAATGGAGTGGGGCTGGGAAAGTGGCTCAGTGGTAGAGTGCTTGCTTCACATGCATAAGGCCCTGGGTTTGATTCTTCAGCACCACATAAGCAGAAAAAGCCAGAAGTGGCAATGTGGCTCAAGTGGTAGAGTGCTAGCCTTGAGATGAAGAGCTGAGGGACAGTGCCCAGGCCCAGAATTCAGGCTCCATGACCGACAAAATAAAAAAAAAAAGAATGGAGTCTGACACATGTTGTACTGTGGATGAACCTTGAAGACATGCAGAATGAAAATGTACAAACAAAATAAAAAATATTGTGCAATTTTGCTAACAGGAAATAGTGAGATTAGGTGAATTCATAAAGCCAGAAAATAGAATTGTGGTTACCAGGGGCTGGGGCAGGAGGGAGATAGGAAATTATGATTTAATAGGTATAAAGTTTCAAAAGGACATGATTAAAAGACTGTGGAATTCATAAGTCATTATGTTCGATGTACATTATATAAAAGTTGAACTACTGTAACTTCAGGGTATGGATGGAATTGGGAAAGATGGAGGGAAATGATAGAAGGGATGACATAGATCCAGATGTGTTGTACCCATAATCTGACTTGTAGAATTGAAATTCCTTTGTACAAGTACTTTAAAAAAAGTATGATACTCATATAAAAATAATTCTGGAATTGTATAATGGTAATAGTCACACAAAAATGGGAATATTGAATTTCATACTTAGCAATTACCACTGAATTAGATGCCTAGAACTGCCTAAAAATGGGGGTTGAACAAAGGCTCAAGGCCTCTGTGCTTCTGATCATGTAATATTTATCAAAATGAATTCCAAGAAATGGAATTTCTTGGGTTTTTTTTGTCTTGTTTATCTGTCTTTAGGGTAAGGGGAGCACAGAAATGTGGGGTGGGGGAAGACCAAGGGTGAACAAATGCAGCAGTGGTGCTCTCTAGACACTATGTTGAAACTGAACTACACAACTTGTGGGTGGGGATGAGAGACAAAAACTGGGAGAGAGCAAAGGAAGGAGTGACATTGTTCAAAAAGAAATGTACTCATTACCTGACTTAGAAAACTGTAACCTCTTCGTACATCACCTTTATCATAACGATTTAAAAAATGGGGATTGGAGGAGGTGTGGCTTAGGTGGTAGAGCACCAGCCAATGAGTGAAAGCATCAGATACTGTCTGTGTTCAAGTCCCAGACTCAGACAAAAAATAAGATTGAAATGTCAAATTTTATGTTACATATATTTTTACCACAATAAAAAGGTAATTGAGCCAGGCGCTGATGGCTCATGCCTGTAATCCTAGCTACTCAGGAAGCTGAGATCTAAGGATCAAGATCAGAAGCTAGTCTGGGCGGGAAAGTCTGTGAGACTTTTACCTCCAATTAATCATAGAAAAAGCTGGAAGTGGTGCTGTAGTTCAAGTGGTAAAGTGCTAGCCTTGAGCAAAAGGAGAGTAGGTATAGTGCCCAGGCTCAGAGTTCAAGGCCAGGACCAGTCAAAAAGAAAAGAAAAAAAATTTGTTGAAAAAAATCATTTATTTTACTTACCAAGTCTTGCAGCTGGGTAGGGTGGTGATAAATGCCTATAATCCTGGTTACTTGTGGGGTAGAGGCAGGAAGATCCAAGGTTTGAGGCCAGATGGGCAGTTAGCAAAACCCTATCTCAAAACACAAACAAAAGCACTGGGGAAATGGCTTGGGTGGCAGAGTGCTTGCTTAGCAGGCTCAAGGCCCTAGGTTCAATCCCCAGTACCCTCCCTTCTCTCAAAAATTTGGTTGGGGGCTGGGAAGGTGGCTCAGTGGTAGAGCACTTGCCTTGCATGCTCGAGGCCCTGGGTTCGATTCCTCAGCACCACATAAAAAAAAAAGCCGGAAGTGGCGCTGTGGCTCAAGTGGTAGAGTGCTAGCCTTGAGCTGAAGAGCTGAGGGACAGTGCCCAGGCCCAGAGTTCAGGCCCCACGACCGGACCCCCAAAAAAAAAAACAAAAAAAAAACTTAAAATTTGCCGGGCGCTGGTGGCTCACGCCTGTAATCCTAGCTATTCAGGAGGCTGAGATCTGAGGATCGCGGTTCAAAGCCAGCCCGGGCAGGAGAGACTGTGAGACTCCTATCTCCAATAAACCACTAGAAAACCGGAAGTGGCGCTGTAGCTCAAGTGGTAGAGCGCTCGCCTTGAGCTGAAGAGCTGAGGGACAACGCCCAGGCCCAGAGTTCAAGTCCCACTACCGACCAAAAAAAAAAAAAAAAAAAAATTTGGTTGGGGGGGTCTACCTCAGAGGTGGATGCTTACCTAGCATCAGCACTAACTGCCCATGTTTAACCATCAGCACGGACCACTCTCCCAAAATAAAACATACAACAGCTTTTTCCAGGTAAGCCTAACTACTTATTTTTTAATTTGCATAAAAATGATTTATCTGTTAGGTTTTTAAAAAGGCTGCCGAGTAAGAACAACACCACTCACAGTAAGGGGTAGGTTTCGTCATTGTTTTGGCTGGTATCAGGCCAGGTTGGCACTCCACGAGGCTGGCCAAAGAAGGCAGCTGACCCTGGGCTATGCCTTATCTAGGGTAGGGGTGGGGAAAAGTGTGGCCAGGTAAAGGGAGGTGGGACCAGGTAAGAGGAGGTGGGACCAGGTGGGAGAAAGGTGTGGCCACATTGGATCCAGATGTGACCTCAGTGGATGTGAATGTGACCTCTTCCAGGTGTGCCAGTTGTCTAGGTAATGTAGGTATGGGGCGGAGACTTGGCTACGAGGAGCCAACCTTACATTATCTATTTCCAGAAGATTCTATATAGTTGTTTGTGGAAGTGGCGCTGTAGCTCAAGTGGTAGAGCGCTCGCCTTGAGCTGAAGAGCTGAGGGACAACGCCCAGGCCCAGAGTTCAAGCCCCACGACCAACAACAAAAAAAAAAAAACATAAAAATATCTATATAGTTGTTTGTGTGTGTGTGTGTGTGTGTGTGTGTGTGTGTGTGTGTGTGTGTGCGTGTGCGTGCGTGCTGGTCCTGGGGCTTGAACTGAGGGCCTGGGTGCTGTCACTGAGCTTTTATGTTCCAGGCTAGTGCTCTACCCCTTGAGCCACAGCTCCACTTCTGGCTTTTGGATGATTAATTGGAGATAGAGTCTGACAGACTTTCCTGCACCAGGCTGGCTTCAAACAAGGATCCTCAATTCTCAGCCTCCTCAGTAGATAGGATTACAGTCATGAGCCACTGGCACCTGGTTTCCATATAGTTTTTCTATTGGTTCATTTAATTATAGCAAAGCCAATGATGCCATAGTCATTTAACCCATAGATGGCTGAAATATTATAATACAGTTTAAACTGTAAAACACAAGCACAATTTCCTATTACATATTAACCAGTACCATTTCCTGTAATAAACCTATATTGGAAACACATTCAAGCTACTGTCTTAGGGTAAAAGTTACATTTGATATGAAAATAATGATATCTACCTTTCTGTACATCACCTTTGCAATAAATTCT
Organism: Dipodomys merriami; assembly: GCF_024711535.1. Lineage (NCBI taxonomy): Eukaryota > Metazoa > Chordata > Mammalia > Rodentia > Heteromyidae > Dipodomys > Dipodomys merriami. The sequence goes on along the minus strand of NW_027206513.1, from coordinate 349,274 downwards.
TTTAAAAGAGAATAATGAGGGGCTGGGAAGGTGGCTCAGTGGTAGAGTGCTTGTCTCACATGCATGAGGCCCTGAGTTCAATTCCTCAGCACACATAAAAAAAAAAGAGAGAGAGAATAATGAGATCTATCTTTATTGAGTGAATGATCATTATTTCATACAGTCTACTGTTTTCTTAATTATTTAGTTTTCCCCCCAACTCCTCCATCTCCCTGAAACCACTCCAGTGCCTTCTTTTCCTAGATCTACAAATAGAAATTTTATTATCAAATAATTGGTCAATAGAAGATTTCTAATTCCAAAGAGGTTTTCTTTACACTGTGAGACATCTATTAGCAAATTGGACACCATATTCCCTTCCAGTTTCTCTTATGTGATTTGATCTAAAACTATAACTCTCTCTTTCTTTTTGGGGGGGCAGGGGTTTGGTCATGGGGTCTGAACTCTGGGCCTGGGCACTGTCCCTCAGCTCTTCAGCTCAAGGCTAGCACTCTACCACTTGAGCCACAGCGCCACTTCTGGCTTTTTTCTGCTTATGTGGTGCTGAGGAATCAAACCCAGGGCCTTGTGCATGTGAGGCAAGCACTCTACCACTGAGCCAACTTCCCAGCCCCTCTTTCTCTTTCTTGTTTGCTATCTTGCTCTTGTGCTAGTCTTAGGGCTTGTACTCAGGCCCTCATGCTCTTATTTGGATTTTTTGTTTTGTTTTGTTTTCTGTTGGCTGTGGGGCCTGAACTCTGGGTGCTGCCCCTCAGTTCTTCAGCTCAAGGCTAGCGCTCTACCACTTGAGTCACAGCACCACTTCTGGCTTTTTCTGTTTATGTGGTGCTGAGGAATTGAACCCAAGGTCTCATGCATGCAAGGCAAGCGCTGTACCACTGAGCCACCTCCCCAGCCTCTCTTATTTGGATTTTTATATTCAAAGCTAACACTCTACCACTTGAGCCACTGCTCCACTTTCACCTTTCTTGCTGGTTAATTGGAGATAAGAGTCTCATAGACTCCTGCCCCACTAGCTTTGAACCATTATCCTCAGATCTCAGCCTCTTGAGTAGCCAGGATTAATGGTGTGAACCATTGGTGCCTGGCCTCTCTTGTCCTTTTTAAGGTTCACCATGGAACACATTAGTTTCTTTGCATCTAGTGTAATTATAGTAGCTCCAGGTTAAAAAACAGGCATTATAATGACATAAAATGCAACTGTAAGAAAACTTTATAGTCCTTTTTACTTATGGTGTCAATTCTGCTTTGCACAAAGAAAATCAAAAGAATCTATACATTTATGTAAGGTTCAGAAATAACTTTCATTTAAAAATAACACTTCAGACTAGGAATGTAGCTTAGTGGTAGAATGCTTGCCTAGCTTACATGAATCTCTGGGTTCAATTCCTCATTACCACATACAGAGAAAAATCTGGAAGTGGTGCTGTGGCTCAAGTGGTAGAGTGCTAGCTAGCCTTGAGCAAAAGAAGCTCAGGGACAGTGCCCAGGCCTGAGTTCAAGCCCCAGAACTGGCAAAATTTTTTTTAAATACTTCATGTTCAATGATCCCATATGAGAAATTAATGACATCAAGCAAATAGAATCTTGTACTTTTTAATGATTTAATTACTAAAGCCTTTGTGAATTCCAATCAATGTTCTAATAAGTCTCTATTTTTTAGAACAATATACCAGAAGAACATGAACCTCAATAATTACAAGCTGTTTTAAATGCATTTTATGTAGTTTATTCCTTCATCAAGTATGTTACATATAAAGTTGTTCTCAGACTACCCTTAAGAATTATAATAGATTGTCTATTAATTTAAGGCACAATACTGGGAGGTAAAAAATGTGGTAGTAACATCCTTAGTTCAGACAGGGGAATAATGGTACATTTGGCTAGAACACTGTAGATCAATATAGCAGTGTACAAAAGTATCCAACTTGCTGGGCACCAGTGGCTCATGCCGGTAAGCCTAGCTACTCAGGAGGCTGAGATCGGAGGATTGCTGTTCAAAGCCAGCCCAGTCAGGAAAGTCTGTGCGACTCATCTCTTATTAATCTCCAGAAAACTGGAAGTGGCTCTGTGGCTCAAGTGGTAGAGCACTAGCTTTGAGTTGAAGAGCTGAGGGACAGCGCCCACACCCAGAGTTCAAGCCACACAACCACCAAAAAAAAAAAAAAATAAAGGAAGGAAGGAAGGAAGAAAGAAAGGAAGGAAGGAAGAAGGGAAGGAAGGAAGGAAGGAAGGAGGAAAGGAAAAAAGAAAGAAAGAAAGAGAAAAAGAAAAAGAGAAAGTATCCAACTTAAGTGACTCAAAAGAAGAGATGGAGCCAGGTACCAATGCTTGCACCTGTAATCCTCTCAGCCTCTCAGAAGGCTGAAATCTGAGGATTATGATTCAAGGCCAATCCCAGCAGGAAAGTCTGTGAGACTCTCATCTCCAATAAACTACCCCCCAAAATGCTGGAGCTGGAGTTGTGGTTCTTAGGTTGATGGAGTACTAGTCTTGAGCAAAACAGCTCAAAGACAGAGCCTTGGCCCTCAGTTCAAGCCCTAATACTGGCACAAACACAAAAAAGAAATGGTAAATTTAATAAGAAATTCTCACTTTGTCCTTGAGTGTATGTAGTTAATGATTTCAGTGTAAATGCTATGGAGATGAAGACTGACCAGTGTCTTTTGTTTTATTTTTCTTCTCAAGGCTAGTGCTCCACCACTTTGAGCCATAACTCCACTTCTTGGAGATAAGAGTCTCACAGGGACTTTCCTGCTTGGGCTGGCTTTGAATCATGATCCTCTGATCTCAGCCTCCTGAGTAGCTAGGATTACAGGTGTGAGCTACCAGTGCCAGGCGCCATGAGACTCTTATCTCCAGTAAGCCACCAGAAAACCAGAAGTGGTGCTGTGGCTCAAGTGGCAGAGCGCTAGTCGAGCTGAAGAGCTGAGGGACAGCACTCAGGTGAGAGTTCAAGCCCCACGATGGACCCCTCCAAAAACTTCAGTCAGATGCAGCTCAAAATGATGCTGTTGACTAAAGTGGTTTGGGGGCAGGGAAATGGAAGGGCTGAAAACCTCCTTTTCTATAGGTAGGGATCAATTTTTAAAGGCTTTTACTCTTCTGACTGCTGCTGAAGTTCTACAGGAGATCACGATCTATATATACAAATTTTGAGGTATGGGTTACTACAGTTAGGTTACTACAGTTATGCAAAACCAGGGCAGAATTCTAAATCCTGAGACTGGTATTTCATAGTGTCCAAGAGCAGAGAAATGAATGGCATTTTCCTCACAGAATCCTTGCTTAATAGTTTGTTGGGAGAGATTTTTTTCAAGATTTTATCTATAAAATATAGCCAAATCTAGTACTTCTACCATCTCCTTGGAAGAGAGGTCAGGTGTGCCACAAAAAGCTCAGTACACAGGATATGAAAATCCACTCATTGAGCCAGGCATTGGTGGCTCACACCTGTAATCTAGCTACTCAGGAGGCTGAGATCTGAGGACTGTGGTTCAAAGCCAGCCCGGGCAGGAAAGTCCCTGAGACTCTTATCTCAATAAACTACTAGAAAACTGAAAGTGGTGCTGTGGCTCAAGAGGTAGAGAGCTAGCCTTGAGCTGAAGAGCTTTGAGCGACCAAGGCTTAGAGGTCAAACCCCACAACTGACAAAATAAAAAACAAAACAAAAAAACCCCACTCATTTCCATAAGCATTCCCATTGTCTCCCAATTAAGAATAGAGCATAATTTTGAGAAGGACTTTGAGTGCATAAATGTATATTCCAGGCAAGGTATGGTGATTCATACTTATAATTCCAGCTACTTGGGAAGGTGTAGGGAGGAAGCACAAGGTCCAAAATCAGCTGGGTGAAATCCTGACACCCACCTGAAAAACAAACTAAAATAAACGAAAAGGGATGGGGATATGGTGTAAACAGTAAAGCACTTGAGTTCAGTGCTCAGCAACAAGAGATAAATAAATAAATTTTCCTTTGACTAAAAACTTGAGGAATTCAGTGTCAGGATCACCTCTTTGGTGACTCAGCCCCTGTGAGGCTACAGTTGAGGAGGTACTAGGTGACAGCCTAGGTGGCAAAGCATGAAAATCTTGGAAGTGGGCTGGGAAGGTGGCTCAGTGGTAGAGCACTTGCCTTGCATGCTCGAGGCCCTGGGTTCGATTCCTCAGCACCACATAAGAAAAAAGCCGGAAGTGGCGATGTGGCTCAAGTGGTAGAGTGCTAGCCTTGAGCTGAAGAGCTGAGGGACAGCGCCCAGGCCCAGAGTTCAGGCCCCACAACTGGACCCCCCCCCCAAAAAAAGAAAATCTTGGAAGTGGGTTAGGTGCGGAGGATCACTGCTGACCCCTTGTGCACATGTGTCAGCTGAGAGTCTTGGTGGCAGATGTGTGGGTGGAGGGACAGGCTGTAATCTCCATGTTCCTGTCCTTTTCCACAACAACTGGTTACTTTTATTGCCAGTGCCCAACTGGCCATGAGAGTTTGCACCCCACGCAATACACTTGGCCTTCCTCTGTTACTATTAATGTGTGTGCGTAGCCATAGGCAACCTGCTGGATGTGATTGCCAGACAGAGTTACCTCTCTCTCCACAGGGGCCTAGCTGGCTGACACCATTGCTTAGGCCCAGCAGCCTGTTTCTACTGTAACCCCAGACACAGACCTTTCCCCATGGCCATGGCCACTGAGTACATCACCCGAATGCTATGTCCACAATGTAAGTGCTGACCCAGAAAACCACTCAGATACATAGTCATGTAGAAGAAGTGTTTAATGTCAGCTAGAGGCTGACAGGCTATTTCTCGTGGGATAGAGAGTAGCAAACTGCTCTCAGAACTGTAGAGGTAGATATTGTTAGTGTATCTTAGACTTGGCCAGAAAACCATACAGACATCCAGGTACAGAGAACAAAGAAAGGTTTATTGCTGGGAAAGGGGCTGGTAAGACCCCTTTTCACAAGGGAGAAGTGAGAAGAAGTGCTGGCTATTGTCTGAGGTGACCTATAGAACCTAGAAGGTTTAGGAGGGGCTAGAAGGGGCTAGGAGGCAGAGACCCTGGTGTGGACGTGAGGGCCACAGGCTTCATCATGGCAGACTGGGATTTATGGCTGCTGCCCAAATAGTAGATAAGGGGCCTTGCAGCTGCCCAGACCTGAAGGTCACTCTAAGGGGCTCTTGTTGCCCCAGAGAAGTGCCATTGCAAGGTAGAGGGGGCTGGAGGCTGATTATTTACTGCCTTTACTACATGGGCCTAGCGTTGCCTAAGAACGGAGCATGTTAAACCTGTGGAAAGGGGAAGGAGTGGACGAAGCTATGGGAAGGGAGCTCATTGGGCTAACAGATTTAGTGTCAGGAGTCTGAGAGCAGAAAAAGGGGCTGGGGCAGGAAATCTTCATAGTCACAGCTGGACATTGGAGAGATCAGACAGTGAGGGCAGACATTCTATAGCTAGCTTGTAGCCTTTTGCAGAGACAATGCATTCCATAGCTGGCACATAGCAAAGTCAGTACATCTTACAGCTGTCATGTAGCCAGGGAAAGCATCCTAGAGCAGAGCAATACATTCTATAGTAGGCATCTTGCAACTATACACTAGAACCCACGTGTGACCAGGACTGGGCATCTGGACAACATTGTTGACACAGCCCGGGCAGGCAGAATAGACAACTGTGGACAGACCTGGCTTGTGGATAACCCAGGGTGAAGGCTAGCAACCCAAAATAGGAGTGAGTAAGTGTACACAGTGAACCTCACTTCTCCCTCAGCAGAACAAAGAGGGGGAAATGGCCTCACATCCAGCATCTTCAATGACAGCAGAGCAGCCTGAGTCATATCAGCTACCTGTCCTGGTCTCAGTTACTCCTGATGCTTACAGCCACCATGAGTTAGTGACTCCCAGAAGCCAGACCTCAGCTGATACACAGAAAGGAGAGCAGGGAAAAGAAGGGGGTACACCTAGGAGGAGGAGGCCAGAACACATCATCCTCTCTCTCCTCCTTGGCTACTCTCTGCCATGTACTGCAGCATTGTTGTTGTTGTGTGGTTCTGGGGGAGGAATCTAGGTCCCTGAGCATGCTAGGCAAGTGCTCTACCACTGAGCTATGGCATCAGTAAGATTTTTCTTCATGAACACATGTTGAAATCTGAAAAAAAAAATTTTCTGCTGCATTTATTCAGATAACCCCTACTCTGTGATCTAGGGTTGGGAGTGTGGCTCAGTGGTAGAGCACCTACCTAGCAAGGGAAAGACCTGAGTTCAAATCCTAGTACCAACACACACACACACACACACACACACACACACACACACACACACACACACACACACACACACACACACACACACACAGAGGCTAATCAAGGTTTAAAAAAGTCTGTTTTATAATCCCTCCCAAACCTAACAAACCAATTACTAAATGGGCAAGGGAACTAAAGAGGGACTTCTCAAATGAAGAAATAAAAATGGCAAAGAAACACATGAGGAAATGTTCACCATCCCTGTTTGTGAAGAAAATGCAAATAAAGACAACCCTGAGATACCACCTTACCCCAGTCAGAATGTCCCACATCCACAAATCAGCCAACGACAAATGCTGGAGGGGATGTGGAGAAAGAGGAACCCTATTACACTGCTGGTGGGAATGTACACTTATACAACTACTTTGGAAAGCAGTCTGGAGGGTCCTTAGAAAGCTAAAGATTGACCTGCCTTATGACCCAGTCATACCACTTCTAGGCATCTACCCTGAACAACAGGAACCAATATACAAGGACACGTGCACCTCCATGTTTATTGCAGCACTGTTCGCAATAGCTAGGATATGGAAACAACCTAGATGCCCCACCACAGATGAATGGATCCAAAAATCGTGGTATCTATACACAATGGAATATTATGCAGCCATTAGAAATGACAAAATAATGGCATTTGCAGGGAAATGGATGGAGCTAGAAGGAATCATGTTGAGCGAGGTAAGCCAAGAACGAAGAGACAAACGGTACATGGTCTCCCTGATAAGTGGATGCTAAATCCAAAATGTTAGGTGATACAACAAAACTAACAGGACTTAAGAAACAAAGACCTCCCACTCATCTGGTTGAACCACTACTAAATATCCCCATGCTGCTGATCACATATATGGTATATAACATGTGAGCACCGTTATATATTACAGACTGTGATAGACAATTTGCTCCAGGAAAGTTAGAATGAACTTGTGACTTTAAATGAGCATCATTATTCCACAATACTGTGAATTTCCAGAAATTATGTAATCACTTAATCACAATCAAAAAAAAAAAAAAGAACCTCGGGAAAGGGAGGGAGGGAGGGGATGGTAGGGGGAAAACAATGGAGGGGGTAACAATGTTCAAAAGGAAATATACTCATTACCTCACTCATGTAACTGTAACCCTCTGTATAGTATCTTTACAATTAAAAAAAAAGTAATTAGTAAAAAAAAAAAGTCTGTTTTACCCTCTGTATAGTATCTTTACAATTTAAAAAAAAAGTCTGTTTTGATTTGGTAGGGAGTAGAAGTTGTCCATACAAGTTTGACTAACAAAAATCTGCTTGTAGACAAAGGGAGGAATAAGGAGGTGAAGTGTAGGGGAAATTGAGGGTGAGGGAGGGCTGGGGAAGAAATGATCCCCTAGTTATGGCCCAGTCAAGCACAGGGGAGATGGCAGGGGTGCGGGTGTACACAACACTACTGGACATGCTCTGGCAACTACCATCAAATCTGAATTTTTCGCCAAGACTATTGGGGGTATAGCTTTTTGTTTTTGTTTTTCCTGGAGGAATCTTAAAAACTGACAAATCCTGCTGTGAGTAGATACAGAATAAAAACTTAGATTAGCCAGGCACCAGTGGCTACACTTGTCATCCTAGCTGACTCACACCTGTAACCCTAGCTACTCAGGAAGCTGAGATCTAAGGACAACTGTTCAAAGCCAGCCCAGGCAGGAAAGCCATGAGACGCTTATCTCCAATTAATCACCAAGAAAATCCAGGAGTAGAGCTGTGACTGAAGTGGTAGAGCACCATCCTTAAGAAAAAAATCTAGGGGCTGGGAAGGTGGCTCAGTGGTAGAGCGCTTGCCTTGCATGCCAGATTCCTCAGTACCACATAAGCAGAAAGAAAAAAGCTGGAAGTGGCGCTGGGGCTCAAGTGGTAGAGCGCTAGCCTTGAGCTGAAGAGCTGAGGGACAGCGCCCAGGCCCAGAGTTCAGGCCCATGACTGGACCCCCCCCCCAAAAAAAAAAAAAAGAAAAGAAAAGAAAAAAATCTAAGGGATAGTAACCAGGTCCTGAATTCAGGCATCATATACACAGACACACACAAAACAAAATACCCTCCGGTCACCTGAGAATGTGAAATAGTTTCAAGAAAGACTTGGCCAGGCTGATTAGGGATTCTCCAGCCAAAATTGCCATTATAGGAGTCCAATAGAAACTCACCCTTCAGAACTCTCACATCAAAGGCTATGCATTAATCAGGTGGTATTTTTGTTTGTTTGTTGTTTTTGTTTTTGTGATAAATACACGAGAGAAACAATTTAATGGAGGTGAGATTCGAGATTCATTTGGCTCATGATTTCTAAGGTTTTAGCTGGCTCTATTTTTTTTTTTTTTTTTTTTTTTTTGGGTCCGGTCGTGGGGCCTGAACTCTGGGCCTGGGTGCTGTCCCTCAGCTCTTCAGCTCAAGGCTAGCGCTCTACCACTATGAGCCACAGCGCCACTTCCGGCTTTTTTCTTTTTGCTTATGTGGTGCTGAGGAATCGAACCCAGGGCCTCGAGCATGCAAGGCAAGCGCTCTACCACTGAGCCACCTTCCCAGCCCTCTATTTTTTTTTTTTAATTTGGTCGTGAACTCTGGGCCTGGTCGCTGTCCCTCAGCTCTTCAGCTCAAGGCTAGCACTCTACCACTTGAGCCACAGCACCACTTCTGGTTTTCTAGTGGTTTATTGGAGATAAGAGTTTCATGGACTTTCCTACCTGGGCTAGCTTTGAACCATGATCCTCCCTTCTCAACCTCCTGAGTAGCTAGGATTACAGGCGTGAGCCACCAGCGTCCAGCTTAGACCTCACCACGGAAGAGTCCATTTAGCTGTGAAGTCATCAATGGTTTAATCTTTGATGAAGTTAGCGCCCTTCTGATCCAATCACCTTTCAAAAGCATCACCAGCTGGGGGCGGAACCTGTGGGGATGACTTCACATCCAAACCAGTGAAGGTACAGAAGGCTGGGAGCAGTCGGAGGAAGCATGATCCCCGTGAGAAGAAGGTGGTGGATCTCAGGGCCAGCTGGACAGTCATCAATTACACTTCCCACAGAGGCTAGAGCAGGCTTTGTCATGACAGCCACAGGTCTTGTGGCCTTGGAGGGAGCTGTTCCATTTTCTCTGTAGGTCAGAGTATGTCAGGTCCTGTCACTTCAGGGACCCCCCCCGACCATGAGGGGGTAGGGGAAGACAAGAGAATCCAGAAGGACAGAGAGAAAGAGGAATGGCCATGGAAAGATGGCAGAAAACGAGGTCAGGCCAAGGCTTTGTTCTCAAGCTAGCCCTTCCATCTCAGTCACTGTTTTGGGTCCAAGTTGACCCCTTTCTGTTGAAAGATTAGTCAGGGATGGGACCATCCAGATGATGTGCATGCATGTGAAACCATAAACATCTCAATCTGCTGCAAAAGAAACTCCTGGCTGGGCTTTAGGGACTCAGATCTAGGACTTGTGTGAGATCGCAGGCAAATTAGACACCACCTCTGGGACTCAGCTTTCTTGGCTTTGAATGGGAATGTTACCACTTGCTCCACTTCCTACTTCATGCAGATTTGAGGACGTGTTGGTTGAAACAGAGGACTGTAGAGTTACTATGCCCAGATTGACTCATGAGAGCCCCCCTCCTTCTCCAAAGGAAGGGGTGTGTTGTTACCAGGGTAGCTGGTAGTAGACACTGCTGTGGTGTCCAGTTCTGTGGATGATGGGATAGAGCCATGCATGGGCTCTTTTGCCTCTACCACCAGGGGAAGTAATTGTCCCTGATTCTTACTCCCCAGTGTCTTCCAAGATGAATTTTCTAACCTGCTTCTCAGAGGCAAGAATTCTCTGCATACAATGGGGTAGGGGGCGTTGAAAGGAGTGTTCCTTAAACAATAAAGGCATAGTGGCCCCAGTGAAGATATCACATGCATGTATAGTGCACATGTGTATGCATGCACATGCACATGTGATGTTGTGTTATTCCTCAGGCTGAGGTCTCAGTGCCCTCAAGGGGTCTAACAAGTCTACCAAGAAGCAGGAGTGGAAGTCATGTAAGCAAGCCCTAGGGAATTCTCCCCTTCTCCCCGCCTCCAGTCTCCTTAATAGATTTCTGGACTCAGTCCTGCTGGCTTCCTGCATACAGTAGGGACCCACCGTGCTTGTTTGTGGTTTTACTTTCCTTTTACTCTGCACAGGGTGTTCTGGTGGTGATGGTGACTAACACATTCTCTATTTGGTCTGCTCCAATGACCTTGCATCACAGCAGCAACCCAGAAACAGCAGCCTACCAGGAAAGTGAAACTCACCTGCTGCATGCTTTTCTAATAGCATGTCTCCAAGGAAAGAGCCTGGTTGCAGTGGGGGCAGTTTAATTTCCTGTGGTGAGGTCAGACAGCACGAGGTCTACCTCATCCTGCCACCCTCCACCTACTATTTTGTGACTGTGACCAAATACCTAAGAAAAATGGCTTAGAAGGAGGAACATGTATTGTGGTTCATGGTTTCAGAGGGTTCTGCCCATGGTCACTAGCTCTGTGTTTTCTGAGGCAGACTGACCATCATGGAGGCTGGAATGTGCAGTATAGGAGCTTCTTCTATGGTGAACAGGAAGTAGAGAGCAAGGAAGGGTCTGGGGATCAGGAACAAATGTACAGTTTGTCCAACTAGGCCCCACCTCCTAAAGCTCCCCAAACCTCCCAAAATAGCACCACACACGACCTGTGGGATTTATGGTCCTCCACAGTGTCCTTAGACTCTGCTTCCTGTCTGCCATGAGGTGAACAGCTTCTTCCATCACAAACTCCTGCTGCCATGATGCTCTGCCTCACCATGGGCCAAGAACCATGCATGCACTTAAATCTCTGAGACCATGAAATAAAACAAATCGTGTGTGTGTGTGTGTGTGTGTGTGTGTGTGTGTGTGTGTGTGTGTGTGTGTGTGTGTGTATCTGTCTGTGTATGTGTATGTATCTGCCTATGTCTGTGTCTGTGAGTGCTTGCCAGTACTTGGGCTTAAACTCAGGGTCTTATGCTCTCACTTAGCTTTTTCCACTCAAGCCTGGAGCTCTACCACTTGAGGCTCACCCCAATTCCAACATTTTGTTAGTTAATCAGAGATAAGGGTTTCTCAGATATATCTGCCCAAGCTGGCTTTGAACCTGGATCCTGACTCCTGAGTAGCTAGGATTATAGGTGTGAGCCATTGGCATCTTGTTATTTTTCCTCATTTTAAGTTATTTCTGCTAAATAGTTTATTACAGCAACCAAAAAAGTTAAAGAATTAAAAAACAGTTCAAATGCCAGATGCCAGTGGCTCATGCCTGTAATGTTAGCAATTTAGGAGGCTGAGGTATGAGGATCATGGTTTGAGGTCAGCCCAAGAAGGAAAGTCCATGAGATGCTTATCTCGTTAATCATCACACACACAGACACACACACACACACACACACACACACACACACACACACACACAAAACCAAGCCGGGCATCGATAACTCACACCTGTAATCCTAACTACTCAGGAGGCTGAGATCTGAGGATCACAGTTCAGCCAGCCTGGTCAGGAAAGTCCGAGAGACTCTTATCTCCAATAAACCACCAGAAAACTAAAAGCAGCACTGTGGCTCAAGTAGTGGAGCACTCGCCTTGAGTTGAAGAGCTGAGGGATAAGGCCCAGGCCCAAAGTTCAAGCCCCATGACTGACAAAAACAAACAAACAAACAAACAAACAAACAAAAAGAAGTGGAGCTGGGGCTCAAGTGGTAACGTGCTAGTCTTGGGCTTAAAAGCTCAGGGACAGTGTCTAGGCCCTGGGTTTAAGCCCTAGGACCAGCACCAAACAAAATAAAACGTCAAAACCTTCATTTAAAAAATTTTATTACTATAAATTGTACAAATTGGAATTCATTGTGATATTTATAACACACATACAATTTACTTTGATCAAATTCACCCTGAATTGTGGTGGTTTGAGGTCCTTAGTGAAAGCCAGGTCCCTGATACCCAGGCCCTTAACACTCGGCCTAGCGTCATTTGGGACCTTTTCTGGGAGATGCCATACTTTGAATACTTTAAGGAAAGCATATGATTCTTCCAGATTGCCAGCAAGAAAATTATCTTATTTCTACTCTCCAGATAAAGAAACAGGCTCGCGGAAGTCATCTCACATGCCTCCAGGTAAGGTCCCTTGTGGTTGGCAGAAAGGAATTTCTGCTGCAGGAAGTTAGCTGGTGGTGTCCAGCCTGACATCCTGACCCCCAAGCTGGTGACAAGGTGGGCAGAGGACCATTTGTGGAGAAACCCACCATTATAATTTTTATCTCAATGCATATCAATCCCTTTCTTTAACTCCCCCCAAGAAATGTCTCTAGGGGTAGGGGAGGACAACAAATCAGTAGGCAGAGCCTCCAGGAAGTCACCAAAACCCAGGGTGGCAAGGGCAAAGTCTGGCTGGAACGTAAGGGCTGGAAGCATTGAATCATCTGTGCAGGCTTAGTTGAATAGAGCCCCTGAGCCTGAGGGCCTGGAACCCCATAAAGCCTCTCTGCATGTTCAGGGGTGTTCCTAACATTCTACTTCCCACTCAGCCCAGAAATCATGACAAAAGAACTATACAAGACCATCTTGACTCTGCTATCTCAGAGATTGGCAAGGAAGTGACAATGACACCAATGCAGCTGTATCCAATGCCTGATGTCTCTGGGACCTCACAGCTCTGCCAAGTCACCAAGATCACTTCCTGGGATCCAGCCACCTTCGTTATCTCCCTGCTTCTGGCTTCCACACCTGGGGGTGATGGGCACCCGTGACTCACACCTGTAATCCTAGCTACTCAGGAGGCTGAGATCTGAGGATGGCAATGTGAAGCCAGCTCAAGCAAAAAAGTCTGTGCAACTCTTCCCTCCAATTCACTACCAAAAAAAAACTGGACATGGAAGTGTGGCTCAAGTAGAGTACCAGCCTCAAGTGAAAAAGCTAAGGGAGAGCGCTCTGGCCTATGGCCCAAGCTTCCGAATCAGAACAAAAACCAAAAAGAAGAAGATACATTTTTTAAAAAGCCACCTAGGGGCTACAGGGCTTCCAGCAGACATGGATAGACCCTTGTATTTCCTCAGCTGTACGATGAGAAATCTGAACACAGCACCCCACAGGGGTACATTCCAACATAGGCAGAAAGAGAGGGTTCTTCTGCTCTACCATACTGGTCCCGGCCTGAGCCTGAGGGAAAGTCCAGAAGCAGCCAGACCCTGGCTCCCCTCTCCCTGCTATTGCTGCTGCTCGGTGCCGCGAAGGAGGGAAGAGGTGCACCTCCCACGGTCAGGCTCAGAGCAAGGCCCCATCTGCCACTCACATGGGAAGCCTTCTCCGCTTATGAGCCTTCCCCAGTCCTCACCAGGGCCACCTCCTCAATCTGCCACCGACACACAGGGCATTTGGCCGTGTCCCTGAAGACCCGCTGGGCACAGGAGCTGCAGAAATGTGAGTGGCCACAGGGAACAAGACGGGTATTGGCAGCATTGTGGAAGCAGATGACACACTCCTCTCCTGGTGTGGCTGTGAAAGGAGACACCACAGAAGTCAGGGGCACAAAGAGCACGAGGTGCTCTCTACTCATTATCCGACCAGCCTGGAGAAGTGCACAAGTTCTGAAGAGCAGAACCTCATGAGAAAACATTCAGCAAGTAATCAAGAAAAAAACAAAAAGTGTGAAGAGATAGGAACCAGAGGCTCATGCCTGTAATCTCAGCTACTCAGGAGGCTGAGATCTGAGGATGGAGGTTCTGTGTCAACATGGCAGAAAAGTCCATAAGACTCTTACCTGCAATTAACTACCAAAAGGCTGGAAGTGGAGCTGTGGCTCAAGTGGTAGAGCACTAGCTTTGAGCAAAAGAGCTCAGACACAGTGTCCATGCCCTGAGTTCAAGCCCCAGGACTTGTGCGTGCATGCACACACGCGTGTGCACACACACACACAGAGGAAGAAAACTGTATACACAATAGTCTCTGCTTATCTGAACTTTTGTTTTTCACAGTTTCAGCTACTCGAAGTCTGGAAATATTAAATGGAAAATTCCAGAAAAACGTCATGAGTTTTATTTTTATTTTTTTGGGTCCGGTCATGGGGCCTGAACTCTGGGCTTGGGCACTGTCCCTCAGCTCTTCAGCTCAAGGCTAGTGCTCTACCAGTTGAGCCACAGTGCCACTTCTGGCTTTTTTCTTTTTGCTTATATGGTGCTGGGGAATCTAACCCAGGGTCTCATGCATGCAAGGCAAGCACTTTACCACTGAGCCATCTTCCCAGCCCCATCATGAGTTTTAAATAGTTGTTATTACATTGCAACATTGTCCTATTTTATTATTTTATTATTTACTATGTCTAACTTATAAATTGAACTTTATCTTAAGTATGTGTGTCTAGAGAAAACATAGCATCTAGAACTATCCAGGCTTTCGGGCATCCGAACATCTTGAACATCTTGAAATGTATACACCAAGGATAAAGGGTTTTACGTGTGCATATTTGTATATGTACAAGTGGTGTATATACACGTAACAAAACTCTAACTTAGAGAAAAGGAAAACAAAGTCCAGACATTTCCCCATACACACAAATGTGTATGCACAGAACTAAAAAACTTGGGACATGGTGAAACCCTGTGGTACAATTAATACAAACTTAAAAGGTCCTGAGTCCAAACCCCAATACAAAAGTAAATAAAGAAAAAGAAAAATGAAGTACTGACAAGAAAGTAAAACAGACTCTGTGAAGAGGGTCAATGTTAATGGGAGAGGGTAGGTGAAGGGAGAGGGTGAATATGGTCAAAGTAGCTCATTTGCATGTATGAGAATAGAACAAGGAAACCTGTTGAAATTGTGTTAGAAGGGGGAGGGGGCAAATGTTTGGTGGAAATGTCACAACTAACCTTCCCCTTCTTGTATAACGAATGTATACTAACAACAAATTTCAAAAATTCTATCGGGAGAAAATCCACCCAAGAGATAATGGGTGATTTCAGTGTTTCTTCTTCATTTCATAATCTTTTTTTATTTATTTTATTTATTTGTCGGTCATGAGTCTTGAACTCGGGGCCTGGGCACTGTCCCTGAGCTCTTTAGCTCAAGGCTAGCGCTCTATCACTTGAGCCACAGCGCCACTTCCAGTTTTCTAGTGGTTTATTGGAGACAAGAGTCTCAAGGACTTTCCTGCTGGGGCTGGCTTTGAACTGCAACCCTCAGATCTCAGCCTCCTGAGCAGCTAGGATTTTAGTCTTATTTTTATTTGGCAGAACCTCTTTTGGGGCTTGCACTCTGAGCACTGTCCCTGAGCTCTTCAGCTTAAAGCTAGTGCTCTACTACTTTTAGCCACATGGCCACTTCTGGTTTTCTGGTGGTTAATTGGAGATAAGAATCTCATGGACTTTCCTGGCCAGGCTGGCTTTGATCCACAATCCTCAGATTACAGGCATGAGCCAACAATTTTTTTTTTTTTGGGTGGGTCGTGGGGCTTGAACTCTGGGCCTGGGCGCTGTCCCTCAGCTCTTCAACTCAAGGCTAGCACTCTACCTCTCTTGAGCCACAGCGCCATTTCTGGTTTCTGAGTGGTCTACTGGAGATAAGAGTTTCACAGACTTTCCTGCCCCGGCTGGCTTTGAACCTCAAACTGCAATCCTTAGATCTCAGCCTCCTGAGTAGCTAGGATTATAGGTGTGAGCCACTGGTGCCCGACCTTCACGGCAGAATCTTAGCTAATCAGGAGACTGAGATCTGAGGATGAAGGTCCAAAGCCACACTAGGCAGGAAAGACTGAGACTCTTATCTCCAATTAAGCCCCCAAACAGCCAGACATGAAGCTTTGGTAGAGTACCTAGCTTTGAGCAAAAGAAGCTTAGGGAGCGCACACGGCCCTGAGTTCAAGCCTCAGAACCACCCCCCAGTCTGTTTATGCTCTTACAGAGTTCTAGAAGGCAGAACTGTTACATTGCTTTTAGGTTTCTAGAAGGTGGAGTCAAGTCTTCTGGTCCAAAGCCTGTATGTAGGACTCCTAATGAGGAGATCCAGAAAGATGACTTTGAACTCGGCCTTCCCCCTACTCTCTCCACTTCACTCCACTCCACTCCTGATCACTGGGGTCCCAAGGAGTGCACTCACCTTTGAGATCAGGCCCAGCATCCTCACTGGAGACCAAGGGTGTGGCTGGATCTAAGGCAGAGAGGGAGGCTCAGGGTCAAGGGCAGCCTCTCCAATCTCCCGTCCACCCTGCCACTGCAGCAAGCACCCACCCCCTTTCTTCTCTAGGTTACTTTGGGGGGCTCCCTGCGGCTGAAATGCCCTGTCCCAGCCTTTCCCCAGCTTACCGGGGCTGACAAGTCATGGGACCTGGGTTCCTCCTCCTAAGCCTTGCTTCCCTCCCTACCTTGCTTTACTGCCACTGTCCCTGGAAACTCGCAGCCCTGGCCAGCTCCCCAACCTGCTTATGCTTCAAAATCACCCGGCCGGGGGGGGGGGGGAGACAGGAAAACACATGCTAGGTGCCACCCTTCATGTATGCAACCAGGGCCTCCAGGGTGGAGGCTCTGGCACCCTGCGACAGTGATTTTCGAGGATACAGGAGGATGAGAGATGCACCCAGGGTGCTCCTGACTCCTTAGAAGTCCATTCTCCTCTGGCTAGCTAGAAGATAGTTCGAGTTTCAACACCCACGGACTATCTTACCCACCAAGGCAGGCAGCCTGGATGACCTCTAGCTCTCACACTTGGCTTCCTTTTCTTACCATCGCTGTGCCTCACGAACTCCTACTCAGACTACAAAGCCCAACCCACACGTTTCCTCCTTGGTGAATCGTAATCAGCTTTAAAGCACATGGTGGGGTGCTTGGTCTTATCATCTCTGAGGGACAAGGCTGTCCTCCCAATGTCTCGTGTTTAACCATTTACAGCCTCCAGTGTCTAACCTCACCGTCAGTCCTGTCCCCAAAACCGACCCGGCCGCCGCCCAGCCCCCCGCAGGGTTGGGGTCCCCAAGGTGTCTTACCCAGCAGCTCGATGGCTTTGGTGGTCCCGTACACGTCCATCACGGCCCAGAGCGGGGCGCCCATGAGCACGTCTTTGCGCAGCAGGAGCGGGCGGCCGGCGTTGACCTTGGCGTAGAGCCAGCCCCGGCGGTTCACCCAGAAGCAGACCACGTTCCCGGCGCGCACGCAGCCCTCGGGCAGCAGGGACGCCCACGTCGGGCTCTGCTCCTCCAGGTCCGGGCACACGAAGGGCGGCAGGCTGGGCGCGGACAGGCTGGCGGGGTCCAGGCGCGTGAAGCCCACGCGGAGGCCGCCGCACCAGCCGCCCTCCTGGCGCAGCACGCGCAGCGCCACGCGCTCGCCGGGCCACACCGGCCGCTGGCTGAACACGATGCCGTCGTGGAACGTGGCGCCCCGGTGCGCCGTGCACCCCAGCGGGCCCAGCTGCACCTGCGCGCCCCGGGCGTCCTCGTGGAAGCGCAGCGCTTCTCCCGGCGCCTCGGCGGCTGCGGTAGCTGCGGAGGACGCGGGGCGCGTCAGCGCGGGCACCCCCGACGCTCCCGGGGGCTCCTCAGCGGCCTCCCAGCACCCCAAGGTCGCCAGCACCCTGAGCCACCGTGGCCTCTCCTGAGGAACCATTTCTACCTCCCCCCCTCCCACCACCCTGACCACCCGGACCCCCTGCAGTCCTCACCCCAGGACACCCCCACCCCTGCGGACACCTGCTCCGCAGGGCCCACCGCCTGCCCAGGTCTGATGGCCACTTCCCCAAACATTAGTTCCTCTCCCAGGACGAAGGGAAAACGAAAGGGCCGCGCCTGTCCCCGCCCAGTCTAACCTCAGTTCCGGTGCTGAGGTTATTATTACAACTAAACCCGAAAAAGCAGGCCAAGCTCACACCTGTACTTCTAGCTACTCAGGAGAACGCGATCTGGAGATCATGGTTCAAAGCCAGCCCCAGCATTCAAATCAGAGACTTGTAGCTCCAATTAATGAACAAAAAGCTAGAAGTGGAGGGCTGGCTCAAGTGGGAGAGCGCCAGCTTTGGACTAACAAGCTAAGGGTCAGTGCCGAGGCTCTGAGTACAAAAATAAAATAATAATCACAGCAAAACAAGGACTGGGAGCAGCTCAGGTGCTAGGGTAGCTCCCTAGCAAACAAGAAGCTCTGAGTTCAAACTGCAGTACACACACACACAC
This sequence comes from Dipodomys merriami, assembly GCF_024711535.1. Classification (NCBI taxonomy): domain Eukaryota; kingdom Metazoa; phylum Chordata; class Mammalia; order Rodentia; family Heteromyidae; genus Dipodomys; species Dipodomys merriami. Next base: position 330,804 of record NW_027206513.1, on the reverse strand, counting down.
ACACACACACACACACACACACACACACACACACACACACACACACACACACACACACACACACACACACACCCCAGGCTTAGTTGGGTATCTGTATTTAGATGTTTATAATATGCACAAATATCCTTAAGGACCTAGAACTAGCTGGAAGGAGCTGGGCTAACTGTAGTCTGCTTGGCAGATGGCCCTAGGATGTCTGAGATTCCTGGCTTTTCTGATCTGCGATTTTCCCCACAGGGAGCCTGCAACTCATGAAGGCCAGGGTGACTTCCCAGTGCCAGCACAAAAATGGGTCTCAGCAGCTCTCTGGAGCATAGGGATACAAGCTGGAGAAGGGGTCAAGTTCAGTCAGCCTGGATGGGACCTTGACTTGGGTCCAGCCAAGGCCTAGAGTGGACTTTTGGAACCAGGGGACTTCCCATCAGTGACCATTTGGCAACCAGAAAGGAAAGTTCCCTTCTGTGCAAGCCCTTCCTTTTAGTCTTAGCCTAGAGGAAGCTGGTGGAGCTTCCTGTCCCAGAACCTTTGCTTCCCCCTTTCAGAGTCACACTGCGCTGTGGTCTTGCTCTCTCAAATCTGATGTTGGATGACTGCTGCTAAAAGGAGATGAACTTCATCTGAACTTGAGCCAGACCCCAGCCAAGCTCCCACCCCCAAATCTGCTCACTTCCCCAGCACACTCTCTGACCACACACACACACACACACACACACACACACACCTGCCGCTGTCCAGCAGAGTCATGCACATGCTCATGCTCATGCACAGGAACATCTTTAAGGTCATTTTTAGTCCAGGCCTGACCTCCCCAGGCTGCAGATAAGTTTAAAAAGCCCTCTAGTTCCAAAGTCCACTCTTAAACTTGGTTGGACCCAACTCAGGATTCCTTTCCTGATAAATTAGGGTCCCCAGCCGGGCGCTGGTGGCTCACGCCTGTAATCCTAGCTACTGAGGAGGCTGAGATCTGAGGATCGCGGTTCAAAGCCAGCCCGAGCAGGAGAGACCGTGAGACTCCTATCTCCAATAAACCACCAGAAAACCGGAAATGGCGCTGTGGCTCAAGTGGTAGAGCGCTCGCCTTGAGCTGAAGAGCTGAGGGACAGCGCCCAGGCCCAGAGTTCAAGCCCCATGACCGACAAAAAAAAAAATTAGGGTCCCCATGTCTCTCTCCATCAGACAGCCATGTCAGCCAGACCCAGGCTCCTCCAGGCCGTACCTCACCCAGGAAGGCCCTGAGTGAGCATACCTGGGCTGGAGCAACCCCAAGGGCCCTGACATTCAGAAACCCATCCTACCTAGCCATGCACTGGTGGCTCATGCCTGTAATCCTAGCTACTCAGGAGACCTGAGGATCATGGTTCAAAGCCAGCCTGGGTAGAAAAGTCCCTATGAGACTTTTATCTCCAATTAACTACTCAAAAACAAAAACAAAACTCAGAAGTGTGCTGTGACTCAAAATGGTAGAGCCTTGAGCACAAAGAGCTCAGAGATAGTGCCGAGGCCCAGAATTCAAGACCCACAGCCAACAACATCAACAAAACAAAACATTCTGTGCCCACTACTGAGTGGCTGGGGCATCCAAATACTGACCAAGGCAGCAGGCCGCATCTGACGCCTGGATTCTAGTCCTGCCCTGCTGCTGACCCACCCTGGTCTCTGCTTTCTGGGGCTCAGCTTCCTTATGCACAGATGGAGTGGTGACTCTGGAATCTGGGCCTCTGCCTCGGGAGCCTGAAGGTGAGGTATTCACTGGCCACCTGGGCAGGTACATCTGATATCTACTTCTCTCTCAGTGGGTCACTGTTTGCCCCTAAGGTGCGGACTACAGAGACCCCTGGAGGAGGCTTAGTAAGGGATCAGAGCAGTGGGCCTGTGCAAAGGTTAGACACTGGAGGCAGTGAACAGCATGGGCAGCCTCTGCTATGCAATCCTGTTGCTCCCTGAGAGACCAGGAGGACCCTCTTGAGAATGGGCAAGCAGAGAGTCCTGGGACAGTAGCCATCAGGGACAGCACTAAGGATGAAATAGGAGGTGTCTCAGCCTGACCCAGTACAGACCCATCGAAAAAGTCTGTCCTTGTTGGGTCAGGGAACTAGAGACTGGTCCTCGGAGCTCCATCGGCCCAAGTAGTCAGCAGAGACAAGATGGAGTCTACCCACCCCATCTCTATGTCCTGGATAGTTGAGAACAGAAGTAACTCCTGACAGAGAAGGTAAGAAGGGAGGTTGGTTCAGTGCCCCACCCTCCTTCTGGAGGGGAGCCAGGAGACGGGCTGTCTAGGAGGGAGATGGGGAAACTCCCTGGAAATGGCCTCTGTGGTCACATGCGTCCCTCATCAGGAAGGGAGGCCCTGGGGTCCCCAGGAGGAACAGATCTTGACCTTGATTAGAGCTTGAGTTGGCAAGAGACCATCCCTGCTCTGGAGCCCTCGCAGCAACCTGTGGGAGCTTTATTCTTTGTCACCCCAATTAATGGAAGGGAGCTGAGGGGACCCTCTGCTGCCTAGGCCCCTAGCTTCCAGGGTCGCTGTACGCCCTTCTCCTAGCTCAGTGTTTGGGCTTCACTCACCATCTCAGGCATGAGCCCCCTGGTCACTGCTTGAGTGTGGCCCATGTAAGGGGTTGTCACAGCCAGGACAGTGAAAGGCTCTTTGGGGCTCAGTGTCTCCGTGCGCACTCTCCTGTCCCGTTGTGTTGGTCGTTCACTGCACAAGACCTAAGTTGAGTGGGACTGACACTACCTTCGCTGTGCTAGCCCGGTGAGGTCTTTAGGACATTGTTTACCTCCAGGGGCTCTGTCTGCTCCTTTGCACAGGGCTCCACCTCCTTGTGTTCAGAGCTGGGCCAAAAAAACGGACACTACTTTCATTCTCCGCGGCTTCTCCCAGCACCTTGCAGAGGTCCTCTACCCTTTCACTTGGCTGCTTGGTACATCCACTCCTGGGACAGGTAGTGGCAGAGGTGGCCAAAGGCTGAGCAGGCCTGTCCCAGCCAGCTGGGTTGGCACAGGGTTCAGAGTTTTCTCCCACCCTGAGGTGCTCATTCTCATCCTGGGCTCCATTTTCCAGGCCAGATCTTGAGGCTCCATGCGGCAGAGTGGCCTTCCTAAGGAGGGACTTCCTTGATCACCACACCAACTTCCCAAGCTCTTCACTGCTGCCGTGAGCAGAGGCACATGTCAGACTGAACAAGGACCTACCCAGGCTACCAGGAAGTTCAGGGAACCAAAGTTATATCCTTTGTGATGTCCCCACCCCTGGATAGGTGGTGTCAATTGACAGAATCTTTGCATAAGGTTCTTGGAACTTAAGAGGCACACGGTCAATGGCCTGTTCCACGAAGGGCCCCCGAGATCATTGTTACCACCTCTCCAGACATCAAAGCTTTGGGGGTTTAGACACCCACTAAACCCTTTGTACTTATCTCCCTCCTTGCAGGGAAAGACAGAAGTTATCTGCCTTCCCAGTCATAAGGCAAATCCCAGGCTCAGCATCTTGTGCATGAGTGCACACACACACACACACACACACACACACACACACACACACAGAGTATCCTTTATGTAACTGCCACCTCCCTGCCTGGGTTCCAAGCAGTTGCCACAGCAGAAGTATGTCTGAATTCAGCCTGCCTCTGGTGTGTGAGGCTTTGTGAGCAGGGGCTCAGGCTCTGGCTCTGTCTGGGAGGCAGGTACAGAGTGGCACAGTCCAAATCCCTGGGGATAAGAACAAAAACAAAAACACCTGGCTCTCACTGGGCACAGGTGGATCACATTTGTAAGCCTAGCTATTCAGAAGGCTGAGATCTGAGGATCACAGTTCAAAGCCAGCCCAGGCAGAAAAGTTCCTGAGTGACTTTTATCTCCAATTAACCACTCAACAATCACAAGTGGTACCGTGGCAGAGCGCTAGCCATGAGCAAAAGAGCTTGGGGACAGCACCCAGGCTCTGAGTTCAAGCCACATGACTGACAACAGAGGGGGAAAAAAAGAAAAAGAAAGAAACCTTTTTCTTACTGGATACTGGTGGCTCATGCCTGTACCCTCGCTACTCAAGAGATGATATCTGAGGGTTGCAGTTTGAAGCTTAACCTGTAGGAAAGTCTGTGAGACTCTCATCTCCATTAAATCACCCAAAAGCTGGAAGTAGGGCTGTAGCTCAAGTGGTAGAACACTAGCCTTGAGTACAAAAGCTCAGGGACCACACCCAGGCCCAGAGTTCAAGCCATACAACCTGCATACATGCGCGCATGCGCACTCGCGCGCGCGCGTGTGTGTGTACACACACACACACACACACACACACACACACACACACACACACACACACACACACACACACACACACACACACACACACACAAAACACCTGGTTCCTAGCTGACAGTGTGGGGTGGTGATAGAGCCAGCCAAAAAAAAAAAGAAAGAAAAATGTGGTTCTCCAACTCCTAGGTCACCTGTCACATAGGTCTTCAGAACCTCTGTGATTGATCACCCTTTAGGTTTGTACATTCTGGTAACCCTGGAAGCCACAGAGTGGATGGCATTATTCCCAGCCTTCAGAGGCTGGGAAACTGAGGCTCAAGGTTACAGTGACTTGCTCATGATCCAACAGCAAAGCTGGAACCCCTTGCTTTCTACCAGGCCCCCTACTAAAGGGGCCCGCCTCAGACCCTATCTGTGTACAGGATCTGAGAAGCGGAGAGGCTATATGATTTGTTTGTTTGGTTTGGTTTGGTTTTTTAGCATTGTGGAGATCCTGGACCTGAGAAACCAGCTTCTGTGGCACTTGTGTAGAGACAGGAAGCTCACTATCAAACAGGCAGCCATGGCAGAAGACTTTTCTGGGCCTTATGCCACTGACCACACCTTTCCCTCCCAAAGCTCCTACCACAGCTGCCTCTGTTCCTCATGCTGGTGAATCGGGAGCCAAGCTCAGGGCATGCAGGTGGTCTACTTACTGGCCTTGGAGCTGAAGTGGGCACCCATCAGCCTGGGGTCCTTGGGCACAGATCCCTGGGTCTGGAGGAAATTGTCTGGTGAAGGAGTGGTCAGGTTTCTGAAGACTCAGGTCCCCTTTTTATGGGCTGCAGATCATATTACAGGGTTGATGATTAATTTGTGTTGTTGTCAAGCATTACCATATCCAGGGAATTTCCTGATCACTTCTCTTGGCTTGCAGAAGACCTGAGGCAGCTGGCTGGCTCGAGAATAAGGAAGCAGAACAGGGGAAAAGAGCCTGAGAGTTTTAAAGTAGTCTTCTTTCTGACTTCTGATTCCTTTCTTAACATGGCTGCGCATTGTAATTGCCCAGGGTGTGTTATTAATGACTTGTACTCACACCTGCCCCAGAAAACGCTGGTTCCACTGGCCTGGGGTGGGGCTCAGATATTAGAGGTTTATAAAGGAATCCTGATATCAGGGCGTGGTGGCTCATATTTATAATCCCAGCTAGCGGGGGAGGCAGATTTGGGGAGTATTGTGGTTCAAGGCTAGCCAGACCACTTCCCAATTCAATACGTTTGGGCATAGTACCTACGATCCCAGCTATGTGGGAGGTAGAAGTAGGAGGATGGTAGTCTAAGGTTTGGTTGGCCCTGGGGAAAATACTAGACCCCACCTGAAAATAAAGTAAAAAAAGGGCTGGAGGTGTGGCTCAAGTGGTAGAAAGCCTGTATAGTAAGTGTGAAGCCCTGAGTTCAAATTCCAATACCATAAAGAAGAATAACAGCATTTTGGTGACTTCAGGGTGGCTCCAGAATTCCTGCTTCAGATCTTAGCATACTGAAGGTGCTAAGTGAAGTGGATTGAACTGAATGAGCTGCGGTTATGTTTGTTCTGGGTCTCTCGGCTGACAAAAGGGAAAAAGGGTGACTCTTCTACCCACAGGCTGGATTGGGATTCCATTGTTCAGAATCCATCCTATAAGACAGTAGGTCATATCAGAGGCCTAGGTTTCTAGGTGTTCTCTCTAGAAATAAGATCTCTACCCCCTTTCCAAAGGAAAACTGAGGCTCATTGGGATAAAGGGATTCTAAGATACATTTGAATCTCCTGGGGTCATACTAAAAGCAGATAAACTCAGAAGGTCTGAGATCCTGCTGAGGCCTTGGATACTCACCGAGTTTATTTTTTCCACTCATGGCTGGGGCTCTACCACTTGAGCCATTCTGTCTGATATTTTGCTAGCTAATTGGAGATGGAGTCTCTTGGACTTTTTCTGTTTAATTTGGCTTTCAGCCATGATCCTCCAGGTCTCAGCCTTCAAGCATGAGCCACTGACAGCTGGGAAGAGTCTGTGTTTCTAACTGGGGGCTCTGGGAACCCCACTGTAGATAGCAAGGCTGAAATTAGTTTGGAGCTTGTGAAGATCCCAGCCCAGGCTAAGATGTTCTGGAGACCCCAAATCAAGGCCACGATCAGTAACTGCTCTGAACTTACTAAGGGATGGGTTTGGTTGCTTTTTTGTTTGTTTGCAGCACTCACATTTTGAACTCAGGGCCTTGTATTTCCTAGGCAGATGTCATACCCCTGAGCCAAATCTTTAGGTCTGATTTTCACTAGTTTTGTTTTGTTTTGTTTTTTTTTTAGAATAAGGTCTTATGAGGGACAAAGACTGAACAAGTGCAACAGTTGTACTCCCTATACATGATATTAATAATGAACTATACTACTTGTGGACAGGGACAGGAGGGGAAAATTGGGAGACAGTGAGGGAAGAAATGTACTCATTACTTGACTTAGGCAATGTAACTCCTCTGTACATCACCTTTATGATAATAATAAAAATTAAAGAAAAAAGACAGTTGGGTGCCAGTGACTCATGCCTATAATCCTAGCTACTCAGAAGGCTGAGATCTGAGGATTGCAGTTCAAAGCCGGACTAGGAAAGAAAATCCATGAGATTCTTATCTCCAATAAACTACTCAAAAAAAAAAAAAAGCTGGAAGTGGCACTGTGGCTCAAGTGGTAGAGTGCTAGCCTTGAGCACAAAGAGGCTCAGGAATAGTACCCAGGCCCTGAGTTCAAGCCCCAGGATTTGCTTCTAGCCTGGGCATGGCTGAATGCAATTACCTACTTTTAGTTTCCTTTCATCACTTGGATCCCCGGCAAACACCACTGCATCCAGCTTCCTGCTGTGGAGAGGGACTTCCCTGGAAGTCTGGCATGGATCCTTGATCCTCCAGTTCTCAGCTTTCGAAGTAGCTAGGGACTATAGCCACCAGCACCAAACTTGTTTGTTTGTTTGTTTTTCCTTATGGTGCTAAGGTGCTAAATACATGTCATGCAAGTACTCTGCCACCTAGATACATCTGCCACTAAAGACACAAAAGGATAAATAACCCTAGGTCTGGTGCTTGTGGGTAACTGGCAATGGTGGTATCCCAGGTTGGGCTGGGAGGTTAACTAGAGTGAAAGAGTATGGGAATTTGTTGACTCCATTTCTGCTGTTGCGTAGACTGGGCAGTTCTCTTCCACTGCCTGGACTCTAGTGTCCCCAGGTTTACAACAGGGAGCCAGGATGAGCCCATCCCTTCTATTCCACATGGTATGGCTGTGGTCTTGGTGAGAGGGAAGCGGGTGACAACATCCTGGTCCTGGTTTCCTCCCAAAACATTGCTGCAACCCTGCACCTTATCTCCCATGCCATGCCTTCCAATAACACTGGGTTTTTACAACACGGTAGCAGTCTGCCAAATGCCAGAGCAAATGATAGAGTCAATGTCAATCATAGGAACCGAAGGCTGATGGTGTGTGTGTGTGTGCACACGCGTGCACGCATGTGCATGCATACACGCATGCTAATACTGGGGCTTGAACTCAGGGCCTGCATCCTACCTTTTAGCTTTTTTACTCAAGGCTAGTTCTCTATCACTTGAGCCACAGCTCCACTTTTGACTTCTGGCTGGTTATATGGAGATAAATCTCACAGACTTTCCTGCCTAGGCTAGCTTCAAACCATGGTCATTAGAGCTCAGTCTCCTCAGTAGCTAGGATTAAAGGTATCAGCCAGCAGAACCCACTGGCTGATGGTTCTTTATGGTTCCAACAGGCCAAATGTCCTTATCTCCATTCATGGACCTGGCTGTCCCAGTCTGAGGGCCATGGTACCCCTCCCCCATACGTCCATACCTCCCCCATATACCATGGAAGCCTTACCCACATTTGGGCAGTGCTGATCCCTCCCCGTTCCTCCCCTGCCTGGCTCTACCTATAGCATTGGCTGCTTTGAGTGGTTCCCAAGAGCTGGAGCCAAGAGTAGCCGTTGATAAACCACATTCCCAAGGAAGAGATATGCATGGCATCTTATCAGGAATCGGGTTTGTGGTTTCAGCCTATCTGGAAAGTTACTGGGCAAGTTGTGGCTGTCAGGTGGCCCAAAGCTAATCTGCAGGACCTCGGTGGGGGGCGGGCACTGCTGCCTGTTCATGTCAACATCCATCAGACCGGAATGCCAAGCTGACCACAGCATTCTCACCCATGTGAATTTTGTGTGGATGTGGCAGTACTAGGGCTTCAGCACACTAGGGCTTGGGTGCTGTCTCTTTGCTTTGTTGTTTTGGCTACAGGTTGGCAATCTATCACTTGAGCCACCAATCCACTTCTGTTTTTTGGTGTGTGTGTGTGTGTGTGTTTGCTGGTTAATTGGAGATTAGAATCTCATGGACTTTTCCTGCTTGGGTTGGCTTCAAACCAGAATCCTTAGTTCTTAGCCTCTTGAGTAGTTAGGACTACAGGTGTGAACATGTAAACTTACTGCCCATGTGAACTTATTTAAGGAACTGACAGCCACCTATGACACCTAAGCATTTATGAAACAGCAGAACCAGAAAGTCATCTTTCTCCTTCTTTCAACCTTCTTCCCTGAATGCAATCAAAATCTCTACCAACATCCACACCTCTGAAGGCAGGAATGGGGAAGACTAAACAAACAGGCCTGGCTCTGCTCCCCACCTACCACCAGCTATTAGTTCTTATACCCCTTTATCCAAGCACACTTCTTCGTGTGTGTGTGTGTGTGTGTGTGTGTGTGTGTGTGTGTGTGTGTGTGTGTGTGTGTGTGTGTGGTAGTTCTGGGGCTCAAACTAAGGACCTGGGTGCTATCCCTGACTTCTTTTGCTCAAGGCTAGTGCTCTACCACTTAAGCCGTAGCTCCACTTTCAGCTTTTTTTGGTAGTTTATTGGAGATAAGAGTTGGGCTGGCTTCAAACCATGATCCTCAGCTCTCAACCTCCTGCATAACTAGGATTATAGGAGTTACCCACTGGCACCCGGCCCAAGCACACTTGATATCACAGTGGGTCTGCTTGTATTTCCCACTTTCTTTAGATCTTCATTTTGTAAGGCTCTCAGATTTCATAAAACTTGAGCTGCATACTAATGATTCACACCTACTCGGGAACCTGAGAGGTAGGATTGTGGCTTGAAGCTAGCCTGAGCAGGAAAGTCTTAAGTTCTAATCTCCAGTTAACCACCAAAAAGCCAGAAGTAGAGCTGTGGCTCCAATGGTAGAGTGCTAGCCTTGAATAATAAAAAAGCTCAGTGACAATGCCAGGCCCTGAGTTTGAGCTCCAGGATTGGCACACATACACACACGAGTGCTCATGGATTGGCACACATACACACACACACCTTAATCAAATGCATGTTTATTTTCTCTTCTTAAGGTTACCTAAGTAGTGGAAGTTCCAGTTATGAACCTGGTGCTGAGTGAGGAGTTACTATACTTTTCTTCCTTGCAAGACACCTCTGTTGAAAGACCAGTAGTATATGAACTTGAGGATCCTCATGGCAACTCTTCTGAAAAGTTTCTATTTCTTGTCATCATTCCTACTTCACAGTGGGGAAAAGTGACGCACAGGAAGCAAAGCAGCTCTCTCATGATCACAAGGTAGGTAGTCATAGAACCAGCATCCAGCCCAAGCCTGTGGTTCAAGAGCTCATGAAGTCACTGCCATGCTGTGCCTCTCTGTAGCAACTCAGTCAGGGCACCTGGCACCTTATCACCATCTGTTTGTTATTCCTTAAGGTCTCCCCCACTGGACTGGGCTCATGCATGGTAGGAGCTCTGCAGGTAACGGCTGACTGGTGCTTGAGTATGGACTGGAAGTCATCCCAGAGGGTTCCTCTCCTCTCCAGCAAAGGTGGTGCCTGGCAAATTGGGGTTGAAGTTTTGTTCCCAAATGAGTGGCATGGCACTTGGCTCTGTGAGATACGACAGGCTTGGGACTGGAACAGTCACCAGGTGGCCTCTGCTGGCTGTGGTTGGTACTGCAGGATGTGCTGGGCCTCTGGGAGCTTTCAAAACCAAAAAGGGTGGTGAAGCTTGGCGTGGTGGCTCTCATCTGTAACCCTAACTACTTAGAAGGCTGAGATCTGAGGATGGCAGTTCAAAGCCAGGCCAGGCAGGAAAGTCTATGAGACTCCGATCTCCAATAAACCACCAGAAAAACCAAAAGTGGAGCCGTGGCTCAAAGTGGTTAGCACCCTGGCCTTGAGCAGAAAAGCTTAGGGACAGCACCCAGGCCTTGTGCTCAAGCCCCATGACTGATGAGAGAGAGAGAGAGAGAGAGAGAGAGAGAGAGAGAGAGAGAGAGAGAGAGAGAGAGAGAGAGAGAGAGAGAGAGAGAGAGAGAGAGAGAAGCTGAGGCTTCTAAGTACTCTACAACCCCTTACCTGCAGCTCCCTAAGCCACCTCCTCGGGATGGGCTTCCTGCCTCTTGGGAACCCTCAGAAGCAAGGGTTCCTGACTAAATCAGGCCCAGGCCCTGTCATTACAAAGTGTTTCTGTGTGGCCATCGCTTAGATGCCTCCAGGATCTAATAAGAAGCTGGACGGGGGGGGGGGGGGGGGGGGGGAAGCTGTAGGCTCCTTGCCCATGCTGGCTTGTGGATGAGCTGGGGCCAACTACTGTACTTTGCTTGCCTGAATTCATCTGTTTTTGCCTGCCTCTTCTCCCAGGGCTGAAATCAGGGAGTGAAAGATGGGAGGATTATGCCAGAAAACCCAACCCTTTGATCAACCAGGACTATAGCAAGTGTTTGTCAGGACTAAATAAGATGGTATAATGGCTGTTTCAAATTTGACTATCCAGGCCCAAGCATGGTGATTCATCCCTTTAATTCTAGCTAGTCAGGAGATAGCAGAAAGATTTAAAAAAATTTGGGGGGGGGGGGTCCGGTCGTGGGCCTGAACTCTGGGCTTGTGCGCTGTCCCTCAGCTCTTCACCTCAAGGCTAGCGCTCTACCACTTGAGTCACAGCGCCACTTCCAGCTTTTTTTTCCTGCTTATGTGATGCTGAGGAATCGAACCCAGGGCCTCATTCATGCAAGGCAAGCTCTCTACCACTGAGCCACCTTCCCAGCCCAGAAAGATCACATTTTGAGGCTATCTTGGACAAAAAGTGATCAAGAGATTACAAGGGAACTCTATGCAGTAGGGCATGTCTGTCATCCCAGGTACAGGTACATGAATAGAAAGAATATTCTCTAGAATGTCCCCAAACAAAACCTTGGGACCCTATTTGAAAAATAATATCATGGCTCAAGTAGTAGAACACTTGTTTAGCTAACACAAAGTCCTGAGTCCAAACTTGAGTATCACCAACAAAATTAAAAAGTCAGATGTGAAGCAAGAGGTTGGCGGTGTATGCCTGTAATCTCAGCACTCATGAAGGAGAGAAGAAAGAGCATAAGTTTGAGGCTACCTTGATCTAGATAGAAGGATCCTACCAAGGGAATTAATTAATTAATATTTTTGGAAAAATCACATCTGTATTAAACACAAACATATGTCTTGTCATTACTACTGAAACAATATAGTTTAACAATTATTTACATAGCACAAGGTGATTTAATGTTTATGAAAGGATATTATGTATAAATAAAACATAAATAATAGTCCTTTTGGTCAGGCACTAGTGACTCACACCTGTAATTCTAGCAACTCAGGAGGCTGAGATCTGAGGATCATGGCTTGGAGTCAACATGGGTAGTTTGTGAGATTCCTATCTCCAATTAATCACTAAAAAAGCCAGAAGTGGAGCTATGGCTCTAGTAGTAGAGTGATAGCTTTGGGCTGAAAAAGCTTAGAGAGATGGGGCTGGGAAGGTGGCTCAGTGGTAGAGCACTTGCCTTGCATGCATGAGGCCCTGGGTTCGATTCCTCAGCACCACATAAGCAAAAAGAAAAAAGCCGGAAGTGGTGCTGTGGCTCAAGTGGTAGAGCGCTAGCCTTGAGCTGAAGAGCGGAGGGACAGTGCCCAGGCCCGGAGTTCAGGCACCACGACTGGACCCCCCCCAAAAAAAAGCTTAGGGAGAGAGCCCAGGCTCTGAGTTCAAGTCCCAGGACTAGTACAAAAATAGTAATAGATCTTCTTACGTAAGGCGCTTGAGCATCCATATATTTCCGTTTCAGAGGTCCTGAACCCCTTCCTCCCCCAATAGGTACTAGAGACACTATACTGTTACCATGACGACATGCATACCTCATGGCTGTGATGTTGCTGTAAGAAACCTAAAGAGAATCCACTGGGCATTTCCCTTTGCATGAAGTCCAGGGATGTGGTATAGTCAGGGCAGGGCTTCTCTGGAGTGAACAACTGGCAGGGGCACAAGAAAGGCCTCTGGGGTGCTCAAAAAATCCTCCATCTCAATTCAGTGGTTGTTACACAGGTGTGTATAGATAGGCAAATCCACCCAGCACCCAGCACAATTAATTGCATCTAGTTGGCTAAGTTCCCTTCTAGCCTTCAAACTCCATTCTGAGTGAGCCACAGATGGAGAATCCAGAGGGCTTGGCTGACACTGCCACCTGGTGGTAAGGACAGAAACTGACTATGGGTCTGACCACACAAGTTCTCAGTCAACTGTGAGGATCCACTGAATCCTATGGATCGATAGCTGGGCCCCATCTTCAGGGTTCAGCTTAGAACAGAGGAGATGGAGGCCAGTGTGTGCTACCAACATGGCCAGCCCCCAGTGATGTCGTGCAGGTACTTCCTCCTGCCTGCACTGCCCATATCTTGCTGATGGCTGTGCGCCTCTGTTGTCAGGGCCCTCCGGGCTCCTGCCTGCCAGTGCAGTGCTCCAGTACCCAGAAAGTCATGAGCGGGAGCCTGCCAGAGAGAGAATTGCTGAGGGTAGGGAGGAAGGGGTAAAGCACACCCTCTCATTTGGTTCCCTGTTTTCCTTCTGTCTGGGAGATGACAGTGTCCTCCCCGCCCCCTTTTTCTCTCTGTATATATGTTATGCTCAACAGAAATTTACTGAGTGCTTACTATGTGCCAACTGCTGTCCAAAGGCTGGGGAATCAGAGACTGAAGTAGAGCCACTGCATGCATGGCCAGGCATTTAGGGGAGTGCTGCAACAGGACCAAACTGAAGTCTATGGAGGTTTGTGCAGGGAATGGGTGAAGGATTTTTGTTTTGTTGTAGTATTGAGGTTTGAATTCAGAGCCTTGCACTCTCTTGGCTTGCTTGCTAGGCTGATGATCTACTACCTTGGCTTGAACTCGGTGTCTGTCACTTCTACTCAGCTTTGCTCATTCCAGAAGTGCTCTACTACTTAAGCCATGCCTCCAGCCCAGATTTTTGTTGGTGAGTTGGACATAGTCTCATGAACTTTTCTGCCAAGGCTGGCTTTGAAACTCAGGTCTCAGATTTCTAAGTAGCTAGGATTACAAGTGTGAACCACTGCCTCCCAGCTTTGCTGGTCCTTTTTTTTTTTTCCGGCATACTGGGACTTGAACTCAGGGCATGGGCACTATTCCTGAGCCTGTTTGTGCTCAAGGCTAGTGCTCTACCACTTGAGCCACAGCACCACTACCAGCTTTTTCTGAGTAGTTTATTGGAGATAAGAGTCTCACAGACTTTCTTGCCTGGTTTGGCCTCGAACTCTGATCTCAGCCTCCTGGGTAGCAGGTGTTATTTTCAAGATAAGGTCTCATGAACTTTTCTAGCAGGATTGGCCTCCAACCTCCATCCTTCTACTCTCAGACTTCTGAGTAATTTAGACTATAAGTGGGAACCACCAGCCAGCTGAGTGAAGGTTTTGTGAAGGAAAAGAATTAAGACTGAGCCCTGAAAAAAGGCTGCAATAGCTCATGCCTGTAATCCTAGCTACTCAAGAGACTGAGATCTGAGGATCACAGTTAGAAGCCAGCCCAAGCAGGAAAGTCTGTGAAACCATGATAAATAATTAACCCTCAAAAGCTGGAAGTAGAGTTGTGACTCAAGTGGTAGAGCACTAGCCTTGAACACAAAAGCTCAGGGACAGTGCTCAGGTCCTGAGTTCAAGCCCCAGTACACACACACACACACACACACACACACACACACACACACACACACACACACACACACACACACACACACACACACACACACACACACACACAGTGGCTTATACAAGGCACTTTCTTTTCACATAAAATAAAGAGAAAGTAAGCAGTTCAAGGAGGCAATCAGCTCTATGGGCTCAATCCTCCCCACTGCCAGCTTTCTTGTTTCCTGATCCACTACTCTAACACTGGAACCCATACTTTGGTCACTTTGTTGACCAGAACAGCTGTTGGAGCTCCAGTGACTACATCTAAGCTCCAGGCAACAGGAAGAGAAAACCCCAAAAGGCATTCTGTTCAGCTATACCTGTTCTCTGTTAAACTAATTTACTGCCAAGCTTAGGTAACACTTCTTGTCTGATTGCACAGAACTTTGTCCCTTGGGCACAAGTAGCTCAAAGAGAATCTGAAAAATGTTGTTGTTGTTATTATTATTATTATTACGTGTGTGTGTGTGTGTGTGTGTGTGTGTGTGTGTGTGTGTGTGCATGTGCCAGTCCTGGAGCTTGAACTTGGGCACAGTCCCTGAGCTTTTTTTTTTTTTTTTTTTTAGCTGGTCTTAGGGCTTGAACTCTGGGCCTGGGCACTGTCCCTAAGCCTCTTTGTGTTCAAGGCTAGTGCTCTATCACTTGAGCCACAGCACCACTTCCAGCTTTTTCTGAGTAATTTATTGGAGGTAAGAGTCTCACAGACTTTCCTGCCTGGACTGGCTTTGAACCACAATCCTCAGATTTCAATCTCTACAGTAGCTAGGATTATAGGTATGAGCCACCAGTGCCCAGCTTCCCTGAGCTTTTTTGTTCAAGACTGGTGCTCTACCACTTCAGCCACAGCTCCACTTTCAGTTTTTTTGAAAGTTTATCGGCAATTTGAATTTTACAGACTTTCCTTCCCAGGCTGGCTTTGAACTGTAATCCTCAGATCTCAGCCCCCTGAGTAGTTAGTATTAAAAGTATGAACTACTGGCACCTGATTGTCATCTATATTATTAGGGAAGGAGAAAAAAATTAATGTCAGGTAGATAGTTGGCACTGTACAACACAGTGGTAGAGTGGAGTAGTGTTCTTTAGTATGTGAGGAGAGGGGATACAGGACAGTATATCATGGTCATCATGATAAGGAGGGTTTGGACTCTTTTTTTTCTTTTTGTGACAGTACTGGGGTTTGAACTCTGGGACTGAGCATTGTCCCTTAGCTTCTTCACTCAAGACTAACACTCCATCACTTGAGCCACACTTCCACTTCTGGCTTTTTGCTGTCAATTGGAGATAAGTGTCTCATGGACTTGCTCAGGCTGGCTTTTTCTTTTTTGGTCATGAGTCTTGAGCCCTGGGCCTGGGCACTGTCCCTCAGCTCTTCAGCTCAAGGTAGCGCTGTGGCTCAAATGGTAGAGCTCTAGCCTTGAGCTGAAGAGCTGAGGGACAGTGCCCAGGTCCAGAGTTCAGGCCCCACAACTGACCAAAAAAAAAAAAAAGAAAGAAAGGAAGGAAGGAAAGAAGGAAGGAAGGAAGGAGGGAAGGAAAGAAGGAAGGAAGGAAAGAAGGAAGAGAGTCTCACAGACTTTTCTGCCTGGGCTGGCTTTGAACTGCTATCCTCAGATCTCAGCTTCCTTAGTAGCTAGGATTACAATTGTGAGCCACTGGCACCCAGTTCCAGGCTGGCTTTGAACCATGGGTCTCTGATCTCGGCCTCAGATCCTCAGATCTCAGTCCAAACTTGGCTGGGTTTGGATTCTTGTGTAGGAGACAGGAATTGCTGAATGATTCTGAGCAGAAGCCAAGGATAATATGACCTGAAAGCAATCCGCTTGTCAGAATTGTTGTGTTTGTCAGATTTCTCTTACCATAACAAATACTTCAGACAACTTAATTTAAAAACAAAGAATAAGGGTAGCCAGGTGACAGTGGCTCATGCCTATAGTCTTAGCTACTCAGGAGGCTGAGATCAGTTGTGGGGCTTGAACTCTGGGCCTGGGTTGTCCCTGAGTTCTTCAGCTCAAGGAGAGTGCTCTGCCACTTGAGCCACAGTGCCATTTCCAGTTTTCTGGTGGTTAATTGGAGATGAGTCTCACAGACTTTCCTGCCAGGGCTTTGAACCATGATCCTCAGATCTCAGCCTCCTGAGTAGTTAGGATTGCAGGTGTGAGCCACTGGTGCCCGGCCCCGTGAGACTCATATCACCAATTAACCACTCAAAAACTGAAAGTGGTGCTGTGGCTCCAAGTGGTAGAGTGCTAGCCTTGAGCAAAAAGAGCTGGGGGGGGGGGGCTAGGAATGTGGCTTAGTGGTAGAGTACTTGCCTAGCAGGCATGAAGTCCTGGATTTGATTCATCAGAACCACATAAAGAGACAAAGCTGGAAGTGGCACTGTGGCTCAAGTGGTAGAGCACTAGCCTTGAGCACAGGGAGGCTCAGGGAAAGCCCAGGCCCTGAATCCAAGCCCCAGGACAGACCAAGAAAAAAACAGAGTAAGAGTTTGTTTTGGTGTACAATTTTGAAGGTTTTGGACAAGTGACAGAGAAGGACTATTCACTGCATATCTGCCAGGTGCTGAAGAGGCTGGGCTTTCTCCATTTTCTTCCAGGCCACAGCTCCAATGACCTAACTTCCTTCCACTAAGCCCCACCTCCTAAAGCTTGCCTTACCTCCTAACAGCTAACAACCAAGCCTTCAACACAGGTCCATTTAGGTCCAAACTAAAGTCAAGGCAGGACAACAGAAGGACCAGTGGAGGTAAGGAGAACTGCTAGGAGGGAATGAGCACATGAATATGAGGTCACAGTATCAGAGCCAAGCCCTGGTGATAGTGAGAAGTGACATCAGGTACCAGAGGAGGAACACAGACCTTCAAGCATGGATATGGGTAGAATACAGTGATCTGCAAGCATTTGTGTATTGATGCAGCTGCAAGCCA
Source organism: Dipodomys merriami (assembly GCF_024711535.1). Lineage (NCBI taxonomy): Eukaryota > Metazoa > Chordata > Mammalia > Rodentia > Heteromyidae > Dipodomys > Dipodomys merriami. The sequence continues at coordinate 313,554 of NW_027206513.1, read as the reverse complement.
CTCAGTCAGAGGGCTCAAAGACATCTGATAATCCAAGTGGAACTCAATGACCACACAGGGCTGGGACATAGATCCTGAGTAACTACCACACATTGGTGCATGAGATGGGCCAGGCTTGTTTAGCCAGAGGAGTTGGATGGACTTTCTAGGGTTATGAGGGGAGGGGTCCACGGAGTGATGTGTTGTAGATGGCAAAGCTGAATTTGACTTTTGACCGCACTACCGAGTAGCTTTTGACATCATCACCTAGTGATCTCTCTTTTCACATCCTAGCTTTCTCATCTTTGAGTATTAATAAAGAAGGCCCATGGCCAGTGGACAGGAGGACAGAATGAGCAAGGCATCCTCAGCACACTCCCCCATACTGCGCTCAGCATTAAACACCAGCTCTCCCCAGGCAAGGGCTGCCTTCCCCTAACAACTGCTTAAGGTGCCTTTCTTGGGCCCTTGATGTTTTTTGCAGCCCCAGCTGGAGAAGATGGGGACCTAGAGTTCTGCCTGGGCTCACTAGGGATAAATCAGAGCACTCTGCATCTTCAAGGCCCTGTTGATTTTTGAACCAGCATGGCCACGGCTGCCCCTACCTTGTCACACCTTCCTGGCGTGAGCAGTCCAAGACAGGAAGAGGTTATGCCATGTAGGGTGTGGCATGCCCCTTTCCCTTCTAAATGTATTCTTATATTTTTTTATGTGCTGCTCCTGAGGCTTGAATTCAGGGGCTGTGAGCTGTCCCTGAGCTTTTTTTGTTCAAGATTAGCACTTTACCACTTAAGCCACAGCTCCACCTGTGGGTTTTAGTGTTTTATTGAAGATCAGAATCTCATGGACTTTCCTGCCCTGACCTGCTTTGAACTATTATCCTCAGCTCTCAGTCTCCCGAAGTAGCTTGGATTATAGGCGTGAGCACCTGCACCCAGCTCTTTGTTCATTCTTTATGACACCTAATCTTCCTTCATCCCTCCCATCCCCACTCCACAAGGCTCCTTATTCTCACCCTACAGTCCTACTTGTTCCTCTTGCAAACCATTCAGCTCTTCCTATAATCCAATATTATCCTCAGGCCTAACTTTGCATGTCCCATAATTCCCTGAGGAGCTCTGCTCAATATCTGGGGCTATGTTTTCTGGTTTTGGACAGCTGATGCCCCTTTTCTGCAGACAGTAAGAAACTCAGAACAAAATAGAACCATCAGGGAAGTAGGCAAAGGGTAGAGAAACATGGTGCAGAGAGAGCATGGAGCTACACTCATAGATGGCCCAGGGAGGACTTGGGCCTGAATAGGGGATTGACAATAGGAACTAGAGATTCAACATCCACCCAGGAATAAGAGGCACAGCCTTAAGGTGAAATGAAACTGAGACCTTTTTTTTTTCTTTTTTGCTTATGTGGTGCTGAGGAATTGAACCCAGGGCCTCATGCATGCAAGGCAAGCACTCTACCACTGAACCACCTGCCCAGCCCCACTGATACCCTTTTATAAAGCTAGTATCTTTGAAGGCTCTTCACTCTAGAAAGAATCTACCCGTCAAAGCTGGGATGTGCCTGATTTTTTTTTTTTTTTTTTTTTTTTTTGTCAGTCATGGGGCCTGAATTCTGGGTCTGGGCGCTGTCCCTCAGCTCTTCAGCTCAAGGCTAGCACTCTACCACTTGAGCCACAGTACCACTTCTGACTTTTTCTGCTTACGTGGTGCTGAGGAATCAAACCTAGGGCCTCATGCATGCGAGGCAAGCATTCTACCACTGAACCACCTTCCTAGCCCTGTGCCTGATTCTTGTCTTACCATATGAAAAAAGTTTCCTGTGGGGGGAAAAATATCGAAAACAGAAAATCAAAACCATTTATGGAAATAGCATCCAAATTTATGCTATCCATACGGCACTGACACAAGCCAGTAGCTCACGCCTGTAATCCTAGCTACTCAGGAGGCTGAGATCTGTGGATCGCAGTTCAAAGCCAGCCTGGGCAGAAAAGTTCATGAGACTCTTACTTCCAATTAACCACCAGAAAACTGGAAGTGGGACTGTGGCTCAAGTGGTAGAGTGCTTGCCTTAAGCTGAAGAGCTCAGGGACAGCGCCCAAGCCCAGAATTCAAGCCCCATGACCTACCAAAACAAAAACAAAACAAAACAAAAAACTGACACAGAAACATTTCCACAGTGAACCCTGAGAGCATGGCTCACCCTGAAGCCATTTTCACAGCCCAGGATGCCTAGGACTTCTACAGAATAAGAGTGCCCCCTAAGGGTGAACTCTCATGCAGCAGCTACAAAGCACAGAAAAAACCAGGTACTGTGAAGGAGGATTTAATGACAGAAAAGCCATCATATCCACTAACTTGGACAATAGAGCCAACAGAGTTAGAAAATTATGTTAATGATTCTATGACACTACGTATGAGGATGAAGAGAAGGAGAGAGAAAGGATGAAAGAAGGCGGTGAATAATTTTGAAATACATTGCAACTGTGTACGAAGCTGGCATAAGGAACATACATGAAAGCTTTTGGCCAGTAGTGGGCAGGGGAAGAGAAAACAATAGAGAGGGTTATTGTGGTTAAAATATATGTTAAGCTCCTTCAATCATATTCATTCTCATGCGCTCTCTTTGTTAGCCCTCTCTGCTTGCCCATATCACTCTAATCAAAAAATGTTTTACTTCCCTGTCTTTTTTATTTTCTTTGTTTTTCTTTTTTCATTTTTGGTGCTGGCCGTGGTCCTGGGGCATAAACTCAAGGCTTAGGCTTTCTTGCTCAAGGTTAGCACTCTATCCTTTGAGCCACAGCTCTACATCTAGCTTTTCTTATCTGGAGATAAGAGTCTCATAGACTTTCCTGCCTCGGCTGGCTTTGAACTATGATCTTCAGATCTCAACCTCCTGAGTAGCTAGGATTGCAGGTATGAACCACTGGCACCCAGTTTTCTCTGTTAATTTTTTAAAGTATGTGTTAATGACTCTGAGGGGTTTCACGATGCTATTTCAAACAAGCATTTCTGAGATCCTGATAGGCCTCAGATAATGTTCCTTCTACCTATGCCTCATATGTAGCTACGATTATATATGTCATGTCCAGCTCATTTGTTGTTTTTTTGGGTTTTTTTTTTTTTTGGGTCCGGTCGTGGGGCCTGAACTCTGGGCCTGGGCGCTGTCCCTCAGCTCTTCAGCTCAAGGCTAGCACTCTACCACTTGAGCCACAGTACCACTTCCGGCTTTTTTCTTTTTTCTTATGTGGTGCTGAGGAATCAAACCCAGGGCCTCATACATGCAAGGCAAGCGCTCTACCACTGAGCCACCTTCCCAGCCCCCAGCTCATTTGTTGAGCTGAGGGTTTCATTAACTTTTTTTGGAGAGGGCTGTCTGGCCTTAAACCTCAATCTTTCCTGATCCTGATCTCTGCCTTTTGAGTAACCAGGCTTACATGCATGAGTCATGGTGTCCAGACCTTTTAATGATTTCGATGAAGGATTAAAATTGCTAAACTGGATTATTTGAGTAGAGAGCTGTCAGTCAAACAGCCCATTTACTGGCAACAAACTAGACTTCCCTCATGATAGACTAGCTGTTTTGGACACTTTACAGTTACTCTGAGGACACAGCAGAAATTGTGGAGGACCAGGGCTGGGAATGTAGCTTAGTGGTAGAGTGCTTGTCTAGCATGCATGAAGCCTTGAGTTTGATTCCTCTATATCACATAAACAGAAAAAGCCAGGAGTGATGCTGTGGCTCAAGTAGTAGAGTGCTAGCCTTGAGTAAAAGAAGCTCAGGGACAGTGACCAGGCCCTTAGTTCAAGCCCAAGGACTGGCAAAAAAGAAAGTGTACAGGACCATTACAACCATAACTAATGGCATACTTGTGTCACGACCACTTCTACATCCTGCATCAGCCTTACAAAGTAGCATTCTAAGCAAGAAAGCTTTAAAGACCTAGTGCTATATTCACCCAAGCATAAAAGAGCACATTTTCCCCAGTGGCTCAGCAAAAGGCTTGTGACTGGTACAGATTACAATCCTTCATTTACATTAAGAGCTATAATTGGTTCTTATGTGAGGCTTGTGACTGGCCCCTCCTCAAAGCTTATGATTGGTGTGTACTACAAGCACCTCATTTGCATTCCACACCTCCTTTTGGCTATGGAACCAGGCCACTTTCCACACTTTTTGAGTTTTTACCAGGAGATCCTCTTCTGCATGACCTCCCTGGTATTTCAGCATTAGGTCCTGAAAAAGACTTTCTTCTATGTGTCTCCAACTGTCTTTATCATTGGCAGAGCTAGTGACACAAAGAAGTAGCAGCTGCAAAAGAGGCGATGCACTAGTAAGACAACAGAGACTGTAGCAGAGGGGCCATTACAGAGACAGAAGAGCTAAAGAAGCCAGAAGGGCAGCTGGGGGCCCTAGGTGTGGTACACAAAAGAGTCAGTGTCAGTACTGAGAAGGTGAAGAAATGACTGAGCTCAGTTGTAAAGGAAGAGAAATCAAGCTCTGGAGACTATGGCTGCTAATAGCTAGAACATTTCCAGAGAACTGTCAAGCATTTAGAACTCAGGTTCTCCTGTTGCCAAGGTTCAAGAGGTGCAGCCCTTGCCATGGTCAGCTGTTCCCACCATTAGCTACTATAAGTTCAGGAGCCCTATGGTTAGTCACCAGATGCTGCTGCCACTGTGCGCTCAGCTGGGTGTCAAGAACTTTATAAGCCTCTAAGTGCTGGGATCCTAGCCATTAAAACTGTTTTGAGTCCCTGGGACTATATGAGTCTCTGATCTCAAGAGCTGGGAACCATAAGTCTCTAGTCTTTGGGGCCAAAAACCATAAGCCTCAGAAATTGTTTGCCTGGTCTTCAGGTCCTTGACACTCAGAACAGCTCACACTGAGGAAGCCAGTCTTAGCCTATCTGTGAATTTCCATCAGAATAGTATAAAAGTACCATGTCAGCTGGCTGCTTGTGAAATGATCAGACAGGGATTATTTTTGTCAGATTGTGTCATTGACAACATACTTCCGGTTCCCATTGAAAACCATTGTTTTCCTTTTCTTTTTCCTGTTTTTGTCAGTCCTGGGGCTTGAATTCAGGGTCTTGGCACTGTTGGCGAGCTTCTTTTGTTCAAGGCTAGCACTCTACCACTTGAGCTACAGCATCACTTCTGGCTTTTTTCTGTTTATGTAGTACTGAGGAATTGAACCCAGGGCTTCATGCGTGCAAGGTAAGCACTTTACCACATTCAGCCACATTCCTAGCCCTTACTTTTCCTTTTTTTAAAAGAAGGAACAACATTAAAAAAAAATTAATCATGGGGCTGGGAAGGTGGCTCAGTGGTAGAGCGCTTGCCTTGCATGCATGAGGCCCTGGGTTCAATTCCCCAGCACCACATAAACAGAAAAAGCCAGGAGTGATGCTGTGGCTCACGTGGTAGAGCACTAGCCTTGAGCTGAAGAGCTGAGGGACAGCACCAAGACCCAGGGTTCAAGCCCCATGACTGACAAAAATATAAATAAATAAACAGGCAAGCAGCATATTAGATACCATTGAATTGAGAATGTATGGACTGGAAGACAGGTCTGCAGAAATTCATCAGAAAATGATGATCAAACAGAATATTTTAAAGACAGGTTAAAAGACATGGATAATACAAATAGAGTGTCCAAGATGGGAGAATGTCAAGGTGATACTGCAGAAGAGCACCTAGAGTAGGAGATACAGTGGTCATAGAGGACAAAAATAACCATCCATGTATAAACCTAAACAGTCATTAAGTTTTGGGGATTTTTTGGCCAGTCCTGGGGCTTGAACTCAGGGACTGAGCACTGTCCCTGAGCTTCTTTTACTCAAGGTTAACATGCTACCAGTTGAGCCACAGGGCCATTTCCAACTTTTTCTGTTTATGTTGTACTGAGGAATTGAACCCAGGGCTTCATGCAGGCAAGGCAAGCAATCTAACACTAAGCCACATTCCCAGCTGAGTTTTATAACTGCCAATGATAGATAACTTATAATATTTAAAATCAGGCCAAGTTCTGGTGACTCATGTCTGTAATCCTAGCTACTCAGGAGGCTGAGATCTGAGGATCTCAGTTAGAAGCCAGACTAGGCAGGAAAGTCGATGAGACTCTTATCTCTAATAAACTTCCAAAGAGTCAGAGGTGGAGTTGCAACTCAAGTGGTAGAGTGCCAGCCTTGAGCACAAAAGCTCATGGACAGTGCCCAAGCTATGAATTCAAGTCTCAGGACTAGCACACACACACACACACACACACACACACACACACACACACACACACACACACACACACGCAAATCAAATGGGAACAGAAGTATAGATGGTAATGTTTATAAGTGAGGTGGGTAATTGTAGTTGAAGCTTTGAAGACCCTTGATATTGTTTAGGAAGGGCATAAAGGACATTAATTTTATCCCCATAAGTCTGAAATACATGATAAAAATCTAAATTAACACTAAAAGAATCAACAGTCCTGGGGAAAGCAGGCAGGTTATAAGCCTAATCCCCAACAAGGCTGATTTCATTCACTAATGTCATTGCAACTTCACATCAACCCTAAGAGGTATCCACATTTCCACATCTGCCGATTCAGCCAACTACAAGTCCAGAATATTCTAAATAATTAAAACTTCATCTCTATATCACATACAGACTTTTTCCTTATTGCCAATCCCTGAACAATGCACAGCCATTTCTGGAGCTTTACATCATATGAGGTATTCTAAGTCATCTGGAGATTATTTAAAGTAGACAGGATATGCCTGGTTCTCCTTAAGTGCCATACCATTTGAAGCAAGAGATTTGAATATTCACAGGTTTTGGTATCTGTGGGAGTCCGGGAATCAATCCTTTATAGATACCAACTAGCAAATAAATATATTCTCACTTTACAGATAAGAAGAGTGAAGTCTGGAGAGTTAGGTGGCAAGTCCAACTCTACATGGCTGACAGTTGATCTAACTCTGACCCCAGTGCCTTTGCACTGCAGAGGAAACTGGGCCTTTGACTCAGGGCCTAGCAGGTATCTGACCTCATCCATGGGAGTTACGCTGCCAAATGGGGTTCAGACCAGAAGGCACCTCGCCCAGCAGGGTGGATATCTGATTGCCATCTTCCCCATCTGTGACTGCCTCCCTCATTTCCATAGCAAGCAAGAACAGTTTCATGTAATTTAAAGACCCATGGGCTCCTCACTTCAGAGCAGCCCTTTATTGTGTCAGCTAATCCAGGAGCTAGGTGGGGAAAAACAAACAAACAAACAAACACCTTCTTGACCAGTGAGGGAATTAGGGATGGGGTGCAGCGGTACTGACCTGTAATCCCAGTTACTTAGGATGCTGAGGAAGGAAGATCATTAGAATCTAGGAATTTGAGACTCTAGGAAGAAAGGGAGAGAAGGAGGAAGAGAAGCAGTGAAAGAGGGAAGAGGAGAATGCATCCTGGAATATAACTTGCTAAGATCCAGATTTAGACTCCTCCTAGCCCTTAAAGTCCCCCTATCATTGCTGGCTTTCTGCCTGGATCAGTTGGCCTTCTTGCTTTTCCAGTGGCAGTCATCACTTTCATGGTAAGAGAGGGTCTTGGGCTGCGTGCAGAGGGAAGGCAATAGATGGCTGGAATGGAAAGGAATGCTAGAGAATCAGGAACCAAGCCCTGCCTTCTGTGAGCTGATGCTAGATTATTCGATTTTGCCAGAGAACCACGCAGACATCCAGGTACAGAGAACAGTGAAAGATTTATTGCTGGGAAAGGGGGCTGGCAAGACTCCTTCTCACAAGGGAGAAGTGAGAAGCAGCACTGGCTATTGTCTGAGGTGACCTATAGAACCTAGGAGGTTCAGAAGGAGCTAGGAGAGGCTAGGAGACAAAGACCATGGTGTGGACATGAGGGCTACGGGCTTCATCATGGCACGCTAGGATTTGTGGCTGCTGGCCTAATAATAGATAAGGTGTCCTGCAGCTGCTCAGACCTGAAGGTCAATCTAAGTGGCTCTTGTTGCCTTGTATGGTGGTAGCTGCCCCAGAGAAGTGCCATCCCAACAAAAGCAGGGTGAAGGCTGATTATTTACTGTCTTTACAAAATGGGCCTAGTGTTACCTAGGAAGGGAGCACGCTAAGCTGTGGAGAGGGGAAGGAGCATGCTAAGCTATGGGAAGGGAGCTCATTTCGCTAATAGCTGATGCTTCTTAAAAGGAGGTGGCAAACTCAGAGAATGCATGAGCTCCAGACCCAAGGTCCTAAGTTCATTGCGTGCAAAGACATCACTGGCTTTTATGAGATAGCAGCAAACCATAAACAGTGATCTCTTTGGAACTCAGGCAGAAACTACAGATGGAGGTCACTTCTGCTCAACCTCCATGTGCATATGTTCAGATTGAACAATTGTGTGATCTAAGTCCTAATCTGAAATCCCCACGAATCTCCTGGCTGACAGCAGTACTGGCGAGGTGGTAACTGCTCTGTCTCTGAAGTTAGCACTGTGCACTGAGCATTGCTTCTTATTTCTAGTGCCTCTCATGACCTAGAGAGCTACCGCTGAGCACATTTGACAGATAGGAAACTGAGGTTCCTGGGGTTAGGTAATTTGACCGAGGTCACATATTTAGAAAGTGGTGGAACTTTTCAAAATACTAAACTGGGGAAATGCTCATCATTTGTAGAAATGTTTTCAATAAAGCCTAAGAACTTTGGTTTCCAGTTAACCCTCTGTTGCCCAGAACAGTGAATTCCCCAGAACACCCTGGAGCCCGTGAGACTGAGTGTATGCACGCACTTGATATTCTGATTAACAGAGCACTTGATAAACAGGCCGACCACAGGAAGAAAAATGTACAGAAATCAGCAACAGTGTTCTCTGAATTCATTGTGGGCTTGGAGATTCCCCAGGCCAAAAAAGTAACTACTGACTAGGGACAGGATGTTGTATTCACCACCATTAGGGGCTCAAGAGCCACTGGGGCCCCCTCTCCAAGATCATGAGATCCTGAGTTCAAGTCCTGGTACACACAAACACAGACACACACACAGACACACACATACACACACACACATACACATTTTTTTATTTTTTCACATGCCATAACTTTTTTTTATTGTGAAAATACTGTACAGAGGGGTTACAATTCCATGGGCAAGATAATGAGTACATTTCTTATCAAGCATTGTAGCCTCCTCCTTTGTTTCTCCTTCCCATCCCTTCCCATCCTTCCCCCCCATCCTCCCCACTCCCCCCACCTTCCCCCTCCCCCCGCACCAAAGTTGTAAAGTTCGTTTTCGACATAAGGACTTGTAACACATACTTTTTAAAGGAAAATGTTCTCAACTATTTTCTGGAAGAAAAGAGCTCCCTTTATCCCTTGGGAAGAACTACCACCAGATCACTTGTCACAATATTGAATATCTTCAGGGTCAAAATTAGAGGCTGCTCCAAGCTCCCAGAGAGGCCGGACTCAGCACAAGCCCATCTTTGCCCCTCTTCAGGAGATTGCTCCAGAATATCCCAACTGTTAGTTCTGTGCTAGGTTGTGCTATGTCAGCCCCACCCTATAGTGCTGTCCTGGAGCCCAGGATGGCAATAACAGGTGGCAGGCAGATGTATTCCTCTGCATAGGCTAAGCTGACCGTGCATGCTCTTGACCTTGGCCATTTTGGGTGTTTGTCCTTGTGTGTGGCATACAGTCAGCCATCTTGCTGTCTGTAGGACTCTTCCATGCAAGAGCAGCTGTGGGCCAAGCTTCCTGGCAGTGTAAGATGGTCCCGCTTACAGGGAGAATTTTGTGTTGAGCTAGCAGCCAGGTACAAGAGGCCTAGCTAGACCAGGTGTTCTGGGCAGCCAGGGAGATGAGCCAGCAGCATCTCCTTCTCACACCTGTCCTAAGGTCAAGACAAACAAAGCTAGAGATTTCCTGAGTCTGCAGATCACCACCCCTGACTGAGGAGCAACCTGCAGCTGAGTCTGGCTCTGGATGGACAAGAGTCCACACAGGTAACCTTCAGAGTGAGTAAAGTGAGTGAGGAGAGTCCTGAGGTCCCTGCTTGACCTACTCCATCCTGCCAATTCAGCTTGAAAATAAAAACAAAAACAATTAGGATGCTGGCTATTGGTGGCTCATGAATGTAAGCCTAGCTTTTCAGGAGGCTGAGATTGAGTTTGAAGCCAGTTGGAGCAGGAAAGTCGGTGAGACTCTTATTTCCAGTTAACTAGCAAAAAACTGAACGTGGAGCTGTGTGGCTCGAGTGGTAGAGTGCCAGCCCTGAGCAAAATAGCAAAGGGATGGTGCTGGGATTGTGGCTTAGTATTAGTGTGCTTGCCTAGCATGCATGAAGTCCTGGGTTCGATACCTCAGTACCACATAAACAGAAAAAGCCAGAAGTGGTGTGGTGGCTCAAGTGGTAGAGTGCTAGTCTTGAGCAAAAGAAGCTCAGGACAGTGTACAGGCCCTGAGTTCAAGTCCCAGGACTGAGGGGTAAAAAAAAAAAAAAAAAGCAAAGGGATGAAAGAGAGGGAAAGGGTGACATTGTCCAAAGAGAAATGTACTCTTTACCTGAATTATGCAACTGTAACCCCTCTGTACATCACAGATACATAATAACAATTGCAAAAAGAAAAAGAAAAGGCACAGTGCCCAGGCCTTGAGTTCAAGCCCCAGGACTGGCCAACACACACACACACACACACACACACACACACACACACACACACACACACACACACACACACACACACACAGGGGTAAAACTACGATAGCTCAATATTCTCTCATTAATTTGGATCTCTGCTTGACCACTCACATGCTAGCTGAGGACAAGAGCTACCAAGTGAGAAGGTCTGAATGCTAGATCAGGGGAGGGGGAAGATGCAGGAGCAGGCACAGTGCAGGTACCTATTTGACTTCTTTTCAAGTTGGCTTCAAGCTAGTGTCTGGAACAGGGCATGCACGGTTTCTTGGCTTGTTTGCCAGCTTTGCATCTTGAACTCAGAGCCTTGTACTTTTTCTTACCTTTTTTTCCTTAAGGCTAGTGTTGTACCACTTTAGCCACAGTTCTACTTCCAGCCTTTTGCTAGTTAGTTGGAAATAAAAGTCTTTTGGTTTTCTGTCCTTGCTGACTCCAGTGATCCTCAGATCTTAGTCTCCTGAGTAGCTAGGATTACAGGAGCAAGCCACCAGTGCAGGGCAAGGTGGACAGGTTCTGAGAGTGGAACATCAGTATTAGATTTCCAGACATTTTTCCGGGGGTGTGCTCCATGTCACAAGCCTGAGGGCAAGAAACAGTAGAGAGGACAAAGATAGGATCAGGGTTGGGTGCTGGTGGCTCACATCTGTAATCCTAGCTACTCAGAAGGTTTCGATCTGAGAATCCAGGTTCAAAGCCAGCCCGGACAGGAAAATCCATGAGATTCTTCAAACAACTACCAAAAGCTGGAGGTGGAGTTGTGGCCCAAGTGGTAGAACGCTAGTCTTGAGCACAAAAGCTGAGGGACAGAGCCTGGGCCCTGAGTTCAAGCCCTAGGACCCACAAACAAAAACAAAACAAAAATAAGGAGATCCCAGGGCAGCCTGACAGAGTCTGGGGCAGGACAGAGCCTGAGGAAGGGCAGCCCCTCCTGCCCTTCCCTGTCTGTCCTTCAGCCTTCCAGGTTCCTTTTCAGGGTGGAAAGCAGAACTAGGAGGGGCCTGGGGCTTTCGGCGGGGCCCGCGAGGCTGCCGCCCTGGGGCTCCCTGCCTGGCAGTCTTTGGGCCCCAGAGAAATATTGGCGGCCTTGGCTAACCGAATTATTCTTTCGGTTTGAGCCAGCTCCCCATTTTGACTCAGATCCGGTTGGGTAAGGAAAGCGATTTCCGAAACCCCCCTGCTGGTCCTTTGAGGGGGGGGGTGTGGGTGGGAGAGGGGCCCGGGAGGCAGTGCCCCCCGCCCCCCCGCCAGCCACCCGGGGCTCACCCTCCCTGCCTCCCCAGCCCGCACCCCAGAAGCCCCTGCTCCCAGAGCCAGAAGTGCCCGGAGTCGTGGGGGGCCAGGCTGACACTTGGTCGGCTGAGCACGTGCTGGAGTCACCAGAATAGAAAAAAAAAAAAAAAGCAAAACGCTTGGAAAGAATTTGCTCTTTCCCAGCGAGCATAGAATCGCCCTGAAGAGAAAAGTCCAAGTCTGGCGGGACTTCCTCCTTCTGCCTCCACTGGCCCGGGGGGCGTTTTCTTTCCAGTTATGCAAAGAAAGTGGGCACCAGGGGCCTTTTTTATATAGAGTTCAAGGCCCCCTCCAACATATGTAGGGGGGACTCGGAGGCCTCCGCTCCCCACCAGGACACCATCGATTTCTGAGCCCCTATTTCAAATCCCCGGGGACACAAAGCTGCCCAGCTGTTATTTTTCTGAATTTTTCTCTTGGCAGCTCACAGTTCTGCTTATTGCTCCCCCAACTGACTCACATGGGGAGGTGGGGATTTCTGAGCTGTTTCAAAACTTACCCAGAATATTAGGGGTTTCATGCAGCCCTTGTTTATTTAAAAAAAAAAAGCCCCAAAAGCCAACAAAATATAACACATCAGTGCAGAAGGAGAGGGGGAAGGAGGAAGAGGCCTTTCAAGCCTTAATGGAGCCTGGGAGCTGGAAGCCAGGCTTCTTGGCACCCCACTCCCTTAGCCTTGGCCTATCCCATGTCTTGTGCTTGGCCCTGGGCTGTGAGTAAGAGCTAGTATTTATGGAGTGCTCTCTCTCGCCAGGCACATTTCTAATGCCTGTGTAAGAAAAAGCCCACCTAGCACATATCACTGCATTAGAGGTAGGCTATCATCTGTAGACAAGGACACTCTGAGCATGGATTTAGGGTACCAGATTTCTTAGAGGGAAAGATAAGCATTGCTTCCCCACTGTGCTAAGGCAAATAAATCCTGCCCAGCCACAGAGTTTGGCCTTATACCTACTAGAGAGAAGCTACTGGATGTCTCTCCTCTCTCCTTCCCCCCTCTTCTCTCCCTGAGCTTCCTTTGCTCTACCACAGCACCACTTCTGCCTTTTTCTATTGATGTGGTCCTGAAGAATCAAACCCAGGGCTTCATGCATGCTAGGTGAGCACTCTACCACTAAGCCACATTCCCAGCCCCTCCGATCTTTCCCCCTTGCTCCAGGAAGCCAAGGCCTGGCAGCCTTGAATGGGACTCAAGGTCTAGATCATGTTCATCCCCCTTCTGCCCAGCGGCAGCAACTACCATTGCCTCAGAGCCAAAGGGATGGGGTGACCACAGGCCTGCAAGAGTCACCCATCCGGAAGCACATGGGAGCTCAGGACTCAAGGACCATAAACTCCTGCCCTTGACAATCAGGAGGTGCTGCCTGAGGGAAGGGCTGCATGTGTGTGCTGTTGGAAGGAAGGTGGCAGGTGGGCTGGAAGTGGGGATCCTGCTTCCCTTCCCTTCCTCTTTTTTCCAACCCTTTGTTCCCCTTCTAAGGATCCTTGGTGAGTACCTGTTCTTACTTCCTCGTCCTTCTTCCCGAATCCTTGATCTACCAACCCTGAGCTCTCCTGAGCCCACCGTAAAACCTCAGACAACTTCTTTGCCATTCAGAAATTCAGTGTCCTCTTTTGGTGTGGGAGTTCCGGCTCCACAGGCTGCATGGTTCAGTCAGCTAGGAAGGGATGTTTATAATGGGAGAGATGCGTAGTAGCTGCTGGCTTGTCATGTAGGGAATTGGTCTGACCACAGGAGCATGGTGGGACATGCGGCAGCAGAGGATACTGGGAGCACTGGAATACAGAGGGACTGGATACCGACTTCACATGGAGACTTGAAGGTTGAGTAGAAGAACACTCAGAGGAGATCTGGCAGGAAGTCAGAAAGGGCATGGCAGCACAGAGGGAAAAGCATGTGAAGACGCTTGGTGTAAGATCAGTGTGATGGGTATTGGGTGCAGCCTCCCCATGGGACTGTATAACTGAATATGACAGGGAGGTATGGATACCATCACCTCCAGGTCTGGAGCTATCCTCACCTGAAGCTGCAAACCCAGAGAAGACCCTTTCATGCAGTCCTCTACCTCCAGTGTGGCCAGTACTACCCAGGCAGATCTGGAAGACCTGAAGCCAAGGCCAGGAGAGAAGGTGATACAGGTAGGCAGTTGGGAGGGGGAAAAGGGCTGAACATCATCACCATTCAGGTGGTACCCTAATGTGGGGACAGAAGCCTCAGGGGCTTGTAGACTTGTTAGTGAGTTGCTGTGAGTGTGTGTGTGTGCATGTGAGCCTTTACGATCCCTGCATGCACATGTACCCATTCATATGAACAGATGTGCAAGTAGATCGGCATCCTTGATTCTGGATGTATAGCAGATGACAGATGTTGGCATGGAGAGCTATTGGTTGGCAAAATGACCTGGCATCCCAGGACAACTTAGACTCAAGTCCATAGTGGATTCTCCCTGCCCAGTGCTGTTTTAAATGTTGTCCCAATGTCAGCAAGAACAGACCAAATCCCCCTGTGGCAGTCACCAAGAGGATAATACCTAGATGATGAAAAGGGAAGCCTGGACTTTAGGTCTAGGATGGGCTGTGGGGAACCGTGGAGAGTAGGAACTTCAAGGGATCCTGAGTTCTTGGAACCAATGGAGCCAGAATCCCTCCAAGTTCAAAGGATTTCATTTTCATATCTGTAAACCCCAGCTATGTTAATGCCCACCTGCAATCCCAACTGTTGGAAGACAGAGAGGAGAGTCATGTCATGAATTCAAAGCCAGCCTCTAAGCAATCATGTTCTATGAGTTCATTTGGTCAGCAAGGATTGGAATAACCCCTCTTTCTCAAAGCCTGGCTTCTAATATTGAAGGGTGAATGGGAATCTCTCAGGTTGGGAGGAATCATCAAAATTCTCTGTATTTGGACATCATGGCCAGACCCTGGAGCCCTACTGGTGGAGCCTGGAAAACTGATTAGGTGTGGAGACTCAGGTTCCGGCTCCAGATCCCCAAGGCTTGGGTTGAGGGTTTACCCCACTGAGGATGAGCAGAGGACAGCACTGAGCAGAAGGACAGTATGTGGCCAGGGTGTGGTCCTTGGTGTAGAGAAGAGGCCAATTATACTAAGAGCTGGCTGGGTCTATGTTTGTGTGTTGGGGGGGCATATATTTAAATATTATTTCCTGATTTCCTGCACAGGCTCAGAAACACACTGCTATAGTTAGGATTTATTTAGCATATATCTCCAAAGCATTCTTTTTTTTTGGGGGGGGGGGTCCAGTCGTGGGGCCTGAACTCTGGGCCTGGGCGCTGTCCCTCAGCTCTTCAGCTCAAGGTTAGTGCTCTTCCAGTTGAGCCATAGCGCCACTTTCCAGCTTTTTTCTTTTTGCTTATGTGGTGCTGAGGAATCGAACCCAGGGCCTCATGCATTCAAGGTAAGCACTCTACCACTGAACCACCTTCCCGGCTCCTCCAAAGCATTCTTGTGCTGACATTTAGTCCCATTATGAGGTACTGTGGACCCTTGGTATCCACAGGAACCATTGGAATCATTCAAATGCTCAGCTCAGGATGTATAGAATTCTGCACTGTACTGTGGATATTTAATTCACTTTTCCCATAACATCATTTGACTTCTACTAAAGATATTCTGCCTTTCAACAAACCTCAAATTTTGCCTTGATCACTTTTACCTTGCTTGAGGGGTGCCATTTACTTTAGTGGAAAGGAGATTTATCACAAAAATTAACAGCAGAGAAACATTCATTACTTCATATATCAATTTCAACTCAACTGACAATAACTCAGGACTGAGTGAGAATGTCTTACATCATCTGAGCTGATGCATGCAGGGATTTAAATGTTCAAGTTTTTGAAATTTTTTATTTAATAAATTTTTTTGTCAGTTGTGGGGCTTACACTCTGGATGTGGGTGCTGTCTCTTAGCTCTACCACTTGAGCCACAGTACCACTTCTGGCTTTTTCTGTGTATGTGGTACTGAGGAATCGAACCCAGGGCCTCATGCACACAAGGCAAGCACTCTACCACTGAGCCACCTTCCCAGCCCTATTTAATTAATTTCTTTGTAGCAGGCACTGGGGCTCATGTTTGTAATCCTAGTATTCAGGAGGTTGAGATGAGGACTGACTTGAAGCCAGCTCAGGAAGAAAAATCCATGAGATTTTTTTATATCCAATTAACCAGCAAAAAGCCAGAAGTAGAGCTGTGGCTCAAGGTAGAGTACCATCCTTGAGCAAAAAAAAAGCCAAATGAGAATACAAGATTCTGAGTTCAAATCCCAGTACAGTTTGGCCACAGTGATCTGGGAAATCTCAGTTCAGGGTTAGTTCAGGCATATAAGCTAACCAGACTCCATCTCACCCAATGGCTGGACATGGTGGCACATGTCTGTTATTCTAGCTATGGGGAAATACAATGACTAGGTGTAGTGACCTATGACTGTTGTCCCTAGCAATATGGAAAAGTTTAAGTCGATGATCACAGTCCAGGCTAGCTGAGGCATAAAATGTGAGACTACCTCAAACACAGCCAACACAAAAAGGAGCTAGAAGTGTCTCAGGTGATTGGGCATCCACCTAAAAAAATATGAGACCCTGCATTCAATATTAAGTACTGACAAGAAAAAGAGAGGGAAACCAGAAGCCAGACATATATACATACCTGCATATGATTCTAGTCTCTTGCCATGTGATGCTCTGTGCCCTCTTGGGCTATCACTAGATATGGTGCCTCAGCCTTGGCTCTCCAGAACTGTGAGCTATTCTCTTTAATCTCACCTATTCTCTTTATATCTCACCCAATCTGTGGTACTGTATTGTTGAGATTAGAGATATCAGACTGATGTACACAGAATCTACCATGTGAGGTGTCACTTCCTTGTACGACTGTCACCACAGCATTATGACCACTTGTTGAAGTCCTTTTTCTCACCCTCATAGTAAACCTGCAAGCTGGCTACTGCTAACACCACTTTGCCCAAGGAAAAACAGGGTTAGAGTTGGTGACTAACTCATCACAGGTCACCCAACCTGCAAGAAGGCCACCAGGACTTGAGGGTGTCTCCCTAGCTCAAGAACCTGAGAGTTTTGCACCTTTTTTTGGCCTTAACTCTCTTCAAGAAGCTTGGGGCTGGGCCTGTCACAAGCATCCACTGGGCTGTTTGGGATCATCCTTCCTTGTGTGGGAAGCCAGTGGGAAGGCCTCTTTGACCATCTCTGCCAAAGGTCTGAGTTGGAATCAAGAGCGGTAGATAATACCTGTGTTCTCTTCTTGGAGGGGGGCACAATTCATGTTGGCTCTGTAGGGAGGCTGAAGGGATGGGTGGTTAGAAGCTAAGGAGAACTTCTGTAAAAGCCCAACGTCCTGTCTTGGTCCTCACCTACAGCCCTGCCCCACAGCCCTGGGGTTTGCCTTAGCCCCACATTCTGTCCTCCCAAGACAGGACAACTGAAGAGAAAAGGAAAACAAGAAAATGAAGCCCCTCCCCTCTTTTGGAAGTGAAGTCTAGAGGGAAGTCAGAACGTCTGCAGACGATGGGGGACCTTCCTTCCCCCCTCTCCGGGTTTCCCAGCCCTTCTCTCTAAGCGCGGTTCTGAAACTATCCAGACACCCGCGCTGTCATGCCGGGGTCGTTGAGAGCACTGAAGAAAAGGGCTCCGCGTCCCATCCAGTCCCTTCTTCCCTCGGATGCCTTCTTGGCCACCTCTGCCACTTCCCTCCAGGAGAATCACCGATTCTCCGAAGAATCCCCCTCCTCGGGACCCTGACCACAAGGTGATGCGAGGCCTGGCCGGCTGCTCCCCGGCCCCCGCAATCTAGCTGGTTGCCAGCCCCAGGCCGAGCCAAGGTCGGCTGGCGGCGCCCTGGCCGGCGGCCCCCGCTCCCGGCTCCCGGGCAGGCCGAGCGGCCGAGCGCGCCAGCCGCGCCCAGCTCCGGGCCGCGCTCAGCCCCGGCCCCTGGAGCTCGCCTCGCTCGCTCTGATGTAAACTGATATTTTAATTCTCTTACAAGGAATGGTGTTTAGAGAAATGACTTAACCGGATTACTCATCGTCTATAATGACTTGGCCCGACTCCGAGGCTATTCCTAGACGTGACGCTTGAGGCTTTGATTCTTTCTCTCCTTACTTTTGCTACCCCCATCTCACCCTCTTTCTGCATTTCCGCCCCCCCACCCCCCTTGACACTAGCTAAACAGCGGCCACGCCCCTTCGCGCCCTGCTTGCAAGGCAGCCTGGGAGATGTAGTTCTCTCCTGGCCCCCCCTCCTCCTCCATTATTACTGCCAGTCTGAGCACACTGGTCAGGGTCCGGCCTGGGAGACACCACTTGATCGCCACATGCCTCAGTTTACGCATTTGTCAAATGGGAGGAGCAACTGCACAACTGGGTGGGGAGGCCCACTGAGATGTTGCTTAAGTAAAAATGGTAGGACCCAAATTTGTTAAAATTTTCTTCTCCTGTGCATTTTTTACTGATCTCCACTGGAGCGTCACTACTTTGTAACACTAAGTAACACAAAGAACCAGGCTGTAGTTATCCTGATCCTCTTACCTGACTCACCCCCAGCCCTCCCTTCTTCCGGTTTGGCTGAACCCATGAATGTTTGTATAGGTACTTACTCTCTGTTCCACAGTGTCCTCTAGGGTATTTTGGAGACAAACATGCTCCCTTCACAGGTTGGGATGACATGAGATGAAATGACCCAGGCAAGAATCTAATGCCATGTCTAATCTCCAGTGCCCCTCCCACTGAATGTCCGCGCTCTGGAATTGAAGGGGTTAGTGACAGATTCTGGGAAGCCTATGAGGTTGGCAAGGGTGGTGGCTTCCCCTCCACCAAGCTAGGAACTTGGTTCTGGCTTGGTGGGCTTGTCTCGATGTCTAGTTCAGTGCCAGCACATAGTAGGCCCACACAACAAATGTTGAATGGATGGCCAAATGAATAAATGAAGCATTACCCCTGCTTTCCAGAAGAAGTGCTTAAGGCTCTGAGATGTTGAATGATTTGTCTAAGGCCACATAGCTGGGCTGGGTTTGAGTGCAGACAAGCCCCCAAATTTTCTCTCCTCTTACCAGGAAAATTCACCTTTTCCCTTCCCGAGCTTACAAAGTCCAGAATCTTGGGTTTCTTTTGTGTGAAGTGGGGGTGTTGGGAGAACACACACCCCTCAGCCTAGTCCTAACCCAACTAAAGAAGCTATTCCAGATCCAGCTGCAAGTCTGGGCCAGGGGCGGTGGGAGGGCTGGCTTTCATACGCTCTGAGAAGAGTGTTCATAGTTCTGCCCAGCAGGAAGTTGGCCTTTGGTGATCTGAGACTGAACCTTACCCCAGCACTACCACCTTTCCACTCCTTTATCCCCAGCAGTTCCCCAAAGGCCACAGCTATTCTTGTCTTTTTCTAAAAGAGGCATTTGAAACCATGAGCCAATTTTTTCCATTCCTGAGCTTGGGTATCATCTATTTCGAGCGGTTGTTGTTTTCCATGAGTTGCCTGCCGATGCCACTGTGAAGCAAGCCTTTCCTGGACAGCTAGCAAGGGATGGGGGGTGGGGTGGGAGGAAGAGGCAGGGCCAGCATTAAAAATACTTCCCACTTCAAGTCCTTTGAAAAAAAGCCCTGGGGGCATTTTGCAACTGCTGAGCCTGGGAACATAGCTTCTCTGGGCAGAAAGCTGGCTGTGTATTTAATTTTCTGGGCACTAAATGGTTTTGCTGGTCTCCGAGGAAGCAATGGCTTTAACATTGCTGTGTGACCTTGGGAAGCTCATTAGCCAGGTGGCCTGATGATCTTAAATATCTGAAAACCCTCCCAAAGTCAAGTTTTCTTCCTGGAAATGGGCTAATGAGAGGAATTAGAAGGCAGCCTTAAAGCTGAGTGCCAGAGGCTCACATAAATAATCCTAGCTACTCAGGAGGCTGAGATTTGAGGATGGAGATTTGAATCCAGCTGAGGTTGGAAACTCCGTGATACTGTTATCTGCAATCAACTACTGAAAAGCCAGAAATGGAGCTGTGGCTTAGGGACAGTGCCTGCACCTTGAGTTAAATCCCTAGTACCCACATAGCAGCAGTAACAACAACAAAGGTAGCCTTAGCTAAATCCTCCGTGAAAGTGTTCTTTAAAAGACAAAAGAAGGACGTTAAGAGATCAGAACCATGATAACAGTTCCCCAGAAAGGCACACAGCTGAGCAGGCAGGAGAGAGAAACTAATTTGTACTCTAATTGGACAGACCCCCCTCCCCAAGATCTGTTATGGAAAGCAACAATTAGCACTGTATCATTTATTTTAAAATACAGTACAGCTGCATCTTGCACCACATCGTGGATACCTGTATTTGTGAAAATACATTGAGAACATTCTAGAAGACATTATCCATCTGATAATAGAAAAGGAGAGACCTAGGTTTGGGGTAGTGCCAGAGAGGACTGTTATATTTGCAGTGCTTCCACAGGAAGAATGTGTTTATGTATGAGTAGTGGTTTGTTTTTCTTCTGGAGACACATAGAGACATGAAGACATTAAGGGACTGGGTAGCCCCCTGAGGCTACCTGGGCTGGAATCCTGTGGTTGGAGGGTGAAGGAGGAGAGAGTGGCTGTGGGCTGGAGATGGAGGTGTGTGAGCCAGAAGCGGAGCAATGAGAATGTTATGTTTTACAGAGTCAAATGGAGATATCATTCCTCAGCAGGATTTATTGACCACTGCAAATTACTTTCTCTTGCAAATAGTTGCCTCAGGAGGCAATTAAATGTAGATCATATTGTTTCCAGGTTGGGCCAGGCAGGTGTTGACTTGCTGGGGCTTTGCACAACAGCCCCTTGTCTATACGACTGTGCTTGGCTGCCTGGATGATAAGGTAGTAAGTTCTGAATCCAGCTATCAAACCCAGGAGGGAGGAATTGCCCAGACGTGACCCCAAGGGCAGCATTCAGGTCTCCACACCGAACCTGGTCTCATGCATAATCCAGTGATCCTTACAGAATAGACAAAAGTGAGACTCAAAAGCCTATGAAGCATCCTGATGACATCCTATCAGTGGCTCTACCACAACTTCAGCTGTCCTGGAAGTAGGAGTAGCTTCTCATTGTGGAAGTGAAGGGCACAATCAACACTGTAGTCATTGCTTGGGCAGCTGCTAAATACTGGCAATAAGATTTCTGTTACCAAATCTGCAAGTGCTGGCCTTACAAATCAACTCATAGTACCTGGAATGGTGGCTTACTTGTAACCCTAGCTACTTGGGAAACTCATATCAAGAGGATATCAATTCAACATCAGCCCTGACCAAAAAGAAAAAAAAAATTCAAGAACTCCCTCTCTCAACAGAAAAATCTGGGCATGGTATGGTAATACTTGTTATCCTAGCTAGAGCAGGAAGTGAGGATATCTGTCCAGGCTGACCTGGGCAAAGAGTGATACCTTATCTAAAAAATAACTAGAACAGCTAATTGTGTACCAGTAGCTCATGTCTGTACTCCTAGCTACTCAGGAGGCTGAGATCTGAGGATTAAGATTCAAAGCTAGCCCAGGCAGGAAACTCTGAGAATGTTATCTCCAAATTAACCACCAAAAAGACAAAGTGGTAAAGCACTAACCTGGAGTGAAAAAGCTAAGGGACAGTGCCTAGGCCCTGAGTTCAAGCTCTGCTACCAGCACAACAAGAGGAAGGAAGGAAGGAAGGAAGGAAGGAAGGAAGGAAGGAAGGAAGGAAGGAAGGAAGGAAGGAAGGAAGGAAGGAAAGAAAGAAAGAAAGAAACAAGCCAGCCAGCCAGGTGCCGTGGCTCACACCTGTAATCCTAGCTACTCAGGAGGCTGAGATCTGAGGATCGGGGTTCAAAGCCAACCCGGGCAGGAAAGTTTGTGAGACTCTAATCGTCAATGAACCACCAGAAAACCGAAGTGGTGGCTCAAGTGGTAGAGTGCTAGCCTTGATCTGAAGAGCTGAGGGACAGCGTCCAGGCCAGGAGTTCAGGCCCCACGACCGGAAAAAAAGAAAAAAAGGTAAGAAAGAAAGGGAGGAAGGGAGAACAAAAGAAAGAAAGACAGGGAGGAAAGACAGGGAGGAAAGAAAGGGAGGGAGAAAGAGAGAGAGAGAGAGAGAGAGAGAGAGAGAGAGAGAGAGAGAGAGAGAGAGAGAGAGAGAGAGAGAGAGAGAGAGAGAGAGAGAGAGAGAGAGAGAGAGCTAGTAATTCTAGCTCGTCTTCACTTTCGCGCACACTACAACTCCCAGGCGTGACCGGGCTCAGGGGGCGGACACCTGTCCCGCCTGAAAAAATAGGACTCACCAATAGAAACCTGGAGCGGATGGGGGCGGTGCCCTGAGGGGGCGGGGCTTCGAAGAGCGGCTGGAGTGTGACGCCCGGAGTCAGTCAGCACCGGGAGCGCGGGGTCGAGAGTGCTGTCCCGGGTCCAGGGTCTCCGGACGGGCGGCGCAGGACCTCGCCCGGCCATGGGTAAGCAGCACCGAGGCCGGGGCGGGGGGGAAGCGGGGGGTCGGTGGGGGGGTGAGGCGAAGCTCGCGGCGGCGGGTCTCTTTTGGCCCTCAAGGAGGTGGGACCGCCCTTGGGGGGCTGAGGGGACGGGAGGTGGGCTCGCGGGGCCGGGGTCCGCGGAGGGAGCGCGGGTCGGGGCGCTGGCAGCCCGCCCGGCGCGGGGCGGGAGGCTTGGGTGTCTTCGCGCGCGCTCTCCGAGAAAAGGAAAGACAGAAAAGAAAAAGTTGGGGCGGTCAGGGGCTTCCCGGGCGTTTATCTCGAAACTCTCGTCGGCGTCTCCGGACTGAAATTTCACCGAGCCCCGGACGGTTCTGTCTTCCCACTTCCTGCCGCGGTTTCAGTCTCGAGCTGGGCTCAGCTAATTTGTTGTGACAGCTGTCAGCAGCAGTTCCTCTGCCTCCGGCCGCTCTGTCCCCTCCCCCGTGACATCCCCGGGCTTCTCAGAACCCGCCGACGCGGCCTGCGGGCGTCCGGGGCCCGCAGGCGTCCGGGGCCCGCAGGGGCCGCTGGGCGCGGGGCGCTTTCCACGCCGGCCGCCGTTTCCTGAAAGTGACTTCGCGGGTATTTGAAGAACTTGCTCGATGCGCTTTGAAGAATGCACGGTTCCTCTTTCGGCGCTGCTGGTTGGTCGGGTTTCTAGTGCTTTTCTTCGTTCTCCTCGCCTTTCTGATCTCCTCTTCACGCCCCCCCCCCCATCCCAGCTGGAGGCAGGACGTTTTCCTTTGCGCTCCTCTTTTTTTCCCTGACTTCCCCCTTCTTTTCTACCGTGTCTTCGGAAGGGACAGGCTGTGGCATTGATGGTGATGCGGGGAGGAGGCAGAGGGCTGAAGCGCAGGCTGCTGGCATGCTAGGAACACGACCCGCCTTGCAGTCGGCCTTGCCTGGGGGCGCAACCCAGGCCACACATCCCCAATATTCCACACTAAGAGTTATCCAGGTGGGGGGGTCTCACCGCCCTCCACTCCTACCCATGCTGGCGACCTGGATTCAGGAAACCCAAGGGCTTAGGGAGGTCCCAGTGTCCTTATAATGGCCTATTCACCTTACCTTTGTACAAAGGCAAGCTTTGGGGCCTTGGGCCTGCGTGGAAAGATCCACAGGACAAAGAATCTCACAAAGGAAACAGGTGCTTCTTGCCCCCTGCCCGATCCCACTGTGGGGAACGGATGAACATGTGAGGGTCTCTGTACTAATTGTGCCAGGGGAGGGAAAAGTGGGAGAGATGGTCCGTTCCCTACAGAGCTGAGTTGTAGAGTCCAGTCTGACTACCTAGGAACTAGAACTTGACATGACAGAGGAAGAAAGGGCTTTAGAATCAAGCCCCTCTAGTTTTGATTTACAGTCAGAGAATCTGAGGCAGGGAAACCAAGTCTAGCAGTGAGGGACAAGCCGCCAAGGCTCCTTGCCCCTCTTTCCCTATGGTCTTCTGTTTCCTGGGTGGAAAACTGCCCTGGAGTGGCCCACAGTCCCTCTTAGGCTGGTGCAAGGGACTTGGAGGGCCACAGTGTGGTGGGGTTGTACAAGGGAAGTGGAAAAGCTGAGGGGTTAGGGTGCCCCTTGCAGGGGTTCTGGCTGTGTGGTTGGGACACTTAGCACCTCTGAGTCTTGTTTCCCCTTGGTGGTAGGGGGTTTATCCATAGATGGAATTGTTACTATTACCATCAAACATCACCCACACTGGGTGGGGAGAGATGGTAGGGGTTCAACCTATCCTGGAATAGGATCTTTTAGGACATCCCAGAGCTGAGTGGCCGTGGGGCCTGGAAATGAGTACTCTCACATTTGGTGCTACCATGCCCTGTGCTTTTGTCACCTCTCTGAGCTGTTGCCTTGGCCCAAGCTGCTTACAGATCCTTCACGTCCCTCTCCCCCACCCCGAGCCGAGGTGTGGAGGCTGGGCTGTGGCTGGTGTTATATGCTAGGTCCGCAGGGTATGTCCAGCTTGTCTGTCCTCAGTGCTGGCTTTTAGCAGCTCCCTTTCCTAACCCACCCACTGGAGCAAGCCCCAGCAGCAGACTGCCAGGCAGACTGCTCCTGGGCCACAGAGTGGACTGGCTGCTTCAAAGGCTGTCTTTGTTTCCATTCCAGCTGGAGCTAAGAGAAACTTAAGCCAACAACCTCAGGCAAGGGGGTGGGTCCATGTCTGCTGGTTGTTATTGAGACAGTTGTTGCAATTATTGTTGTAATCTACGCAATCTTCCTAGTCAGTGACTTTTCATGAAAGGAAGTGTCACTTCCTTCCTATCATACCGAGAGGGAGTGGGACAGGCAAGAAAAAGAGAGGGAGGGTAAGGGGTACCCACACTCAGCCTGTAGGTCAGCTCAAAGCTATGTGGTCTTGGGCTAGGCTCTGGTCCTCTCTGGACGTCAAGAGTATTTGAGATCAAATAGGCTCATCCCAAATACCCAAGCTGATGTTTAGAGAGTTCTTTGGTGTAGTAAGCTACGGGGGGGGGGGGGGGGGGGGCGGGGGGGGCTGGACAGGACCTGCTGGTTCAGATCTCATTGAGGAGGTGTGCACACACAGGCTCCATTGTAGTTTGTGGGGGAGCGTCATTTCATGCTTTCTTCTGCTTAGAATACTGGCCATTAGGCCAGCACACACATCTTCCAGTGGCAGACTTGGTAAATGATGCGCCTGTGTGGTTCCCAGCACTCTCCTCCTCCTGCCCAGTCTCATCTGATTTCAGCTCTTGTCTGAAAGGGCTAGAGGACAGACACACAGGGGGTGTGATTTCCCCATGGCCTCCATGCTGTTCCTATCCAACTTCTGCCATGGATAAGCCCAGGGGAGACATCTTGAGTTATGTTCAGTGACTCTACCACTGGGAGCCCCCACTGTCTTCACTTTCTTCCCTTTGCATAGATCCCCTGTCGCTTGTCCCAGGTAGGCTGAGCCCCGGCCAGAAGCAGCCCTTGTATCAGGTGGGAATTCCTTAAGGGATTCTCAGTAACTATCCATCATTCTTCTCCTATGAAGGAAGATTAGTGAGAGACCCCAGGGCCCTGGGGGTCTATGAGGCCAGGGATGTGGATTTACAGTGGTAGAGGTTTGCTCCTTCCCACCTTGGGTCTGGCCAATTGAGCTTTTATACAAACCTGCTCATGTTAGCAGAGTGACAGACGGATACAGATCCACACAGGAAAAGTGGGAAACTTTGTACCCTTAGCCTACATTCAGAAAGCTCTAAATGTTGGGATTTGGTATCTTGGAACAGTCCAATTTCTCTGATTCAGAATCATAGCTCTGCCACTGGACAGCTGTGTAGCCTGAGGCAAACTGTTGAACCTGTCTGAGCCTCAGGTATGAAGTCTGTTAATCATCCCTGGGCTGGGGTGATTCAGGAAAGCACTTATAAGATGCCTTGTCCAAGGCTGGCCAGAACATTTCTTTGAGTGATGGTAGACCTGTGGTTTATAAAGGGAAGGAACTTACTTTTAGGAGCATGCTCTACTTACAGTGAGTGACTGAATGGAAGCCCTTTGCTGTAGTTTAGGATGTGAAGGTTGAGCTGCCTCATTCACAAGCCATGGAGCTGGGCAGACATCAAAGTCATAACCCATGAGGGGCTTGGGCAATTCTCCCTGCCCCACCCACATGATGCCTAGGTTGGGCTGGGTACAGGCTCATCTTCTGGCCCAGTATCCCATCTCCCTTGGTCTTCCTGACTGCAGTGGATGAGAAGTGGAAGGGGCTTGTGGAGTACAGTCCTATGTTGAGTATCACGGCTTTTCTAGTACTATTGTCTAACTGCACAAAATTCTAGGATCAAAGTAGGAATAAATTAGGTGGGAAGGACACAGGGCCCAGGAAGGAACTTCTGCCAACCTCAGAGGGCTCCCTGAACTAGTGGAGACATGTGGTCTTAAAAAGAAGGGTACATTGACAAAACTATCATTTTTCCTCAAAGTAGCTTCTAACTGCAAATGCCATTCCATCAAAACCCCACTGGTATATTTATTTATTAATTTACTCATTTATTCATTTTGTAGAAAATATGGCCACATTATCCTAAAGTTCAGATGAATTTTTTGATGGTTTTTTTTTAACTATTTGTTTGTTTTTTGTTTTAGTACTGAGTATTAAATCTAGGATGTTGCATTTGCTAGGCAAGCACTTTGCTACTGAGCTACATCCCAGCTCCAGGTGGAATATTTTAAAAAGAGAGCAATAATGAGAGACTTGCCCTCTGAATAACAAATTGTTTCATAAAGCTACCAGCATTCCACAGTGAATGGAAACAGAACAGAAAGTGTAGAAATAGTTCCAAAGGGGCTCCTTATTTGCAGTGGGATTGTGGGGAAGTAACATTTCAGGAATGTTACTGGGAGAGAGGGGTCACTCAGAGAGTACTGACACCCTAACTAGTGTATATGTGGGGGTGGGGGGATATGGGTAAATCTCCATGTCTCACATCCCACCGCCACCAGATGTAGATTCTAGGTGTGTTACAAGTAAATATTGGAACACCAATCCCCATTATCATTACTGTTTTGTGGACTGAAAAAGTCAGGCCTGAAGGACATTCTTGTGAGAAGAGGCTTCTTTTATTTTTTAATCTTGATCCAACCCTGGGACACTGAGGTCTTGTCTTGGAAGGAACCTTCCATACAAGCTGGGAGCAAGACACTGAGTAACATGACTCATGGCACCCAGGGACAGGTGGATTTCTCCAGCCTCTGCAGGTAGGGAGAGGCTGGACTGTGGGATCACCAGCTTCATAATTCCCTTCCCTCCCTTTTAGAACCAGAAGTGGGGCCTAGCTCACCATTACATGCTTGGGCTCCTCATGAGCTATGAGCTGGGCAGGCCAGAAAATGCCCCCCCTTCCATGTCTTTAACAGTGGATATCAAACTTAATTTTCATCAGAACCCTTTTTACAAATGAAGATTTACATGGCAATGAGATTTATGAATGAGTTGGGTAAAGGTGGGGTTAGGGCAGGTCAGCACTAGACAGAAGACACCTGGAAGAGGGAGACGTGTCTCTCTGCCTCCTCTTCTGCAGAAGTGGGCACCCAGAAGGCACTGCCAGGACAGAAAGAGCGCTAGCCCCGACTGGAAGAGAATGGAGACCAAGTTCATTTGGGGACTCAGAACAGAGAGAGTGTGTTTCCCTGGGAGGCAGGAGGCAGGAGCTCTGATCGCTTTCCCATCTAGGGTTAAAACAGCTTGGATTGGTGACCTCCTTTCCAGGTAACCTGAGTGCCCAACTCCAGGATATTTTTCCTGAGCACAGCCTAGGCAGAGTTCACAAACTCCAGAACTCAAATCTGATAACCCACTGGGATCCCTGTGGGGTAGACTCTCACGATACCCCTTATAGGACCTGAAAGGTCAGTCTTTAAAACACATTCCCAGGGAAGTGGTGCTGTAGCTCAAGTGATAGAATGCTTACCTTGAGATGAAGAGCTCAGGGACAGTGCCCAGGCCCAGAGTTCAAGCCAAACAACTGACAAAATAAATAAGTTAATAAATAAATAAATAAATAAATTTATTAAAATACATTCCTAGATGAGTGATAGTCCAACCACCTATTGATCTGAAGCCCGATGGACACCAACATGCCATTCTGTTTGTATCTAATTTGCAAGGAACCCATCATGCTCAGGAACACTCAGGTGGAAATCCTTCCTTGACCATGGCTAGGATGTGAGGCAGCAAGAAGTAAGGGAGAGAAGACAGGACATATGGAGTGGACAGGCAAGCAAGGTAACAAAGAGCTCATTGCCTCTCTTCTATATTGGAGGAAAGGACTGAGAACTTGGTTGGAAAGGCATCAGGCTTAACGCCAGTTGTTAACCCAGCATTTCTGGAGACTGGTGTGAACTGAATGACTGAAACCAGCAAAGAGGGTGACTGAGTCTCTGTCTTTGATGGGCCTCAGGACGGATGTCTCTCCTGGTATAAATGGACTCCTTATCAGGGTTTTGCTAATGGACCTGTAGTCAGACAGACTTCATTTTGAGTCCTGGTTCCTCAGGGAGACAAGCCACTTGACCTCTCTTGATTGTTTCCCCCTCTTTCAACGGGAACTCTCCTGGGACTAAGTGACAGAATGTGCATGAGAGAGCCAAGGACATTGAGCCAAGGACCTAGACAAAGTGAGTAAGCAGTAGCAGATGGAGCTATCACAGAAAACAAAGATCCTGAAGATCTTTATGCCTCCAGCCCTCTGGATGGTGTTAGTGTGTGTTTATGTTCCTAAAGACATTTTATTTTATTTAAAATTTTTTTTTTTTGCCAGTCCTGGGACTTGAGCTCAGGGCCTGGGCACTGTCCTTGAGCTTCTTTTGCTAAAAGCTAGCACTCTACCATTTGAGCCATAGTACCACTTTTGGCTTTTTCTGTTGATGTGATATTGAGGAATCGAAACCAGAGCTTCCTGCATGCTAGGAAAGCACTCTACCACTAAGCCACATTTCCAGCCTTATTTTATTTTTCTAGTACTGAGGTTTGAAATCAGGTCCTTGTGCTCTTGCTTAATTCCTTTGCTCATGGCTCTACCACTTGAGTCATACCTTCAGCCAAGCTTTTTGCTGATTATTATTTTGTTGTTGGTGGTGGTTGTGGGGCTTGAACTCTGGGTCTGGGTGCTGTCCCTCAGCTCTTCAGCTCAAGGCAAGTGCTCTACCACTTGAGCCACAGCACTACTTCCAGTTTTCTGGTGGTTTATTGGAGCTAAGAGTCTCGTGGGAGCCGGGAAGGTTGCTCAGTGGTAGAGTGCTTGCCTTGCATGCATGAGACCCTGGGTTCAATTCCTTAGCACCACATAAGCAGAAAAAGCTGGAAGTGGCGCTGTTGCTCAAGTGGTAGAGTGCTAGCCTTGAGCTGAAGAGCTTAGGGACAACCCCCAGGCCCAGAGTTCAGGCCCCACAACCGACAAAAAAAGAGTCTCACAGACTTTCTTGCTTGGGCTGGCTTTGAACCACGGTCCTCAGATCTCAGCCTCTTGAGTAGCTAGGATTACAGGCATAAGCCACCGGCACCAGGCTTATTTTTGAGATGGAGTCTCACAAACTTGTCTGCCCAGGATTGACTAAAACACCCTGATCTAAAAACATTCATTTATCTGGGATGGAGGAGGAAATCCTACAGTTTCTATCAATAGGGATTTCTTGTGGATCAGGAGTAAGGACCTGTCCATAACAGATAAACAAGAAGCAAAAGAAAAAAAAAAGGAAGAGGAAAAAACAAAAGAAAAAGTTGTCTAGGCTAGACATAGTGGTCCATGCCTGTAATCCCAGCACTCAGAGGCAGGATTGAGAGTTTGAGGCCAAAGTGGACTGCATAGTGGAGCTCAGTGGTAGAATAGTAGAGTGGGAATTGAATAGAATATGCACAAGTCCCAGGGTTTGATCCCTAGTACAGAAAAATAGATGTTGTACGTGCCTATAATCCCAGCACTTGGGAGGTCAAGGCAGGAAGATTGAGGGTTTGAGGCCAGTTACATACTTAGTGAAATCGTCTCAAAAAAAGAGAAAAAAATGATGTGAGTTCCTGATGCCAGATTTGCTCTGCCAGCCTGCTTCATGGCTTGAGGCAGTTTCCAATGGTTGTGATTTTTGGAATGGCAAAGGAATTGCATTTTTGCAACCCATTGGTTTCCCTAAGTAGAGTGGAATGCATGGCCCCTTTTGCATGGTTGAACCTTGCAAGTAGGCTTATCTGGTGCCTACTTGGATGGTGGGGGTGGATATTGAGGAGCTAGACAAATGACAGGTAGTCCATCAGGATGGCTGTGAGTAGCCAAGGCTAAGACGAGGAGTAGGCTGGCCAAAGCCACCTGGAGGAGGAAGGGACTTGTTAGGAGGGGACTGAAGAGTCACAGAGAGGACAGCAGGAGGCCCAAGTAGGAGCAGAAGCACTCTGCCTACTCAAGGAAATGTCTAGTAGCTCACAATTTATTACTTGTTTTCATCTGGATTATTCTTGGAGGGACAATTGTGTGGTGCTATGGAAGTCCACAGACATGAGGGCATTGGCAGTCTCCCCAATGCTGTTGAGCTGCTGTGAAACTTTCTGCCTGAACACGGGCTGATCATTATGCTCCACCTGGCCTCCTCAGATTGACCCTGATGAAACTTAAAGGGTTTCCCTCAGATGTGGGCAATGACAGGGGAGAAGATCCACTAGGCCAGGACAAGCTGTTGCTGGATGATGGTGGTGATGGGGTGTGTGTCTGTGTGTTGTGTAAAGGAAGAGTCCAACTGCATTCAGGAATGACGGGCAAGTGACACTGGATGGAAGAGCTAAAGACTTTCCCCTCCTCTAGCCCATTGCAGCTACATGCATGCTACATGCATCCCATGTGTCCTTTCCTCTCTTTCTTTCCTCTCTCCTGACAGCACCCTCTGCCAAAGGGAAAAGGAAACAATCAGAGGAGAGTGACTCCTTGGAACTCCCTGTGTCCCCTAAACCCGATGGTGAGCAGAGCAGGAGCCAGAGCCCCGTCCAGCAGGAGGTGAGTTAGGAGACTCCTCGGGCCTCTTCTACATTTTCAGCCTGGCCTGCAAGTGGAATCTGGAGACATCTTGAGCTCTGGGGAGGGAAATGTGCTCCTACCACACATTCTGCAGACAGCTAGGGCCCATTCAAAAGGTACAGGAGCTGGATGCTGGACGGGCAGAGGACTCACATGTCCCCTGTGGCAATGAGTTTCGGCCTTGGAACTTGCTTTTCAAATACTTCAGTACCGAAAGAAATAAAAAAGAAAAGAAAGATAGGAAAGAAAGCAAGAAAGGAAGAAAAAGGAAGAAAGGAAGGAAGGAAGGAAGGAAGGAAGGAAGGAAGGAAGGAAGGAAGGAGAAGGGAAAACAGAATATGCACTATTCACTCTAAGATGTAGAACTACATTTCCATCTATCCATCCAAGCTGATAGCATGGAAGCATCCCCTCTGGGGGATGCAGGCCTCATGGAGTAGGCCCACAGCCCCAGAAGAATCCAATACCCTTGTTCCTTTAACTTGTACCCCAGGGCGACAGGACACTAAGCCTGTGTTCCAGGAACTCAGGCTGCTGGAGAAGCCAAGATGGAGATGTAAAATCAAAAACAAGATAAAGAAACAGCTTAGAGAAGGCAAGGCTGCCCTTGTGGCTGCTTTCAGCCCTCCTTGGCTGTTAGACTCCCATGGAGCTCTGGACTCCAGCCCTGTCCTGAGTCCTGGTCACTAAGCTGATGCCTGTGTTTGTGTGACCAAAGAAAGATGACCGCAGTCCAGGACAGGAGGCTAGGTGCTCTCAGGGAGCCTGGGGTTGGGGCCAGGCACCTCTCCTCACAGCCAATGGTGCCCACATGTCCAGCTACCTACCAACTGGGGTCCATCCCCACTCCTCCTGTTCTCTCCCCAGGACTCCCCCGAGGCAGGCGGGGAGCGGGAGGAGGAGCAGGCCTTCCTGGTCAGCCTCTACAAGTTCATGAAGGAGCGACACACGCCCATCGAGAGGGTGCCCCATCTCGGCTTCAAGCAGAGTGCGTCCCTGGGGTGCAGGCAGGGAGGGGGGCCCGGCAGGGATCCTCACCTAGCCAGGGCAATGGGGAACTCTGGATGCTGACATACAGGGGCTGCAAACAGAAAGGTGCCTCCCTGTAGGCTTAGGGCTGGCAATGGGTGGAGCCACTGGAACAGCCTCTTGGCCACTGGGCCAGTGAGGTACTCACTGGACCAGTCTGCCCGCTGTGTTATTGGCCTGTCTGGGTGTGTAAGGGGCTGCAGGCTGCCCCCACCTTCTGCAGAGGCTGAAAGCTGGCCTGGTCCTTCTTTCCTCTAGTTAACCTGTGGAAGATCTACAAGGCAGTGGAGAAGCTGGGGGCCTACGAGCTGGTAAGGAAGGCTCATTCTGGCTCTCACTATGCCACATCTCCAGCTGCACCCCAGGGCGAGCTGGGGAAGGGGAACGTTAGCTGTCCACGAGAAAGGAAGAGCCGGAGTCCCCAATCCCAGCCCTTGCATGCTGCAGGGAGCAGGGACCTAACCTGCCTGCCGGTGCCTCGCTGCTCCAAGCAGAGTTTTTCTTTTCTTCCCCATCTGTGGTGCCTTCCTTTCCTCAAAACTTGCCTGGGCTAGTAGTCAAGCGGTCCTTGGGAGAAAAGATTGGTGGGTGCTGCGTGGTCCCCTTTAGCATCCCACTTAGCCGCCCCCATCCCTGCAGGGGGGAATCTGGGGTTTCAAGGACCCTGCCACTAGGTGGCACTGTCTCACATGATGACCTTTGCAGGTGACGGGTCGCCGCCTCTGGAAGAACGTGTATGACGAGCTGGGAGGCAGCCCTGGCAGCACAAGTGCAGCCACCTGCACACGTCGCCACTACGAGAGGTATGCAGGATGTACCACAATCTCCCTGGGTAGAAGGCTCAGTGCATTGAGTCCTCAGCTGGGCCAGGAATTGTGTAGCCACGGGAGGAGGAGCGGTGGTCAGCTGTGTGTACTGTCAGGGTGGGGCCTGGGGACACCGTAGGGGACATTCCTGATGGTAGTAGTGATGGGGAACCAGAAGGGCATGGATAGAGCCAGAGGTCAAGCCGTGTGGGATGACCACCAGCTTCCTGTGGTCACACTGACTTCTCCTCAGGCTGGTCCTCCCATATGTGCGGCACCTGAAAGGCGAGGATGACAAGCCACTGCCCCCCTCCAAGCCCAGGAAACAATACAAGATGGCCAAGGAGCACCGGGGGGATGATGGGGCCACAGAGAGACTGAAGAAGGCCAAGGAGGAGAGGCAGGTGGGCCTGGTGAGTGTTGACCCGCTGCCCCTCTTGACTTCTTGCAGCTCTCCTACCTGCCTGGCTGTCTCTGCCAGGCTCCCTGCTTGAAACATTCAGTGCCCGCTGCTAGGGCCTGTCCTTGCCCTAGGTCCTTTAAAGCCCAGCTCACATTCAGTCATCAAGCGCTATGTCTGGATTCTAGGCTGTATCCACCCATAGGACAGGGCACTTTGTGAAACTTTTGCTGTAAAGACTAACAAGGGTCCTGGGCACCCCGAAAACTCTGCTGCATCCAGGTTCCTAGGGTAGGATGCAAGGCCCATCCCTAAGGCAAGGATTTTTCTCATTCTAGATGATTCCAGAAAAGACCAACACAGATGCTACTGACCTGGCACAGCTTCCTAGCCAGGGGCCCTCTAAAGACAGCATGAAGCAGCCAGATCCAGCCTCTGGGCCCTCCCTGCCTTTCGTAGGTACCAGCAGCTGTCCTGAAGCCTACAAGCGATTCCTGTCCGACTTCTACTACAAAGGGACACATGGCATCATGTCACCACTGGCCAAAAAGAAGCTCCTGGCCCAGGTCAGCAAAGTCGAGGCCTTGCAGTGCCACGAGGAGGGCTGTCGCCATGGGGCAGATGGCTCTGAAAGGGAGGCCCCAGAGAGTCCTCAGACCCTCAGAGGGCTAGCTGAGCACTCAGAGCACCAGCTGACCCCTCAGGAGAGACTGCAGGCCCCTGGGAGCAGCGTCAAGGCTGAGGTTCAGGCAGGGCCCTGCCCCACCGCCCCCATCTTCACAGGCTGTTTCCACGCCTACCCTACCGGAGTTCTGAAGCCTGTCAGCCAGCACCCCTGGGACTTCTCCAGCCTGAAAGACAGAGTACTCCTGGGGCCTTCTAGCAAAGAGGAGGGGCTACCAACCCAAGAGCCCCAGCTGGGGTGGGGTGGGGATGCCAGCCGCCCCTCTGCATTCCAGAAAAGCAGTTCCAGGAAGAGCAGCTTCTACCCTAAGCCCAAAGCCTGCTGGGTGTCCCCCATGGCCAAGGGCACCGCTGAAAGCCTCTTGCCCCTGTCTACCCACCACAACATCTCAGGCCTTGGCCACAAGCGCAGCCTGGAAGAAGATGGTTTTACCCATGGTGGTAAAAAACTGAGGGCAGTGACTCCATTTCTGAAGGAAGTGGATACCAAGGAATGTGGGGTTAAGCCTACAGCACCTGGCCTGGCTGTCTCCTGCCTGCTGGGCCCAGGCCTGGGGCCTGCTGCCCCAGAGGCCTACAGGGGTACCATGTTGCATTGCCCGCTCAACTTTGCTGGCACCCCAGAGCATTTGAAAGGCCAGGCCACACTCCCCTTCAGCCCCCTGGTCATCCCAGCCTTCCCAGCCCACTTCCTGGCCACAAGCCACTCACCTGTGGCCACTGGCTTGATGCACTTCCCCCCTACCTACTTCGACAGTGCCCTCCGCCACAGACTTGGTGCTGCTCCATCTGCCTGCCACATACCGCCTGTCACTACCTACACAGCACCCCCCTTCTTCCACCTCAACACCAGGCTATAGGCTCTAACCTATGGCATGTACTTTGCTGTGGAGGGTCTGATATGGCCCAAAATGGGCAGCCACTGCCCAGACCCTGGGCCGGAGCCCATTGTCCAGGACACCTGGGCTGGGCAGGCTGGCACAAGGAGAGGCAATGGGAAAACTGGATTTGTTTCAAGAAAATAGCCCCAGAGGCTTGAGTTGTGACAAGACCTGAGAAGAGGATAATGCCGCCCCCCCCCCCCAAACAGAGGCCAGGATCTGGGTGAGGGTCTTGGGAGTCAGATGGCAGCTCAAAGAACCCAAGTTGCCCACAGAAAGTCCAATAAAAAGTGGGATTGCACCCAGCCTTGCCATGCACAAGGACTCTCGTGAGTGCAGGTGAGCTGGGACCAGGCTCGTGGGTGGGGTTATCAGTCTGAGCAAAGGGGACAAGCAAATGACATCTAGGGGCCTCATTGCCACCACCCCTCTGAGGAGTGGACCCACAGCAAATCTCAGCCTGGGTGTGGTTCAGTAGGCCTTGCAGTGCATCCTGGGTCTTCAGTCCACTCCCAGATTGCTAAGCCTCAGGCAGGTGTGCTCCAGCATAGGCTTGAGTGACTCCAGTACTTGGCTAAACAGCAAGACTCCAGATTCTCTACCACATGTGCCCTGCATCTGCTAGCCAGCACTGGGAGGGGAGTTGCTTGTTTCGAGACAAGAGTCTTACTGTGTTACCCATGTTGGTCTTGAGCTCCTGGGTCCAAGAGATCTGCCTGCCTTAATCTCCCCAGAGCTGGGACTATTAGCACGTGCCACTACACACAAAAAGAGGGGACTTTTAAGGGTGTAAGCATGAAGGTGCTCTGGAGGCAGATACAGATTTGGGAGCCCTGCTGCTGAATGCTCTTCAGCAATCCCTTGCCCCCCGCCCCTTGTCTGCCCCACACAAAAGACTCACTGAATTCACTGAAAAAGGTCATGGACAGGGAAACGAAAAATCAGTCCTGTGCCCAAGCATCTTGGTGTCGGGGTTTCTGAAATGGCTCTAGGGGCATGTGAGACCCTGAAGCCTTGGGCCCTCCTTCCTGCAGTAGAGACAAGGGGTCCCTTTCAGAGGTGTTCTCCAGGAAGTCTGTCCTCAGAACAGCTTTAAACCTGTACCTAGAAAGGCAGTACCACTATGGCCCAAGTGATGGCATTGTGCCAATGTAGGTCAGCAGACCGCTCTGACTATCATGGGAACTCACCAGGCTTCCAAACTCGGACTGTGGGCAGGGAAGTCTTGTGTGATATCCTCCCCCCCTTAGTTCACAACTAGAGAGGCTGGCCAGGATGAGAAGGGGCACTGAGGATGACAGAATTCAAGCTAAGCCACACAATATGTACCAGTGGCAGCTGTCTATGATGGGAGCTCAGTCACAGGCACCCTTCAAGCATGGTCTTTCTCATGCTCCCCAGAGGCCAGTATCTGCTTGACCAGCCTTGAGCTCCTGACTCATGCACTGGCCCACTGCTCCAACCTGTCCCAACCTATGGAGCCCAGTGATTGGCAAAGAAGGGGAGCGCTTGAGTTTTCCCAGGTTCCTGACAAATGTCCTGGTAACTGGGCTGCAGATCCTGGAGTCAGATAATGGACAGGTGAAGGCTGTTATGCATGAGGTCCTGCCTGCTATGTGGCAGGGTCACTGGAGTCTCCATCTACAAAGTGCCATTGGCCTCACTCGCACAAATGGGGGCAGGTGGTAGGGCAGCAAGGCTTGCAGATTGCTCTGTGCTGTGACAGTGGCACCCTCTGGAGGCAGGCCTAGGAAATACACCTCTCATGAGCATCGGACTCTAGCAAATAATAATAAATAATAATTTCAAGGAAAAATGGCTATTGGGTTTCTCTTGGATAACCAGAATTCTATCCTACATGGAACCATTTCCTAAGGTAAGTAGTGGTGACTGCTGCTTGGACAGCCCCTTTCAAGCTCAAAACTGAAGGAACAGCCCCATACCACGAACCCTGGGTCCCACTCTTCATGCTGGAATGCTGATGCTGTCCAGTCACTAGGTGGCTGCTTCTGTGCTATTGAGTCCTGAGATAGACCAGGGCAATTTCCTAAGCAAATAACTGCAAGAATGTGGAGAATGGCACTGATCAGCAGTACAGAGGCCTTCAGAGCAGGAGCTCAGAGGAGTCACGGGTTCCCCATGCACAGCTCAGCTCAGGCCCCTGTCCTCCCCACTCCTGAGGTTTGAGCAGCATCTGCTCTAGGTGTATGTGCACAGCAGCACAATGACCAAGATAATTTGAATGCTCCCTGTCCTGGAATGTGGTAGAGTTCAGTTCTGGAGATTGGCAAAGGCAGATGATGGTGTGCATATGCTCTGCCGCCTCCAGGGGAAGTTCTGTCTCCCCAATTTCTCAGGGGACCCCAACCACTACGGGAAAGCCAGCATCACCTGCCCCAGCAAGGGTCTCTGCAGCCACTTGGCCCTTTCTGTGGGGCTCCCATGGGGAGAAAGGGACGGGGGTGCTAGAAGGAGAACAGAGAGAAAGGACTCATGCCTCCCTTGCCCAACTTGAGATTCCTGGCTTCATGCCAGGGCCCAGGTAGCCAAGAGACTGGGCTTTCCCAAGGTTTAGTATATCAGTGACAGTTCTTCAGTCTGTTAGTTGCAAGCAGTAGAAACAAAGACAGACCAATGTAGACAGGAAAGAGCCTGAGTGGCTCATGCATGTAGAGTGAGTGGAGCATCAGGCATGGCAGAGGTAGGAGTGTCTGTACTGGGTCCCTCTCAGATGCTGCCGTTGGTGAGCTGGAGTTGGCTCTTCCTGGTGTAGAGAGCACCATGGGCATCTCTTCTCTGTTGGTACTCCATCACACTGTGTTAGTAGCCTCAACTAGGCAGAGGTGAGAGTCTGATACACACCTGAAAAAAAATGTCAGGGATGTTGGTGCATGCCTGTAATCCTGGCTACTCAGGAGGCTGAGGTAGGAGGATCAAGGTCTGAGGCCAGTGCAAATGAAAGAGCAAGACCCAATCTGAAAAACTAGTTAAAAAGCAAAAGAGATCAAGTACTAGTAGCTCTTTATAATCCTGCTTACTCAGGAGGCTGATACCTAGAGAATTGAAGTTCAAAACCAGCCTGGGCAGGAAAATCTACCAGACTCCATCTCCAATTAACCAGCAAAGTGCAGGACTAGGGGTGTGGCTCACTTGATAGAACATCAATGGTGAGCAAAAAAGCCTAGCAATAACACAAGTCCCTGAGTTCAAACCCTGGTATTGACACAGAAGGGGAGTCTTTAACTTCTATTTCCTACATGGGGGACAGGAAATGTTTTTGTTTCCTACTTCTCCCCACCTACTTTATCCTTTTTATTTGTTTATTTTTGTGTGAGCTGGTACTGGGGCTTGAACTCAGAGCTTCACAATCTCACTTGGAGTTTCTGCTCAAGACTGGAACTCTATCACTTGAGCCACACCTCTACTTCCAGCTTTGTGCTGGTTAATTGGAGATAAGAATCTCAGATACTTTTCTGACTAGGCTGGCTTCAAACCACACTCTTTAGGTCTCAGCCTCCTGAGTAGCTAGGATCACAGGCATGAGCCACTGGTGCTTGGTTTCCCTATCTTATTATACAAGCATACATCTTTGCTGAAACTTTTTTTTTTTTTAATAAAAAGTACAGAAGGGTTGGAGTCATGGCTGGCTCAAGCAATGAATCTCAGTTCTGGGATGAACTGTCAGGAGAGAAGCTGACCTTGAGTTCCCTGCCTGCCTGTGCTCCTGAGGGCAGACAAGGCCTGTTGCATCAAAGCGTGTCTGCCAGGTGGACCAGATCACTGAGTATCACCAGGTGCACCACCATCTCTGTCTCCTCATCTTTCATATGGAAGTGAGTCATTTAACCTCAGAGCTGTGGGTATTTAGTAAAAGTGCTGTGTAAACTCAAGTTGGGATGAACATGAGTCACCTCCTTTCCCTGCCCAAGGTTCTGCTTGGCCACCCTTTGCCCTGCCCTTTACCTTACAGCTTTTGAAATTCCTGTCTGTGGTTTGACCACTATCTTCCAGCTTGGCTTCTGAGTCACAGTCATTCTGACCTTGGGGTCTTGTCTATGTTTGGGTCAAAATGGCAAGTCAGTTTCCCCCTGGGTACCAACTCGGGACTAGTTGATCATAGTTGTCTGAAGCTTTGGGTTGACTCAGTCTGATGCAATTGATTAGTAATGTCTGCCACAGCCCTGGGAAGGGGAGTATAAGCTCATATGCCACATAGGTGTCATCTCTGTTTGTGTGTACAATGATTTAAGTGGTACCTGATGATGGACCGTTTAACACAGGTTCCTGATTTCACTGCCACATCTCA
The DNA here is from genome assembly GCF_024711535.1 of Dipodomys merriami. Classification (NCBI taxonomy): domain Eukaryota; kingdom Metazoa; phylum Chordata; class Mammalia; order Rodentia; family Heteromyidae; genus Dipodomys; species Dipodomys merriami. The sequence goes on along the minus strand of NW_027206513.1, from coordinate 274,509 downwards.
ACCACAGCCCCAGTGGGGTGCTGCTGCTTTTCCTCCTACATGTGCAAGGGTTGTGGGGAAGTGGCTTGACATCACTTGCGCTTGAGCTGCAGACTTTGATGATAGATAGTAATCAGGGAGGCAGCCTCTTGGGAGAAGTCCAGGTTAGCTATTCCAAAAAAGAAAGAGGAAGAAGCTGGGCACTGGTGACTCTTGCCTAAAGTCCTAGCTACTCAAGGCTGAGATCTGAGGATTGTGATTCAAAGCCAGCCCAGGCAGCAAAGTCTGTGACTTCTTTTTGTTTTTGAAATGTGAACTCAGAGCCTCACTCTTGCTCCACTTGCTTGCTTACTTGGTTGGTACTCTACCACATGAACCAAACCTTTGACCTGGATTTTTGCTGGTTATTTTGGATATGGAGTCACAAAGACTTTTCTGCCTGGGTGGCTTGGAACTATAATTTACTGAAACTTTGCCTCCTCAGTAGCTAGGATGACAAGCATGAGCCAGCAGCACCTGGTTAACATTCTTGCCACCAATATGTCCCTATGACTGATCCTGAGATAATCAACTGAATTAATGACTAACTAGACTATGGACAGACCAGGATGACCTTGAATGTCACCATGGAAATCCACAATCTTTTGTTTTTGTTTCTACTTCCTATAGAATATTGACTCTGACTTGTAGATGAGGATGAGAGGAAAAAACTGGGAGAGAGCAAGGGAAAGGGTAACATTGTCTAAAAAGAAATGTATTCTTGGCTGGGAAGGTGGCTCAGTGGTAGAGCACTTGCCTTGCATGCCTGAGGCCCTGGGTTCGATTCCCCAGCACCACATAAGCAAAAAGGAAAAAAGCTGGAAGTGGCGCTGTGGCTCAAGTGGTAGAGCAAAAGCCTTGAGCTGAAGAGCTGAGGGACAGTGCCCAGGCTCAGAGTTCAGGCCCCATGACTGGACCCCCCCCCAAAAAAAGTGTATTCTTTACCCCTTTGTATATAACCGTTATAATAACAATTAAAAATTAAATAAAAAAGAATATTGACTCTGTAAGAACTTTTAAGACATTAGCCCTCAGTGTGATCACATTGATTTGTTGTTATTGTTGTTTGTTTGTTTGTTTTAGTCATGAAGCTTGAACCTGGGCCCTGTCCCTGAGCCCTGAGCTCTTCTGCTCAAGGCCTTGAGCCACAGCGCCACTTCCAGTTTTCTGGTAGTTAATTGAAGATAAGAGTCTCACAGTCTTCCCTGCCTAGGCTAGCTCTGACCCACAATCCTCCGATCTCATCCTCCTGAGTAGCTATGTTTACAGGCATGAGTCACTGGTACCTGGATTCTAATCCTCCTTATTGTCTTATCTCAGAAGGAGAGTAGAGCATTTCTGGTGTGTTTTGTTAGAAAGAATATCAAACTTACAGGCAATGTACTTACTTAAAACTGGAAGCCCTTGAAAAAAATGGATCTATGGTCAATGACCTTCACCACATCTCTGCCTCCTCCCTCCCTCCCCCCTCTGTCTCTCTCTCTGTCTCTCTGTCTCTCTCTGTCCCCCTCTCTCTCTCTTTTTCTGGAATATAATTTCTCCTTTTTTTCCCCTCTGTTCTTATTCACAGAGTCCTATGGAAGAGACTTTTCCTAGAAGTAAATAAAAATAGTTAATCAATTAATTAATCTTTGTTAGTACTGGGGCTTGAACTCAGGGCCTTTCACTCTTACTTGGCAGTTTTTGCTCAAGGCTGGTGCTCTACCACTTGAGCCACATCTTCACTTCAGCTTTTGGCTGGTTAATTGAATATAAGTCTGCGTGGGCTGACCAAGTATTACGTTATTTTTCCAAGTTGAGCTGACAGCCTGGACACTGTCTCTGAGCTATTTTGCTCAAGCTTGTGTTCTACCACAGCTCCACTTCTGGTTTTCTGATGATTAATTGGAGATAAGAGGCTCCTGGACTTTATTATCCTGGCTGGCTTTGAACTGTGATCCTCAGATCTCATCTCCTAAGTAGCTAGGATTACAGCTGTAAGCCACCAGGGCCTAGCTCCAAGTATTTTTTTTTTTTTTTTTTTTTGGCAGTCATGGGTCTTGAACTCTGGGCCTGGGCGTTGTCCCTCAGCTCTTCAGCTCAAGGCTACCACTCTACCATTTGAGCCACAGCACCACTTCCTCAACTATTATTTTTAATACGATATCTAGTAGTATTCTTTGGCAGGGAGGGCTGGGGATTCACCTAGATCCTTATACATGCTCTATCCTTATACATCCTTCACAGATGTGAAGGATGAGGGAACAGCCAAGCATTGGGAAGCATCAGGCAGATCTGCCCCTGGGGATCAAAGGACAGAGCTAGTATAAGCCAGTCTCTGTCGCTATCTCTGTCTCTGTTTTCCCCCCAAGTCCCAGCATGCACAGAGGAAAGACCACAAGAGGACACAGTAGGAAGGTACCATCTGCAAGCTGGGAAGAAAGACTTCACTAGAAACCTGCCCTGCAGGCTGGATTTCCAGACTGCGAAAACAAGTGCCCACTGTTTCAGCCCCTTGCCTGTGGTATGTTATGTCTGCTTGGGCTGAACAGAACAAGATCTAAGGGGAATCTGCTGGGAGGACTTCTGAAGTGATCCCCATCAAGGACTTCCCAAATTCACACAGCCACATCTGTTTCCTCATTTACAAGGTCTTCTTCAGTTGTCTTATGCCTGTCCCACCATCATAGGTCAGGTATATGCTGGGGGGGGGGGGTGTTGTCATTTATTTTTACTTCACAAGTCCTCAGATCCAGAGAGACTGTACTTGAAAAATTATACTGAAGGAGCCTTATCTATACCTGGTGATACCGGCTTTAAATGAGGAAGGACATCTAGATCTCAAACTGAAGATGTTAGCAGCTGAGACTTTGAGAGACTCTTTAAGTGGAGTAAGCATATTCTATATGTGGGACTGTGGTAGAATAAAGAGGTCCACATTCGAATCCCAAAGCCCATGACTGTATTAAGTAACATGACACAAGGGAATAAGATGGCAGATGAAGTAGTGTGCTAATCAACTGATCTTGAGATGAAGACTAACCCTGATCATCTGGGTCAAAAGACAGAGGAAGAGGCCACAAGCCAAGGAAGGTAGGCAGTCTCTTAAAGCTGGAAAAAGATAAGAAAACTATTCTCACAGAGCCTCCAGAAAGAACACAGCCCTGCTGATTCCTGGATTTTAGCTCGGTGAGGCCCATCATGGGCTTCTGACTTCCAGAGCTGTAATATGTACCTGTGGATTTTTGGTTTTTTTTTTTTTTGCCAGTACCAAGAATTGAACTCAGGGGCTGGCATTCACTCAGCTTGCCTACTTCAGGCTGGTACTCTATCACTTGAGCCATACTTCCAGCCCAGCTTTTTTGCTAGTTAGTTCAAGACAGAGAAAGGGGCAGTCTTATGAACTTTTCTGCCTGGGCTGGCTTCAAATCTCAATCCTATAGGTTTCAGTCTCCTGAGCAGCTAGGATTATAGGCATGGGCCACTGGTGTCCAGCATTTTGGTTTTTGTTTTTTGGAGGATTGCTTTTTGAGACAGGGTCTCATGTAGCCTTAGCTGGCCTCAAATCCTAGCCTCCCAAGAGCTGGGATTATAGATGTGCACCCAGTTAGTGTTATTTTAAGCCTCAGAGTTTGTGGTAATTTAAAATAGCAACAACAGAACACTAATATTGAGAGGAATGTAAATAATGGCCAGAGGACATACTGTGGTAGTTTAAAATATGCCCACAGATGCTCATATTCCTTTCAAAGTGGAGCTTAATTCCCCTCCTCTTTTTTTTTTTTTTTTTTTTTTTGCTGGTCATGGAGCTTGAACTCTGGGCCTGGGCACTGTTCTCAGCTCTTCAGCTCAAGGCTAGCACTTTACCACTTGAACCATAGCACCCACTTCCAGCTTTTTCTGTGTATGTGGTACTGAGGAATTGAACCCAGGGCCTCATGCATGCAAGGCAAGCACTCTACCACTGAGCCACCTTCCCAGCCCCAATTCCCCTCCTCTTGAGTGTGAGCTAGAACTAATGACTCATCTAAGAAAATAATAAAGTCAAAATGTCAGTGTAGGACTTCTATAATAGGTCACAACAAGAGTAACTTGGGCTGGGTATATAGCTCAAGTGGTAGAGCATTTATCTTAGAAGTACAGAGCCAGAGTTCAAAACCCAGTACCATCAGACACAGACACACAGACACACAGATACACAGATACACAGACACAGACACAGACACACACACACACACACACACACACACACACACACACACACACACACACACACACACACACACACACACACACAGAAGTAAGGAGCAACTTAATAGAGCCGTCCTTGGAGGAGTGGATGTTAGCTCAGAGGGTGATTAAGGACAATTAAGTCAACAAAGGTGTCACCTATAAGTGATTTGGAAGTAATTAAAGTGACTTCTTTTTTCTTATTCTTTCTTACTGATTTCAGTGTTTGGATAATGGATTGTGTTTGCAGCTTCCCTCACTGAGTGAATAACTGCTGAATTTCCTTCCTGGCCTTGGGCACTGTTATTGCTGCACAGAAGGCTGGGGGCATCCACCATATTTACCCTGAGAAGTAAACATGTCTGCACCTTATGCTTGTCCATAAGCTCACATGGACCTTTGCAGGGAGAAGGGGGGGGACTCTGAGGAAAAAGGGGAGCCCTGAGAACAGGCTTCCAAGCAACTTGAGGCTTTTGTTGACAAATGGGACTGAGGAATGGACTCCCCATGCCACTGAACAGGGCTGGCCTGTGCCACAGTGCCCACCATAGACATTTGGGCCTGTCTGATTCCATTCAGGAATGGTGAGCCTTGGTATGTTTTCAAGTGCAGAAGTCCTGAAGGAAGTATCAGGTTTGATACCTGATTAGGTAAAGATCTGCACCAAATTTATTGCAGATGCCTAAGCCGTAGTCATGGTGACTAAATGCTTCAGTCCACTGACATCTTTGTGGTAATAAAAAGCCATCTGATGATGATCCAGTATTACCTGCCCTCTTGCTAAGGCCCAGTACCACCTAACCAGAGGAATGAAGATTAATCTACATTTTGACTATGCTCTAGAGAAGCCCTGCATGTTCTAGAATATCTCAAATCCTTCCTAAGGTTAGAGAGAGCTCCCAGAATCCTCTGCAGGCATCCTTCTTTGGGTATTGGCCAATCAGATGCAATTTCTGCGATGTCAAACACCATCAGCCATATAGGGGTCCCTGAACAGGAATATTCAGGGGGGCCCTGCAACAGTCCCAGGTGGCAAAGGTATACGTCTATAGAGATAGACTTGTCCTCCTACCAAGTCAGTGATGACCAGGATGATTCATAAGATTTAGGCCTGAGCTAGGCTGTCTGATAGGATTACGTAGTAAGTCCTTGTGGCCAACACAAAGATGTGGACTCCCCTCTCCTCCCCTCCCCTCCCTTTTCTTTTTCTTTCTTTTTTCTTTTGTTGTTTCTTTTGTTGTTTTCTTTTGTTGGCAGTTGTGGGGCCTGAACACTGGGCCTGGGTGCTGTCCCTCAGCTCTTCAACTGAAGGCTAGCGCTCTACCACTTCTGGATTTTTCTGCTTATGTGATGCTGAGGAATCGAACCCAGGGCCTCATGCATGCAAGGCAAGTACTCTACCACTGAGCCACTTTCCCAGTCCCAAGAACATTCTTTTCTTTCTTCTCTCTCTTTCTTTCTTTCTTTCCTTCTTTCTTTCTTTCTTTCCTTCTTTCTTTCTTTCCTTCTTTCTTTCTCTCTCTCTCTTCCTTCCTTCCTTCCTTCCTTCCTTTCTTTCTTTCTTTCTTTCTTTCTTTCTTTCTTTCTTTCTTTCTTTCTTTCTTTCTTTCTTTCTTTCTTTCTTTTTTTCCCTTCCTTCCTTCCTTCCTTTCTTCCTTCCTTCTTTCCTTTTTCCTTCCATTCTTTTCTTTCTTTCTTTTTTTTTTTTTAAATCTGTTTATGTGGCACCAAGGGATTGAACCCAGGGCCTCATGCTAGGCAAGCATTCTACCATGAAGCCACATTCCTAGCCCAGAATCAGAGAACATTCTTGAAGTCAAGGAGGCATGGCACTCTGGGCTTCCAGCTCACAAGTATGGGAAGAACATGGTCCAAACGGTAAGACTAGCTTCCCTGGTTTTGTTTGTTTGTTTGTTTGTTTTTGTTAGTTGTGGGGCTTGAACTCAGGGCCTGGGCACTGTCCCTGAGCTTCTTTTGTTGAAGGCCAACACTCTACCACTTGAGCCACACTGCCACTTTTGGCTTTTTCTGTGTATGTGGTACTGAGGAATCAAACCCAGGGCTTCATGCATGCCAAGCAAGCACTCTACCACTAATTCTCCTTCCTAGCCCTCCCTGGTTTTTAACAGAGAAGGAAGCCTTGCCAGGTAGTGGAGAATTTGGATTATGCATCAAGATTATGCAAGTCCAGCTACAGTCAAGAACTGAGACTAAAAACCAGAGCTGACTGCTCTTCCCTAGCGAACACCTGGCTCTCACGTGTTTGCAGACAATGCCTAAGAATGCACAAGGAAGCTCCTGCAGGCTCCTTTGCCCCGTTGATGGGATTTTGTGGATCTATGCATGTACAGAAGGCGAAGGAAAGCCAAATGTAGAATGTGGAGTTGGAAAAAGAAGGAGAGAGAGAGAGAGAGAGAGAGAGAGAGAGAGAGAGAGAGAGAGAGAGAGAGAGAGAGAGAGAGAGAGAGAGAAGGAGGGAGGAAGGGAGGGAGGGAGAGAGAGAGAGAGAGAGGGAGAGGCAGAACTGAGCTGGGACCTCCTAAGGAGAGCAGCAACCATAGAAGGGCAGGAGAAGGAAGGCAGCTGACAGTGCTCAGGGAGTCTACGACTGATGGCTAACATTTGGGTCTCTCCAGTTTGGCCCTCTCCTGCATTATGAGTACCATCTCAAAGGATACGCTCTAATAGAATAGCTGGGTACAGGTGGCTCATGCCTGTAATTCTACCTACTCAGAAGATCTGGTTCTGAGAATTAGGATTTGAAGCCAGCTCAGGAAAGAAAACAACCTAGAGACTCTTATCTCCAATTAACCATCAAAAAACCAGAAATGAAGATGTGGCTCAAGTGATAGAGCACCAGCCTTGAGCATAAAAGCCAAGTGAGAGCATAAGGCCCTGAGTTCAAGGCCAAGTACTCGCACTAATCCAAGTATCAATCAAGTACATCCCCAGCTCTCTGTTGTCACTAAGCAGGTATGAGATCCAACTGTCACCAGACATGACACAGATTCACATACAAGCCACTGGAGGAGGCAGGAAGTCCAGTGGACCCAATGGTTTATGGAAGTTGTGCCCTGGGGGTAAAGGGAGACAACCAGGTAGGCAGCTTGCTACTCTGTGTTTGTCTATTTTGAGCTCAAATTACATAGGCATTTGTACCTGCTGGGAAGAGAAAAGCGAACTGACAGGGCTAAGAAGGTGGCTCAGTGGTAGAGCGCTTGCCTTGCATGCCTGAGGTTCTGGGTTCGATTCCTCAGTACCACATAAGCAAAAAGAAAGAAGCCGGAAGTGGCGCTCTGGCTCAAGCGGTAGACCGCTAGCCTTGAGCTAAAGAGCTGAGGGACAGCGCCCAGGCCCAGAGTTCAGGCCCCATGACCGGACCCCCCCCCCAAAAAAAAAAAAAACCAAACAAACAGAAAAGCTCACTGACATGAAATGTTCAGACTCTGAGTTTTGTTTGTGTTTATTCTCTACCTGTGCTGAAGTTTTAGAATTGAAATATTAAGATATTTGCCTGTTTGCTACTCTGAGTTGTAATATTTTCTACTTTACGATGGTTTTATTAATAGGTTAGATTGTATCTCTGAAAGGAGCGCTATTCTTGGTCAGATTTATTTTAGAGATAAGTAAGAGCTAATTTAATTCTCTGGCATATAATGAATACCTCTAATCTTGGCCAAAGTCTTCCAAGTTAGGAATTTACTAATTTCAATATGAAAAAGTGCTTTAAGAGTTCAAACACACACAATTTATAGAAATCTTTTGTAAAGACTAATTTATGCCAGCTAACATGAAGGGATGGGTGGGGTAGGGGGCGATGAGGGAAAAATGATGGAAGGGGTAATATTGGCCAAGATTTCACAAACTGACACGTTGAATTGGAACTCTCTTATATAACTACTTAAAGATAATTAAAAATAATTTTTAAAAATGCTAATCTCAAAAAGTACATTCCAAAAATGAAGATTAAAAAAACTTGCAAAACTGGGGCTGGGAAGGTGGCTCAGTGGCAGAGCGCTTGCCTTGCATGCCTGAGGCCCTGGGTTCGATTCCTCAGCACCACATAAGCAAAAAGAAAAAAAGCCAGAAGTGGCGCTGTGGCTCAAGTGGTAGAGCGCTAGCCTTGAGCTGAAGAGCTGAGGGACAGCGTCCAGGCCCAGAGTTCAGGCCCCATGACCGGACCCCAAAAAACAAAACAAAACAAAAAAAACTTACAAAATTAAAAAAAGACTAATTTAGTAACATTTTACTCTCTGTGCTTTTAGTATTAAGTATAATCATTTTCTTCCTTGGGTATGCACTTCCAAACTGTCTTCTGGCTAGCATAATTTCTACTCCTTGTTAAGGTAGTAAAAAAATGTAAATTTGTGTAAACAAATAGTTACTCTGACAAACTTTATTTTAACTGATTATATGGAGAGGGAGAGGGGGAAAGGAGCAAGTAATGAGAGGGTAAATATGACTGAAGTTCATTATGTGTGTATGTGAAAATAACATACTGACATATATTATAAATTGTTCAGAAAGAGAAGGATTAAGAAAGATTAATAATAATAAAAAAAAGAAAGATTAACATATGCCAGGGGCTGGTAGCTCACGCCTATAATCCTAGCTACTCAGGAGGCTGAGATCTGAGGATCACGGTTCAAAGCCAACCCAGGCAAGGAAATCTGTGACATTCTTATCTCCAATTAATCACAGAAAATGCCAAAAGTGACACTGTGGCTCAAGTGGTAGAGTGCTAGCCTTGAGCAAAAGGAGCTTAGGGAAAACGCTCAGGCCTAGAGTTCAAGCCCCAGGACCGGCAAAAGAAAGGAGAGAGAGAGAGAGAGGAGAGAGAGAGAGAGAGAGAGAGAGAGAGAGAGAGAGAGAGAGAGAGAGAGAGAGAGAGAGAGAGAGAGAGAGAGAGAGAGAGAGAGAGAGGAAGGAAGGAAGAAAGAAAGAAAGAAAAGAAAGAAAGACAAATGGTGCCAAAGTATATTATATCCAGATATGGAAATAGCACAATGAAACTCCTTTATACAATTAATTTACAATAAGGAAAAAGAAACAGTAATTATGTTTTGCAGTATATCAATGGAAGAGTTTCAAAATCCTTACACCTTGAACTGGCAGGGGGTGGAGCTTAGTGATGGAGCATTTATTTAGACCCTAGACTCTCAGCACCAAAATAAAACAAACAAAAATAAATTTTGGATGAATTCTAAATTGAGTCAATCGTGGATAGGATAGCCATTCAATTCTCAACTCAGCTCTAAGTCAAAACACAGAAATATTAAGCACAGTTTATTTTCTTAATTTATTAAAAACAATATTTAAAATAATATTAAAAATAATAAAATAAAAATAATATTAAAAATATTGCCATGGCGGAGGTGCAGCAGCTCCGGGTGCTGGAGGCGGTGGATTCCATGCTGAAGAGTGTGGAGAGAGACAATATCTGCAAGATGCAGGGCCTCATGTTCCAGTGCAGTGCCACCTGCTGTGAAGATAACCAGGTGTCCATGCAACAGGTGCACCAGTGCATCGAGCGCTGCCGTGCACCTCTGGCTCAAGCACAGGCCTTGGTGACCAGTGAGTTGGAAAAGTTCCAGGACCGCTTGGCCCCATGCACCATGCATTGTAATGACAAAGCCAAAGATTCAATAGATGCAGGGAATAAGGAGCTTCAGGTGAAACGGCAGCTGGACAGTTGTGTGACCAAGTGTGTGGATGACCACATGCACCTCATCCCAACTATGACCAAGAAGATGAAGGAGTCTCTCTCATCCACTGGAAAATAAAAGTCTTTGCTAGTGATCATATGGCTTGGGGTAGAGGATATATTTAATAAGAAAAATGGGAATTTTAGTCTTTTAATCAAAGTTTAAAATGAAGAAACTATGGCAACAATTTTAAGGCATATTTCACTTCCCTGGGGACCCTGGTTCTTTTATGTTTTAATTATAGAAAGTGAAATGGAAAAAACTGGTGCTAAAATTTCAGTCATGATAGCATGGGAGAATGTTCTAGAGCCTAAATTTTATGTGGCAAGTGCTTTTCTTGGCAGTAGATATCTTCCATGTACCAAGCTAGAGATCCTCCAAGTACCAGATTCTTCTTACTACACAAGATGCAACAGGTTGGCCCGTTCCTATAACCCAACTCTAATCTGGTGAAGTTTGAGGAGGGTGTGTCTGTTGCCAACTCCTGTTTACTATAAGTATCACGACACCAATTTCCATGAATTATAAAGCAAATTCCAGTAGATCAATAATTTAGAAGGGGAAAAATGCTTCTGGATCTTCAGTTTTGCTTGGTTTTGTTTTATATACAAGAGCATGAGATAGTTTTAAGATACAGACTTGGAAGAAACAATAATTTGAATGGGAACTTGAATGGTTCCTTTGGCCATTAAGATATAAATTTGAAATTCTGACATTGCATTTTTCAGCCTGGAGACCGTTGCAAAATCATAAACATCAGTGTCACACTTGAGGGTGGAAAGCAGAGCTTCCTCCACTAGCTAATAAGCCCTGAGGCTTTTTGTGGCAGACTGATGGATGGTTTTGACAGTAATACTTCCCATTGCAAGGAAAAGGGATACATAAATATAGCATTTTATAATAAACACTAAAATAGGAACTATTGTCTAGTTGAGAGAATTGTAACCTACTGGAATCCAAAAGCCCTCGATTTTGTAGAATAGAATGGAATACAAGCCTAAACCTAACATTATTTATTTAGCCCCTGAATGAAGAGCCTAATTGATATCATCCCATGGGTACAGGGAGGTCAAAAATTAAGCAACTTGAGCTAAGAAAAGCTGCAACAACCTTATAGCAAAGAACATAGACACAGACTCATTACCAAATACCAGTTTGCCTGGAGTCTTTACTACATGTGGTGTTCCTGCCCTAGCAAAGCATAGCATGGAGACCATGTTTTTTTTATTTTTAACCAACTTATTACTTGAAATTTTAATATAGCCTGTTTGCTGTGACAAGGCTGATATTTTCCTAGTGGTATGATTTTTAAATGACCTTATATTGCTTTCCCACTATCTAGATGATGACTATTTAACTTTCCCAATATGCTTCTTGTTATACGTGAAATAAATTTCTTATGATATCCAAAGAAATGGAAAAAATAATATTTCATATATTTTGTTTGGTGATATTCGGGTTTGAACTGAAGACCATGTGCTTACTATGTTGGCACTCTAGCACTTAAGCCATACCTGCAGCTGAGAACAGTTTTGAGTTTATGGATTTTTGTCTCTTTATAATGATAATGATACTAAATACTTTTTTTTTCTTTTTCTTTTTTTGTCAGTTGTGGGGCTTTAACTCAGGGCCTAGGCACTGTCCTTGAGCTCTTTTGCACAAGACTAGTGTTCTTACCACTCTGAGCCATAGCACCACTTCCAGTTTTGTTGGTTAATTGGACATAAAAGTCTCACAGACTTTCCTGCCCAGATTGGCTTTGAACTGAGATCCACAGATCCCAATCTCCTGAGTAGCTAGGATTACAGGTATGAGCCACGAGTACTGTGCTTGATACTAAATTCTTTTTTTTCCTTTTTTCCTTTTTCTTTTCTTGCTTTTTTTTTTTTTTTTTTTTGTTGGTCATGGGGCCTGAACTCTGGGCCTGGGCGTTGTCCCTCAGTTCTTCAGCTCAAGGCTAGTGCTCTATCACTTGAGCTACAGCACCACTTCTGGCCTTTTCTGCTTATGTGGTGCTGAGGAATCGAACCCAGGGCCTCATGCATGCAAGGCAAGCGCTCTACCACTGAGCTACCTTTCCAGCCCCACTAAATTATTCTTTTGTTTTGTTTTGTTTTTGTTTTCCGGTTGTGGGGCTTGATCTCTGGGCTCAGGTGCTATCCTGAGTTCTTCAGCTCAAGGTTTGTACTCTACCACTTGAGCAACAATGCCACTTCCAGCTTTTTCTGTTTATGTGGTATGAGGAATTGAACCCAGTGCTTCATGCATGCTAGACAAGCACTCTACCACTGAGCCATATTCCCAGCCCCTTGATACTAAATTCTTAAATGAAAACAATCTTAGTAAAGTCCAATTTGGCAGAGTTTGAGCAAAGAATAATTCTAGAATCAGGTTCTTCAGAGCCAGAAGACATTGTAAGAACTTCAGCCTGAAATGCTGAAAGTATTTTATGGACAGGAAACAGGAGAGAGGTCAAGGACGTGGTTGATTATGGCTAGTTGTTTGGCCTTATTTGTATCAGCTAGCTGACTGTGAGAGATGACAGCTCAGCTGGGGCCGAGACCCAGCTTGTTGTCATGACAGTGCTCAAGTGGTCTTCAGTTAGTTTGAGAAATTAAGTTGCCAAATTTAATATATATAAACATACATAACAACATATACGTATATGTACATACATATACATATACATATGTATATATAATTATTAACAAACATTTTTGCCACCTCAAGAGGTTAACTATTAAGAAAGTATATGGGGGCGGGGGGGGGGCTGGGAAGGTAGCTCAGTGGTAGAGTGCTTGCATTGAGCTGAAGAGCTCAGGGACAGTGCCCAGGCCCAGAGTTCAAGCTCCATACTGACAAAAAAAAAAAGAAAGAAGGAAAGAAGGAAAGAAGGAAAGAAAGAAAGAAAGAAGGAATGAAAGAAAGAAAGAAAGAAAGAAAGAAAGAAAGAAAGAAAGAAAGAAAGAAAGAAAGAAAAAAAGAAAGAAAGAAAGAAAGAAAGAAAGAGAAAGGAAGGAAGGAAGGAAGGAAGGAAGGAAGGAAGGAAGGAAGGAAGGAAGGAAGGAAGGAAGGAGGGAAGGAGGGAGGGAGGGAGGGAGGGAAGGGGCTGGGAAGGTGGCTCAGTGGTAGAGCGCTTGCCTTGCATGCCCGAGGCCCTGGGTTCGATTCCTAAGCACCACATAAGCAAAAGGAAAAAGCCGAAAGTGGCGTTGTGGCTCAAGTGGTAGAGCGCTAGCCTTGAGCTGAAGAGCTGAGGGACAGTGCCCAGGCCCAGAGTTCAGGCCCCACTACCGGACCAAAAAAAAAAAAAAGAAAGAAAAAAGAAAGTATATGGGGGGCTGGGCTCCCAGGCCCAGAGTTCAGGCCCCACGACCAGAACAAAAAAAAAAAAAAATGAAAGAAAGAAAGTATATGGGCCTGGGCTCCCATAGCTCACACCTGTAATCCTACCTATTCAGGAGGATGAGATCTAAGGATCCTGGTTCAAAGCCAGCCTGGGCAGGAAAGTCTTACCTCCAATTAACCACCAGAAAACTGAAAGTGGCACTGTAGCTCAAATAGAACACTAACCTTGAGCTGAAGAGCTCAGGCACAGTGCGCAGGCCCAAAGTTCAAGCCCCATGACTGACAAAAAAAAAAGAATATGGGGGTTCTGAGAGTGTGGCTTAGTGGTAGAGTGCTTGCCTAGCATATATGAAACCCTGGTTTTGATTCCTCAGTACCACATAAACAGAAAAAGCCAAAAGTGGTGCTGTGGCTCAAGTGATAGAACACTAACCTTGAGCAAAAGATGTTCAGGGACAGTGCAGTGCCCAGGCTCTGAGTTCAAGCCCTAGGACTGACCAAAAAAAAAAAAAAGAATATGGATATACAAAGTTGTGGTTTTACAAAAGTAATTTTATTCATGTGTTAATGTTAGCTAATATTTGATAAATTCATTTTTATAATCTTTTCAAATAGAACTTTGGTATTAAACATTATACTGACACAAAACTAGAATTTGTCCTTTTCTATGCTAAAATGACAATATTTTTCTTGGAATATGAAAGAGTTAAGGTTCTTGTCAATCATTCTGCCTCTTAGGTTTATTTATTGGAAGGTGGCTCAGTGGTAGAGCACTTGCCTTGCATGTCTGAGGCCCTGGGTTCGATTCCTCAGCACCACATAAGCAGAAAAGGCCAGAAGTGGTGCTGTGGCTCAAGTGGTAGAGCGCCAGCCTTGAGCTGAAGAGCTGAAGGACAACGCCCAGGCCCAGAGTTCAGGCCCCATGACCGGACCAAAAATAAATAAATAAATAAAATAATAAAATAAAATTTAAAATTGTTTTCAGTCAGGAATGGTGGTTCACACCTATAATTCCAATTACAGGCTGACGCAGGAGGATCTCGAATTCAAGACCAACTTCAATTAATAGCAAGACCCTGTCTCAAAAAACAAAATTAGAAAAAAATTCAAATGTTGGGATATTGCTCAGTTGAGTGCTTGCCTAGTATGCAAGAAATCCTGAACTCAATCCTCAGAACCACAAAATGAAATCATTTATTGTCTCCTTAGTTAAATAGGATAGCTAAATATTGCTTTGCAGGGATTCATGATTCCACTTTTTACTTTGTCACAGTGTGTGTGTGTGTGTGTGTGTGTGTGTGTGTGTGTGTGTGTGTGTGTGTGTGTGTGTGTGTGTGTGTGTGTGTGTGTGTGTGTGTGTGTGTGTGTGTGTGTGTGTGTGTGTGTGTGCTTGAGCTCTGTCCCTAAGCATTTTTTTTTTTTTTGCTGAAGGTTGGCACTCTACCACTTGAGTCACAGCTCCACTTCTGGTTTTTTGATGGTTAATTGGAAGTTAGTCTCACCATCTTTTCTGCCTAGGCTGGCTTTGTACCATATATGATCCTCAGATCTCGGCCTCCTGAGCAGAACTCAGTTTCCTCACAGCTTTTAATATTTTACCTTCCCTAAATCAAGTCCTACATGGATCTTTCATGCCTATACCAGAGCCTTCCCATAGAAAGGAAAATCACAGGACTTGTCCAAAATTTCAGCTTATAGGAGAAATAGGAGATGAAGGTGTGGTGCATCAGAAGAGATTTTTTTTTGTATGTGTGTGGTATGGGCATTTAACTCAGGACCTCTTAAGTGCTAGCAAGTGCTACTTGAGCCACACTCTCTCTCAGTCCTTTGCTTTTAGTTGGTTTTTTAGCTAGTGTCTCGGTCTTATCAGTCTCAAGCCACTATCCTGCTCAACCTCTTGAGCAGGTTGGATTGCAGACCTGCACCCAGAAGTGACCGTTTTATTTGATCCAAGTGTTACTGAGAAACTTTTCAGAAACTGTGTGCTCTAAGGGAATCTCTGGCAAAGTACCCTGGCAGCCTATATTACTCTTGCTAGCAGAGACATGGTGCTGCTTTGCCTAATACTGAAGTGGCATAGCGTTATCAGGTTTTAGATGGTTAACTTTGCAATTGTACCCCATCCCCATCTCTGGGTGGTGCTACAGATTGACTCCAGGGTCCTTGTACATGATAGGCAGCTACTCTGCTTTTTTGGGGGGGCGGGGTGGCAGGGGTGTGTGTGCACAGGTTTGAGATAGGTCTCCTAATGTAGCCCAGCCCATGCTGGCCTAGAAGTGGCAATGTAAACCAGGCAAGTCTCAAACTTAAAATCCCTTGCTTCAGCCTCCTGAAGTTACAGCTTTAGCACCACCCTCTTAAAATGTTTTATTTTGAGCCGGGTGCTGGTGGCACACGCCTGTAATCCTAGCTACTCAGGAAGCTGAGATCTAAGGATCCCAGTTCAAAGCCAGTCCAGGCAGGAAAGTCCATGAGGCTCTTATTTCCAATAAAACACTCAGAAAACAGGAAGTGGCACTGTGTCTCAAGTGGTAGAGTGCTAGCCTTGAGGTGAAGAGCTGAGGGACAACGCCCAGGCCCAGAGTTCGAGCCCCATGCCAAAAAAAAAAAAAAAAGACACAATAGCAAATGCTGGGTAGTCTGCAGAGAAACTAGATCTCTCCTACATTGATCATAAGAATGTAAAATGGGCCGGGTGCTGGTGGCTCACGCCTGTAATCTTAGCTACTCAGGAGGCTGAGATCTGAGGATCGCAGTTCAAAGCCACCCCAGGCAGGAAACTCCGTGAAACTCTTACCTCCAATAAACCACCAGAAAACTGGAGTGGCGCTGTAGCTCAAGTGGTAGAGCGCTATCCTTGAACTGAAGAGCTGAGGGACAGCGCCCAGGCCCAGAGTTCAAGGCCCACGACCGACAAAAAAAAAAAAAGAATGTAAAATGGTAGAGCTATTCTGGAAAAGTTGGAATTCCTTAAAAAACTAAAAACTTGGGCTGGGAAGGTGGCTCAGTGGTAGAGTGCTTGCCTTGCATGCATGAGGCCCTGGGTTCAATTCCTCAGCACCACATAAGCAAAAAGAAAAAAGCCGGAAATGGTGCTGTGGCTCAAGTGGTAGAGCGCTAGCCTTGAGCTGTAGAGCTGAGGGACAGCACCCAGGCCCAGAGTTCAGGCCCCACGACCCCAAAAAAAACAAAACTAAAAACTTATCATAGAACCCAATAATCAATCACATGCTGGGCATTCATCCCCAAGCGGGGGTAGGGAGGGAACCCCTAAGATTAACACAAATACATTTCATTCACAGCAGTTGGAAACCATCAAGGTGTTCCTTACCAGGTGGTGAGTACAAGAAGTGTGGTATATCCATATCGTGAATACTACTCAGTAATAAAAGGAACCCAGACTTGCATGGACTTAGCAAGAATTATACTGAGTGAGCAAAAGATAATCTCAAAAGAATACATACCATAGGATTCTATTTATATATCATATTTCTAGAGATGTAGATAGAAGCCAATAGTGGTTGCTAACAGTGACAAACGAGGGATTGAGTTGGGAGTAACAAAAAGCAGCACAAGGAAGATCCCTAGGCCGATGGATGTTGTGTTTTGATTGTGGTTGCAGAGATGCAGTGACAGAATTGCACACACGTTACACCAACAGCAGTTTCTTTTGTTGTTGTTAGAATTAGGACTTGAACTAAGGATCTTACAAGCTGAGTGATTTACTGCAAAGTCATGCCTTCAGCCCTTGTTTGCATGGGACTTTATTCTATAGCTATTATCACTGGATGAGATAAGACAGGACTAGGACCAGCCCTTAAGTGGGCCTAGGCCAATCAAGTTTCTTGTGTTCAGAAGTTGAATTGAGAAAGACCCAGCATCGCAGATTCTGCATTGAGAATCCTCTAACAGGATCAAAACTGTCCCTACCGTCTGTCAGTGAAAGCCACAGGAAAGCAGCAAACACTGAACTCATGTCTTACAAGGCAGCCTAATTGGGAGACTATTCCTATTTACAGCTGTCTTCACAGTGAATGGGCTTCTGCTTAACTTATCAGTCTGCACTAAATGCATGCTTAATACATTCATCCAAAAGATTACAAACCAAGAGACAGTAAAGCCACCAGCACAACCATGTTTACTGAAGCAGTATTCACCATAGCTAAGGTATGGAATCAGCCCGGATGCCACTCAATAAAGGAATGAATCAAGAAAATGTGGTATGCATACACAATGGAATTTTACTTATCCATTACAAAGAATGATATTCTATCATGTGTAAAGAAATGAGGAAGACTTAGGAGTTGCTATTTTAACAAATGAATCTTGATCAATTTCTCTCCCTCTCTATACAAACATATGGAGTTGAAAAAGCTGCTGTGGACCCATCCCTGTGTTCTTGCAGTGTGAGACTGCTGTCTTTTAAACCTAATGCTCTATTTGTTTGACTGAGTCAGTGAGACTAGAAGGCTGGAGAAGGAATGCACTGGGGATCTCCTAAGGATGGCTGTTACATGCATAGGTGTGCTGAATGTTCCAACCAGTCTCACAACTACGGCTCCACCAGACTTGCTCACGTCAAGTACCAACTAGGGATCTAAGGTCCTCTTGGATTCAAGTTCACAGGTAAGCTGAAGGTTGGAATTCAGTAAATATGTTGGGTGGTATGCAGTATTTACAAATGTATTAACTGAAATATGGTAGGTTCAAGGGATAACTCTTGAATCTACCACATCCTTCTCTTAAGTTTTTAATATTTTATTTGGAAGCAGGTATAGAATATGCAAAGGGCTGGGCAATGGCTCACCTCTGTAATCCTACTCAGGAGGCTGAGATCTGAGGATCATGGTTCAAAGCCAGCCTGGGCAGGGAAGTCCTTGAGATTTTTTTTTTTTTTTTGGGTCCGGTCATGGGGCCTGAACTCTGGGCCTGGGCTCTGTCCCTCAGCTCTTCAGCTCAAGGCTAGCGCTCTACCACTTGAGCCACAGCGCCACTTCCGGCTTTTTTCTTTTTGCTTATGTGGTGCTGAGGAATCGAACCCAGGGCCTCAGGCATGCAAGGCAAGCGCTCTACCACTGAGCCACCTTCCCAGCCCCGTCCTTGAGATTCTTATCTCCAGTAAACCACCAGAAAACTGGGAGTGGCACTGTGGCTCAAGTGGTAGAGTGCTTGCCTTGAGTTGAAGAGCTAAGGGACAGCACTCAGGCCCAGAGTTCAAGCTCCACGACAGACCAAAAAAAAAAAAAAAAGCAAAGGAACACTGATCTCTTTAGACCATCTAACAGGTTACCTGGAGATCAGCCAATTGCCTTCCATCCCAGGCTAATCCACTCCTGAGTTTCCTAGAACCCCATAACAGTACAAGTGCACAGGACATGAGACTTGACTTGCCACTCCTGTTGTGTGACTGTGCATTTCATCTGACAAAAGGGAACTACAAGCTGGCATCGATGGATCACGCCTGTAATCCTAGCTACTCAGGAGGCTGAGATCTGAGGATCATAGCTCAAAGCCAGCCTGGGCAGGGAAGTCCTTGAGACTCTTACCTCCAAGAAACCACCATAAAGCCAGAGCCTGAAGTGGTGCTGTGGTTCAAGTGGTACAGTGCTCACCTCAAGCTGAAGAGCTGAGGACAATGTCCAGGCCCAGAGTTCAAGCCCCACAACTAACAACAACAAAAAGGGAACAATACCCATCTCACAGAACCAGATATTGCTGACAGGATCACTAGCATTGGTGTTTTTTTGTCAGCCATGGGGCTTGAACTCAGGGCCTGGGTGCAGTCCCTGAACTCTTTTGCTCCAAGTTAGTGCTCTATTACTTTAAGCCACAGCACCACTTCCAGTTTTCTGGTGGCTAATTGGAGGTAAGAGTCTCAAACTTTCCTGCCCAGGCTGGCTTTGAACTGTGATCCACAGATGTCAGCCTCCTTAAGTAGTTAGGATTACAGGGGCAAACCACTGGCACCCAGCTGATCTTGGGTACAGCCTATAACCAAACCTCTGCCTCCTTAATAGCTGGAATTATAGTGCATTGGCTCTAACATAACCACTATGGATTAGCTATGTTTTCTGTTCCCATCTCATTTCACTGGGTGATTCCAAGAATAAGTATGTGAAGTCAAATGAAAACAAGCTGAAGCAATCCAAAGGTTGAATGTTTTTAATTTTTTGCTAAGTAGCAAAATTTTAACTGTTTTGCTAATGTAAGAATGGATCCAACAGAGTGGCTAAGCCCTATAACCCATATAAAGGTGGCTGTAGTGATGGGACTAAATGTGGACAAAAGGTCTTTGCCCCTCAGTCACATCAAGCCCACGGACATCATCTACAGGACACCAACATACATGTATCTGTTGTGCAAGAATTTAAAGCCTTCTTGAGCCTTCAACACTGTCCAAGAGTATCATGTTCTGAGGTTATGGACTCTAGGTGTGCTAGAGATAGGTAAAGGGCAAAACTTCCTTCCACATTGCACGAACTGTGACTTGTAACGGGATCTAAGGAATGTAAGTCCAGAATCCCCTTCTTCTGCTGGCCAGTCCCTCAAAGGTGAAGGTCAGTATTCTCGCAGCTCCCCTGCCCCAGTTTTGGAGTTCTTCAATGTGTCAGCCTCATGGATGCATGTTATTATTCATGGACGCATATGGCATTTGCCACAAAAATAGTATTCTTTGCTTTGTCCTTGGTTCCCAACACCTGGGGTGGCATCCTCCAGGACCAGCTCACCCACCCCATTGTAGTTTAGGCTGTTTGAAGGGTTGTTCAGGGCTATCTGCTAGTTCTAAATGTTCTTCAAGCTTCACAGAGCCTCACAACCTTACTTCTCTCTGCTCTGCTCTTTTGATATGTTACAATTCTACCTATAAAACTTTCAAACCTCTGATCCCTGGATGCCTCTTTTCAGATTTTAAAATTTCTTACATTCACTAAATATTAGCCTTCTGAATTTCAGAATGCAGTTACCTACCAGTTAATACAAAATGCAGCCTCGTACTGTATTAATTACTGACAGCAGCGCCACAGGATGGAGGGAGGGAAGGCCTGGTGCTTAGAGAACCCTCTCCACTTCTATACATACACCTCTGCCCTGCTTGCTCTGACCCCTGAACACCATGTGCTCCACTTGGCTCCACCGCTCTAAACTGAGCACTTGGGTTGCCTTATTCCTCACCTGACTAGAAATGTTCTAAGCACAGAAAGGAAAGCAGCCTGCTTATTATAGACACAGGTCCAAAGCCAAACTCAAAACTACTTTTGCACCTAAGTGTTCTGAAGGGTATGGAGGGGCCCAGTGGTCTGTCTTCAGTGTCTACTTCACCAGGGATCATGACCTGCAAGGCTCAGGGTGTACAGCAGATTCACTGTCAACAATCTCTAGGCAGGAAGACAAAAAGGTATATAAAATAGAAACTCAAGTACAGGCTTTACCACCCAGAAGGATCAAAGTTCCTGGGATAGTCAAAGACTCACTTTGGCTGGTTATACCCAGATGTACTGGATTCAGGACAAGGCAAATTCCATGTTTCATTAACAGTTAATCTGCTAGGTCTTCAGGGGTCAGACTCAACCCCGAAACTAAACTAACTACACCACAACGTTCACTGTACATGTCAGCTACTTCCTTTCTTGCTCTACCCCTCATTTTCAGCCTTTCTGGACCTGTATGCTCTCAGGAAGCCAAAATAGCAAAAAACATGGTAGAAAAAAAAAAAAAGGAACCAGTTTTCATTTCTTGGCACCTGTTGCTCTCTGTATCCTAGAGGCTAAATGGGCTAAAAAAAATGATAGCCCAGTTCTCTCTGCCTTCCAGTGAACACTGGAAGTTCTCCCATTGGCAGTTAAATGCAGTGAGCAGTTCCAAAGTGACTTGGGATGAGTATCACCCCAATGCAGGATACAAGTGCCTCTGACCCACGTAGACCAGTTCTGTTGAGGAGGCTGATTCCGGCATCAGACGTGCAGATCTTGGAGGAAAGTGCCTCGCCCTTGTTGGTACCACTGGCCTAATAGTTTCTCAAGGCTCAGAGGCTCAACCCTGGACAGTTGGTGAAGAGATAAAAGTAACGGTCTTGCACAGGTCTTCAGCACTGGAATAGTTCAGCAGGTCCACACAAGGTTCACCTTAAAGCAGCATCTTCAGGGTGCTGGAGGCAGGCGCTGTGACAGAAGACAGTGAGCAAGGGTCAAAGCTTTGTCTGGTAACCATCACAACCAGACCCACCGACTAAATCAACTTATTCCTGAGAACTGATTTCAAAGTAACTCTCATCAGGGTAAAAAAGTGCATATACCAGAACATGTGCTTTGGAAGCTACATGGTTAACAGAATACTGACTCTAAAATGAGGTTTATCTGGCCACTCAGTGAATGGCTCTGGCTGGCAGGCTCTGTGAGTCTCCTTTCCCTTACCTCTAAGTCATCAATGACAGCACCTACTTCAGTAGGCCATTGTAAGGATAAGTAAGATAATCTGCATAAATCACCTAAGACATAATACGTGCTCAATCACATAGTTTGGCTCTTAGCATTTATCATACATGGAAACAGAAAGGGAATGCAGAGAGAAGGAACAGGTAAATCATTAGGGTATCAGAATTGAAGGGAAGACTTCCATGACTATTCTGACAATATCATTTTAGATCTTGGATATTTTGTACATGTGTGGAAGATACCACAGACAATTGAATTCTGCAGCTTAGGAAAAAGGAAGCAAGGTAGACAGTTGGCATTGTTTACCAAGTCTATCATCATTCTCAATCTGACATTTGGGAAACTGAAAATTCAGTAAAGGGAAGAAGCTGGAGGACATAGGAAGGGAGGAAGATGAAGGGGTTAACAGTAAAAAAAAAATGCAAAAGCTCCCTGCACCCCAGCTTTCAGAGCCCCAAGGCAGGGCAGAATGTAGGTGACCACTGTCCTGATTAGGAGCTCCTTCAACAATGAGCCTACTTGCTAGGGCTTGCTGCAAGGCTGCACTGAGGTTCACTGCTATGGCGACAGCTAGATTGGCCACTTTCCTGCCTGCCAAGTGTCCCACTGTAGTCAGGAGACAGAGAGGAGAGACAGCTTTGATGATGAGCAAGGAGTCCATGCTTAGGACTCTACTGCAAGTCATAACTCGGTCCTCCCTTTCCCCTATGGTGTTTCAGCTGTCAGAAAGCACAATGGTTGTCCATGTCCATCAAGGACACAGGTAGTGAACACTAATTAGTGCACAATCTGCTTTCACAGACCTAACAGTAATTTCACTAGTATTTATAACCCTTAATTTAAAATTCATTCTACCCACAAATATTAACTAACCTTAAAATACTTAAAAAGATTGTTTTTTAAAAAGCTAAGCATAAGCTGGGTACCAGTGGCTCACGCCTATAATCCTAGCTGCTCAAGAGGCTGAGATCTGAAGATCATGGTTGAAAGCCAGCCCTGACAGGAAAGTCCACGAGACTTTTTATTTCCAATGAATTACCAAAAAGATAAAAGTGATCTGTGGCTCAAGTGCACTAGAGCACTACTCTGGAGCATTAAAGCTCAGGGACAGTGCCCAGGTTCTGAGTTCAAACTCCAGGACTGGCATGCATGAACAAATGGGTTCAAGCTTATGTAC
This sequence comes from Dipodomys merriami, assembly GCF_024711535.1. NCBI lineage: Eukaryota > Metazoa > Chordata > Mammalia > Rodentia > Heteromyidae > Dipodomys > Dipodomys merriami. Next base: position 251,620 of record NW_027206513.1, on the reverse strand, counting down.
ACACACACACACACACACACACACACACACACACACACACACACACACACACACACACACACACACACACACACACACACACACACACACACACACACACACTCACTCACTCACACTCACCCCTATAACCCCAGCCAGGACTGGCACGCATTAACAAATGGGTGCATGTGTACATGTACACACACACACACACACACACACACACACACACACACACGAACAAATGGGTGCATGTGTACACTCTCTCTCTCTCTCTCTCTCTCTCTCTCTCTCTCTCTCTCTCTCTCTCTCCTATAACCCCAGTCCTCCAGGGACTGCAAGACTGTCTCAGGAGAGAAAAAAGTTAAACAGTTCTTCAATTATCAACAACTACAGAGAGTGTTCACATTTTCCATTTGCCTCATAAATGTTCCCAAAGCCTGAGATTTTTTTAGCCCTATTAATTCCACTACCACAACCATTTGACCAAGTTTCTCACTAAACTAGATGAGAAAACGAAAGCCCACAGAGGTCAGATGATCTTCCCAGATCACAGAGCCTACTGAAAACAGATGGCCTGACTTACAAGCCAGTGCGCTTTCCTCAGTGTCACACTCTCTGGCAATGTGAATATGAAAGTGATTATTGAATGCTTTGAATCTCCCTCAGAGATTCATCAATACCCATTATATACACATAAGAAATAATATAGCTTTAACACCATTAGGTAGAAGGTCAGAATGCAGCTTTTGTCCTGTACTTCAATTTAGTATGGGAAATGAGGGACCTCAATGACCTCTACTCATTCCAAAGCTAACCAGCTCCCCCAGGTCACAGCCTGCTGAGTACCCTACAGAGGGAAGTACCATGTAGCAAGGATCTATATTCTAGTTATGTACAAAGATGGAATCAGTAAAGGTGAAGATGGTCTACGAACAGGCCCAAATGATTTTGCAGGTCACTTTCTTAAAGCACTTAAGGAAGGGGCCATTTCTAGTGTTTTTCTGTTTGTTTTGTGTTGGTCATGGGGCTTGAACTCAGGGCGTGGGCACTATCCCTGAGCTTTTTCACTCAAGGTTAGCGGTCTACAACTTTGAGCCACAGCTCTAGTTCCAGTTTTCTAGTGATTAATTTGGAGATAAGAGTCTCATGGACTTTTCTGCCTGGGCTGTGATCCTTAGATCTGTCTCCTGAGTAGCTAGGATTACAGGTGTGAGCCACTAGCACCCAGCTTTGCTCAAGTGTTTTAAGAGGCTGAAAAGAAACAAATACTTCTCATATCATTCTACAAGGGCAGACTCACCTCTTTTAGACAAAGGATAGCACATACATACAAAAGTGGTAGGTGATAATAAGTAATAACAAATCTAAATAATTATAAATTTCAGGTCAAAATCACTAATCACTCACTGATAGAAGCCAAAATCTCACATAGAATAAAATCCAACCAAAAGAATAGGAAAATGTTTTTCTTTCTAAATACATGCGGCTTATTTTTTTTTTTTTCATTTTGTGATTTTTTTTTTTTGGGTCAGTCATGGGGCTTGAACTTGGGGCCTGGGTGTTGTCCCTGAGCTCTGTTGCTCCCAACCTCCTAAGGAGCTAGTATTACAAGTGTGAGCCACCAGTGCCTGCCTTTTGTGTTGTTTTAGATAGTCTTATTTTTTTCTGTAATGCACAATAACATTAATGAGAGGATATACAAAAGGAAAAGAATAGAAAGCAGCTCCACGAGGACACCTATAATTATAGCTCCAGTAGGCTAAAGCAGAAGGATCATGCTGAGAGGATAGCCTGGGTAAAGTTGGTAAGATCCTATCTGAGAAACAAAAACAAAACAGAAAAAAGGTTGGGAATGTAGCCCAAGTGGTAGAACTCTTGCTTGGCAAGTGTGAGGCCCTGGGTTCAATCCCCAGAATCACAAAAACAAGACAAAACAACCCTCCCCCCAAGCCCAGCACCCCCCCACCCCCATCTCCACAATTGACAAAGGTATAGGAAAACACATAATCTCATCAATGTGGCTACAACTGGAAATAAGCAAAACTTTTCTTTTTTTTTGGTCCTGGGCTTGAACTCAGGGCAGGCTTGGGTGCTGTCCATGAGCCTTTTCACTCAAGGCTAGCACTCTACCACTTTGAGCCACAGCACCACTTCCAGTTTTCCAATGGCTAATTGGAGATGAGTCTTTCCTGCCCCAGCTGGCTTTGAACCATATCCTCAGATCTCAGCCTCTCAAGAACTAGGATTATAGGTACGAGCCGCTGGTGCCCAGCAAGCAAAACATTTTGAAGGGTAATTAGTCAGCATATGACTAGATGTGAGATGTATTCTACATCTCTACTGACTGGTTTCCAACTTTGAGAAATACTCCCAGAAGAACCATGAGCAAAGGTATTTACAAATACAAAACAAAACAAGATATACTCCAACATTCTATGTAGCAGGAGGCAGTGAGATATATGTTTCACACACCCACACAGTGAAATACCAGTCAATCTCTGGAATGATGTGGAAAGGTCTCTAAGCAACCAATAGGAACACATTACAAATGACCTATAAAACAAAGTCTATAAAACAATGGAGGGGGTAACAATGTTCAAGAGGAAGTGTACTCATTACCTCACTCATGTAACTGTAACCCTCTGTATAGTATCTTTACCAAAAAAAAAAATGTACTCTTCCTACTCCCCCCCCCCAAAAAAAACAAAGTCTATATACAAAATAATCCATACTCTATGATTCTCTTTTTGTTCAAAATAAATAAAATTATATAAGAAAAAGGCTGGCCAGGCGCCGGTGGCTCACACCTGTAATCCTAGCTACTCAGGAGGCTGAGATCTGAGGATCACGATTCAAAGCCAGCCAGGCAGGAAAGACCGTGAGACTCCGATCTCCAATAAACCACCAGAAAACTGGAAGTGGCGCTGTAGCTCAAGTGGTAGAGCATTAGCCTTGAGCTGAAATGCTGAGGGACAGTGCCCAACCCAGAGTTCAAGCCCCACAACCAACCAAAAAAAAAAAAAAAAAAGAAAAGAAAGAAAGAAAAAGGCTGGCAGTCATATTAAGCAATTACAGTATAATTATAATCTGTAGGATAGCACTATGGTCACTTCCTAAATAATGCTATTATCTGTAGTGTTTGAATAGACACAACTTTGTGTGAAATTGAAAAAAAAGGAGTAAGATAAATAAAAGCACTTCTACATCTGTGCAAACAAAGGTACTATGATTCCAAGAATGTCAGGCACTGATCTCTCTTCTTAGACCCAGAAGGACTGGCAAAAAGGCTCAGGAGGGCTGGGAAGGTGGCTCAGTGGTAGAGTGTTTGCCTTGCATGCATGAGGCCCTGGGTTCGCTTCCTCAGCACCACATAAGCAGAAAAAGCCGGAAGTGGCACTGTGGCTCAAGTGGTAGAGCGCTAGCCTTGAGCTGAAGAGCTGAGGGAGAGTGCCCAGGTCAGAGTTCAGGCCCCATGACCAACAACAACAACAACAACAACAAAGGCTCAGGAACTGGAGCCTGCTGCTACATGACCCGTGCATTGCACCTTGTCCACACACACAAAGGAAGACCTGGCTTAACAGTGCATACTGGAGAAAAGCACATTCAGTATTGGACTAGAACCATCTTTGTGTTGTTGTTTTTTAAATTTAACCTCCAATCTTTGGGTTGCTCCTCAGACTACCATTTTAAGATCAGAAATTTTTTACTTGAATAGGTCACAATGGTAATTAGGTTATCTAAGAAGAACTGACTTCCTGAGTAAGAGCTATGAAAACCTAGCTGTGCACTAAAATGACAGCAATAAATGGTACATCTAGGAAGGTGTAGCATTGAAAAATGATTAGTGAAGCAAAATACTAGCCAAGTAGCTTACAACTTGTGAATGATTAAAAACAAGAAGTGAGAGAAAGAGAACAAGAGTGAAAGTACACAGAAACATTACATATTAGCCACAGCTACTCTAAAGTATTTACTTCTAATCCTCACAACAGTCAGGGAATGTCACAAAAAAAGGAGACTCAAAGAGGTCCATGACTTGCTCAAAGTGACAAAGTGATAAATCCAAAAGTCTGGGTTTGAATATGGCCTAGTGCAATGGTACCTATTCTGGTCAACTGGTTGGCCAGCTCCAACTTTCCTAGTATTGGAGCCCATGCTGTGTTTCTCCAAACAGACTCACCTGTGAGCTAGAGGGTAACACCTGGGAGGTGGGCTCCTCAGACAGGGCTGCTCCTGAGGCCATGGGGCTCAGTGTTGTGATTCTGCTTGGCTGGCCACGGAGGGTCAGAGTAATGGTGGTGGGGACCTTCAAGCCTGAGAGAGAAAGAGAGGGGGGGTAGAGGTGGGAGAGCGGGGGTTCTTGGTCATAGCCTTCGGTTTCTGCTAAGGTTTTCCTTTCCTGACTTTGTTTTTGTTTGTTTTTGAAAGGCAACAGGAAACAGTTTGTGGTCTTTTGACCTTTCTGGGCAATGAAGACCCTGTGGGCTGGGTTCAGACCTTGACTTCATGATACTGGAAGGTACTAGGGAAGACCCAATCTTGGAATCCCCACAATTCTCATGAGACTCACCTGATGCCTGGTTAGAGATTTGAGCCAGGCCAGGGAGGCTGCTTGCCAACTTAGCAAGGCCCCCATTGGTCAGCAACTGGTGGATGGCTGTAGGCTTCCCACCAGGAGCGGCACCCAACGAGGAGAGAGTGGTGGCCACAGGAATGGTACGAACAATGGTATTGGTGCCCGTGGTGATGGCACTCAAGCTCTGCATCGGGGTGGGCAACTTCACACTGGTGGCCTGTTGGACACACAAGCCCAGGTGATCAGAAGCTAGCACCCAACAGCAGAATTCAAGCCTGGAGAGCCCACAGCATATTATTAAAGGCTAACACATACTAAGTGTCTATTACATGCAAGGTAACCCTTCCAGGCATTTTGCAAACATTTTCTTTAACTCTCATTTCACAGACAAGGCAACAAGACAGAAAGGTCAAGAAGCTTGCCTAATGTCACACAGTAAGTGATGGGCCATAACTATTGTTAGCTCATCAGCTAGGGAGCTGGAAAGGCTGTTTGTCCTTGACCCACTATCTCTTGATCCAGTCTCCCTGCCAAAAGCAATTAGGCTGAGGAGACCTATTCCCTGTACCTGCCTGCCCAGTGAAAGGGAGATGTGTACCTGTGGGGCTGGCCCCGGGGAGGGATTTGCTGGGAGGCCAGAGGTCTTGCTGCTAATATCCTGCAAGCTGAAGCTGAGGCCCTGGAGGAGGCTACTGGCTGATGTGGCCCCTAAGACAGAACATAGCAGTTATCAGCACTAGTCAATCATTTGCAAATACTCATAAGCATCCACACTGCCCACCATCACCAATACTGAACTCAATCCAAGGCCCTCACCTTCTCTACCTTCAAAAAGACACCAAGAGTATCTCCCCCAGCATGCACAGTAGTGCCAGATTCTGCCTTGGATTTTCCCTGTATACCCAACCTGTTGCAAACTACCAGACCTGCATTTTGGACAATATCAGAAAAAAACCCAACTTTTTAGAAACTTAAAATTTCCCCATAGTCCTTTAATTCCAGGGAAAAGGAGGAACTGTTTAAGACAAATGGATTTCCTCACACACAGCACCAATCCTCAAGGCAAAGAGAAAGGAGAGGGGCAGCTGCTACATTCCAGCCCACTGGGCTCAGGCAATTAGCTTTTCTGTGCAGAGTGGGGTTAGAGAAAGTAAGGGACAAGAATAGTCAGAAAAACATCTTGGTGTGCTAATTAGCCCTGCTTTCAATTTTATTCAATCAGACATGTTTAAAACATCAAAATAATCCAAGAACCAGTGGCTCACACCTGTAATCCTAGCTACTCAGGATGCTGAACTCTGAGGATAGCGGTTCAAAGCTAGCCAGGGTAGGAATGGACATGAGACTCTTATCTCCAATTAACCAAAAGTAAAAAGCCAGAAGTGAAGAGATGGCTCAAGTGATAGAGTACCAACCTTGAGGAAAAAAAACTAAGGGATAGCACACTGGCCCTGAGTTCAAGCCCCAATACTGGAAACAAAAAGACAAAAGCATCAAAATGAAACACAGAATAACATTGTCCAAAAAGGAATGTACTCATTACCTGCAGTATGAACTGTAACCCCTTTGTATATCACTTTTTTTTTTTTTTTTGGTTGGTCACGGGGCTTGAACTCTGGGCCTGGGCACTGTCCCTGAGCTCTTCAGCTCAAGGCGAGCGCTCTACTGCTTGAGCCACAGCACCACTTCTGGTTTTCTAGTGGTTTATTGGAGATAAGAGTCTCATGGATATTTCTGCCCGGGCTGGCTTTGAACCTCGATCCTCAGATCTCAGCCTACTGAGTAGCTAGGATTACAGGTGTGAGCCACCAGCGCCCGGCTTAATACCTTTGTAATAACAATGTAAACATCTTTTGAAAAGGAAATAAAGAAACATGTACTTTACTCGTTAGTATTTCCCACTTTTACAGCAGAGTATACAGCTCTTGCACATTTGGACATTTATATATTATGGGTGTTAAGTCTATGGAATTCCCCTCACTCAAGCGAATTCCAGCTTTCTGGCATCCTCTAGGACCACAGTGAGGCCCAGAGGCACAACCTCCAAGAATGCTCACCAAAGACCACTCTCTGGCAGTAGACCAAAAAGAGTTTGCCAGTAGGGGGAACAATAGACTCTAAGATACCTGGCAGGTTGCTGCTAGGAGATGTGGCCACCAAGCGGCTTTGGAGAGTATGCAGGGCACTGGGTGTGGTGCTGCTGGAGGCCACTGAGGGGGCTGGGCTGGCTGAAACTCCACCTTCAGAAGTTGACCTGGAAACAAAGGAACTCTGTTATCCCAAGGTCAGGAGGCAGCAGACCCCAGTAACACAGGGAATGGCCAGAGTAGGGACAGCAAGGCTGGACACACACAAGAACCTGCAATTTCTTAAGTTCGCTTTTCTGAACTCTACTTCTGTTCTCCTAAAAGGACTTACAGCAACGTCAGGGATGTTCTGTAATGACCTCTGAACTAACCCAAATAATGGACAAAGATCCCAGTCAGAAAGAAGTCATACCCCATAATTGATAAGACTCCAGAATCTACCGTCTTCCTGAAGCACTAAATGAAAAGGGATAAAGGAAAAAAGGAACTAGAGACAGACAAAGGAGCACTTACTTGGCAGTGGTGAGAAGCCCAGTGAGCTCCTTAGCCCCTGCTGAGGCTTGCCCCAGTGTCATGGTGATGGGCTTTCCTCCTGTAGCTGCAAAAGAAAAATCCCAAGGCCACTGGTCAGTCCTACTTGGCCCATACCATTTTGAGTTCCACAACTCAAGCTAAATATAAGATATTATAGGCAAAGGGGCTGGGAAGGTGGCTCAGTGGTAGAGCGCTTGCCTTGCATGCCTGAGGCCCTGGGTTCGATTCCTCAGCACCACATAAGCAAAAAGAAAAAAGCCGGAAGTGGCGCTGTGGCTCAAGTGGTAGAGCACTAGCCTTGAGCTGAAGAGCTGACGGACAGTGCCCAGGCCCAGAGTGAAGGCCCCATGAGTGGACCCCCCCCCCCCAAAAAAAAAAGATATTATAGGCAAAGATTGGACAATGAAAAAAGGAAGCTTTGTTAGAAAAGGGAAAGTGTTGGATCATTTTTTCTTTCATTTTCTAATCAAGATTATCTTTCATAAAATTAAAAAGGAAGAAAATGTATGGTACTCTGAATGGCCCTACAGTTCCCACCAGACTCTACCTCCCCAGTCCTTATTTAAGCAAGGTCACCGCCCACTTACTCAGCAGGTGTAACCTCATGCCTTTTCTGCTCCAGGCTTCTCATTCTGAAGCAGGGGCTGAGCTGCCCACTTGGTAAGTAGCCTCCAAGGGGATCTGTATGTTCCTACAAGAACTGGGCAACTCTTATTAAACAGACCCTGAGCAACTCACCTTCTGAAACTCCTCCTTGGGAAGGAGCACAAGGTCCCCCAGTCGAGTCCCCTTGGGAGATAAGGGACACCTTGATCTTCGGTCTCTTGGAAGTCTTACTGCTAGGAAGAGGACTGGAGGGATGGTGTCGTTTCAGCTGGACCCTAAGCTCTTCTTTCTCTGTCTCTTCCACTGGTTCTGATGAAATGGGAACTAAGAGATGGAGCTGAGGTGAAATCTCCACAAGCCAAAACAGGGCCCGGTGGATTCTGCCAGCCAATACCAGCAAAGACCAGCCATTTGGGAACAGGAGAGCCACCCCACAAGTAGGACCCTGTTTCACAATTCTACCTCAGACTCTACCAGGCTCTTCTCAGAGGATATCTCCTTCTCCATCTAGAACCCTTCCCTAGTGGTAGATGGGAAGGGGCTTTGGAGGACAGAAGACACTCTGGGCCTGCCAGTACCACCAAACAGAGGACTCACCACAGTGGCTATAAACAGCCCTTCCCAAACTCAAGGAATGTGATCATATTACTGTTGCTGGCTCTCCTTACTATCACTCCACAGGCGGGAGGTAGGAAATTTTTCCAGGAACTCAGGGAGCAGCAGGCTACCTAGTCCTCTGCAAACAGGAGTTTCCACAGGACTCCTCGGAGCGCTTCCATTCTTAAGAGCCCAAGGTTGAGGGTCGGCTTGCCAAATGAAGGCAAAGAGAAAGACTATTACCAGAACTTTAAGCTGACTCTGGGTAGCGATTAGGTGAGGGACCACTGAAGCACAGGCAGCTCACAACTCCTGCTCAAAGGTAACAGGGGAGCAGCAGGCTATATTACAACTTAGTACCCATGTCATCTTAGTACCCATGACAGAGAAAGGTCATTTATCACATAGGAGCCTCCATTTCCATTGACTCAAACAGACTCACTGTGCACAGAATAAAGCCTTTAGACTTCCTCACAGGTTCCTTCTTTGTTTTTTTGTTGCTATTGGCATTGAGGAGTGAACCCAGGGCTTTGCATATGCTAGACTCTTACAGGCTGAGTCACATACCCAGCCTTTTTTTTTTTTTTTTTTTAAATCAGTCATGGGGCTTGAACTTAGGGCTTTGGTCTTGTCCCTGAGCTTTTTTTTGCTCAAGGCTAGTTCTCTACCACTTAGAGCCACAGCTCCACTTCTGGTTTTCTGGTGGTTAATTGGAAATAAGAGTCTCATGGACTTTCTGCCTGGGCTAGCTTTGAACCATAATCCTCAGATTTCAGCCTCCTGAGTAGATAGGATTACAAGTGTGAACCACCAGTGCCCAGCTATATTTTGTTTTTGAGATAGGGTTTCAGTAACTTTGCTGGGGCTAGTCTCTAACTCATGATTTTCATGCCTCTGCTCTCAAGTAATTGGAATTACTGGCTGGTGTTACCATGGCTGGCCAGGTTTCCTCCTTTTTCAACCTAGAAGTCATCTTTAGTACTCTTATCACAAAGTAGTTCTGGGGCAGGGAGGAAGGCAGCAATCCAATGAGGAAGGAGGGAGGGGCAGAATTCTGACATGGAGCCACAATCAAGGCATCACTAGCTAGGAAATCACTGCTTAGGAAATAAATCAAAAGAGGAAGGCATATGGCTGCTAAGTAGCTGGTATGCTTGCAGCAGCCAGGATGGAAACAAGAACTCGGAGTAGAGAAACAGACAAGGAAACTCAGGCTCATTCACAGGCAATGGGCATACAAAGGAAAAGTGAAATCAAGAAGCATAGTAAAAGAACCACAATAAGAAAGAAAAAAAAAAGAAAAACACCATGAGAAATTGAAAAAAATGAATAAATAAGCAAAGGAAATTAAAAAAAAAAAAGAAACAGGGAACAGAAGAAGAGAAAAAAATAGGAAGAAAGTAGACACTGAAGAATGATGAGGGGGAAATAAAGCGGAGGGGGTAAAAAGCAGTAAGCCCAAGACAAGTAGGTGAGAAAAGGAGTGATACTCACCAAAGAGACAGGAGGGGGCGCCGGGAGGAAGAGCTTTCCTCACCAGCATGTTTTGTTTCAGAAAAGCAGCAAACTGTGCTGGAATGAATCAGAAAGAATTACAGAATCATGGCCAGCCAGAAAAAGGAGAAGAGTGGGAAAAAGAAAAAGAAGAAAATAGTCTCTTAAAGGAGCTCCTTCTGAGGTCACTGAGCTTGAAACCTGACTCTGCCATGTAGCAGTTCCACGGAATCATCTACAAACTAAAGGTCATTGTCATGATTCAACCATTGAGGGCAAGTTAAGTGCAAGAGGGCATGGCACTTGATAAGGGCTCTGTTTATGTTAACTATCACTTCCTGCTTGCCCATATCTGCTAAAGACATGTGATATAGCTGCTGCTGACCCCATGACACTCTGGGAACCATTTTGACCCAGTTTGTCACAGCCTTCCAGAGCTCAAGAGATTCTCCATTAATCACTAGCTATCTTCAATCATCTAAGGGGACACCATTCACCCAGAATCATCCATGGAAGCCTGAAGAGCCAGGCTTCTTTGCTTCTTGTTAGTACCACTCTTATGAGAAAACTCTTAAGAGGCCTAGGTTTAAGTTCTAATATTAAGTTCTAATATTCTGGCTCCACTAAAAGTCACAGCAGAGGTGAGTAGATCATCTTTCTCAACCCTTAACATCCTCTATTTCACAGTCAGCAAGGGCTGTGCCTCTTCCTAGGCACTGGAATTCCTAAGAACTTTAGATGATACATGGTCATAGACATATCATCAATATCACTGTGCAAGAGGTCCTAGCTCAAGGCTACCCACCTCAGTTACTCTGTGTGTGTGTACATTTCAAGTGCACTTCTTTCTTGATCCCTTCTCTATAGATTTCCATATTGCACTATTAGTGCCCCGAATATCTATCATACATGCCTCCCTAAAACCTATATAAAACCTTGATCAACTTTGTGAAAGGTCTCAGTGTGGAAATCCTAACTATTCAAGGGCAAAACAAAGAAAGGGCATGATGCCAGGTGAGCTGTCTCAGAATCTGATGAATAAAATTAGTCATGCTGTCTGCATGACTTAGAAAGCTCCCTGACTGCATGAGTGGCTAGGAGTGCCTGGAGCAAAAGACATAGCTTCCCTAGAAAAAAGCTGGGTCAATACACACACAGTCAGCTTATAAACCCAACCTCTCTAATATACCAACACAAAGCTGTAACTAGTGACCACAAAGCCCCACTAACGTACATTCATTTCAGTCTAATTTTGTCTAGACAGGAATGTGGGAAAGGGTGTCTCTCATATCCACCAGAAAAAAGCTGCAGATCTAATACTTTCCAGCTACCACATTACATCAGCTTCAGAAGATGGAACCGTAGAACCCCAGTGGGACTGCTAGGCCAGAAGCTTATACCTTGGGCTTGTTTGTGGGTCATCACAGCTTCTGTCCGCTGTACATGTCTCTTCAGCAGCTGGGAGCTCCCAATCTGACTAGATTTCTGGGCAGAGGTCACTGTGGTCACTTTGGTCTTGGGACTGGATGTGGGGCTGCTGGACACACTAGAGAGATCCTGGGTAGAATACGAAGGCCAAGAGATGAGCCAATGTTGTTTGAATTTAGACATTGGTCAGCATGTTCCCCTGGAACTCCCAAGTATCCCTAGGAAGTCAACTATGTAGTCTTCAGTACCCAGGAACTGAACTACCCTGCCTGAACTACCTCTGAGCCTGAGGGTGAGGCAGGGAGCTTGGCAGCTGGAGAAGTAGGCCGACTGCCCCGTTCAGACACTTCAAAGGCCAAGTCTCTTCGGGCTATATCACGAGGTTTCTTCTTCTTCTCAGCATCCTGATCCCGAGGCTCAGAGCCCATGTGACCTTCAGTTCGAGTGAGCACTCCAGTCAGAAAGTCCACAATCTCATCCTAATGTAAAAAAGAATCCAGGTCTATGAGTCTTCTGGGGAGCAGGAATTTCCCAGATGGTTTGCAACTAAGCGAGATTCTTCCTGGGCATTGGCTCCTAGATGTGCTGGTCCTTTCTCACTCACAAAGCATATACAAATCCCATGCTTCTGAATGACTGTGGTTGAAAAAGACTAGCATGTACCTCTGCTCTGTGAGGAAGCAGGTACATTCTACCCCCCCTCCAGCAAACCCTTTCTCCCAGATGCCTTGCTTATGTCTCAGGTTACCTCCCCTTTGCTCTTTTTCTCTTTTTTCTGATTATAATTTAGCCCCACAGAGGGCTCAGTGGATATTCCTTCATACTCCAAAGCCAATGAGCCTGTTGCCAACAGCATGAAACCCAAAAGGCAAACACGTACAGGACACCTGTTTACCTGAATACACCTGTCCACCATGCTCTGAGTCAACCCTTCTGATTTCTTCTTCGCTTTGCTTATTCTAAGAAATAAAAAAGGAGAAAAATGTTTACTTTTCTTCTCTGTGTTACTTTGTAGGCCTGGAAAGACTACATGAGTCCTAAAGCAGGTGATGTGACCTTTATGAGCCTGTTTTCATATCTGCATCGTAACACCCCATTCAGGGAGATATGGGGATTAAACAAAATGACCTATATAAAGAACCAAGGATGATGCCCAGGACTATCCACTTCAGAAGGCCTACACTTCTAACTTAACAAGTAAAGCTGACTTGGATTGCCAGGGCCACATAGAGGGATTCCATACCTTCTACCTCCCTAGTCTCCCAACTCCGAGATTACTAGATTAGTGGAAGAAGATTCAAGGGGGCCCTTTGTTAGTTCTAAAGGGGGGGGAGGGAAGGAAGGACCTCACTTAGTGGCATTCTTCTTTGAAAAGCAAGCCTTAAAATTCCCTGGTTTTGGGCTGGGAAGACTGCTCCGTGGTAGAGTGCTTGCCTTGCATGCCTGAGGCCCTGGGTTCGATTCCTCAGCACCACATAAGCAGAAAAAGCCAGAAGTGGTGCTGTGGCTCAAGTGGTAGAGTGCTAGCCTTGAGCTGAAGAGCTGAGGGACAGTGCCTAGGCCCAGAGTTCAAGCCCCATAACCAAAAAAAAAAAAAAAAAATCCCCTGGTTTCAAAACAGATGTGGTGATACATACCTATAATCTAGCACCTGGGAGGCTAAGAAAAGAAAATCTGGGGTTTTAGGCCAGTCTGGGCTATATAATGAGTTCAAGGCAAGCTTAGGCTACATAGTGAGACCCTGTCTCAAAAAAATATATATCACTGACTTTTAAACTGAGACTCCTAGCAAAGAGAACAAGATCCCCAAGTTACAAGATGGAGAACATTATTGAACCTTTAAATTCTGATAAGCCAATTGACTGGCTGTTGGCTCTGATTTTGTATATATATATTTTTCCAGTTCTGGGGCTTGAACTCAGGATCTAGGCACTGTCCCTGAGCTTCTTTTGCTCAAGGCTAGTACTCTACCACTTGAGCCACAGTGCCACTTCTGGCTTTTTCTGTTTATGTGGTACTTAGGAATCGAACCCAGGGCTTCATGCATGCTAGGCAAGCCCTCTACCACTAAGCCACATTCTCAGCCCAACACTTTCATTTTTTAGAAGACTGGGAGTTGCACAAACTTCTTGAGTTGCACAAACTTCTCGAGTTACACAAACTTCTAAGCAAAGAGGTCAAGTCCTAAAAGGTCTCTCACTTCTCAGTCCAATGACCTTGGCATCATGCAGAAATGTTTCATAAGCTACCTCACAGTTCTTCCGGCTTTTTTCTTTTTGCTTATGTGGTGCTGAGGAATCGAACCCAGGGCCTCAGGCACACAAGGCAAATGCTCTACCACTGAGCCACCTTCCCAGCCCTACCTCATAACTCTTGAAAACAGCATTCCTAGTTCTCCTTACTCCCTCACAGCAAGTCAAAACAAACTCTATTCCCCTGTAGAAAAGATTTTCTGGGGCTGGGAAGGTGGCTCAGTGGTAGAGCGCTTGCCTTGCATGCATGAGGCCCTGGGTTCAATTCCTCAGCACCACATAAGCAAAAAGAAAAAAGCCAGAAATGGGTAGAGCGCTAGCCTTGAGCTGAAGAGCTGAGGGACAGCACCCAGGCTCTGAGTTCAGACTTCATGACCGGACCCCCCCCCCCCAAAAAAAAAGAAAAGATTTTCTGAACTACCAAGAAAAGCAATGTATTTACATAAAAAACATTGTTCAGTGCATCGAAAGGCAGGCTGGCAAATGACAAGGCCAGAAGGACCAAAAAAAAAAAAAAAAAAACAGCTTCGGAGCAAGTACTTAGTTTTCTAGTGTGTAACTGAAAATTAATCTCTAAGGCTGAATATATAGAAAAAGGAAGCCAAATAGATAATACAACCTCTTTTTTTTTTTTTTGGGTCCGGTCATGGGGCCTGAACTCTGGGCTTGGGCACTGTCCCTCAGCTCTTCAGCTCAAGGCTAGTGCTCTACCACTTGAGCCACAGCACCACTTCTGGCTTTTTTCTTTTTGCTTATGTGGTGCTGAGGAATCAAACCCAGGGCCTCATGCATGCAAGGCAAGCACTCTACCACTGAGCCACCTTCCCAGCCCCTACAACCTCTTTTTCAGTACATTAGATGAGAATGTAACTATAGACCAGTTGTAGAGGCCCACACCTAAACTCTTAGCTACTCAGGAATTAGAGATCAGAAAGCTTGCAGTTTCAAGTCAGCCTGAGCAAAAATTAACAAGATCATCACTTCAGTCAGCAGCTGGGCATAGTAACACATGCCAGTCCCCCTAGGTATACAGAGGCCATAGGTCTATGACAGTTCAGGCATAAATGTGAGACTCCATTTGAATAACTAAAGCCAAAAAGGCTGGGGGGAAAGTCCAAGTTTGAACATGATTACTGTCCCCAAAACATGTAACTACAATCTTACATGCTTCATCACTACAAGGAAAGTCTGTCTCAATGACCAGTCATCTTCCTAAAACCTCTCTCAAACTTTGCCTGTATTTATACTCCGAAGTTTCTCAAATATGACTTAAAACAAGTAACATCTATGTTCACATTCCACCTCAGTTAAGGCATAAATATTTTTAAATGCCTACTCTAGTCAAAGTCTATAGCAAATAAAGTATTTATAGAGCCTCAAGTTTCTTCTTCCCACAAGTTAACTAATTGCAATGGAAAAAACAGAAATTTCATACTGGAGAACCTGGCAGAAGCTACCTTAATCATGTGACTAAGGTTATTATCAGTAGTTTTAAGATGAATCAGTATTATATATCCCCTGAAGGGATGCACTGAAATGGGTAATCATTTATGGACATTGTTGCCAAAAATGTGTATCTTCAACATAATCAAAAGAAAATGTAAAAAAACGTAAACTGAGGGGCAATCTACAAAATACTTGGCTAGTAATCTTCAAAAATATCAAAGTCATGAAAGACAAAGACTGAGGAACTACATCAAATTCACAGACTGAGGCTCGACAATTAAAAATGCAACTAATGTGTTCTTGAACTAGACCTATACCAGAAAAATAACAATCAGAAGACAACAGCAAATTAGATAATGCTATCATACTAATGTTAATTTTCAGATTTTGCTAACTGAGCCAGATTAGTCTATAGTTCCACTGCTACCTAACGGGCATTCTTCTACATTGTAACTTGCTCCCTGCAGCTCTGGGGAAGCCTACTTACCTGAGATTATCATCAGCTCCTCCAACTACCACCAAGCTGTTTTCAGCTCGGATCTTCTCCCGGAAGTCCTCCATGGCTTCAGGGTGACACTGTAGGGAATTCTGACCAATCACAAAGAGGACTGGAGTCTTCATATCCAAGAGGGGATCATCTACATCCTAAAACAAGTACAGGTTTTAGATTTGGCCAGTTCATACTCAGGAAGCACTGACCTTGAAAGTTTGGGGATGTTTCAAGGAGTAGGTTATGTACCAGCTGGGTTCCTCACCCCAACTTGGATGAGACATGCACTCCTATTATCCCCCAATCCCACTGCTGATGACCCAGCAACCAACTTCACCTCACTCTTACCCCCCGGGGACCATCCACGGTAAGCAGAGGAAACCCAAGGCAGATGACTGCAGTGACATACTCCATTACTGACACCTGTAAATAAGGACACCATATGTTTGAAGGGCAAGTGATTTCATTGCACCTCCCCCTACCCAGGATCAAAGAGTAGCCCAGACCCATCATGCAGTCCCATCTTTTCCTCCCTTGTTCTAACCCCCAGCTGCATAAGCCATGGTGACAGCAGTAAAAATACAGAATATAAGGTGTGCTATCCCACAAGCAGCTACTACTTAAGAGAACTAGGGTTCTGAAAGGACCCAGGTCACATCTGTACCAAAGGATGGGAAGTATAATACTTCAACTCTGTCAATCCCCAAGACCAGAGCCTTCTTGCTTTATTTTTCTCCACTAGGTGCGCATACAATAAAAAGACTACAAATGTTGGGCTTGGGTTGTGGGCTCAGTGACAGCTAAATGACACTTGACTAACATGCATAAGGCCCTGGGTTCCATCAGTAGAGAGGAGGAGAAGGGAAGGAAAGAGGGAGAGAGGAAAGAAAGGAGGAAGGGAGGGAAAGGAGGGAGAGAGGAAGAAAGAACACTAATAGTGCTCTTCTCTTGTAAGAAAAGTCTCTTCCAAAGCGGGGTGCTGGTGGCTCACGCCTGTAATCCTAGCTACTCAGGAGGCTGAGATCTGAGGATCGCGGTTCAAAGCCAGCCCGGGCAGGAGAGACCGTGAGACTCCTATCTCCATTAAACCACCAGAAAAACGGAAGTGGCGCTACAGCTCAAGTGGTAGAGTGCTAGCCTTGAGCTGAAGAGCTGAGGGACAGCGCCCAGGCCCAGAGTTCAGCCCCACGGTCGACAAAAAAAAAAAAAAAAAAGAAAAAAAGAAAAGTCTCTTCCATTGGGCTTAGGAGCTAGCTCTCACACATCCCAGATTTCTCAAAGCAGTCAGCTACTAAGGATGGAGTTCTGTTGCTGTCCTTGGGGGGAAGGAGTATGGGTAGGTGCTGTCTTTCTCTTGTCGTTCTAGGGCTCATACTAAACTAGACTGAGAAGGATGGAGGCTTGGACATTTCAGAAACACACAAACTAGCAGCAGGTATATGAATACATGTAAGATAATAAAATAAAAGGTTCTTTGGTATCTAATAAAGGGATCATACATGAGCATGTGAAATTTGAGAGCTAATAATTTGGGCCTAATAGAATTATTCATTTTTTAGGTGGGGAAATCATATGGTACTTGTTTAAAGAAATCTTACATACTGAAACATATATAAATGAAATATACTTGATACTGTCTTCAAAATAACGTGTGTGTGTGTGTGTGTGTGTGTGTGTGTGGTGAGGTGAGGTGGGGAAAGGGGGGCGGAATGGGGATTGGGGGAGGAGGAATAAGCAAGTAATTAGGCAGGCTAAGAAGAAACTAGCCTTTTGGTGAGATGACTGCTGGTAAAGCTGGGTGTGAGACCCATGAGGCTTATTAGTCTAGTCTCCTTGCCTTTGTTCTTGCCTAAGCTTTTCCAAAATAAAGTTAAAAGAATAAAGGTTATCTTCCAGTTTGTAATGCAATTATACTAGCAAAGCATTAAACATAGGGATTGAAACACAGTAAATGGGACTGGGAAGGTGGCTCAGTGATAAGAGTGCTCGCCCCGCATGCATGAGGTCCTGGGTTCGATTCCTCAGCACCATATAAACAGAAACCAGTAAAGGACTCAGTATAGCCACGAGTAGTAACAGCAGTTCTCAGTGACCTCTAAATAAGATGGAAATCACTTACGTGACAGGCTACCAAAGCTCCCGTGTTCCATCCAATCAATATAATAGGTTTATGTGGAAAATGGCTATGAATCTGTGGGAAGGGAAAGCAGCTGGTAAAACAGGAAGCCACAGAACAGTGGTATACTACCTAGAAGGCTGGGCATGGCACATTCTCACCTCTAATACTTTGCTTCTCACTGCACCAATCATGTGCTCCAGACACTGCAGAACTCCAACCCCAATGCCATTGTTCAGCAAATGTGTGGCCACAGGGATGACCTAAAAGAAATAAGTTTCAAAACTTTCTATTCTGCTTAACTTACCTTGAATCCCTTCGATCTTGAACAATCACCATTCAAATGCCAAATAAAAGATTAATTTGGGCGATTCCACAATTGAATTCATCATTAAAAAAAAAATGTTTTTAAATTTTATGGGTTACTGTTTCCTAAGTCAGGTAATGAGTATATTCCTTTTTGAACAATGTCATTCCTTTCTTTGCTCCCTCCAAGTTTTTCTCTCCTATCCCTGCCCACAAGTTGCATAGTTCATTTTCAACACAGTGTTTACAGAGTAGCATTGCTACATTTGTTCACCCTTAGATTTATCCATTTTGATACTCCCACCCTTAGCAAGCTCCTTTCTTTTAATCCTTCATGATCACATTCCCACCTAGCCGAGTTCTTTTGCCTAACACATACCTTGCCTAAGCAGGAGAGCTGAGACTGCCAGAAGCGGTGGCGGCGTGAAGTGGGGAACACAGAGCTGGAGGGGCCAGAGGAGGCAATGAGAATCAGAGGCGAGCCAGGAAGTTTGCTCTGAGGAGAGAATCCCAACCAAAAACAAATGAATGAGAAGTATTCATCCACAAAAATACCAATGAATCTATCCCAATACATTTCTCATCCTCACCTTTTTACTAATGAAACAAGTAAGCTATTTATCATCTTCTAGCCACGGTTCTAGATGACCTAAATATTTCATGTGTCACAGTGAAGTCTGAGTATCCAACTTACTGGTTTGTTATGAGAAAGCACCCCCACAGCAGGGTCCCAAGGCCTTTTGAGGAGGAGGGACAAGGCTTCAGCTCCTGCAGCCCCAGTCTTTGTGTTGGATGACACAAGCATCCGGTCAATCAAGGTTGGGATCTAGAAAGATGAGCAAAGAAGATTCCAGTGTGAAGCAGGATGGCAGGTGCACAACGCTATGCCAAGTCACTGTGCTTCCCTTGTGGCTGAAACAACGGCCACATACCATCATGCTCAGCCAGTAGTTGAGAGGGAGTCACTCAAACTTCTTTTTTGCTCAGACTGGACTTAAACTGCCACCTTCCAATCTCCACTTCCTGAGCAGCTGGGATTACAGGATTGACCTACCACATCTGGCTAAACCTTTCTTATTAAAGTGAGTCAGCAAGAGGCCTGTCAAACTTTTCTTGGGAGCAAACATACAAATAAGGGAGTGGCCAACAAACAGTGCTCCTGCTATGAAAGTGGGTTTGTCCATTAAAAAGCATCTTGGGACTTAAGTTTATTCCCATTCCTTTTCTAAATGATTATGTTCTTGTCATCCTTGTTATGAAGGTAAGATCCAAAGGATCATAGTTCCATGCCAACTTGTAGGAAAAAAGTTTGGGAGACTACCTCAACAGAAGCTGGGAATAACAAGCATGTCTGTCATCCCACCTATAGAGGGAAGCGTAAAACAGGAAGATGTAGTCCAGGCAAGTTCCTGAGCCAAAAGCAAGACCACATCTCAAAATAACCAGCAGTACAAATATGGGTTGAAGGTTTGTGCCTCAGTATTAGAATAACTACCTAGGCAAGCATGAATCCCTGAGTTCAAATCCTAGTACCACCACATACACATACATACACAGAAATATACCCACACAGAAGGAAGGGTAAGGACAGTTATATAGAGACCAATTCACTGTCAATAGTAAATAGTAATATAAAAATAATCTAAATGTCGGGCTGGGAAGGTGGCTCAGTGGTAGAGCGCTTGCCTTGCATGCTCAAGGCCCTGGGTTCGATTCCTCAGCACCACATAAGCAAAAAGAAAAAAGCCAGAAGTGGCGCTGTGGCTCAAGTGGTAGAGTGCTAGCCTTGAGCTGAAGAGCTGAGGGACAGCGCCCCGGCCCAGAGTTCAGGCCCCACGACTGGACCCAAAAAAAAAAAAAAAAAAAAAATCTAAATGTCTATGTTTAGGTATTAAGAATTACTTTCAAATATTTATAAAAATTTATGGAACACAAAAATAATTTTGTTAATATGTTATAAGTAAAACAAAATATAGGCTGGGTATGGTAGCTTATACCTGTAATCATAGCCACTCAGGATATGGAGAACCAAGTTTGAGGTTAGCCAACACAAAAAAGTTAGAGACTTGCAATTTAACAAATAAACTAGGAGCCAGGCATCAGTGACTTATGCATAAAATCCTAGATATTCAAGAGGCTGAGATCTGAAAATAGAGGTTTTGGGAGTCAGTCCAGGCAGACAAATCCACTCTAGCTCTACCACTCCTAGCTTGGAGCATTCCTCTCACTATGTGAGAGGCATGGGTAGCAAGGTCACAATCAGAAGCTAGGTGGTCAGAAAGCACAAGGCTCTGTCTGAAAAATACCTAAAGCAAAAAGGGTTAGGAGTGGCTTGAGTGGTAGAGGATTTTCCTAGTAGACTCAAACCCTGAGCTCAAATCTAGTACTGCCAAGAAAGAATAGAAAAGATATAAAAGTTACCTTTACTTAAAAAAAGCCGTAAGAGCTGGATGAATTAAAATATATTAAAAGGCCGGGTACTGGTGGCTCAGGCCTGTAATCCTAGCTACTTAGGAGGCTGAGATCTGGGGATTGCAGTTCAAAGCCAGCCCAGGCAGGAAACTCCATGAGACTCTTATCTCCAATAAACCACCAGAAAACCGGAAGTGGCACTGTGGCTCAAGTGGTAGAGCACTAGCCTTGAGTTGAATAGCTGAGGGACAACACCCAGGCCCAGAGTTCAAGCCCCTGACCAACAAAAACAAAAACAAAATAAAAAAAGCTGTAAGAAAATTTGCCAAAATATTAATGTAATTATTTCTATGGAATTATGGTTGATCTTTTTCCTTTATAGATTTATGTGTGTTCTAGATTTCTTCAGTAAGTAACAGTTCATTTTTCCAATTTTTTTAAAATCCACAATTTCTTCTAGAGTACAGCCTTCAAGCTATAGCATGTTAATTAAACCTATTATTGTATCCACCTCCCCAAATCCTACTATATTATAGATATTGTGATTTATACTATATCCTGTGTTTTTAGTATCCACACAAAATGTTACCTCACAAGTGTATAAATATAGGTTTCAGATATGCTGGTGCTTATACCTTAAAAAGTGTCTGTGTGAACGCCACACTACCCACAGAAAGCTCAAAACAGTCTCAGGGCAAGGAAAGGTTTTTGAATATTAGAGGACACATTCAGAATTTTACCAAAAAAAGGGATTGGGAAGTGGGCTAGAGACTGCAGAATAAAAAGCACTATAGTTTGATTCATGTTGCAAAATTTGAAAGGTAGAAGATAAACTGCTCTTAATTTAAAAAGAAATACACTAGAGGCTAGGAATGTGGTGCAGTGGTAGAGTACTTGCCTAGCATTTGTAAAACCCTGGGTTTGATCTCCAGCATTGAAAAATATAAAAAAGAAATTAAAAAACAACAAAAGTGGACAATGCACTATAGTATAATTTACTCAGAATCTTGTATCTGTTTGTCCCCTATACACATGTATGTTTCAAATAAATAAATTTAGTAAGGCTTGAAAACTAGGCATGCTGGTAGGTGCATGTAATCCCAGGGCCTGAAAGGCTAGGGTAGTTCATGAGAGCCTGGGTTACACAAGGATATCATAGGGGTGGGGGAATACACAGACAGAAAAAAAAGATTTCTGGACAAGAAATTAGGGAATTATCACCATGAGCCTGTCCCAGTTAACTCTCAAGTCACTAAATGTGTGGCAGCTGCTGTTACACCCAGCTAAATTCCCCTTGCAGAGGAATTTAATCTACACGGGGAAAGAAAGACACACTCACAAATAACACTGGGGCTTGGATAACTGCCATGAGAAAAACAGAAGTTCCATACTGTTGATTTGAATCACTCAATGGAGGGGGGAGGTTAACAGGTATTTCTCATCTAAAGAAGCACTAAAATAGACTATTAGAACCGGCAGGATTCCAAAAGATGATGAGAGAAGAGATACTAGTAACAGGCAAGAATGTGTGGGGCTTACCCAGGCAGGTGGACTGAAGTCAAGGACTTCAGGAAGGCGGATGTAAACTAATAAAGAAGGTTAAAGCCCAACTGTAAAAGCTCTCTACCACAATAGGATATTCTTTGTAACTCCCCTCCCCCTTTTAAGAGCTTGGGTGCTGTCCCTGAGTTGTGTGTGTGTGTGTGTGTGTGTGTGTGTTGGGTGTGTGTTGGGTGTGTGTGTGTGTTGGGTGTGTGTGTGTGTTGGGTGTGTGTGTGTGTTGGGGGTGTGTGTGTGTTGGGGGTGTGTGTGTGTGTGTGTTGGGGGTATGTGTGTTGGGGGTGTGTTGGGTGTGTGTGTGTGCTGTCCGTGTGTGTGTGTATGATGTTGACAGCTGAGCCTTCTAGCTACTGCAGCCTCATGCTTTCTGCCTCCAGGACCCTTATACCAAATACTCCACCTTCATCTTCATCCACAGCTCACTCTACTTAAGGGCCTTTGCACCGCTATTTTCTCAGCTTGGAGCTCCCTTTACCCAGCCAGCCATTGTAGATCCCTGAGTTTCTGGAGCATCCTCAACAAAGCATCACAAATTGGATTGATACAAGAGTAAAAACATCTGCTTTCATAGTGCTGAGGCCAGAAGTCTAATAGTAGGGCCACAGTCTTCCATCTAGAGTCTCTGTAAGGGTGGTTCCCACGTCTTTCAGTATTTGGAGCACCTGGATCCTTCCTGCCTCTGGAAGGTCCTTCCTACCTCTCCCAGCTTCTGGGGGCACCAGGTATCCCTTGGCTTCTGACCAAATTACTCCAGTCCAAATTACTCCCTGCTTCCATCTCCAATCAGCTTTATTCCCAAATTTCCATCATGTGTTTGTGTGCCCATACCAGGGCTTGAACTCCAGGGCTTGAACTCTAGATTTCACACTTTCTTGCTTTTGGCTGGTGTTTTTACCGTGCGTGCGTGCATGTGTGCGTGTGTGTTTGTGTGTTTATATTTTCTTTGGTAGCCAGGCACCGGGTGGCTCATGCCTATAATCCTAGTTTCTCAGGAGGCTGAGATCTGAGGATCATGGTTCAAAGCCACCCCGGGCAGGAAAATCCTTGAGACTCTTATCTCCAATTAACCACCAGAAACCAGAAGTGGCGCTCAAGTTGTAGACAGCACTTGCCTTGAAGTGAAGAGCTGAGGGACAGTGCCCAGGCTCAGAGTTCAAGCCCCATGACAGACAAAAAAATAAAACAAAATCATAATTTCTTTGGTGATGGGGCTTGAACTTAGGGCCTGAGCACTGACCCTGAGCTCTTTTGCTCAAGGCTAATGCTGTACTATTTTGAATCACAGCTTCACTTCCAGTTTTCTGGTAGTTAATTGGAGATAAGAATCTCATGGACGGAAGCGGGGCGCTGGTGGCTCACGCCTGTAATCCTATCTACTCAGGAGGCTGAGATCTGAGGATCGCAGTTCAAAGCCAGCCAGGGCAGGAGAGACCGTGAGACTCCTATCTCCAATAAACCACCAGAAAACTGGAAGTGGCGCTGTAGCTCAAGTGGTAGAGCGCTCACCTTGAGCTGAAGAGCTGAGGGACAGCACCCAGGCCCAGAGTTCAAGCCCCACGACCAACCAAAAAAAAGAGTCTCATGGACTTTCCTGCCTGGGCTGGCTTTGAAACATGATCTGAGGATCTCAGTTTCCAGAGTAGCTAGGATTGCAGGTATAAATTGTACCCTGCATTTTTTTTCCTGCATTTTTTTTTTTAACCTCAAGGCTAGAGTTCTACCACTTGAGCCACAGTTCCAATCCAGCTTATGGGGTAAATAATTGCCATTGGTGCCCAGTAGGTTCACAATTCCCTATTTAATTGTGAGCTAATGATGACTTTGAGACAATGGATCTAATCAGAGTTGACTTAAAAAGCTTTTGCTATCAGGGTAATTGTGTCTCATGCTTGTAATTCTAGCTTCTCAGGAGGCTGAGATGTGTGGATCATGGTTCAAAGCCAGCCCAGGCAGAACAGTCCATGACACTCTTACATCCAACTAACCATCAAAAAGCCCTAAGTGGAGCTATGGCTCAAGTGTTAGAGCACTAGCCTTGAGTGAAAAAATTAAAAGACCCTGAGTTCAAGCCCCAGTAAGAAGGGGAGAGGAAAGGAAGCATAGGGAGGGAAGAGGAAGTGAATAATAGAATGAATCCAAGTTCTCTAACGTCATTTATTGGAGCAAAGCACAATTTTAATGTCCTATAAGAATACCTCAAATAATTCTGAACAGTTGCTGTTGCCTTCCTATAAGCTACCTCGATTAACTGACTTAGTTCGTAAAGAAATAATTAGTAGGAACTGTTACCAGACACATTTTGGAGATGAAGAAACATACACAGCAGCCCTTGCCTCCAGAACCTGCTTTCTACCACACTAGTCCAGTGCTGCCTTAACATCACAATCAAGCAGAATCTCAAGGAAAATAGTTTATGTACAATACTGAGTGCATGAAAGCAGGGACATTTAATGAGACATTCATAATAAATTACTGCAGTCTAAGCATTGCTCCTAAAGGTTGGTGCCAAGGAGAGGATTAAGTGTCAGGTACCACCTCACAGTATAATCCCCTGGCCTGGAGTGCCACAGATCTGCTTCTCACACCTGTATCAACACTACTCCTAGGTAAACCTCCAGGACTACTCAATTTAGCAAATGCTCAAGCACCACCTGCAAGGCGTATTCTGGTTTTCAGGCCTCAAACCTCATCCTGGAGATAAGCAGGGCTGAAGACAGTTATACCAGATGCAAATGTAAAATGATTCTGTCTTCTGCTTTTAATAGTAAATCTGTCAACTTCAACCATGCCTTCCAAGCTATCCATGGGGAACCCTGTCCCACCCCACATCCTAAGCCTCAGCTTACCTTCCCTTTCAGTGTCTGCAATGAATCCAGGTAGGCAGCCAGCATGGGCAGACTCAGGGTCTCCACGAGGGTAGTGTGCAGCCACTGGATCAGTTTGGTGTCCCAGCTCACACTTGCCAGAGCCTGACGCACCCTCCTTGCACACTTGTCCACAGCAACACGGCGCAGCACGGGCTCATTACAAGCCTGAAAGATGTAAGCAGAAGGAACAAGAGTTCTACTTGGTTAGAAAATGGGGAAGACAAGTCAGTCAGCCAGTGAAGCCTGAACTAGGAAGGCCCACTGTGGGCAGATTTCTGGCTTACCCCTTCATTGGCCAAGCGGGCAAGCCGATCAGATTGCAGGGCTTTGAGGATCTTGTTGAATAGCTTGTTCTGGGCCATTGTCCAGCCCGTCCTATAATGGAAACTCTGAGGAATTAAAATCAAACCCTAGAGTTGTTCCCATGTATGTTTACCTAAAGAAGATTTTGCCACATTTTTGCTCTCATTATGAAAACGTGTAACTTGAGATAGCTTAAAATCACTAAAACATGAGACCCAGATTCTGGTCCCAATCTTGCCAATGACTCACATCAACACACCTTTTTATCTATCTATCTATCCATCCATCTATCTACCTACCTATCTTTAAATAGTTGTACAAAGAGGTTTCAATATGTCAGTTTGTAAGTAGTGTGTTTTGATCAATATTACCATTTCCATCATTCTCTCTTCTTCTGTCCCAATCAGAACACCTCTATATTAACAACACACTAAAAATCAAAATCACTACAAGTCTTTCAATACTAATAAACCTAATTATTAACAACTAAAATAATCACAATAATAAAGAAATGGCTCCACTGCAGACATTTTTAATTTCTTCACTTTTTTTATATTTATATTTTATTTTTTGAGACAAGATCTTGCTATGTAGCTCAGGCCAGCCTTAAATTTGTGCTGCTTCTCAGACTCCTGAATTCTGTGACTACACCATACACCACCATGCTGAGGTTGAAATTCTTAAGTTTTATATTTCACACCAAGGCAGAAAGGATCAGGAAATATCTTTACTTTTCCTATAGTACTGAAGATTGAATCCAGGGTCTTGCACATACTAAGCAAGCACTTACTCTGTCACTTAGCCAGACCTTCTACCCTTCTGCTTGTATTGTGTTTTTGAGACAGGGTCTTGTTAACTGTGTGTAGGCTTAAATCCTCCTGCCTTTGCCTCCTGAGTAGCTGGGATTACAGGCATGTGTCATTATATACAGTTTCATCTACATTTTTTTTTTTTGAGACAAGATAACAAAATAAGAAACTCAGTATTTGTTTACCAACGTTCTCTGCCATTAAAAAATAAATAAAAAGAAACTGGTAATAACTTTTGAAAATTGAAGTGGAGAGTGGACACAAGTGAGATAGATCAAGGTAGCATTTCATATTAAAGTTATTAAGTAGAGACAACCAGTAGAAAATCTAAATTCTGCCCGGGTACCAGTAGCTCATGCCTATAATCCTAGCTACTTAGGAGGCTGAAATCCGAGGACTGTGTGAGGCTCTTATCTCCAATAACCACCAGAAAACTGTAAGTGGTGCTGTGGCTCAAGTGGTAGAGCACTCTGAAGAGCTGAGAGACAGTATCCAGACCCAGAGTTCAAGCCCCATGACCGACAAAAACAAATAAATAAATTCAAATTCCTATACGCCTCTTTTTACATCAAAATAAATTTCAAATGTTTAGCAAAAAGCTAAACATTAAAAAATAAAGCTATCAAAGTTCTAGGGGAAAAACAGTGATTATTTACTTACCTACCTACCTACTTCTACCTGTCTGTCTTTGAATAAGACTAAGGATTACCCCAAACTTAGAAGTAAAAAGAGAAAAATATAACTGCATAAAATTTCAAACCCAAGGTGGCTCAGTGGTAGAACGCTTGCCTTGCATGCCTGAGGCCCTGGGTTCGATTCCTCAGCACCACATAAGCAAAAAGAAAAAAAGCTGGAAGTGGCGCTGTGGCTCAAGTGGTAGAGCGCTAGTCTTGAGCTGAAGAGCTGAAGGACAGCGCCCAGGCCCAGAGTTCAAGCCCCATGACCGGACCCAAAAAAAAATTTTTTTTCAAACCTCTATTAAAGAAGTATCATAAACAAAGTCAAAACAGTGGAAAAATAATTGACAGTGCTTTTAAATGCTAGAAAAATTATCAAAAAAAAATGAAACAAATGTGGAAGCTAGATCTAAAATACAACTTATGTATGATAACATATACAAGGCTCAATACATTTATACACAAACAAACTAAGGGAGGGTATACTTAGGGGAAGAATTCAAAGGCATACATCTTCTGAAAAACTATAAGGTACTGTTTATCAAAATGAATACTAGGAAATAGAAACATGTTTTTTGAGGGGGTAAAGGATGGCATAGGAATGGAGAAGGAGTAAGCAAATGTAGTCCATTATATTCAATAGATACTATATAAAAATTAAACTATGTAACTTGTGGGTAGAGATAGGAAAAATGGGGGAGAAAAAAGGGATGACACTGACCAAGAACCACTGTGCTTATAACCTGACCCCTTTGTACAACTCCTCAGTAATAACAATAAAAAAAATACTCAACAGACAAACAACATACAAAGGTAGATCACAGCCAGATGCCTGCTTGGTCACTGCATCACTTGGAAGGCTAAAGCAGGAGGATCCTGAATTTGAAGCTAACCTGGCTATTTAATGAGACTGTATTAAAGGAAAAAAAAAGGTAGGTATAGCATCTCACCTCACACCTGTAATCCTAGCTCCTCAGGATTTGGGTTCAAGGCCAGCCAGTGCAAAAGTTCTCAAGACCCCCATATTCATCAGTAAAACTTGGACCTAATGATACACACCTGTCATTCCAGCTGTATTGCAAGTATAGCTAGGAGGACGGAGGTCTGTCTAGGTAGGCCCAGGCATAAATTCAAGATCCTATTCAAAAAGCAACTAAAGCAAAAAGGTAAAGTGCCTACCTTAACAAGTCCAAGGCCTTGAGTTCAAACTCTGTAGTACCCCCCCCCACACACACACAATTACCTACCAAGTAAGTAAAAACTTAAAAGTTTAATACCACTGTGCTATGAGGATATAATAAATTAATAGATCCTCCATATTCTTTCTGTTTATCTCATCCAGGTCTAATGCTAGCGAGGCAAGCACTCTTCTACTTGAACAATGTCTCAGTTTTTTACTTTTTAAGTTTGGTTTTGAAATAAGCACTTTGTACTTTTGCCTGAGCTAGTCATGGAATACAATCCTCCTTCTGCTTTCAGAGTAGCTGAGATTACAGGCATGTACCTCCATGACCAGACAGTGGGCTCATTTTCTCCCTAAAATAGAATCTCTACCTAAGACATCTCTCATTTTACAACTTTCCAGTTACACAGTCTTAAGAGAATCCTAAACTAGGAACCAGGACTTTACCCAGATCTATAAAGGGCTGGTTGTGTGACCTGAGTCTCCTGTATATAAAATAGATATGGACCAGATAACCCTGACATTATCAAATATACGGGTCAGCATGACCACTGGTAAGGATAACAACTAAAATCCATGACTGCAGAGATAGAACCAGGTAACCTCTTTGGCAGTGCCTTCCCATGCATCATCAGAGCTTGCTATAGCTAAATCCTTCCTGAACCTCCAAAGCTACTTTGCCTTTTATAATCACTTGTGGATGCTAGAAGCAATCCTAGGCTTCTGGGGATTGTCCTTTCTCTTCTTGTGCTTTAGTTTTCCTGGTTTAATTCCCATTACTTCATCAGGATCCAGTCCATTTTTGTTGTGGTTTAATATTAAAAGACTGGTTTAGCCAGGCACCACTGGCACATGCCTGTAATCCTAGCAATTCAGGAGACTGAGATCTGAGGACCGCATCTTGAAGTCAGTCTGGGCAGGAAAAGCCTGTAAGAAGACTGTTATCTCCAATTAACTACCCAAAAAAGCTGGACATAGATCTATGGCTCAAGTGGTAGAGCTAGCCTTGAGCAAAGCAGTTCAAAGACAGTGCCCAGGCACTCAATCCAAGCCCTCAAGAACCAGTACAAATAAAAATCAAAATTCAAAAGACTCGATTTGGAAAGTGGAAAGTGAAAGCTTCAACTTCACATTGGATTCAGACTACTTCAGAGGCTTGTGAGACCAGAAGCTCCAGACCACTGGTTTACAATCCCATTTTCCTTCATATTATTGCATACTAACATGAATAGCATGCTTTTTATGTATACTGCTTCTTGGGTAAGATTGAGGATTGGATGGGATAACAGGAGAGAGAGAATGCTCACAAATAGTATAGGAAAACCTCTCTGGAGACACA
Organism: Dipodomys merriami; assembly: GCF_024711535.1. NCBI lineage: Eukaryota > Metazoa > Chordata > Mammalia > Rodentia > Heteromyidae > Dipodomys > Dipodomys merriami. The sequence goes on along the minus strand of NW_027206513.1, from coordinate 222,553 downwards.
AGTATCTACCTCCACATTAATAGACCTCTAATGTCCTATCCTATTTAGGTTAAGTCTCTCTTCCACTGTCCCTCTCGCCCACTCCTCCTCTTCCTTCTTCTCTCTCCCTCCCTTTTTCTTGTTCTGTTTTTGTGCCAGTACTGGCACTTGAACTACAAGGGACTTGATACTGTCCCTTATCTTTTTCACTCAAGGCTAGTGTTTTACCACTTGAGCCATAGTTCACTTCTGTTGTTTTTTTTGGGGGGGGGGGAGGGGAGGATGGTTAATTGAAAATAATAATCTCACAGACTTTCCTGCCTGGGCTGGCTTTGAATCATGAGTTCCTTAGAACTCAGCCTCCAGAGCTGTAAGACAGGCATGAGCCACCAGTGCCTGGCGGTTGAGTCTTAATTGAATTGTAGTGATCACCTTTCCATTCTCCCTCCATTCACATATATACATTTATAAGTTTGTGCAAGTACCTCTGCAGAACAAATATCTCAAAGTAAAATAAAAAAAGTAAAGACTATCTGATTAAAATTTCAGAATTTCCAGTTCTGTGAAAATAATGTATCAAAGGAACCATAGCATCATTAAAATGGTACTATATTGTAGTCTTTCTCAAAGTCAAATAGAAAGAGTAAAGATTATATGATTAAAATTTCAGAATTTCAAGTTCTGTGAAAATAATCTATCAAAGAATCCACAGCATCATTAAAATGGTACTATACTGTAATCTTTACTGCAACATCTTTGAGCTGTTTTTCCTCTCTTCCCTCTACCTTACTTTCCGGTAATAATTTATCATCAACTGGTTTCAGTAAGGAATTTTGTTTTGTCCAACAATTTCTAGAGCCTTCTCAAAACTTACTTACATTGAAAATTTCAGCTTCCAGAACAGAAAATGAAGCTGGACACTGGTGGTTCACACTTGCAATCCTAACTGCTCAGGAGGCCAGGATCCTTAGGATCACAGCTAAAGGCCAGCCAGGGTAGAAAAGTCTGCTAGAGTCCTCCTTCCTCCCCCCCCCAAAAAAAAACAGAAAAGGCTGGGCTAGAGGCATTGCTAAGGTGGCAGAGTGCCCACCAAGAAATCAAGTTGAATGAGTACAAGGCCCTGAGTTCATAGTTCAGAAATGCCAAGGAAAGAAAAACAGAAGAAAAGGTACAATTTATGAAGCACCAAGGGTATGTTTTCTCTATTTGTTTTTCTTGCTCTATATTTACTGAAACACAAAATGATGAGAACAAGAAAAATGATGTGAACACAGGGGAAGCTAAAAGTGATTTAAGCTAAAAGACATTTAGAAATTACTACCATACACTAATGAGAGCAGAAATTAAATTTTAAAACCACAATGCTCAGTCTAAAATCCTAGAAAAAGTTCTTAGGATTGTTACTGATATATAACAAAGTGATCCTAAGAATTGAAACATGTTCTCTTTATTTTGTCAACTTCGTGGGAGGCTATAAAATTAAGTGGGCAGAAAAAGTGATCTAACCCAAGATTAAGATAAAGAGCATGGGAAAGATATAATTAAGGCAAAATTTAAAAACAGGAGACAGAATTTTAAATACAAGTCTAAACAGTTAAATAGCTGATGGGAACTGGTGAGTCAACTGGCTCTTCCTCATTCCACGTAAACCTATTCAATTTTCCTGAGTGACAAAAATTCCTTTCATTTCTAAGATGAGATCAGAAATCTATTGTCTCCCATGCTCTGACCAACTCCAAATGATATAGTAACCTGTGGCTCATCCTATTCAAAGTAGGCAAAACATTCTACATTGTGGTAGAAAAACACGGTCTGTTCTTCCTTCCTGCCTTCCCCTTTTTTGGTGAAAGAGTCCTGGTAATGTCAAACTCTATTGTCCTGCCAGCTCCCAGGTGCTTGGATTACAGAAATGTACCACCATGCTAGACAAACTTGATAGTTTAAAAAAAAAATCATTATTTCCCTGTTTCAAGTGAGACTAAGTCAACAGTAAAATGTCTATAGAATTATTTTTAAACTGAACATTAGAGAAACTTGACAAAAATTAAGTTTCAAAAAGGAAGGAAAGGTGTCTCTCCTTTTGATCACCCAACTCTGTCTATGGGATTCTGCTTGCCTGCTTACTCAATAAAGCACTGCTAAGTTTTCTAATTTTTTTTTTGAGGGGTCCGGTCATGGGGCCTGAACTCTGGGCCTGGGCACTGTCCCTCAGCTCTTCAGCTCAAGGCTAGTGCTCTACCACTTGAATCACAGCGCCACTTCTGGCTTTTTTCTTATGTGGTGCTGAGGAATCGAACCCAGGGCCTCGAGCATGCAAGGCAAGTGCTCTACCACTGGGCCACCTTCCCAGCCCCCTAAGTTTTCTTTAAAAAAAAAAAAAAAAAAAAGGAACGGGAAAAGGAAAAAGAATAGGGAAGGGAGAAAAAGCATCTCAAAGATCTTAAACTCAAAATTTCAAACTCCAACCTAAGATTTCTCCACAGATATGTAGTACCATTTCTGAAATAATTAGGGAAAATTTAAAAAGGAGAATGGGTATTTTTTTTCTAGAATCCAGAAGTTCTGATTTCTAAGTCAGCCTACTTTTCAACACTAGATTCTTTCATTAAAATGTGAGAAATGTCAAAAAAAAAAAAAAAAAAAATGTGAGAAATGTCTCAAAATCCATCTAAGCAAGTGCTGAAAAGTATCATGTGTTAAAAATCTTTCAAAAGCTGAGCATCTGGTGAAACTTGCCATGGGCCAAACATCTAAAGAGAAAAAAGCTGGACCAACATCTTCAGGAGCATATTACTATGTCAAAAAAATATAATTTAAAAGATCTCCAAGTCATATGATTATGGCACACAGACTAAGAACATGACTCAGATGCAGCCAGCTAAGTTCTTCCATAAGAGACTGGACAGTAAATACATTAAGGCTTTTTTGGACATATATTCCCTGACACAACTATTTAACTGGGATTTTAGTGGAAAAGTGCCACAGGTAATACTTATTGGATGAATTTGGCTGTATTCCAATGAATTATTTAATATAAATCCTGACGTGTGAATTTCATGTATTATCAGAATACTATTCTTCTCTTCATCTGTGTCTAACCATTTAAAAACAAAAAACATTATTGGTTTATGAGCTATTTAAAAAACAAAAAACAAGGCTGGGAAGGTGGCTAAGTGGTAGAGTGTTTGCCTTGCATGCATGAGGCCTTGGGTTCGATTCCTCAGCACCATATATGCAGAAAATGCTGGAAGTGGCACTGTGCTTAAGTGATAGAGTGCTAGCCTTGAGCTGAAGAGCTGAGGGACAGCACCCAGGCCCAGAGTTCAAGTCCCATGACCAGCAACACACACACACACACACACACACGTTCAAGTCCCATGACCAGCAACACACACACACACACACACCCCAGGCCCAGAGTTCAAGTCCCATGACCAGCAACACACACACACACACATACACACACACACACACACACACACACACACACACACACACACACACACACACACACACACACACACACACACACACACACACACACACACACACACACACACACACACACACAAGCAATGGGCCACATTAGGCCCATGGATCAGTTTGAGAACCCCCAACCTAAAGTAAATCAAGCAGAGAAATTTAAACTAATTTAATAAAGTATCAGCTACAGAAAACTGGTAATGGTGAGGATTTTTTCTTTTTGTGCCAGTACTGAGACTTGAACTCAGGGCTTTGTGCTGTCACTTAGCTTTTCTGCTCAAGGTTGACACTTTTCTACTTGAACCACATCCTCTCTTCAGTTTTTGCTGGTTAATTAGAGATAAGAGTCTCAGGGGGCTAGGAAGGTGGCTCAGTGGTAGAACACTTGCCTTGCATGCCTGAGGCCCTGAGTTCAATTCCTCAGCACCACATAAGCAAGAAAAAGAAAAAAGCTGGAAGTGGCGCTGTGGCTCAAGTGGTAGAGTGCTAGCCTTGAGCTGAAGAGCTGAAGGACAGTGCCCAGGCCCAGAGTTCAGGCCCCACGACCGGACCCCCCAAAAAAAGTCTCAGGAACTTTTCTGCCAGGATAGCTTCGAACCATAATCCTGAGATCTCAGCCTCCTGAGTAGCTAAAATTATAGGCTTTTTTTTAAAACTGGACAAGAGGAGCTCTAATTTAAAAAAAAAGTTTCTGACTCTATAGATAAAAGGCAATCAGTATGCTTTCTAGGAACAAAAATCTAGTTTGTAGGGAGCTGTCCTATAGTTCATGGAGTTCTCAATGTAGAAAACTGTAATTCTTTCATGGCTTTATACAAAAACAAAGGAAACAACAACTTAACAATCAAGTCAAGGGTAAGAAGGGCAATAATCAGAGAAGCAGATCTGCAAACTCCAAACAGGCTACAAATTCAGAGACAGGTTATAAATGGTGACCTCTGAAGATGAAATCAACTGATGACAGCTGTTATGCGCAAGTGACCTAAATAAAGTAGTTTATTAACCTCTAAATCTCATCACACACACAAATTCTGAAATAAATTTTATTTTAGAAAAAAAAATCATATCCCTCTGTGGTAATGTCATAACATCATGGAGGTCCACACAGAGAATGAAGAAAAACAAGCCAAAGATTTTTACAATGTTTCTCTCTACAGGTCAGGTGAAGTGGTACCCTGGCCTATTTAGTGTGCCTATCTTGTCTAAAATAAGCTGGGAAGGTGGCTCAGTGGTAGAGCACTTGCCTTGCATGCCTGAGGCCCTGGGTTCGATTCCTCAGCACCACATAAACAAAAAGAAAAAAGCCGGAAGTGGTGCTGTAGCTCAAGTGGTAGAGCACTAGCCTTGAGCTGAAGAGCTGAGGGACAGCACCCAAGCCCAGAGTTCAGGCCCCATGACCGGACCAAAAAGAAAAAAAAAAATCTTGTCTCCTTGGACTCTAACCAATCACTTCTGGAATAGAATGGCTGCTCAAGATGTTCCTACTGGAAATGAACACTCTGGGCAGGATATCCCAGTGTCACTTCTGCCTTGCTGAAGGCATGGTAGTATGCATTTATAATCCCAGCACTTGGGAGGCTATGGTAGAAGGATCACAAGCTGAAGGATCGCCTGTTCAACAGAGCAAACTTAAGGTCAGCCTTAAAAGATAAAATAAATTGGGCTGGGAAGGTGGCTCAGTGGTAGAGCCCTTGCCTTGCATGCCTGAGGCCCTGGGTTCGATTCCTCAGCCCCACATAAGCAAAAAGAAAAAAAAGCTGGAAGTGGCACTGTGGCTCAAGTGGTAGAGCACTAGCCTTGAGCTGAAGAGCTGAGGGACAGTGCCCAGGCCGAGTGCAGGCCCCACAACCGGACCCCCCCTTCCCCCCCAAAAAAAGATAAAATAAATTAAGAAACTGTGAGCCAAGTATGAAGGTAGTACATGCCATTTCCCTCAGCACTTGGGAGACAGAGACAGAAGGAACCTGGGCTACCCTTGGGTCTCTTTTTGAGGGGGTGAGGGGAAGCTGGGGCTTGAGCTCAGGACCAGGGTGCTGTCTCTTTAGATTTTTTGCTCAAGGCTAATGCTCTACTACTTGAGCCACAATTCCACTTCTAGCTTTCTGCTAGAGAAAAGTCTCACAGACTTTTCTACCCAGGCTGGCTTTGAACTGTGATCCGCAGAGCTCAGCTTCCTGATAACCAGGATTAAAGATGTGAGCTGTGCCTAACTCTTTACTGCAGAGGGTTTGGCAGTCAAGGACACTCTACTCTGGAGCCAGATGGACAAATCCCTGCCCCACAGTTTTTTTAAGGTTTCCTATCTCTGAGCTGCTTCATCTTGTGAAACAGATTAAAAAGGGATAGATCTCCAAGAGTCCCTGGGAAGATTTAAAAAAGAGAATGCATATGAAGCACTTGGAGGAATGTCTGGCACTCAGTAAGTAGTAGCTCTTTGTTATTACTATCTTTGTATAGTTTATTATTGTTGACTATAACAATGGGGATAAACACTTTTTCTGAACTCCTTGATCCTGACAATATTCCAGACTTTCATTCACAACAATTTTCCTCTATCAGAAGCATTCCTCTTAAGATATTACTTTAATTTCAATTAAACACTCCAACCAACTTCTTGACAAGTGGGGGGGGAGAAGCTGCATGTCCACACAGGTACACTAATACTAGAGCTTGAACTCGGGGCCTAGGTGCTATTCATTAGCTAATCACTCAAGGCTAGTGCTCTACTTAAACCACTTAAACCACAACTCCACTTCCAGCTTTTTGGTGGTTAGAGATAAGAATCACAAGGACTCTCCAGAGTAGCTAGGGTCATAGGCAAGAGCCACCAATGGTTGGCTTGAAAATGTGTGTATGTGTGTGTGTCTGTGTGTGTTGGTCCTGGGGCTTGAATTCAGGGCCTGGGGCATTGTCCCTGAGCTTTTTTTGCCATAGCTCTTCTTCTGGCTCTTTGGTGGTTAACTGGAGATAAAGTCTCATGGACTTTCCTGTTTGGGTTGGCTCTGAACTACAATCCCTCAGATCTCAGCTTCCTGTGTAGCTAAGATTACAAGCATCAAACACTGGTGACCGGAAAAAATCTTTTTTTCTTCTTCTTTTTTTTGGGGTAGATCATGGGGCTTAAATTCAGGCCTGAGTGCGGTCCCTGAGCTTTTCTGCTTAAGGCTAGTGCTCTATCACTTTGAGCCACAGTGCCACATCTGGTTTTTGGGTGGTTAATTGGAGATAAGTTTCATGGACTTTCCTGCCTGGGCTGGCTTTGAACTGTGATCCTAAGATCTGTCTCCTGAGTAGCTAGGATTACAGATGTGAGCCACCAGCACCCGGCAAAAATCTATTTTTTTCTTCTTTTTTTTTCTTTTTTTATTGTGAAAATACCATACAGAGGGGTTACAATTACATGGGAAAAAATATTTTTTAAAGCTATTAAAATGTTGACTTTTTATGTGATTCCAAAACATTTTCATTATCCTGGTCACAAACCAGAATAATGCAATTTTTACAAACATACTTTTCATTCTTTTTGTAGTAAGGATGACTCCTATATTGTGCAAAGATCAAAACTAGTCATATCTATCACATTTAACTCATTTATTTATTCCATAAACATTTGGGGGGGGGATGGGAAATAGGATCTTATATATCCTAGGCTGACCTAGAACTTGGCAATTCTCCTGCTCCATCTTCCCAAGAGCTGGGATTACAAACATGTGCTATTAATCTCAGAAAGTAAACTGTGTGGGGCTTTTTAGTTTATCTTGTGATGCTGGGAATACAACCCAGGGCATCATGTATCCAGGCAAACACTCTAACATTCACTGAACTACTACTGCATCCTCTGGCCTACCCTTATTTCCTTTTTTTCTGAGATGAAGTCTCACTATATTACCTACGCTGGTTCCTAATTTCTGAGCTCAAGTGATGCTCTTGCCTCAATCTTCCATGTAGCTGGGACTATAGATATCAAGAATGCATCTGCTCTCAATCAACATTATATGCCTTCTGTGTGGCAGACAGTATTCTAATAGCAGTGACAGTGAGACAGCTGAAATGCAAGCCCTACTTTCAAGAAGCTCATGGCAGAATGAGCGGAAGAGTTAAAATGCAGAGTGAGAACATTCTGACTTAGGTGCCAAAAATCAAATAAACTCCTAACTAATGTGTTTCAATGAAGATGATGATACAAAATAATGACAAGGGTGACCATTAACCCTACAGAGACCCACACGCCTACCTGTTAACATGCTCCTCCCAGTCTTCTGGTGGGGGAGGGGCATCTGCATCCGTCCTGGCAAAGATGACATGCCTTTCACACTCGTTCATCACACTGCGTGCCTTCTGATTGTCATAGAGTGGCATAGGAGTTGACGTGACGGTCTCCACATCTATTGGGATGTCTGATTCACTGTAAACAGGTGAGGAAATAGGACCAGGCCACCCATACTTCACACAATACAACTGTCTAACAACCATTTTCATCTTTCCCAAACTTGCCTAGACCTCTGCACTTTTTGGTATGTGCTATAGGAACACAGAGTCATTTTAAGACCATACAAAAAGTGACAAAGCAGCTATTTAAAAAGACAAATGTAAGCTATATGTTAATGACTGGCTTTAAATTAACAAAATCAACCAGAATGAAAAATTAGTTGTTCATCACACTGATCACATTTCAAGTACTCAGCAGATATATGTAGCATCTGCCTACAAAAGGGATATCACAGGATTAGAACATTTCTTACTACTGCAAAGATTTCTGCTGGACAATACTGTCTAGAGTTTTAAATTATTCATAAAACTTTCCTTTTCTGCTAGCAAATGAACTGGTAGTTAATTCTATGCTTGTAAAGTCTGTAGTTGTCTAAGACAGTACACTTGGAATGCAGACACCTTAACTAACTCATTTTGTACAGATACTAAAACAAACGAATATAAATGGAAAAGTGAATCTAAAAATTGACATTAATGAAATTCAAGGAGCCTGAGGTTTCTTCCTCACTCACATATCATTTCACCAATGCCTTCACTTGACATACTATGTCAGTCACACTGGTCTGTGGTAGTCTATTAAACGTACTAACTTCTGGGACTCAATGTTTTTATTGCACACATTCTCAGTGATTAGAACAATTACATCAATATGAAATTAAGCAAAGAAATATGTACATAAGATCTGGTGGTGGGCATTATCTTTTATTTTCTCTGGGCCAGACATTGGGCTAGCATTTAGACAATACTATTATAATCTATTTTGAAAATTCAAAGTGATCTTTCAAAAATATATAATTCATTTCAATGACTTCTTACCATTCTTAGAATCAAATAGCTACATGAGGTAGCCTCTGCCAACTTCTATCTCCCACTTATAGCCTTCCACCAGATTCCGCCACAATGACCTAAAAAGAGTTACTACAATATGCCAAATTTCTACGTGCAAGGCTAATATACGAAGACAAAGGCTTATCTGAGAAAAACTTTTCTAAGTATCAGACCAACTCTACTGAAAATGGACATACAAATTTCAATGTCAGCAAGAAGCTTTTCATTACAAGAAAAAAGTATTTTTGAATTCTACTCTAAGGAACTTTTGAGTTTATTCCAGGCCAGAGGCATCAGAATGATGCTAAAGTCACAACACCAAAAATCTAAAAAGCTTACGGAAATGAAATAAAAACCACTGTTTTACACATGCTAAAATTACAGCATAGTTCTTCTAGCTAACCCCTGGAGACTAATGGGAATGGGGAAGCATCTAAAGAAGCAAAATACCAGACTTCTAGTCCCTAACAAAACAAACCTGTGGGGTTGGGAAGGTGACTCAGTGGTAGAGTGCTTGCCTTGCATGCATGAGGCCTTGGGTTCAATTCCTCAGCACCACATAAGCAGAAAAAGCCGGAAGTGGCGCTGTGGCTCAAGTGATAGAGTGCTAGCCTAGAGCTGAAGAGCTGAGGGGCAGTGCCCAGGCCAAGAGTTCAGGCCCCACAACCGGCCAAAAAACCCAAAAAACAAAAAAACAAACCTGTGCTTGAGAAAAGATAAAATATAGGCAGGCATCAGTGGCTCACACCTGTAATACTAGCTACTGAGGAGGCTAACATCTGAGGATCAAAGTTCAAAGCTAGCCCAGGCAGAAAAGTCCTCATGAGACTCTTATCTCCAGTTAACCACCAAAAAACCAGAAGTGGCACTGTGACTCACAGTGGTAGAGCTCAGAGACAGTGCCCAAGCAAGCCCCATGACCAACAAAAATAAAAATAAAAGATTAAACATTAGATGAGATTGAAAACAAAATCCTTCTCCAAAAGTTTATAATTAAGGACACAAATTGATCGTAAGAATAGAAAATATCACCAGGCACCAGTGGCTCACACCTGTAATCCTGGCTACTCAGGAGACTGAGATCTGAGGATTGCGGTTCAAAGCCAGCCTGGGCAGGAAAGTCCTTGAAACTCTTATCTCAAATAAACTACACAGAAAACTGGAAGTGGCGCTGTGGCTAAAGTGGTAGAGCACTAGCCTTGAGGTGAAGAGCTAATGGACAGCGCCCAGAGTTCAAGCCCCACATCCGACAAAAAAAAAAAAAAAAATCAGAATAATTCATGGTAGCTATTCTGTAATAAGGTAAGGAATGAGGGAAAACAATGTTTGGAGAATTCCCTCCTAACCTTAGGAAAAGCAAAATGTAAAGTACTCTAAGAAAGCTGTTTCTGCCTGTTTTGCTGCTGTCAAAGCAAACCAAATGCAACAATGAAGTTGACAGGGGTCCTGGCAATTTTTCACAACTCAACTTTTCAGACTTTCTCTTTACTTTCCTCTTTCCACACAAGCCCTATAACTTAAGTGGAATGGGTTGTTTGCTTTCCTTTGCACACCTTATTTTTCTAACTCTTGTTAGATATCTCTTGTACAGGTCTACATTTTGGTCTGATATGCTTATGTTGCTTAAGAGAAATGCCTGAACTAAACAGCCAAGCTTCTTATACGATATCCCCCAATCATCTAAAAGAAAATCCTCTCCAGTCCCTACCATCTGATTATTGACCAATTGAAGCAGCAGGCAGCCCTTAGGCAGGAAGCCCAAACTCACATGGTATTCTCATGTTGCCGCCTTGGTGTAACAAAGAGCATGCGCGTGGGGCGGGCACTACTGGCATCTGGGTGGGCACTCCATGGCTTGGCATAGCTATGATCCAGAAAAACGAGGTCCAGCTCCCGCTCGTGCACTGAAAGCTGGAAGAGCAGTGAGGTGCCCATGCGCCGAGCAGAAGTCTGGAAGTCCCTCTCACTGCCCCTGTGGGCCATTTCAGAAGAGGGGCAGCTGGTCAGAGCATGAGTATCTGCATGCTAGTCACCTGCAGTGAAAAGTTAAGTGTGTCAATTTGAATATTCTAAATGTCACCCAACTTAGAATCTCTTAATCTGCTTACTTTGGTGACCCATTGTCATAGATGAGTACCTGCTATATAGAGAGAGAGCACTTGTGCCTAAGATCCCACACCACAACCCTGAAGAGGATGAGACCATGAATTCTTCCTTACTCAAAAGCTACAAACCGCCGGGCGCCGGTGGCTCACCCCTGTAATCCTAGCTATTTTGGAGGCTGAGCTCTGAGAATCCCGGTTCAAAGCCAGAGTAGGCAGCTAAGTCCGTGAGACTCATCTCCAATAAACCACCAGGAAACCGGAAGTGGCACTGTAGCTCAAAAGCTGAAGAGCTGAGGGACAGCGCCCAGGCCCAGAGTTCAAGTCCCACGATCAAAAAATAAAAAAAGCAGGGGCTGAGAAGGTGGCTCAGTGGTAGAGCGCTAGCCTTGCATGCCTGAGGCCCTGGGTTCGATTCCTCAGCACCACTTAATCAAAAAGAAAAAAGCTGGAAGTGGCACTGTGGCTCGTGGTAGAGCGTTGGCCTTGAGCTGAAGAGCTGAGGGGCAGCGCCCAGGCCCAGAGTTCAGGCCCCACGACCGGACCCCCCCCCAAAAAAATAATAAAATAAAATAAAAAAGCTACACACCCAGGTAGCTGGAAGCTGAACAGACACCACAGTTCACAAAGACCTATCTATACGGACAATAAACTTGTGGTAGGCACCACAATTTCCTACATTTGAGTAGAGAGGATCTGGGCGAACAACAGTAATCTTAGATGTGAATTCTTCAAAAAAAAAAAAAAAATCAAGTCTCTTATTTCCATTCTGTGAAAAGAACGTGACCAAGCCGGGACGCTGGTGGTTTCATCTTATAACTCTAGCGACTCAGGAGGCTGAGATGGGAAAATGGTCATTGGAAACCGGCCCAGTTCATTGAGACTCATCTCCGGTTAATCACCTCTAGCCTTGAGCAAAAGAAGCTGCGCGGGACAGCCCCCCAGGCCCTGAGTTCAAGTCCCAAGACCAACAAACAACAACACTGGGACTGGTACCAGAAACACACACACACACCAACACACACACACACACGCACACACACACCAACACACACACACACGACGAGAAACAGGCGCTCCTGGGCGCCCCCAAAACAACAGGGCACCGTGTGTCGCGGGGGTGCGCCTCACAGCAGGGACGCCCGTGCTCCCCTCCACGTCTCCCCCCACGGTTATTCACGTTCAACAAAAGTTTTGCAACTCCTTCATTTTGGAACCACGAAAAGGAGAGCCGTCCCCGCCAGGCCTGCTCGGAGGACGCCCGGGAAGGCCCCGCTCCCACCGCCCAGGAGGGGCGATGCTGCCAGGGCACCTCAAAAACCTCAGAACCGCCAGGCTTAACGCGCCGTCTGCCGACCCCGGCGGTGGCTCCGGGAACGACTCGGCCCCGGTCACCGCGAGTTCTCGGCGGGGACGAGCCGCCCGGCGCCCGCCTCCCGCTGCCCCGGGCCCGCTCCGCGCCCCGAGTCCCGGCGGCCCAGACGCGGTCCCCGCGCACCCCCCGGCCCCACACGCGCGGCCGACCCCGGCCCTCGGCCGCGGCCTGCGGTCTCCGCATGCCGGGAGAACGCTGAAGCCCTCGCCGAGGCCGCCACCCGCCACCGACCGCTCCCGCCGAGGCCGACCCAGGCCTCACCCGCAGTCGGCCCGCCGCGCGCTCGCCCGGGCCGGACCCCAGCGCGCGTGCGCGCTACCGCCTCTGCGTCTAGGGCCCCGAGTACCGAGTAAAATGCGGAAACAGATTACAGCCTGGGAAGCGAAGGCAGCAAGCGGCAAAGCCAGGGGTGGATTTCGCCCTGGGGAGAGAGGAACGGGAAGGACGCCTGGGTCGCCCAGGGAGTCATTTCCGGCCTCTGTATTGGTTGTGGGGGTGGTGGGGCGGGGAGGGAGCCTGGGCCGCGTGGCTCTGACAGCCCCCGTGCAATCATCGCCGCCCTCATTCCAGTTGCTTTTTTTTTTTTTTTGCCATTCCCTTACCCCTCCCAGTTGCTTTCCATCCTGTGCCCCACTACCCCAGAGACAGAGTGATGAAAGCAGGGTCCAGAACCACCTGCATTCAAGCCGCCCGTTTTAGTGAATGCACTCATTCATGTGAATGCATGTATTTTTTTTTTTTTTTTTTTGCCAGTCCTGGGGCTTGAACTCAGGGCCTGGGCACTGTCCCTGAGCTTCTTTTGCTCAAGGCTGTCTCTATCACTTGAGCCACAGCGTCACTTCTGGCTTTCTCTGTGTATTTAGTACTGAGGAATCGAACCTGGGGCTTCATGCATGCTAGGCAAAAATGCTCTCCCGCAAAGCCACCTTCCCAGCCCCAAGAATTTACTTTTTAAGCCAGGCACTTGGTGGCTCATGCCCATCAACCAAGCTACTCAGGAGGCTGAGATCTGAGGATCTCAGAAAGCCAGCCCCTGGCAGAAAAGTTCATGAGGCTCTTATCTCCAATTAATCAACAAAATAACCAGAAATGGAGCTGTGTCTCCAGTGGCCAAGCATCTTGAGTAAAAGAGTCAAGTGAGAGTTCCAGGCCTTGAGTTCAAGCCCCAGTGCCAGGGGAAAAAAGTCCTGATTTCTCTATATCTTCCCTCCAATGGCTTTGCTTTATTTTCTTATCTAAATTGTATGACTCTGGCAAGGACTCATTCCAGATACCTTGCTTGAATAAAGAGAAAACATAACTTTTTATTGTTCTTATAAAGGTGATGTACAGAGGGGTTCTTGTTTCATAAGTCATGAGTACATTTCTTTTTGGATAATGTCACCCCTTCCCTTGCTCTCTCCCAGGTTTTCCCTCTTATCTGCCCACAAGTTGTACAGTTTATTTTCAACATAGTGTCTACTGTTGCATTTGTTCACCCTTTGTCCCTCAATTTCTGTGCTCTCTATATACCCTCCCACAAAGAGAAATGAACAATCAAGACAGGAAAAGAAAAAAAAACCCTTTGTTCTCATTTCATGGAATTCATTTCAATAAATATTATTTTATATGATCAGAGGCACATGGTGCCTTTGGGTACCTCCCCTAAGAGTATCCTCCTTTGGTCTCACTGTGTGCAAATGGAGAAAACATAACTCATGCCTGATTGTGAAATCAAAAGGATACCAAGAATAAAAGAAAAAGAGAAGAGAAAGAGAAAATGTCAAAGCAGCCAGGTCTTTTTGTTTGTGCAGGCCTAGTCACCTCCAGCCACTGGCTTTACATGTGCTCTTATCCACCTTCCTCTCCCAGAGTTCCTCTCCAGAACCAAGAACCATACACCTCTGTGACATCCCTTCCTGTTGCTAAGCTCTCCTCACCTGGTGAATCCTGGGAGAAGGCTTGGATCAAAGCTTTCAGAAGGAATCTGTAGCTCTGCAGGGAAAGGAGGAAGAAATAAGTGGAAGATGCTTCAACTTGTAGTGGAGTCAGCCCAGATTGTCCCATCCATAAGCCCTACACCCAAACCTTGTGTGATTGTCTCCTTCAGAGGTGAGAGCCAGGGGCACAATGACAGAGAAGAGCCCCAAGAGGTGACTTGCATGCAGTAAAAAAAAAAAAAAAAAACCCACTAGATTTATTGGCATCCTAATCTGACAGAGATTACTTGTACAACAAAATGGTAAACTAGACAGTGTCAAGTTGTTTTTAAAACCTAACACCAAACCGGGTGCTGGTAGTTCACGCCTGTAATCCTAGCTACTCAGGAGGCTGAGATCTGAGGATCGCAGTTCCAGGCCAGCCTGGGCAGGAAAGTCCGAGAAACTCTTATCTCCAATAAACCACTCAGAAAACTGGAAGTGGTGCTGTAGCCCAAGTGGTAGAGCACTAGCCTTGAGCTGAAGAACTGAGGGACAGCGCTCAGGCCCAGAGTTCAAGCCCCGTGACCGGCCAAAAATAAAACCACAACAACAAAAAACCTATCACCACTGGTGGCTCACGCCTGTAATCCTAACAACTCAGGAGGCTGAGATTTGAGGATTGCAGTTCAAAGCCAGCCCGAGCAGATAAGTCTGTGAGACTCTTATCTCTAATTAACCAGCAAAAAAACCCAAAAACCAAATCCCAGAAGTAGCATTGTGGCTTAAGTAGTAGAGTGCTCACCTTGAATCGAAACACTGAGGGACAGTGCCCACACCCAGAGTTCAAGCCCCAGGACTCCAAAAAAAAAAAAGCTGGAAGTGCAGGTGTGGCTAAAGTGGTACGACACCAGCCTTGAACACAAAAGCCAAGCAATATTGACTGCAAGGTCCGGAGTTCAAGCCCCAGTACTGGAATAAAAAAAATAATAATAATTATAAAGGACTAAAGTTCAATAGTAGAGTACTTGTCCTAGAAGGTATGAGGCCCTGAGTTCCAATCCAGCTCAGTAAAAACAAGCCAACCAAAAAGAAATCTAACGTCTTTTTCACTGTTTTGTTTGTTGTTTATTTTTTGTCCGTCATGGGGCTTGAACTTTAGACCTGAGTGCTATCCCTCAGCTCTTCAGCTCAAGGCTAGTGCTTCACCACTTGAGCCACAGCACCACTTTCAGTTTTCTGGTGGTTTATTGAAGATGAGTCTCATGAACTTTCCTGCTGGCTTTGAAAGGTGATCCTTAGATCTCAGCCTTCTGAATAGCTAGGATTACAGGCGTGAGCCACCAGCACCTGGCCCACTGTCAGTTCTTATGATTTCTCTGCCTTCCATTTTTTACCCCAGGAAATGATTATGGGTAAAGACCTTCCATGAACTAGGGCTATGTGATAAACTGAGGGTTCAAGAAAGTAAGGCTTCTTCTTCCTAAAATTGATAGAAGGACTTAATATACAGACAATCTTGAATACAACTTCTACTAGTTACTGCTCCAAAATATTTTTTTTTTCTTGAGACAGGTCTCATTATGTAGCTAAGGCTAGTTTGGAATTCATCAATCCTCCTGTGTCTATGTTCAGCTAATGTTAATTACTCTGTGTGTGTGTGTGTGTGTGTGTGTGTGTGTGTGTGTGTGTGTGTGTGTGTGTGTGTGTATTTGAACTTAGGGTTTGGCTCACAGCTGGTGGTCTACCACTTAAACCACAGTAATAACCTTTGCCTCATTAACCTTATGGAATGTCTGTGAGGGACAAATATAGTTATATTTATAAAAAGACTTTTGTTGCTTATAAAGCTCATTCAAAAGTAATTGCTATGACTCTAAGAGTCATCTCTAAGCATCCTACAGAGCAGGATGACTCTAGGCATCCTACTCTAAGCAGGCCTACAGAGGTCTGAGTAAAGAAGGCAATTCCTAAGTGGGGTGCTGGTGGCTCATGTCTGTAATATTAGTTACTCAGGAGGCTGAGATCTGAAGATTGAATTTCAAAACCGGCCTGAGCAGTAAAAGTCTGAGAGACACTAATCTCCAATTAACCACAAAAAGCCAAAGTGGAGCTGTGGCTCAAGTGATAGGGCAGTAGCTTTAATCAAAAGAATTCAGGAATGGTGCTCAGGCCCCAACTTCAAGCCCCAGTACTGGTACACACACACACACACAAAAATAAAAAATAAAACAATTCCTGGAACTGGATGTGTGAATCAAGTGGTAGAGCACCAGCCATGAGTGAGTGAAAAAGACAAGCCCTTAATTCAAGCCCCCAAACCAGTATAGAAACAAAACAAAACAATTCCTTTAATTTTTTCCCCCGATCTATAAAACTATGCTTGTTGAACAACACTGAGGCTGAACATATGGGACATGGAGTTCACACGGTGATCTATAGTTATGTCTCAGGTGGCAGATTTTTGTAGGTGTGATTGGAGTTCAGTATTCAGTTGCCCAGTCTTAGGATTAGCCAGGCAAGAGACTTGCAGCTCCCTTCTGGTCCAAGTCGTCATTGCTATCACATCATAAGTGCCAACTTTCTTCTAAAATGCTTCTTATACAAATGCCTAGCTGGGCACTAGTGGCTCACGCCTGCAATCCTAGCTATTCAGGAGGCAGAGATCTGAAAATCATGATTCAAAGTCAGCCTGGGCAGGAAAGTCCATGAGACTCTTATCTCCTATTAACCACCAAAAAGCTTGAAGTGGAGCTATGGCTCAAGTGGTCAAGTGCCAATCTTGAATGAAATAAAGCTAAGAGACAGTGCCCAAGCCCTGAGTTCAAGCCCCAGAACTGGCACCAAAACAATAACAACAAACAATACCTAATACTCAAAATCTTAGGCTTATTCACAGATATAAATACCAACCCTGATTTCCTATTTTATATTATATATATATATTTTTAATTTATATACATATATATATATTTTTTGGTCAGTTGTGGGGCCTGAACTCTGGGCCTGGGCACTGTCCCTCAGCTCTTCATCTCAAGGCTAGTGCTCTACCACTTGAGCCACAGCACCACTTCACTTTTTTTGCTTATGTGGTGCTGAGGAACGAACCCAGGGCCTCATACATGCAAGGCAAGCCCTCTACCACTGAGCCCCTGTTTAATATATTTTTTATTTCTTTTGTCCCTATATGTCCCATCTTCTTTATATACCATAAACTACTCTGTACCCATTCCCAGCATCCACTGGTACGTGCGTGCGCGTGTGTATACACACACACACACAGACACACACACACTTTCTTTCCCTTTGGAAAAGCTCAAAGCAAATGAGCAACTTAAAAATTATTTTGCTTAGCCAGGCTCTAAGTGGTTTATAATCCTATAATCCTAATTCCTCACAAGGCTGAAACCTGAGGATCTTGATTCATAGTCAGCCCATGCAGGAAAGTCCATGAGACTCTTATCTCTGGAAATGAAACAGTGGCTCAAGTGGGTCAAGTGCCAACCTTGAATGAAATAAAGCTAAGGGACAGTGCCCAAGCCCTGAGTTCAAGTTCCAGTACCAGCACACACACACACACACACACACACACACACACACACACACACACACACACGCACACACACACACACACAATTTTGATGGCGTAGCTCAAGTTGTAGAGTACCTGCTCAGCAAACACAAGATCCTGAGTTCAAACCCCCAGACTACACACAGAATAATCTTTAAAGAAAATATTTTTCAGGGTGAAACACTCATCTGTTAAATATGTTTCTGGGTAGGGGGATTTTTAGAGAGTGAAGAACTTTCAACCGATGAGAGATGTTTCAAGGTGTCTTAAGGTATAAAAGGCTTAGCCCTGGTTATAAATACACCTTAAGTCTTAGAAGTTTAACAGTAAAAGTTGACCTTTTGCTCATACAGCTTTGCATGGATTGCTCTGGTCTGAAAGATCTGTGTGGCTCCTCCAAATAGCTTAGGGATCCGTTGCTTTTTTGTTTGTGGCTGAGAAGTCACCTGGTGTCATCCTGTGAGCAGGTCATGAGTGTATGGGTATGAGGAGAGGAGAGGAAGAGAATGGAGACTTATGAGGAATTTAGCAGTGGCAACTATGATTTCTATACACCATTGGCCAGAATGGATCACACAGTCTGACTTGGCTTCAAGATGTTGTGAGTATTGAGGAAGAAAATGAAAGCAGGGAGCCTGTGGCTCACGCCTGTAATGCTAGCTACCCAGGAAGCTGAGATCTGAGGATCAAGGTTCAAAGTCATCCTGGGCAGGAAAAGTCTGTGAGACTTTCCAATCAACCACTCAGAAAAATGGAAGTGGCACTGTGGCTCAAGTGATAGAGTGCTAGCCTTGAGCTGAAGAGCTCAAGGACAGTACCCAGGCCCAGAGTTCAAGCCCCACAACTGACAGAGAGAGAGAGAGAGAGAGAGAGAGAGAGAGAGAGAGAGAGAGAGAGAGAGAGAGAGAGAGAGAGAGAGAGAGAGAGGAACACAGAGTATTATCTTCCACAGAGGGTGATAAAAAGTGAGAAAAACTGAAGTTCCCAGAGAAAGACACAGTCAATGCAAAATAACACCTGCCAATCTGGACTTAATATCTAAGTCTTTTGCCTTTCTTGACCCCCATTCCAACTCAGATGTTTAAATACTTCCTAGCACCAATGCCAGGCTTTTGCTGTCTTTGCAGATGTCAAGAAGAGAACTCAAATGGCGGAAGGGAATAACCCCATT
Source organism: Dipodomys merriami (assembly GCF_024711535.1). Classification (NCBI taxonomy): domain Eukaryota; kingdom Metazoa; phylum Chordata; class Mammalia; order Rodentia; family Heteromyidae; genus Dipodomys; species Dipodomys merriami. The sequence goes on along the minus strand of NW_027206513.1, from coordinate 203,655 downwards.
TGGAATGAGGTAGACAAACCAGCACAGGCCTAGAAGACGAAGGGATGACCACAACAGCAAGGGATCAGGCAGATGCTCTGAGGTCTAGGAGCATATGGGAGCTTCACCAGTGTTTCTCAAGGCTGGGGAACCTTGGCCTAAGAGTTGTTCCTAATCTGAAAAAGTTGCATAAGCCACACCTTTCCACAGCTATTCTTAGACCTGCTCCCTCACCTCTGGGAATAGACTACAGTATAGCCCAACTAATCCAACCTGGCCATCCTGATGAAGCCTGAAAGAAGAAGACACATAGTCCCCTGTGCAGGATTCCCTTTTATCTTTTGCACATACTTACTATCCTGCTCCCTTAACTCCTAACACACCCACACAGTTCAACCCAGGTGGGACACCAACACCTCAGGCAAGGTAGTTAATACCATTCCTGGGGAAATTAGACACGAGTTTAGGTTCTGAGTTTTGAATAAACACAATGCCAGCCCACTCTCTAGACTTTAATTCATTTCCCAGAATGATAGGATGAAAAAAGAAGAAGAAAATGCTAATTTTTCCATACTTCCACACAGACCCTAATCTGGCACCTCTGGAATCGCCCGTTGGAAAATGACTCCTTTCTACAAGTCATTCTTCAGGACATGGGCTCAATGAAGAAAGAAAGGTGAGGCAGAGAGATATAGAAGAGTCTAACTCCAGCAGACTGGGCGCCAGTGACTCATGTTGTAATCTAGCTACTTAGGAGGCTGAGATCTGAGGATGGAGGTTTGAAGCTAGCAGCATTTCTATCCATCTCAAATCTCTGTTCCTCTGTACTGACTGAATCCTAGCTCCCTATCACTAGACTCCATTCTAGTACAGAGCCAAGATTAACATCTTGTTGAGACTGAAGATATAGCCAACCAGGTCGACATTTCCAGGATGGAGAATTTGATTGGCCCAGTCTGGGTCAGGTGACCTCACTTGGTCCAATCAGCTATTGGGATTCTCTCAGGCAATTTCGCATGGAGTGGAGATCCCTGAGCCTTCTAGTGGGTGCTTTGCCTCACCGGGTTCTTTAGCATGCCTGGGATAAAGAAGGTCCCCCATTACCTTCACTAGGATCTCACAGCTGCTCTTCATCCCCTCAGGTTCATCGGCCTGGCTACAGTACTGCTTAAGCCATTGATGAAACAACCAAATAGGATCCTTTTTCTGAAGAACCTGGTCCTGCTCAATCATTCTATGGAGCCAACAAATGTGAGTCAGGGCCAGGCAAGGCTGGAGGAATGCAGGTGGCTACTGTAGTTGAGCTTTACCAGTAGAGGGGGTGGGACAATGCCCCATTCTAAATGAGTGCTTCCTGCCATCCTTCGCCATTATTCTATGATTCTTCCATTTTGTTCATTTCCCATCCACTCTTCCATCCATTTATTGAGAAGGTTGAATTGGCTTTCCTCTGGAGTCAGCTGCTGTCACCTTGGCCCTGGGATATAAGATCCAGTATTAACAGAGACTCAAAGTCAGGCAAAGGAGCAGGAAAGCTTGGCAGTGGGAAAAAGACAATGTGAAATGTGCCATGATTGGAGCCTGTTGACATGGGAGAAAATAAAGACAGCTTAAGTAGAAGCCCAGCATCTTATATCATTGATTCAGGATGAATACTTAGCTTTCTCTGAATGATCCTAAATTGGAAGTGGGGAAAAAATCAGGAGAGCTGACAGCTGCCACAAATTGAGGGCTGCTTCTTATGATTTGGCTTCCTGGATTATTGTTAGACATAGCCCATGGTGTACTGGCTACATTATTTCCCCTATGAGAACCAGGCATAAACCTAAGCAGGCTGGAAGGGGCTCTGGTGCTATGACATAGCCAAGGGTTTCAGGTCTAGCTTTCAACTCCTCTGCTTCAACTTTACAGTTTGTCTTACCAGTCTGACTTAGCAATGGTTGTCTACCTAGGCTGCTTGCTGTAGATAATGGACTAGTTTCTTTGACTGGTTACCACAGATTGTGCTCAGAGTTCTATTTTTATATGTAATCTGGCCATCATCCATTTGTATATTCAACCTCTCAGAAGGACATGGGTTTACCCACTTGGCAGGAGAAGAAGGCAATGCCAAGCAGGGACATGAACTATATGGAGAGGAGGCAGGTTCAGGGAGGGCAAGCTGCCTGTATATTTTCTCTAGGAGGGGAGGTTAAAGACAAAGATGGGAGAGCTGAAGCTAGATGGGTAACCAGGGGTCAGAAATGAAGGTTTATCTATGCTGCTGAGCTGTGACTTCATTCTGATCATTTACAGAGGGCACAAAGAGGGGATTCAGGGGCAGTGGTAATGGTGGTCTGGAGAAAGGGGTCAGTTAGCAGGTATTAGCAATTCCTACAGGAAGTTTGGAGAAGAGATATTAACACCATGGATCTGGATAGGTCCCAAGTTACCTCTTCCTCTCCTCACCACTCTCTTGCATCTTCTTCTGCCATTGCCATCACTATGGGACTTCTCCATTCTCCAGATCCTTCTCTCAGTAGCCATTTCTCTATCCTCACCAATTTATAACTTTCTGCTGCCCAGACTGCATAGGTGTCCATGATATGGCCCTGGATCATAGCCATCATATCCTTCCCTAAAAGCACCAAGCATGAACTCAGCCAGGCTGGAAGGTACTAGGACTTGAATGAGGATTGCAAGTCTGGCTTAAAACTCCTCTGCTTTGGTTTTTCAGTGTACTCTCAACCTGAAGGTGGCCTATATATCCCCCCAGCATATTGAGAAAACAGGTATGTGCTTCTTTGGAGCTTCTCCAATACAACTGAATAGACTCTTTAGGATCTGTGAGACCCATCTTTGAGGCCTATAACTGATGGTCAGGCTAGGGTTTGTCTAGTGACTAGATCTCCACACAGCTGGAGATCCATGCATCTCCCCAGTGTGTCCTCTCACCATCAGTAGATATATGGCCCAGTATTCAATATGCAGAGGGAGACAGGAGAACCATTTAATAAACCCCAGTGTGTGAAGAATAGACCCAGAATTCATAGGTATTAAGCGTGGGAGGTGCCATGGGATGTTCAGTGGAGGACATATATCCCTATGGGTCCTCTTGACCATGGTTTTAGTGAGGAGCTGGTCATTGGGGACAAAACAATGAAAGGAAAAAAGGGCTGGGAATGTGGATTACCGGTAAAATGCCTGCCCAGCATGCACAAAGCCCTGGGTTTGATTCCTCAGTACCACATAAACAGAAAAAGCCAGAAGTAGTGCTGTGACTCAAGTGATAGAGTGCTAGCCTTGAGCAAAAGAAGCTCAGGGACAATACCCAGGCCCTGAGTTCAAGCCCCAGGACTGGCAAAAAACAAAAACAAAATAAAAGGAGAAAAATACCTTAAACTTCAAGCTCCATCCTCTGCAACCACTTTGAACTATGTTTCCCCAGGTAACAAAGACCCCTTAGGCACGACTGCAAAAAAGGCCAGCCAGCAGAAATGGATGGTCCCTGGCACCGTCATGCACAGGGCTCTGTCCTCTAGGCCTCAGCACTTTCAGGTGAGAAATCTCCAGCCTGTGACCTGCGGACCCCTTTTCTGTGGTTCCTGTGCCATCTCCTCCCCTCCAGAAAGTCATGGTAGAAGTTTGGCATTTCAGTCTTAGCTTCAGCTCTTAACTGTGTCTCCTGCACCTCTAGGAGACATAAATAAAGCTAGAGATGGCTCCAGTGAGGGTAGGAGGATCTGGCTGCATGCTAGCAGGCCTGCTGGATGCTAAGTCTTCAGAGCAGAAGGCATGGACCTTGCTTTTCCAGAATCCTTGGATTGTTGGCAGTACAAAGGAGCACATATAAGGTCAAAATAACTGTAAAGGAGAAGCCTAGAGGAACCATGGGAAGGTCTATGGTCTCCATGTGAATTCAGAAAGCCTGTGCCTTACCAATTTCCCTTTAACCCCTAGCCTGCAAAATTTCTAACAAAAATGTTGACAAAATTCAGACTAAAAACACTGAGAATGAGGCAAGGGGTGACATTGTCCGAAAAGAAATCTACTCATAACCTGACGTATAAAACAGTAACCTCTGTGTGCATCACATTCATAATAACAATTTTTTCAAATCAAACTAAAACCTATCTTCTTTCCTTCCTTCCTTCCTTCCTTCCTTCCTTCCTTCCTTCCTTCCTTCCTTCCTTCCTTCCTTCCTTCCTTCCTTCCTTCCTACTGATACTGAGGCTTGAATGCAGGGATTAGGTGTTGTCCCTTAGCTTGACCCCTAAGGCTGACACTCTATCACTTGAGTTACAGCTCCACTTTTGGCCTTTTGGTAGTTGAGACCAGAATCTTATGGACTTTCCTGCTAGGCTGCCTTCAAACCATAATCCTAAAATCTCAGCTTGCTGAGTAGCTCGGATTACAGGTATAAGCCACCGGCATCCACCACTCTAAAGTTTTCTTTTCCTTTCTTCCTTTTTTTTTTTCTTTTGAGAGTACTGGAACTTGAACTCAAGACCTCATGTTCTCTCTCAACTTTTTGCTCATGGCTGGCACTTTACCAGTTGAGTCATTCCTCCACTTACAGGTTTTTGCTGGTTACCTAAAGACAAGAATCTTTCAGATTTGACTGCCTATGCTGGCCTTGAAACTTAATCTTTAAATCTCAGCCTCCTGAGTAGCTAGGATTACAGATGTGAGCCACCAGCATGCAGCTTTTCTGCCTTAGTTTTGTTTATTTTCCAGCCTTCTATTTGTCTAGGAGGTAGGAGTCAACCTTGACTGCCTTCTTTTCCTACACCCAGCCAATGTCCAAGTCCTATTAACTTGCCCTGGCTTCTTTCCATAAGTTCTCACTCTTATCTGCAGCACCTAGAATGTTTCTTATCAGGACAATTTTGATCTTGAGAGAAGAGTCCCTTTGGAGGGAGACCTGGGTCCCTCTGTCAATGTGGTGTCTCCTGTGTGTTTCTTACGGTAGGTTCGGGTAAAGGTGTTTGAAGCCCGACAGCTCATGGGCAACAATATCAAGCCAGTAGTGAAGGTTACCATTGCAGGCCACCAGTTCAACACTCGGATCAAGATGGGTAACAACCCTTTCTTCAATGAGGTATGCTGAATGGATGCATTGGAAATGTGGGCTAGCCAGGGGTTGGGCATTTCCTACAGATCCTACAGACAACATGCTTGTGCTTGAACTCTGGGCCTGGGTGCTGTCTCTGAGCTCCTTTTGCTCAAGGCTAACACTCTACCACTTGAGCTACAGTGCTAAATCCAGTATTTTTCCCCCTGTGAGTAATTGAAGATGAGTCTCATAGACTTTTTGCTGCCCTGGCTGGCTTTAAACCACCATCCTCAGATCTCAGCCTCCTGAGTAGCTAGGATTACAGGCATGAGCCACTGGTGCCCAGCTAACAAGTTTGCTTTTTGACTAGGGTATCTGCTAGTGCACAAGCATTTATTGAATACTTAACTGAGGACCAAACATGGTGCTTGACACTGGGCATACAGAGCACGGTAATTCAGAGCTTGTCTTTGAGGAGCTAATGGACTGATGAGGGCACAACACACGTACTCATGAGTAACAAGGCATACTGGGTCTGATAGAAGCCTGGGAGCATTGCCAATGAAGTTTGAAATGTAGGCCTACAGCATGTACATCACTGCTGGAATTCCAAGTTGTAGCATTTTGTTTGCTACATAAGAGGTACAGGATAGCTGAGTGCCAGTGGCTTATGTCTGTAATCGTAGCTACCCAGGAGGCTGAGATCTGAGGATCATAGTTTGAACCTCAGGCAGAAAAATCTGAGAGACTCTGATCTCCAGTTCACCACCAAAGAACTGGAAATGGATGTGTGTTTTGTGTGGGAGAGTTGGTAGAGTGCTAGCCTTGAACAGAAAAGATCCTGAGTTCAACCTCCAATATTGGTGCATGCACATGCATACACACACACACACACACACACACACACACACACACACACACACACACACACACACACACACACACATAAAGGTGCAGATACCTGTTAAATTACTTTTTTAACCAGTGAATAGTCTATTAAAGAGGTAAGTGAGGAGCAGTAACTGAGTAATGTAGTAGAAGGTAGTGCAGGGGACTCAGAAAAGGATCCATATACTTTGAAAGATTCTATAGGAAAAGATAGGATAGAGAAAGATTATTCAGGAAGAACTGTTTTCAAAGACCAGGAAGCGAGAAATATCTTGATTTGGTGGCAGAACAGTATCTAGAAGTGTGTCTGGATAGAATGTTATCATGGGTAGTACCAGGAAGGAGGATTTAATCAGGAGAGTGAGAGGAGAAAGGAGGTCTGGTTGCAGCAGGTAGAAGAGGTAGAGTGGACTAGCAAAGCAATCTAGAAGGATGCAAAGGCTCCAAATAGCCATCCTGAGGACAGCTAGCTGGGCCTTGAGCCACTGTTTTCCAGGAATCTCCTACCATTCCTTTGTTGTTGTTGTTGTTGTTCGTGAGGCTTGAACTCTGGGCCTGGGCACTGTCCCTCAGGTCTTCAGCTCAAGGTGAGCGCTCTACCACTTGAGCCACAGCGCCACTTCTGGTTTTCTAGTGGTTTATTGGAGATAAGTGTCTTACCGACTTTCCTGTTCAGGCTGGCTTTGAAGCATGATCCTCAGATCTCAGCCTCCTTAGCAGCTAGGATTACAGGCGTGGCCTGGCTTTAGCTTTCTTTTTTTTTTTTTTTTTTTTTTTTGGGTCCGGTCGTGGGGCCTGAACTCTGGGCCTGGGCGCTGTCCCTCAGCTCTTCTGCTCAAGGCTAGCGCTCTACCACTTGAGCCATAGCGCCACTTCCGGCTTTTTTCTTTTTGCTTATGTGGTGCTGAGGAATCGAACCCAGGGCCTCAGGCATGCAAGGCAAGCGCTCTACCACTGAGCCACCTTCCCAGCCCCTTTAGCTTTCTTATAAATAGACCAAAAACCCTCCAGGAGTCCAGGAATTGTCAGCTGTGGGGGAGGAGGAGGGTGGTAGAAGCTGAAAGTCGTTGAAATGGGCACAGCTGGTGATGGAGCACATAGTTCTGAAGCATCAGATTTACCGGGCCCTCGGATGAAATGGAAGAAAAATATACTCAATTCTCTCTGCCCCAGATCTTCTTCCAGAATTTCTATGAGGTTCCTGCAAAGGTCTTTGATGAAATCATCTCAATCCAGGTAAGGAGCCCAATGGTCCTCAGCAAAATGGCTCTACTTTCTTGTCCTACCACAATGTTAAAGAGAACGTCAGCTCCAACTCCAACACTTGGAGTAAGGAGCATTTTAGAAGGCATCATTTTGACCATCTTCTCCACCCCCTGGTAGTCCAGATAGCACATTCATTCACTCATTTTTTCACTCAACAAATGTTAGAATTTGCCAACTGGCAGAGCTCAGTGCTGTTGTGAACAAAGCAGTCCCTTCCTGTATTCCAGGATTCTTATGTCACCACTGGCCCTTTGGAGTGGAACATTCCAGTTCCCAACTAGAGGGTGCTAGTCACAATGGTCAGCACGTCCTGCTATGTACCAGCATAGGGCTAAGGAGAACAAAGAGACTTCTCACCCTGGAAGTGTTTAGATGTTCTTGAGTCCTGCACATAGAGGAGACAACTAGGACAGTGTGTAATGGAGAAAGTTGGTTCCAAAACCGTGAGTTGTGTTGATCTGGGGCAAGTGAACTGGCCAGTTTGACCAATTTCCTCATCAGTGAAATGGAACTAAAAATCCAAGCCTTGCAGGGTTCTTCTGAGTAGTAAATGAGAAAAAGTATGAGAATATGTGTGAGTCAGGGTTACTAGGAAGCATTTAGTAAATCACAGAGGGCTGTACTATTGCTCTCACCAGAGGATGGGGAACCAGGGTAATAATTATAATTAAGATCTTTCTGGGAATTCCCTTGCAGGTGTTGAACTCCTCAGCAAAGAGATACGAAGCAGAGATTGGGAGATTTCAAGTAAGCCCCATATAAAAGAAGAAGCCTGAGTAAACTAGTTGTAGGCACCCAGGGTGGTGGGCTTCATGCCTGAGTGGGGAAAGGACTTGGATTTTCCCACAGAAAGAACCAAATTTGGATCTACCTCACAGTTGGATGACTTAGACAAGTTATTCTGAGCCCCTATTTCCTCATCTGTAAAATGGGAGTAGGAATATACCCAACCTGCATGGTCATTGTGAGGATTAAAGTGTTTAGAGTGGGCGTCATGTTATCCAAACTCATTATATTATGAACACAGTTCAAATCTGTTTTCAGAAGATGGAAACAGAGAGGATCCCAAAAGGCCAACCAAAATGTTAGAGAAACTCAAAGAGGACAGAATGGGAATAAAAGAAAGTAACTTGGGAAAACATAGACTGAAACTGGGCATACCTGTGCATGCCTGTAATTCAAGCTATTGGAAAGACATAAGTATAAGAATTATGATTGGAGGCAAGCCTAGGCAAAGTTAGCTCTATTTGAAAACAAGATGGTAGAAGAAAAAGGCTAGGGTAGTGACTCAAGGGGTAGAATACTTGCCTAGTATGCATGAGACCCTTAGCTTATGCCACAGCATCCCCTAAAGTGGTAGAAGCTGAGAGATGGTGAAAATTCAACCAGTCATGCAGAGTTATAACAATATTCTCCATATATCAGAAACACAGGAGAAGGTAAGTTGCTAGATTAAATCCAGGATGCCTAGTTACTTTTAAATTTTAATCAACAGACTTTTTTTTAATCTGTCAAAGCATATAACTATAACAATATAAATATTTTAATTGGCTTTATTTTGGGATTCTAAAACAGGCAGCATTGCATTCCATAAAATAGAATAAATGATCCTATGGGCTGAGCAGTAGAGGTTGATTTTTTTTTTTTTTTTTTTTTTGCCAGTCATGGGGCCTGAACTCTGGGCCTGGGCACTATCCCTCAGCTCTTCAGCTCAAGGCTATTACTCTACTACTTGAACCACAGTGCCATTTCCAACTTTTTCTGCTTATGTGGTACTGAGGAATCGAACCCAGGGCTTCATGCATGCAAGGCAAGCACTCTACCACTGAGCCACCTTCCCAGCCCTTGAAGTTGATTTTATAAGAACTTTTTTTAAAAAGCAGAAGCATTTTGATAACTATCATTTTATATGATTATGCACATAAGCTATTGAGCTCTTATGAGCCTCTCCGAAGAATATCCTCCTTTGGTCTCACTGTATGAATATCTAGAGACTTGTATAATTTATCATGTCCAAGTGTAATTTTTATCTTTTATCAGAAACCATACAGCCTGTGTTTCTTTGGGCCTGGCTTCCTTCACTCAATATAATTTTTTTCAAAATCTTTCCATTTCCTTACAAATGGTACAATATCACTTTTTTCTGATGGAAGAGTAGAATTCCATTGTGTATATATACCACATTTTCTTTAGCCATTCATTCACTATAATTATGTACATATGATCATACGAAATGATATTTATTGAAATGAACTCCAAGAAATGGAAACAAGAGGGTTTCTTTTCCTTTGTTGCTTTTTGTTTTCTGTACCTTTTGTCTGTACCTTTTGTTTGTAAGTTTATCTGTTTTGGAGAGTGTAAGGAGGGAACACAGAAACGATGGGACAAAGGGTGAACAAATGCAGCAGTGATACTTGCTAGACACTGTGTTGAAAATGAACTATAGATTTGTGGGGGAGGGGATGGGAAGGAAAAACGGTGAGAAAGCAAGGGAAGGGATTACACTGTTCAAAAAGAAATGTACTCATGGGCTGGGAAGGTGGCTCAGTGGTAGAGCGCTTGCCTTGCATGCCTGAGGCCCTGAGTTCAATTCCTCAGCACCACATAAGCAAAAAGTAAAAAGCCGGAAGTGGTGCTGTGGCTCAAGTGGTAGAGCGCTAGCCTTGAGCTGAAGAGCTGAGGGACAACGCCCAGGCCCAGAGTTCAGGCCCCACGACTGAACCAAAAAACAAAAAACAAAAAAGAAATGTACTCATGACCTGACTTATGTAATTGTAACTCCTATGTACATTACCTTTATAATAACAATTTTTAAAAAAGCAGAAGCAAAGAATAGAAATTTGTCTTTGCAAAGTTTCTTTTCTTGTAAGGGAGAAAAAAAATTCATTTTTAATATTTTTATTTTTGTCGGTTGTGGGGCCTGAACTTTGGGCCTGAGCGCTATCCTTTAGCTCTTCAGCTTGCATGAGCCATCGGTGCCCGGCCATTTATGATTTCTTAACAACGAGGATATTGGAAATATTTTCTGCTAGTTTTTATGCATATACAGTATAAAACAACAACAAAAGCTATATATAAATAAATATATAGTATAAGTCATCTGTATTTACTCTGTGATGCAATATCACATCAAAAATTCTTGCTCATTTTTGATACTAACTAGATGCTCATTGACCAGTCTTTCTCTACTCTTCCTTTTCCCTTAAACTCTCAAGCATCTGGTAACCAATTCTACTTGCACATCCTCAAGCTAGGCCCTGGTAGCTTACACCTGTAATCCTAGTTACTCAGGAGGCTGAGATCTGAGGCACGCAGTGTGAAATCAGCCGGGACAGGACAGTCCATGAGACTCTTATCTCCAGTAAACTACTCAGGAAAAGCCAGAAGTGGCTCTGTGGCTCAAGTGATAGAGTGTACCCTTGAACAAAAGAAATTCAGGAACAGTGCCCAGGCCCTGAGTTCAAGCTCCAGGAATGGGGGGGGAAAAAAGTTCTCAAACACTAGTAGCAAATATTGTCACTGAAGTTGAGGTGGTTGTTATAGCAGATCTTAGCTGTAGGTCTGTGTTTACCAACTTGCACTACTGAAAAATAAAAACCTGAGGTAATCAACGGTGAAAGAGAAATGCTTTATTTTGGCTCACAGTTTTAGAGGTTTCAGCTTCTGATTGATTGACCCTTTGCTTTGGGCCTGGGGAAGCACGTCATGGTAGAAATGTTTGGTGAAGCAGAATAGCTGGTCCATGGCCAAGAAGAGAAGGAGAGAAAGAGGAAGGATGTGGTACCATAATCCACTTTGAGGGCATACTCCCAGTGACATAAAACCTCCCACTATGCCCCACCTCCTCAAGATTCCAGTACCTCCAAATAGTGCCAAGCTGAGGGCCAAGCCTTTAAACACATGGGCCTTTAGGGGAAATTGAAGATCTATGAAATAACGAATCCTCATTCCTCTTTTGCCTTTTCAGACAGATATTGGGTTTATCTACCATTCTCCAGGTAGGTAACAGCTGTAAATATGTATATCTTCTAAGAAAAATCATATTGGGGATCAAAATAACTCAGAATCCCCAGCAAAAAGGGGAAAGCATTACAGAGGTTGAGTTTTGTTGTTTTTTTTTTTTTTTTCTGTACTTGGTATCTTAGTTTGTAATAATAGCGTCTTTCTCTGAAAAACTAGGGATCTAGTTTTCTTGAAACCCTACATTAGATTTCTTTTTCTTTTTTGCCATTGCTAGAGCTTGAACTCAGGGCCTGGGCATTGTCCCTGAGCTTCATTTGCTCAAGGCTAGCACTCTACCACTTGAGCCACAGCACCACTTCCGGCTTTTTCTGCTTATGTGATACTAGAGGAATCAAACCCAGGGCTTCATACATGATAGGGACAAGTATTCTACCACTAGGCCACATTCCCCCTTTGAGGCCACTATTACGAAGTAAAAACTATTATCCCTGCACCAGTAGCTCACACCTGTAATCCTAGCTACTCAGGTGACTGAGATCTGAGAATCATGGCTTGAAGCCAGCCTGGGTGGGAAAATCCATGAGACTCTTTTTTTTGTTTGTTTGTTTTTTCTTTTTTTTTTTTGGTCGGTCGTGGGGCTTGAACTCTGGGCTTGGGCGCTGTCCCTCAGCTCTTCAGCTCAAGGCGAGTGCTCTACCAATCCATGAGACTCTTATCTCCAATGTGACCACCAAAAAAACAGAAATGCAAGTGTGGCTCAAGTGGGTAAAGCATGAGCCCTGAGCAAAACAGACCAGGGATAGTGCCCAAGCCCCAGGACTAGTATCAAAAAAAAGTTTTTAATTGGTAGCTCATAATTTTATATATTTATGGAATATATATGTATACATATACTCCTAATATATACATACATATATATTAGGAGTATTTGGCATACCATCACCTCAAACATTTATCATTTCTTTATTCAAAATCCTCTCTGCTAGCTAGTTTGATATCGACCATTATTGTTAACCATAATTACTTTACTATGTTATAGAACAGTAGGGATTTATTCCCTTCTATGACTTTTTCCCCATACATCCCAGCCTCTAGTAATCACTCTTCTAAGGAAGACCGATATTTGAGTGGAGGGTTCCACAATAACCTGGCCATAACATACAACCAAGTTGAGATCTGGATTTGGGGGTGGGGAAATGCTTGCCCCTATAATGTGTGTCTCCACATCAGGCCAGTTACAACAGTAGATAGCAAGGTAAAAAGAAGGGTTGCAGGTGCCAGAAGGAATAACTGGCAGTCTGGTGAGTACAGTATTGTTGCCTAATGGCAGAAGTAACTCTTGTTTTTCTCTGTCATTGGCTGGGAACCAGAATATATAGGAAATGTTTCCATCTCTGCAGAAGTAAAGACTGGTTTCAGGGGAAATGATGGAGACTAGCAGCTGATCTCCCACTCTGTCTATCCAGGACACACACTTTTAAGGAAATGGCTGGGCCTCTGCCAGCCAAATAAGCCTGGCAGCGGTGTACAAGGCTACCTGAAAGTCACCATCTGTGCCCTCGGTGTGGGAGACCAGGCCCTGGTGAGCCTATTCCCTAGTTACATTTCCTATCTTGGCTGCTTCCCTGGGGTTCTTCCTGGACTCTCAAAGTGGCCATTGGTCTGGCCACTTTTCCCTTTGTCCACTGTATCATGGTGGGATTGTCTACCCTCCCTGTACCAAGTGGGAAGATGGGGAAGCCAAAGTGAGTAGCGTTGGCCATGACCTCTCCCTGACTCAACCCTACCCAGCTCTCTGGTATCTCCAGGTAGACCAAAAGCTGCCATATATGGCTGCTACAGAAGTGGAGATCTTCAAGTCAACTGCAGTCCCTATCAACTTGGCCTACTTACAGTTCTTCATCTACTGTGCAGAGGACCTTCATCTCAGTCAGTCAGGGGACCAGGGAGGGCACAACTCTAAAGTTCCCAACACAGGGGTGCCGTAGGTTTGGCGGGAGGTGGGGGATTGCTGACGACTTTCCTCATTCTTTCTGAGATTACCTGAAGATTCAGGATGGGACTCAGAGTGAGAATGAAATTCTCTAAGAGTTGTATTAAGAAGTTCCCATGAGCACCCTTTCAAATAAATCCCCATGCCCTTGACCTGGTTTGGAGGCCCAGATTTAGACGCAAGAGTCCCAAGACCACAGAAGGGACAAAGGGTTAACTGAAGACAAGTTTGCCCAGAGGGGGAGGCCAAACTAAATCAGAAGAGGGGCTTAAAGTTGTTGTGCCATTGCTTCATTCCGCTGGGTGGGAACAGAAATGTTGATGTCTCAGAAGTCTTTTATTTTCTTAGAGAAATACCAGTCAGCGAATCCTGTGCTGGAGGTGGAACTAATTGGGGAAAAGGTAAGTATAAAAAGTAAGACCAACAGAATATGGCACCAGTGGCTCATGTCTATAATTCTAGCTACGCATGTCTGTAATTCTGGCCTGGAGAATAGTGTTTTGCAGCCAGTTTAGGCAGAAAATTTTATGGGACTTCCAATTAGCTAGCAAAATGCTGCGTGGCTCAAGTGGTAGAGGGTCAGCCATGAGTGATAAAGCTGAGAGTGTATATTCCTGAGTTAGTTCTTAGTACCAGCACCCCACCACACAGACACACATGCACACACAGACACACAGACACAGACACACACACACAGACACACAGACACACAGACACACACACAGACACACACACACACACACACACACACACACACACAAATGTTCTCGTGTTTCTTTTAGTGCCTGAAAAAGTCTTAACTGCCAGGAGCCATTAGTTTATGCCCATAATCTTAGCTACTTGAGAGGCTCTGATTGTTGGGATCAAGGCCAGCCCAGGCTGAAAAAATTTGTGAGACCTTTTCTCAATGAAACCTGGACTAAGTAGGTGTCACTCACCTGTTGTCTTAACTATCAAGAAGCCTAACATAGATGGCTCATGCCCAAGCACATCTCAGGCAGAAAGTAAGACCCTATCTCAAAAATAACAAGAAAAATCAGGATTGGAGGCATGGTTCAACAGTAAAAGTACTTACTTAGTGAGTGCCAGGTCTTGAGTTCAAAACTTGAGTACCTGCTTCAAAAAAAAAAATCCTGGGCTGGGAAAGTAGCTCAGTTGTAGAGTGCTTGCCTAGCATGCATGAAGCCTCGGGTTTGATTCCTTAGTATCACATAAACAGAAAAAGCCAGAGTGGTGCTGTGGCTCAAGTGGTAGAGTGCTAGCCTTAAGCCTGGGACAGTGTCCAGGCCCTGAGTTCAAGCCAAAAAAAAAAAAGTCCTAATGAGTTCAAACAACACTGGTTGTCATAGATATCATCGCTTAGAATAAGGCTAGTTTTAAAGATTAAGTCAGTTGGTGGGTTTTAAAAGGGGTATACTATTGCAATTGATTATGTTCTTGACCTTTTTTTTTTTTTAATCGTGGGGCTTGAACTCTGGGCCTTGGCTCTTCAGCTCGAGGCTAGCTCTGTAACCCTTGAGCCACAGCACCACTTCTGGTTTTCTGGTGGAGATAAGAGTCTCACAGATTTTCCTGCCCAGGCTGCTTTGAACTGTGATCCTTAGATCTCAGCCTCCTGAGTAGCTAGGATTACAGGTGTGAGCCACGGGTGCCCAGCCTTGACCATTATTTAATAGGATTTTAGACCTTATCTAACAAAATCTATGTGTAAGCATTTATATAATAAAATTAGTAGCCGTAGTCATATCTATTTAAAAATTAAAGAGTGGAGATGTGGTGAGTTGTCTAAGGACAATTGAATACTACAGAGATTATCCACCTTGTGGGCTGGACAGGGAGGGAGGACGGGAAAACCAAGCTGGTGGCAGGAGGAAGAGACAGACGGGCACTGACTCTACATTGGGATATTTTCAGCTCAGAACACGTACGTGGGCAAAAAGTGACAAACCCATATGGAACCAGATCCTGACCTTCCAGATTCAGGTAGGACTGTTCTATCATGCCCGCCCTTCCCCCACTCTTACTTAAATGGAAGCAAAGTCTGGTGTTTGTGAAGGAGGGCAATATAGGTGGGAGATGGAGCGTTAAACATAAGAACACACAGAGCACCAGTGGCTCATACCTGCAGTCCTAGCTACGCAAGAGGCTGAAATCTGAGGATTATGTTCAAAGCCAGCCCAAGAAGGAAAAACTGTGAGACTCTTATCTCCAGCTAACCACCAAAAAGCTGGAAGTAGAACTGTGGCTCAAGTGGTAGAACACTAGACAGCACCTAGACCCTGAGTTCAAGCCCCAGAACCAGCATACACACACTCACACACACTCACACACACACACACACACACATACACACACACACACACACACACACACACACACACAAAAACATGTTAAGATCAAACTCCACTTTATCCAGTATTAAGTGATGAGTGATCCATATAACTGAACTTTCTAGAGGATGTAAATGTGTTCTTTCATCAGACCCATCAGAAAAGAAAACTGCTGAGTGCTGGTGGCCCACACTATAATCCTAGTTATTTGAGAGGCTGAGATTGGGAGGATCATGGTTTCCAGCCAACTCAGGGACAAAAATATATGAGAAGGGGAAAACTGGGGGAAAGTAAAGAAGGGGATGACATTGTCCAAAAAAAGAAACATACTCACTACCTGACTTATGGAATGGTAGCCCTTCTGTACAAGACCCTAATAATAATAATAAAATTATTTTTTAAATATATGAGACTCCTTTCCCAACCAATAGCTGGGTGTAATGGTACATATGTTATCCTAGCTTCAACAAGAAGCCTAAAATAAGTATATCAAAGTTCAGGCAGGTGCCAAGGCAGGAAGAAAGATCTTATCTCAAAAATAACCTGTAACATGGGCTGGGAAGTTGGCTCAGTGGTAGAGTGCTTGCCTTGCGTGCTTGAGGCCCTGGGTTCGATTCCTCAGCACCACATAAGCAAAAAGAAAAAAGCCAGAAGTGGCGCTGTGGCTCAAGTGGTAGAGCACCAGCCTTGAGCTGAAGAGCTGAGGGACAGCGCTCAGGCCCAGAGTTCAGGCCCCACGACTGGACCCCCCCCACCAAAAAAAAATAACCTGTAACAACAAAAAAATCCAGGAGGTATAACTCAGTAATAGAGAGCCTGCCTGCCTAGAAAGCTAGAGGTCCAGTACTACCAGCAAAACAAAAACAAAAAAAAAATTTTAAATCACCTTAAAAGACACACTTTAATTTGTATTGCATATTTTCTTAGCTCTAAGCAGTGCCCTAAATATAATTGCAGCACGTGTTTGGTAGTTGGTGGCCAAGATGCATTATGGGAGCATAACTATCACACTGGGCTCTGTGTAGCCTGGTCTGTTTGTGCTGAACTAAATGGCTGCAAGGTGCTCTCTGTGGGGTTTCTGTGGTCTGATCTCTATAACCTTTCAGTCCTTCTCAGTCATCCACCAGCTGCTCTGGATTATAGTTCTCAAAGCCCTGGTGAAGCCCTAATGAACTTTTCATCTGATGCCAGGTTTCTAAGTATGAGGTGTGAAGTAAAAACAACTTCTGAAAGACAACTTGAGCCCTTGTGCATGAGAACTTAAGAAACGCAACTTCTCTGTGCCTCAGATTTCCCATATGAAAATGAAAATAATGATAATACTAATACTTACCTTATGGAATTGCTGGGGCTTTCATCTAGTCTGTAGAGCTTGTGCAGCACAGGCTGTGGACAATAGAAACCCTATTTGAGGAGATAGGTGTCTTTTTTTGGGGGGGGTCAGTTTTGGGGCATGAACTCTGGGCCTGGGCGCTGTCCCTCAGCTCTTCAGCTCAAGGCTATCATTCTACCACTTGAGCCACAGCGCCACTTCCGGCTTTTTTCTTTTTGCTTATGTGGTGCTGAGGAATCGAACCCAGGGCCTCGGGCATGCAAGGCAAGCACTCTACCACTGAGCCACCTTCCCAGCCCCTGGGTTGGCTTCTAGTTTATGCTTCCCTTGTAGCTGGGATAACAGGCAGGCATCAACATGCCTGTTTTATTGAGATGGAAGTTTTTTTCTCAGATTGACCTCAAACTGCCATTCTTCAGATCCCCACCTCCCAGAGTAGTTAGTATTACAGAATGACCGTTCGTTCTCTCCTCTCTCTCTCTCTCTCTCTCTCTCTCTCTCTCTCTCTCTCTCTCTCTCTCTCTCTCTCTCTCTCTCTCTCTCTCTCTCTCTCTCTCTCTCGATCCCCTAGTCCTGAGGCTTGAACTCAGGACCTGAGCACTATATGAAAAATAAAGGGAAGCAGAGATGTTAAAGTATATGAGAAAAAGCAGGGAACAGTATCTAAACCCTGAATTCAAGCTCCAGTACTAGCACAAATAAAATGAAATAGTAACAGGCAAGCCTTGGCCCCAGGACCTCCTAGCTGCTTTCAAAGTGTCCACAGGGGAAGAGGGTTGGGAAGAAAAATTGGGAGAAAACAAAGGAAGAAATGACACTGTTCAAAAAGAAATGTAAGGGCTGGGAAGGTGGCCCAGTGGTAGAGCGCTTGCCTCGCATGCCTGAGGCCCTGGGTTCGATTCCTCAGCACCACATAAGCAAAAAGAAAAAAGCTGGAAGTGGCACTGTGGCTCAAGTGGTAGAGCACTAGCCTTGAGCTGAAGAGCTGAGGGACAGCGCTCAGGCCGAGTTCAGGCCCCACGACCGGACCAAAAAAAAAAAAAAAAGAAATGTACTTATTACCTGACTTATATAACTGTAACCCCTTTGCACAAACAAACAATATGTTAAGTGTCCACAGATGTAAGCCACCCCAGTATGTACTCATGGCTCTTCTTGCCTTCCCATACAGCTGCCCTGCCTCTCCAGCTACATCAAGTTCAGACTCTTAGACTGGTAAGCAATGGGCTGGAAGCCACAGCATGCATCAGAGAGGAGGAGATAGGCCAGGGCAGGGGCTCAGTCTGCAGAGTGTGTGTCTCTCCAGCTCCAGAAAGGACTGCCAGGAAGAAATTGGGACTGCCAGCTTGTTCCTCAACCAAATCTCATCCACTGGCGAGGAGATCGAAGGCAAGCAAAGCCCGGGACCTCTCCCCCCACATCTTCCCTGTCTGGATCCCACAGCAAGCTCTCAACCTTCTCCTTCCAGGATTGTACTCTGGTTTCCTGCCCTGCTTTGGCCCCAGCTTTCTGGTCTTCCGTGGGGGTAAAAAGGCTCCCTTCAGGATCCAGGAAGAAGGCAATGTAAGCTTCTCATGTCATCTAGGGGACAGTGGAGATAAAAAGAAAACAAACAAACAAAACAGCCTCTGTAAAGCAGTAGCTCCTGAGAAGTGCTGCTGAAGGACTCAGCCCTTGTTTCTGTCCATTACATTCAGTAGAGAATGGGAGACCTGTGAATAAGCAGCCCACACTTTGCTACATGTACCTGGGCCATGTCTTTTCCATCTGTGAAAAACCTTACTTCAGCCAGGCACCAGTGGCCTATAATCTGAAGTGGCTGAAATCTGAAGATAGAGGTTCAAAGCCAGCCCTGGAAGGAAAGTCCGTGAGACGCTTACCTCTGGCTCGCTACCAAAAGCTGTTAAGTGGAGCTATGGTTCAAGTGGCAAAGTGATAGCTTTCAGAGAGAAAACTACAGGACAGGGCTGGGACGGTGGCTCAGTGGTAGAGCGCTTGCCTTGCATGCATGAGGCCCTGGGTTCGATTCCTCAGCACCACATAAGCAAAAAGAAAAAAGCTGGAAGTGGTGCTGTGGCTCAAGTGATAGAGCGCTAGCCTTGAGCTGAAGAGCTGAGGGACAGCGCCCAGGCCCAGAGTTCAGGCCCCATGATCAGACCCCCCAGAAAAAAAACAAAAACAAAAAAACTACAGGACAGCACTTGGGCCCTGAGTTCAAGTTCAAGTACTGGTGTGTACACACACACACACACACACACACACACACACACACACACACACACACACAATCCTTTTATCTCAATACTACTACTTTAGTGACTATCTACAGTGCTCCATTTATTCTTTCCTGGTTCCACAGCTTATGCCAGATATCTCGAAATAAACCAATGCAAAAAGAGGTTGTCAGAGTGGCTCAAATGGTAGAATACCTGCTTAGGAATCTCAAGGCCTTAAGTTCAAACTCCAGCACTACAAAAAAAGAAAAAGAATCTATAAAAACCAGCTAAAGAAATAAATATTATGAGGAATAGTTGCAAAATAATTTATCAGGAGGCTGCTTTTGGAAGCTTCTAGAATCAAGAAGGGAGCTCAGAGGAGGAAAATTTATTTTATATTATATAAACTAAGGTATAAAGAAATCTTAGCAAGTCAGATGTGGTGACAAAGATATGTAATTCTATGTATTCAGGAGGCTGAGGCAGAAGGATTATGAGTTTGAGGCCAGTTTGAGCTATGAGGCAAGACCTTGTCTCAATTCAACAAAAAATTAAAACACTCTAGGTAGACAAATGTTACATAAAGTTGTATGTTCTTGCACTTATGGGCAAGCTCCAATTGTCTGTCAGAATCATTTTTATTTTACACATAGCTCTCAGAAGCCTGGCATCAAATCAAAAGTTCATTAAAGCTGCATCAGGGATTTGAGAACTATAATCCATAGCAGCTGGTAGGTGATTGAGAAGGTCTGAAAGGTTACAGAGATCAGACTACTGAACCCCACAGAGAAAAGTATCTTGGAACCATTTAGTTCAGAAACAAACGATACTACATAGAGCCCAGTGAAACTATGCTTCTAGTCTTAAATATCTAAAGAATGAGGCAGGGAGGGATTCTGAGTAAGAAAGAGGAGCTACAGGTATAAAGCCCTGGAGGATCACAAGTAGAAAGCTTTCTCAATCTGATCCATCTCCTGTTCTGGGCTCTTCACATCCTCCTCTACTTGGTTAGTGAGGTTCAGGACTAGGAATGTGGCCACCAAGCCAATGAAGCACTGTAATTGGTCTCTTTTGATCATGTGTATTCTCCTTGAGCCAATCACTGATGACAAGGAGGGGAGATGGTCCGCAGGCTCCAGGGCTCTCACTAGATATCACAATCCCCTATTGAAAAGGTCCTTTATTGAACTGGGTGCCAGTGGCTCACACCTGTAGTCCTAGCTACTCAAAAGGCTGAGATCTGAGGATGACTGTTCAAAGCCAGCCTGGGCAGGAAAGTCTGAGACACATCTCCAATTAGTCACAGAAAAAGACAGAAGGGGTGCTGTGGCTCAAAGTGGTAGAGCACTAGCCTGAGCAAAAAGGAGCTTAGGGACAGTGCCCAGGCCCAGAGCTCAAACCTCAGGACCAGCAAACAATAGTCCTTCATGTTGTCAGCAGGTAGAATGCATCATCAGTAGTGGGTACTAAGGGTCAGGGGCTAAAGGACTTCTAGTATAGAGGAGTCTGGGGTCTCTGGAATTTTCCCCTGGGATTGTGGTTGGAGCAATCCCCAGCAGACAGGCACTGGATGACCTTGTCTTTGCTGCAGTTGAGGAATTTTGGGATATTTGCCTACTCTCCTTTCTCTCCATATTCCTCTCTGTTGTCCTAGTGCATTCCTGACACTGTTAAAGATGGTTTAGCTTATCGAGGCCGAGTCTTCCTGGAGTTAACCACCCAAGTCACGTCCCATCAAGATACTACAATAAAAGATCTCTCCCAGGAAGTGGTCAGGATAGAGGTAACCACAGAAAACAGGTAATGGGGTGGCAGGGATAGAGTCCTTCTGCTTGCCTTACATCTGACTCTACAAGAGGCAGATCTTGGTGCAATAAGCTGTTGGGTGTGTAGGATGCTTCATCAATGCCTGTGTGTTTATTAAGGTCTTCCTGAGGCCTTCATGTTATTCCAACCCCTGCTGTCATGGTGCTGTGGCTCAAATGGTAGAGTGCTTGCCCTGAGCTGAAGAGCTCAGGGACAGTGCCCAGGCCCAGAGTTCAAGCCCCACGACTGACAGACAAAAAAAAGAAAGAAAAAAAAGTGACAGGAAATGAGGCTGGGTGGTAGCTAAATAGGATCTCATGTGGGAGAGAAAAGTATTTATTTATTTATTTGGTACTAGAGTTTGAACTCAGAGCCTTAATATTTGCTAGACAGTGCTCTGCCATTTGAGCCGCATTTCTAGCTTTTTCCATTTTAAAATTAAACTCAGGGCTTTGCATTCCCACTTGATTTTTTTTCACTCAAGGCTGACCCTCTACCATTTGAACCACAGCTCCTTTTAGTTTATTTTTTTATGTAAGGTCTTACCTGGTCCCTGATCCTCCACCTATGGTCTCCTGTGAAGCTGGAATTATAAGCACATACTACCATATCAGGCTTATTTGATGAAATGGGTTCTCACATAGCTTTTGCCAAAGGTTAGCCTTGGATAATTACTTAATTTTCCAAATTTTTGTGTTTAGTGAAGCTGAGATTATAGGCATTAGCTACACAATCCAGTAAGAGGGTTATTTTTTAAAGATAAGTGAGACTTGAATTAGTAAACAGATAAAGAATGCCAAAAACAGAGCAGAGTTGACAACAGAAATGAGAGAGGGACTGATATTGTGGACAGAGGGCCTAGGAAAGTGGCAGGTATGGTGGGAATAATCTTAACCTGGGGCAGTGAGCAGCTGCAGCCTTACTGGAAAGATGAGTTTGAAGAGAAAAGCCATGAAGAACTGATATATGTGTGTGGTCGTGTATGTGGGTTTGGGTGAGGGGTAGGGGATGACCTCAGCTACACACCCTGTCCATATGCCTCTTCTAAGGAGAGGCTTTAAACAAAGAGGAGGAGATACATCTACTCAGAATGGGGAGAGAGGGGCCCAACTCAGAGCCTAGCCTTGCCAAGAAGAGAAAACCCTCATGCTCAGTTTCAGGAAAGGAATGAACCAGAGCTGGCTGGGTGAGGTAGGCCAGACAATGGAGGTCCTGGGAGGAGCTGCACCTGGCCTGCTAGGTGAGAGGGTTTTAGTGATGGTTCAGCTCATCTTGAAGAGAAACACAGATGTATTTTGAAAGTAACTCCTCTCCCTGCCTGTCAATATAACCATGTTCATTTCTTGGCTTATGTACTTGGCAATGTATGTGTGGGGGTTATTATTGTAGAAACAGCAGAGCCGCCAAAAGTATGGGCTGTGCGTTGTCTTCCTCTCCTGTACCACGATGCCCAACTTTAAGAGTCTGATCCAATTCGAGGTCAGCATGGGCCACTATGGAAACAAGATGGACCTGAATTACAAGCCTCTAGTCTCAACTACACAGTACAGCCCAGTGATATATGATGGTAAGAATCAGATTCAAAAAAGAAGAGAAAGCCGTCACTGCATGCCAGACTGTTTTAGCTCTTCCAAGGATATTAGTTTAGGGAACATCTGTGAACATTATTTACTCACATTTCGTACATGAGGAAAAATAAAGTTCAGGGAGATGTCACTTGCCAAATATTGCATAGCTGGTAGGTGGTGAACTCAAGAGTTGAAACTAGGTCTTGACTTCAAGTCCTTCTCTTTATTACAGCTTTTTCAACCCCATCATCTCCCCTTCACTCAGAACCACCTCCCCTATCCATCCAACCAATTATCATCCACCATGCATCCACTCGTTATCCATCTATTTATTGGTCCATTTATCCATCCAGTCAACCATTCAACATCAGCCCCTCTACTCTCCCAGACAACCAACCAACCATCCATTGCACCCATTCATCCACTCATCCGCTTATCCAACTAGACATACATATAGGTTATCAATGTGAGCCAGCATCAGCTCCATCTGGATACTAGTAATGAAAGGGAGATTCTTGGCCATACCCCCACCCCAGGCCTTCAGAATCAGAAAATCTGATGAACCAGGTGCTACTGGATCATGCCTGTAACCCTAGCTACTCAGTCTGAGATTTGAGGATTGCTGTTCAAAGCCAGTCCAGACAGGAAAGTGTGAGACTCTTTTTTTTTGGGGGGGGGGGCTGGTCATGGGGCCTGAACTCTGGACCTGGACGCTGTCCCTCAGCTCTTCAGCTCAAGGCGAGTGCTCTACCACTTGAGCCACAGCGCCACTTCCAGCTTTTTTCTTTTTGCTTATGTGGTACTGAGGAATCAAACCCAGGCCCTCATGCATCCAAGGCAAGCACTCTACCACTGAGCCACCTTCCCAGCCCCAAGTGTGAGACTCTTACCTCCAATTAACTACCAAAAAGCCAGAAGTAATGGGAGCTATGGCTCAAATGATAGAGCCCTAGCCTTGAGCAAAAAAGCTCAGGATTAGCACCCAGTCCCTGAGTTCAAGCCCCAAGACTGGCACAAAAAAAAAAAAAAGAAAAGAAAAGAAAGAAAAAAGAAAAGGAAAGCAAAGCTTTACCTGGGGGTGGAGTCCACTAGTTGTGTTTGATCAAACCCTCTAGGTATTCTGGGCATATGCTAAAATGAGAGCAGGTATTGCCTCTCCTCTTTGTTAGCTTTGCTGTCCAATCATTCATTAAAAAGCTTCCTAGGTACTCTACTTCTCTACCTGTTTTGTTTTTTTTTAATCAAAGCTTTGTTGTGATGTAACTCACATAACATACAATTTTCCCATTTGAAGCATACAATCCCATGGATTTTAGGATTTTCACAGAGTTGCTCAACCATCACCACATCAATTTTAGAATAGTCTTACCCCAAAGAGAAACTCCGAGTCCATTAGCATTTCTTTTTCATCTCTCCAGCCCAAGCAATCACTAATCTACTTTCTGTTTCTATAGATTTTCCTAGTCTAGACATTTTATATCTGTTGAATCCTACAATATGTGGTTCTTTGTGACCTGCTCCTTTTATTTAATGTAATCTTCTACTTACTTTTTTATATTATAAAGTTTGTGTATGAAATATATATGTAAATAATGTACATGCACTGTTTAAAGAATTAAATTCCAAAACAGAAATGGAGGGATAAAGGGTGAACAAATGTAGCAATGGTACTCACTGGACACTATGTCAAAAATGAACTATACAACCTGTGGGAAGGGATGGGAGGAAAAAAACTGGGAGAAAGTGAGGGGAAAAAAAAGAGTCCAAAAAGTGTCCAAAAAGAGATGTACTTTATGTAACTGTAACCCCCTGAACATCACCTTTATACTAACAATAATTTTTTACAAAAAGAATTAAATTCCCATGAATTTATCATCTAGTTTAATATATAGAAAATTATCAACAGCTAAAAAAGTTCCTGTTTTGTTTTGTTTTGTTGTTTTTTTTTCTTTTTTGTCAGTCGTGGGGCTTGAGTTATGGGCCTGGGCACTGTCCCTCAGCTCTTCAGCTCAACGTGAACACTCTACCACTTGAGCCACAGCACCACTTCCAGTTTCCTGGTAGTTTTTTGTTTGTTTGTTTTTGTCGGTCCTGGGGCCTGAACTCTGGGCCTGGGCGCTCTCCCTGCACTCTTCAGCTCAAGGTGTGCACTCTACCTCTTGAGCCACAGCACCACTTCCAGTTTTCTAGTGGTTTTTATTGGAGAGCAGAGTCTCATGGACTTTTCTGCCTGGGCTGGCTTTGAACCGTGATCCTCAGATCTCAGCCTCCTGAGTAGCTAGGATTACAGGTGTGAGCCACCGGTGCCTGGCATTTCTGGTAGTTTTATTGGAGATAAGAGTCTCCAGGACTTTCCTTCCTGGGATGGCTTTGAATTGTTGATCCTCAGATCTCAGCCTCCTTAGTAGCTAGGATTACAGGTGTTAGCTACCAGCACCTGGCCTTCCTGTTTTCTTTTCGCAGATCTATTCATTGAAGAAATAACCATGATCTTGTCTCTTGTGTCATTCATTCTTTTCTTTTTATTATCACCCACTATGGATGGGTGATAAATAGCATACTATTTTCTCTTTTATATAAGTGAGCATTTTCAACCTGTATTCATTTGTCTCACATCTGTGCCTCAACATTACATCTTTGCTGTGGGTGTGTGTAGTCACAGTTCATTCTGTTTGTGTTCCACTGTATGATTCTACCACAGATTATATGCCATAAGTAGGCACATTTAGGTTTTTTTTTTTTGCTAGTATAATGATTTTGTTAGAAACATTCTGCCACATGGCTCCTAGTCACAAGCACAAGGATTCCTCTAAATTACATGCTGAGAAGTAGAAGAGAATCTCAAAGCAAAAGCGATTAGAGCAAACTGCACTCTCATCAGATGGCATGAGAATTCCTAGTACCCTATGTTCTCACCAGTATATAATGTGGCCCAGCCTTTTCATTGCTGTCAATCTAGTAGATGTGAATAGCATTCTACGTGGCCTTTGCTTTTTCCTCATTATCAGTAAAGTAGAGCATTTTGTCCTTATCTGTAAAAAACACTATTTGCCTCTTCTGTCCATTATTCCATTTGACTATATCTTTCTTACTAATTTGGGCATTAAATAGTTTGCTACATCATTTACCCATGAACTTAACACCCATCTGGAAATACCGGAAATGGGCCATTCACATATCTTTCCTTAGTGAAGGGACTGATCTGGAAGGGGAACTATGTCTGTCTTTTCCTCTTCCTCTTCTTCCTTCTCTTTCTTCTCCTATACCTCCTCTTCCTCCTGTTCCTTCTTGTTATCCTCCTCTTCTTCCTCTTCTGTCAGTCATGGGGCTTGAACTCTGGGCCTCGGCACTGTCCCTGAGCTCTTCAGCTCAAGGCAAGAACTCTACCACTTGAGCCACAGAGCCACTTCCTGTTTTATGGTAGTTTATTGGAGATAAGAGTCTCAAGGGCTGGGTGACAGTGGCTCACACCTGTAATCCTAGCTACTAAGGAGGCTGATATCTGAGGATCACCGTTCAAAGCCAATGTACACATTATCCTGCCCATGTAATTGTAACCCCTCTGTACAGTATGTTCACAAATAAAATAAAATAAAATAAAATAAAAAGCCAGCCTAGGCAGGAAAGTCTGTGAGACTCTCATCTCCAATAAGCCACTCAGAAAACCAGAAGTGTGGGGCTGGGAAGATGGCTCAGTAGTAGAGCACTTGCCTTGCATGCCTGAGGCCCTGGGTTCGATTCCTCAGCGCCACATAAACAAAAAAGAAAAAAGCTGGAAGTGGCGCTGTGGCTCAAATGGTAGAGTGCTAGCCTTGAGCTGAAGAGCTGAGGGACAGTGCCCAGGCCCAGAGTTCAGGCCCCATGACAGGACCCCCCCCCAAAAAAAAAAACCAAACACAAAACAAAGAAAACCAGAAGTGGTGCTGTGACTCAAGTGATTGAGCATTCACCTTTTGCTGAAGAACTGAGGGACAGTGCCCAGACCCAGAGTTCAAGCCCCACGACTGACAAAAAAAAAAAAAAAAAGAGTCTCAAGGACTTTACTGCCTGGGCTGGCTTTGAAAGGCGATCCTCAGATCTCAGCCTCCTCAGTAGCTAGGATTACAGATAAGAGCCACTGCCATAAGTTGTTGATCTTTTTTTTTTTTTTTTGTCAGTGGTGAAGCTTGAACCCAGGGCCTGGGCACTGTCCCTGAGCTTTTGTGCCCAAGGCTAGTGCTCTAACACTTTGAGTGACAACTCCACTTCTGTTTTTTTGGTAGTTAATTGGAGATGAGAGTCTCATGGGCTTTTCTGCTTGAGCTGGCTTTGAACCATCGTCCTTGGATCTCAGCCTCCTGAGTAGCTAGGATTACAGGAATGAGCCATTAACACCCAGCTGTTGGTCTTTTTTTTTTTTTTTTTGGTGATTTTTGTTGTTGTTGTTGTTGTTAAGATGTTGTACAGAGGGGTTACAGTTGCATGAGGAAGGCAATGAGTACATTACTTGTTGATCATTGTTACCCCTTCCCTTCCTTATGGTCCCCCTTTCCCTTCCCCACCTCCCACACTCCTACCTACCCCCCCCCCACTGTCCCCACCTGGTTGCCCGAAGTTGTAAAGTTCGTTTCCAATATATTGTCCTGTGGGTATCCTTGTTGCAATGGGTCATCCTGTGTCCTTGTTTTCGCATTTTGTTATTCCCCTTCCTCTCCCCAGATTAGACATATGTATATACAAGATGCCAGGTATAAAAATCAAGTACATGGATATACCATAGGGGTAAGAAAATACAAAGGCACAGTTCAAGCCCCACGGCCGACCAAAAAAAAAAAAAAAAAAAAAAAAAGAATGGAGCAGAAAAAGAACATACAAAGGAAACAACAAATAATAAAATCATATGGTACATTTAAAACAATAACAATAAAGACAGACTTCTTGTGTCCATATCGTGGGGTTCATTTCACTTAACATCATCTTTTATTTATGTTTTTTGTCAGTCCTGGGGCTTGAACTCTGGGCTTGGGCGCTGTCCCTGCCCTCTTCAGCTCAAGGCCAGCACTCTACCACTTGAGCCATAGCACCACTCCTGGTTTTCTAGTGGTTTATTGGAGATAAGAGTCTCACGGCCTTTCCTGCCCTGGCGGGCTTTGAACTGTGATCTTCAGATCTCAGCCTCCTGAGTAGCTAGGATTACAGACGTGAGCATCATCATATATGGTCATTTGTACATGGTTTTTGAGCTTTTCAGCTCATCTGATAAGATTATCATATAAATGATAATCCTATCTATCTATCTATCTATCTATCTATCTATCTATCTATCTATCTATGCTAATTGTTGCAAATAAGGGAAACCATGGGACCTAAATTTCTTTGGGACTGGGTAACCACTTAATATGATTTTTTTCCCAAGTCTTTCATTTCCTAACAAATGGGGCAATGTCATTCTTTCTGATGGAGGCATAGAATTCCATTGTACTGAGGGGCATCTGGATTGGTTCCATATCTTAGCTATGGTAAACAATGCTGGGATAAACATAGTTGTGCTGGTAGCTTTAGTGTGGCCTTGTTTGTAATCATTTGGGTAAATGCCCAGAAGTAGGATTTCTGGGTCATAGGGGAGCTCTATGTATAGTCTTTTGAGGAACCTCCATGATGCTTGAAGAAGTTTACACTCCCACCAACAATGCAGTAGGATTCGCTTTTCGCTGTTGGTCTTCTTTATGTTGAATTGCAGGTGTTCTTTTATATTTTAGATGCAAACCAAATAGAGTTTCACTACGTAGCCCAGGCTGTTCAGCCTCCTGAATGCTGGTGTGCCACCTCCTTCAGCAGAAGTTTCTAATTTTGACGTAGTTCAATTTGTTGATTATCTTTCCTTTTATAGCTAGTAGATTATGTAGTCTAAGAAATATTTACCTTAGATCATGACTCAAGATCCTGAAGATATTGTTTCCTTCTACAAGCTTTATAGTTTTAGCTTCTTTGTTTAAATTTATGATTGACTTAATTTTTGTATTTGGTGTAATTTTTTTCCCATAGTTTCCCAGTAGCATTAATTGCTTTTAAAAAAAGTATCCTGGGCTGAGAAGGTGACTCAGTGATACTGTGCTTGCCTTGCATGCATGAGACTCTGAGTTTGATTCCTCAGCACCACATAAGCTGAAAACACTGGAAGTGGCGCTGTGGCTCAAAGGGTAGAGCACTAGCCTTGAGCTGAAGAGCTAAAGGACAGTGCCCAGGCCCAGAGTGCAGGCCCCACAA
Organism: Dipodomys merriami; assembly: GCF_024711535.1. Lineage (NCBI taxonomy): Eukaryota > Metazoa > Chordata > Mammalia > Rodentia > Heteromyidae > Dipodomys > Dipodomys merriami. The sequence goes on along the minus strand of NW_027206513.1, from coordinate 175,032 downwards.
CCAAAAAAAAAAAAAAAACCTATTCATTTCTACACTAAATTAGTTTGGAACCTTTGTTAAAAATCAACTAACATATATTGTGGCTTATTTCTGGAATATCTATTCTGTTCCTTTGATCTGTTTTTTATCCTTTTTCCAATTATTGTATTAATTACTGACTTTTTTTTTTGGTCTGACGTGGGGCCTGAACTCTGGGCCTGGGCTCTGTCCCTCAGCTCTTCAGCTCGAGGCAAGCACTCTACCGCTTGAGCCACAGAGCCACTTCCAGGTTTCTAGTGGTTTACTGGAGATCAGAGTCTTCATGACTTTCCTGCCCAGGCTGGCTTTGAACCATGATCCTCAGATTTCAGCCTCCTGAGTAGCTAAGATTACAGGCATGAGCCACCTGTGCCCAGCTAAACATTTTAAATTTGGATCAAGTCCAATTTACTTTTTCTTTTAAGGTGTCATGTTTAAGATTTTCTCTTTTTTTTCTTCTAAAATTTTAATTTTTACATTCAGCTCTGTAATTTCTTTTGGATTGATTTGTATTTGGATAACTGTTCAAACATCGTCTGTGTTTTAAAAAGTTCTTTTCCCCATGTGAAGTTTCTTAAATTATATGTTATAATACTTATTCCATTCCATTGTTTATTTTCTTATTTCAGGGAATCCACTTATAGATGAAATAGTTCTCCTTCATTTTCTTCTATGTCTGTCATTTTCTCCCTGACCCTTTTCTGTTTCTTGTCCATTTTGTTATGGCTACTTATTTCTGTCCTCATTGTAATGCCTCTCACTGCATTGTCTACAAGTTGAATCTTCCTTGGGCTTCTTATTTGGATTTTTTTGATGTTTTTGTTTTTCCTTCTACTTGTTTTCCCAGTTCTGCAGGCTCACTTCTCCTCCATTGTGTCCTGAGGTCCTTCGGGGGGTATATTTTTTCTGGCACTTTCTGTGATCTGCTCCCAGCAAGCTATGCTGTCGGCCGATAGTCTTCCTATCCATTTCCCTGCAGGTGCCTTCTGCCGCTTCACCCTCTGAGCTTCTGTGGACGCTGTGGTTTCTTTTGGCAGTCCATGTGTATATTTTGAATGTGCAGATTATCTCTGGCTCCTCATTTGCTGGAAATGGAGTTATTTTCCTTCTCCTTGTTGTTTTTGTAGGCTATCCAAGAATAAAAGAGAAAAATTGCTGTCTCGTATCCCACGTCCCTACTGAGAACCCAGCCAGGGGTCTACTGATTTATCATTCTGACAAATCATTATCAGAATCTGAAACTGGTGTCTTCCAATATTCTGGAAAATTCTAAGATACTTTGTCTTTATAAATTACCTCTTCCTCTCTTGTGTTTCCTTTCTAGAACCCACTCTACACTTTATGAACTTTTTCATTCTGTTCTCCATATTTTATTACATTATTTTAATAATTTCTCTCTGTGTGTGTGTGTGTGTGTGTGTGTGTGTGTGTGTGTGTGTGTGTGTGTGTGTGTGTGTGTGTGTGTGTAATGTGCTACTAGTACTAGGGCTTTGCTCATTTGCTCATCTTTTTTGCTTATGGCTTTTTTACTCTACCACTTGGCACCACCCCTGGCTTCTTGTGGTGAATTGGAGATAAGAGTCTGTAGGAATTGTTTGCCTGATCTGGCTTTTGAACCAAGATCCTCAGATCTCCTGCGTAGCTAGGATTACAAGTGTGAGCCACAGGTACCAAGTTATTTTATTTTATGCCAGTATGGGAACTTGAACTCAGGGCCCCATGCTTTCACTTGGGTTACAGCTGATACTCTACCACTTGAACAATACCTCTGACCCAGTTTTTTTTTTGCTGATAAGTATAGATGGAGTCTTGCAGAGTTTCTTACCTGGACTGGCTTTGAACCGTCTCAACCGTCCATATCTCAGTCTCATAAGTAGCTAGGATTACAAGCATGAGCCACTGATGTCTAGCCTTCCTGGCTTTTTCTTGTTATTGTTATTGTTTTTGCTTTTGTTTTTGTCAGTAGTGGGGCTTGAACTCTGGGCCTGGGCACTGTTCCTGAGCTCTTCAGCTCAAGCCTAGCGCTCTACCACTTGAACCACAGTGTCACTTCCAGTTTTCTGGTAGTTTATTGGAGATAAGAGTCTCACTGACTTTCCTGCCCAGGCTGGCTTTGAACTGTGATCCTCAAATCTCAGCCTCCTGAGTAGCTAGGATTACAGGCATGAGCCACTGGCTCCTTCATGTTTTAAAATCTCTGTGTTATAGTTTTCGTCTTGTGGTCTTTCTAGACTACATATGTGGATACTTCTAGATCCTCTCAGAAAGGCCTTAGTTCACCTTCCCCTTCCCCTCTTATTCTTCCCACAGCATTCCATACACTGTATTGTACATATGGATTTTGTCCTTTGTGCCCTCAATGTTTTTAAATTTTTGTTTCTTTTTTTTTGGGGGGGTGGGGGGGTGTCCGGTCATGGGGCCTGAACTCTGGGCCTGGGCGCTGTCCCTCAGCTCTTCAGCTCAAGGCTAGCGCTCTACCACTTGAGCCACAACACCACTTCTGGCTTTTTTCTTTTAGCTTATGTGGTGCTGAGGAATCGAATCTAGGGCCTCAGGCATGCAAGGCAAGGGCTCTACCACTGAGCCACCTTCCCAGCCCCTAAAATTTTGTTTCTTAAGTAAATGTTTGATTCAAAGATAACATGCATACATAAACCACATGTTGAGTTCTGCGAATAATCATAAAGAAAACATACCTGTAAAGTAGGATGCTAAACCAAGGAACCCTCATCCACTACTCCCACCAAGGCAAATGCTCTCCTAAACAATATCTTTGCTTGCTTGTTTTCGTAATATAATTTTATTGTTATTATTAAGGTGTTGTACAGAGGGGTTACCATTTCCTAAGTCAGGTAATGAGTACAATTCTTTTTGGGACAATATCATTCCTTCTTTTACTTTCCCTCAGCTGTTTGTTTTGGGCGGAGGGCAGAAATGGGATTTGAACTCAGGGCCTTTCACTTGTTAAGCAGGAATTCTACCACTTGAGTGATGCTTTAGCTCTCTTTACTTACTTTTCAGATAGGATCTCCCTTTTTGCCCAAGGCTTATGGGGTTTCAGTCTTCCTGTTTAACTTCCATGTAACTGGAGTGACATATATACTACCACCCAACTTGTTTTCATTGGTTGAGACAGGATCCCCTACACATTTTGCCCAGGCTGCACTTGAACCATGAACCTCACAACTTCAGTCTCCTGAGTAGCTAAGATGAAGATGTGAACCACTGTATCCATCTCATCTTCTCTTATGCTAATTTGCTATGCAAGAAATTAAGATAGTATGTAATCCTTTGTATCTGGCTTCTTTGTTCATAAGTTTCCTTGTGAAATGTACTCACGAGTCTAGATAACATTGGGTATAGTTGAGGCTTATGCTCACTATGGTATACTATTCCATTATATGAGTATAGTCGACCCTGTGGTTATTCATCAACTAACCAGGGATCAAAATTAGTAAAAAAATTTTTTTAATTACAAATTTAAAAAATCATAGATGAGCATGGTGGCTTAAGCTAGCTACTTGGGAAAAGGAGGACCAAAGTTTGAGGTTTGCTCAGGCACAAAAGTTTGTGAAGCTCCATCTCAATCAATGGTTGGGCACAATGTGGTATATCCTTGTCATTCCCAGTGACACAGGAATCAAAGCCCAGGCTGGCCTGGGCATAAATTCAAGACCATATCTTGAAAATAATACAAAAAGGAGCTGAATTTGAAACACTATAGTAAATAATCAATATTAAAATTTTGTTTGTCCACACTGAAAAAAAAGGGGGCTGAAGGTGTGATTCAAGCAGTAACGCACTTGTCTAGCAAGTTTTAGTCCCTGAGCTAAATCTCCAGTGTACCCTCCAAAAGAAAAAAAAAATGCATCTATGCTTACCATGTATAACTTTTTTTTCTTGTTATTATTCCTAAAATGGAACAATGTAGCAAATGCTCTACTTTTTTCTTGTTTTTGTTTTTGTTTTTTTGAGATAAGAACTTACTATGTAGCCCAGGCTGGTCTCAAATTCATGATCCTACTGCGTCAATCTCTTGAGTACTGGGATTTGATAGGTATGTACCACATGCCTAGCTTATACCATTCTATATAAGGGACATGAACATCCATATATTTTGGTACCTGCAGGGTGTTCTGGAATCAATTCCCTGAGGATATTGAGAGACAATTGTGTGTCATAGTTTATGTCTTCTACTATTTTTTGAGCTGTCATTTTGGCTTTTTTTAAGATTATCTTTAAGTAGTTGTACAAAGAAGTTCCCATTCTACAAAACTTTATATGAGGACAAAGTGTCTGACAACATTGTCACCCATCTCTCCTTACCCATCCCTTCTCTCACTTTTTTTCTTTCATTGAGATTAGGTGATTACATAAATTCCACATATTTCACAGTATTGTGGAATAGTGATAGTTAAAGTCACAAACACATTTTAACCTTCACAAGGCAAATTGTCATTACCATGGTCTATACAGTTTGTGAATTCTATGAGCTTTGACAATACAAGTTTTTTCCACATCAGGTGATGTTTACATTTCTTTCCTTTTGCTTAGTGTGGGCTGTTCCCACTCATTCTGTTCCTCCTCTTGGTTTTCCTCTGTTGCGTGCATATATCTACCATATATGTGGTCAAGAACATGGGGTTATTTAGCAATGATAGGACAAAATGGGTGGCTGTCCTTTGTTTCTTGAGTCCTGTTTGCCATATCTTCTTGTATTTTGGCTTTAGCATCTACATATCAGGGAGACCATGTGCCATTTGTCTCTTTGTTCTTGGCTTACTTTGCTCAAAAAAATCTGCTTTAGTTCCATCCATCTCCCTGCAAATGCCATTATTTTGTCCTTTCTAATGGCTGCATAATATTCCATTGTACATAGGTACCAAAATTTTTGGATCCACTCATCAGTAGTGGGGCATCTGGGTTGTTTCCAAATTTTGGCAATCGTGAACAGTGCTGCAATAAACATGGAGGTGCATGTGTTTTTTGTATACTGGTTCCTGTTGCTCAGGGTAGATGCCTAGGAGTGGTATGGCTGGGTCATAGGAGAGGTCTATATTTAGCTTTCTGAGGTATCTCCAGACTGTTTTCCAAAGTGGTTGTATTAGTATACATTCCCACCAGCATTTGTTGTTGGCTGACTTTAGGATGTGAGCCATTCTGACTGGGATAAGGTGGTATCTCAGTGTTGTTTTTGTTTGCATTTCCTTTACAGCCAGGGATGGACATTTCCTCATGTGTTTCTTTGCTATCTTTATCTTTTCTTCTGAGAAGTCTCTCTTTAGTTCTCTTGCACATTTCATGATTGGTTTGTTAGATTTGTGAGGGGTTAGTTTCTTGAGTTCCCTGTATATATTGGATATTAGCCCCTTGTCTGATATATTGCTGGTAAATATTTTTTCCCAATTAGTTGGCTTTCTTTTTAGTTTGGTTGCTATTTCTTTGTCTGTGCAGAAACTTTTTATTTTAAGTCGAGTCTCTCTCCAATTTGTTGTGACCCTGGGACTGTTCAGGAAGTTCCTGCCTGTGCCTCTAAGTTCAAGTGTCTCTCCTACTCTGTCCTGCAGTAGTTTCAGAGTATCAGATTTGATGTTAAGGTCTTTAATCCATTTTCAGTTGATGTTAGTGCATGGTGATAGGCTAGGGTCCACTTTCATTTTTCTGCATGTGGCCACCCATTTTTCCTAGCACCAATAGTTGAAGAGGTTATAATTTTTCCACTGTATGTCTTTGGCTCCTTTGTCAAATATCAACTGACTACATATGCGGCTTTATTTCTGGGTCCACTAGTCTGTTCCATTGGTCTTTGAGTCTCTTTTTGTGCCAGTACCAAGCTGTCTTTGTTATTATAGCTCTACAGTAGAGCTTGAAATCCGGTATCATGATCCCTCCCATGTTGTTTCTTTTGCCTAGAATTGCTTTGGCTATTCTAGGTCTTTTGTTGTTCTATATGAATTTTTGGACTGTTTTTTTTCTCTATTTCAGTAAAGTATGTCATTGCATTGAATGTGTGTATCAATTTTGGCAGTATAGCCATTTTCACTATATTAATTCTGCCTATCCAGGAACATGGGAAATCTTTCCATTTCCTGGTGTCCTCTATGATTCCTTTTTTTTAAGGCTTTTATAGTTTTCATGAAATAGACCCTTTACATGTTTGGTTAGGTTAATTCCTAGATACTTTATTTGGGGGGGGGTTATAGTATTTCTTCTACTAGTAAAATATATTTTGTCTATTTCTGATTTTTGGCCATTATGATTAGATAAAAGTCAAAGATTTTCCTGCCCAGACTGTGAACCATGATCCTCAGATCTCAGCTTTCTGAGATTATAGGATTACAGGCATGAGCCACCAGCATCCAACTTTATTTTATCTTTAAGAGGGACACAATTTGGCCTGTCACACATGGGGCATCCTGACCACTATCAGTGGTCCCCTAGCTTTCCCTCCTGCCCCCTGTGTCCCTGCAGTTGCCAGGAAACACAAGTCTCCAAGGTTTGCTGTGCAGTCAGCTTTGGTTTTGCTTGCCTCATGGGCTTGTTGCTTTTTAAAATGCTTTGGATTTTTCTGTTGAGGTCCACACAATGCATTTCAGAAGAAGAACCCTTTGGGTATCATCTAGCTCTCCCCCACCTCCCATTTCAATATGGAATATCACCAAGGGCCCAGTCAGCCATACCCATGGCTTATATACACACATCCTATGTAGTGGCAGGTCCTCCTCCCTGGACCAAGACCCACTCCTCCCTAGCCGGTCAGCCCACCAGAAAAGACACCCTAGATCTAGGTACATCCCTTTGCCTTGGCATCTTGTCTGAGCCTCTGAAGCCAGATGCCTGTGATAGTACTTCCTGGTTGCCCCATCTCAGGCAAACTGTTTTCCATGCCTAGTGTTGATTTTCCCACTTGTAAACCAGGAACTTTCAAAGGCCATGTGACACACTGGGCACAATGAATGTTCAACAGGGGCCTGTTGAGTTCATCCAAGTGCACACTTTGGGCCAGCCTAAGCTGTCTACTGTGGAGGTCATCCAGTTAGCATAGTCAGCAGATTACATCTTTGAGGAATTAATAGGTTGGTGGGGGGGAGGGAATTTAGAGGAGAGAATCCTCAAAAGAAGAAGCAGTAAGGAGGACTTTCCAGGATCCTTCAGGCATGCAATGCTCCCTTCTACCCTTGTGCCTGTGTCTCAGGAAACAAATACCACTATGTGCCCTGGTACAACACCAAGCCTGTTGTGGCTGTGACCTCCTTCTGGGAGGATGTCACCTTCCGCATGAACTACATCAACTGCCTCCATGTCACTCGGGACCGCCTGGTGAGTGTGCAGGGCCACAGCAGGGCAGGAGCGGTGATTGGGAGGCTTGGGAATCTATACTGCACATGCACACATTCCACAGCATTGAGGTGCTCTTTACAGGTACAGTTCTTGGTACTGAAGACACCAAGATGAATAGTCACAGCCCTTATCCTATCTTGTCCTGGGTGACAAGTCAGCTATGTACACAGCGAATACATTATGAAATAGGGCAGTAATGGCGATACAGGACCCCGAGACTCAGGATCAGAGAGATGAAGAGGGAAGAAATGAACAGAGGAGTCAGGAGGTATACACAAAAGTGACATTTTAGTAGGCTTTTGAAGGAGTTTGTGGGGGGGTTGGGAAATGGGAATAACATGCAAATTCACAGTGTTTTCCCAGTTTTTGAAGTTTCTAGGGAACAAGAAAGCCAGAAAAATCAGGGAATAGTCACTACAAAGGGTCTTGGTACTTGTCAAGCAGAGTAGGTCTCAGGAGACCTTCACCTGGTACTTCCACCTTACACATGACTTCCTTATGTTTACATAGGCAGCTCAGTGGGCTGGGAAGGTGGCTCAGTGGTAGAGCACTTGCCTTTGCATGCATGAGGCCCTGGGTTCGATTCCTCAGCACCACATAAACAGAAACAGCGGGAAGTGGGCGCTGTGACTCAAGTGGTAGAGCACTAGCCTTGAGCTGAAGAGCTGAGGGAAGAGGACCCAAGCTCAGAGTTCAAGACACACTACCAACAAAAACAAAAACAAAACAAAACAACAACAAAAAATATAGGCAGCTCAGGGGTCCAGACTCTATACTGCTTCCCAATTCTACCCCATCCTGGGTTCCCCCTGCCTATCAGTTTTGTTATTGTTGGAAACAAGCCTTACTATGGCATATGACTGCCTTAAACTGACATCATTGGATTATCTCCACAAAGCAGCCCTGCAGCTTGACCCATCTTGAAGCCTGCTCTCTCCCTTTCCCTCCCATGGGCAGAAGGCCAATCTGGCCATCCTGAAATCCATACGGAATCCAAAGGACCCAGCTCTGCTCCGCCAGTGGGAGAAGCTGCGGAAGGAGTTGGTGGAGGACTGCAGGTAGGACTGCAGGGTACTGGGCCTGGGGCTGAACTAGCTCAGGTTCAAAAAGGAGGCTGAAGGCCAGAGGCCCATGGTTCATATCTGTAATCCTAACTACTCAGAAGGCTGAGATCTGGAGATTCAAAGCCAACCCTGGCAGGAAAGTCCACAAGACTCTTCCCTCCCCTTCCACTCCCCCCATGAAACTCTTATCCCAATTAACCACCAAAAAGTTAGAAGTAGACCTATAGCTCTACTGGTAGAGTGATAGCTTTGAGAAAAAAAGCTTAAGGATCATGCCTAGGCTCAAGTTTAAGCCCTAGGAGACACACACACACACACACACACACACACACACACACACACACACACACACACACACACACACACACAGAAGCTGGAGGCTACAGAACTCTTCCCCACACATATCACCTCAGGACGTGTGAGCTTTGCTCAAATCCCTCCCCAGCTTAAACCTAGACAGAACCAGTTCTCCCTTCCCATGAAGGCTTGTCAAGAAAATGACCAGGGGCTGGGAAGGTGGCTCAGTGGTAAAGTGCTTGCCTTGCATGCTTAAGGCCCTGGGTTCGATTCCTTGGCACCACATAAGCAGAAAAAAAAAAGCCAGAAGTGGCACTGTGGCTCAAGTGGTAGAGTGCTAGCCTTGAGCTGAAGAGCTGAGGGACAGTGCCCAGGCCCAGAGTTCAGGCCCTACGACGGGATTCCCCCCCAAAAAAGAAAGAAAGAAAATGGCCCCAAACTCCCTGTTGAGACATCTCATACTTATGCCTGATGGTACTACCGCATGAGCATTCCTTTCCACCCAGACAAACCCATACCATCCCAACTCTGTCTCCATAGCTCCTGTCCAAAGTTTCCTCCTCAGGAGTCTGTCCTGGGCCATTCATCAGAAAGCCTTTCCTGCCCCACCAATCAGGGTTTGGTTGATCTGTCCCTAGCACATATCCTTCCACAGGAGATCCTTGGACACAGGTCACTTTGCAAGGTTGGGAGGGTGGGAGAGCTGATAGGAGCCTGGGGCCAGTTCAGTAAGCTGGCTTCCTAGGGACAGTGGGCGGGATCTCCAGGCCAGAGCAGCCATGGATGCATAGGCTCTCAAGGCTAGGAAGGACAGGTAGCCACACCATATGCCCAGAGGTAGAGTCATGGGAGGGAAGAGAATGGTCCAGCTTCCTGTTACCCTATCCTGGCCACAGGTACCCTCTGCCCAGCATGATTGATCACCCCAAAGCCACCATCCTAGACAAGAATAAGTGGAAGGTCCGAAGCCTCCTCCTGAAGGAACTGGAGCAAAAGGCCAAGGAAGCTAAGCCCAGGAACATGGTGGCCACTGTGGAGGACTGGCTGTACCGCCTCAATGCTGTACTTCCCGAGGTGGGTGTTGGACACGCTGGGCAGGGAGCAAGGCTAGGGGCTGGCCATATAGGTCTTGACACTTCCTCTACCCTGGCAGCCTCAGATGAGCCTTCCAGATGTGACAATATGGCTGATGGCTAATGAGCAGCGGGTGGCTTTTGCTCAAGTGCCTGCCCACACCATCCTGTTCTCGCGAGCAGGGCCCTTGTGCTCTGGCAGGTTCTGTGGGAAAATTCAGAACCTTCTCCTCCAGGTGGGAAACACATCTCCTCCAGGAGTCCTCGGGGGGAAGGAAAAGCCCCCAGTTTCCCAGGGAGAATTCCTGGATTTATAGGTCAACTCTATGGCCCTGCCTGAGGGCATGGGCCATTTTCTCTTTCCCTGTCTCTTTAATAGGTAGAATGAAATAATCCCAAGAGGAGGGCAGGGGCCTGTGGTCTGGTGCCAAGAATGCCCCCTCATAGTTGTTCTTCAAACCCATGTCATCCATACCCTCACAGTCACCACTTAATCTAGTCCCTTGTCATATCTCCTTGACCATGATTGAGTGACCTCCTAAATATCCACTGCCTGTAAGATTTGGACACCAGCCCTTCATATCAAAGCCGAGCTATAAATAAAACTGACTGACATCCTGGCCACCACCCAACCTTGACAAGTCTTTTAAGAGACAGTAGAGCCTCATAACCCATCCCTGGTTGCTATTGCCTCTTGAAGAAAGTACAGACAGCTGTTCTGGTCTGCCTAGCCACCTCACACTACATAAACCCAGGCCATTCTGCTCACTCACCTCCCCACTCCAGCCTCAAACATGCCTGTCCTTTTCTCTTTCTATCAATAGTGCAAGGATACTCCTTCTCTTGCCCACAAGAGTCATTCTCATAAGAGCTTCATAGTGCTATGCCCAGAGCAAGCAGGCACTAAATGATAGCTATTATCATCAATGCCATTATCACAGCTCTTCTGTGGAACTTTTCCTGGCTCCCTAGGCACATCACCCATCTCCCCTATTTCTCTCCTGCTCTGTGCTAGGTAACAGGGTATAACCATTCACAAGTGACCTCTCTCTCTCTCCCTCTCTCTCTGAAAGACATAACTCTGTCATTCACTTTTCTCTTATGGTGCTAGGCATCCAATCCCATTATTCCCTTTTTGAGATCTAGCACTCAACTCAATGTGAGAGCCCCTGCTGTTGGGGCTCGGAGGGGAAGGGGTGGTATGACTCATTCCAGGGGTGTGTCCCCTCCCTCATCCACACCTTGGCTCCCATGGGATTGGCACCCCGTGGGATTGACCTGACTCTTGCTTAGTACCCAGAGGGTGAAGAACAACAGAATGCACTCCCAGCCCATCTCCGGGTCTGTATGTGGCTGGGCAACGTCACAGACAGCAAGGACCTGAAGCTGCTCCATCAGGGGAACTTGGTGGTGTATGCAGAGACGGTGAGTGACAGCCCAGGGCACAGGGGAGGGAGAGAAAGGAGGTTGGGTCACGTTAGGGAAGAACCAGCCTTGACAAGTTATACAGTATAAAGACAGTGATGCCCCACTAGCCTAGCACCACAACCTGAACATTTTATCAACACAATCTGAAAATTATGTCAGAGGGCATCTGAGACTAAAGAAATCTCAAATTGCTGCTTGTTCACAAGCAATAGATTTAAGATGACAAAAATGAAGACTGCCCACTCAGGGGCCTGGTCACAGTCTTCCTGATAGAGATTTAGTGAGAGCTTTCTCCTAGGTCGCTCACTATTTGGGAATGAATCCGGGCTGCTTTTTTTTTTGTCACTACCAGGGCAGCCTGGGACCCCTGAGGACCCCAACTTAGATTTGGTGGTCCTGGGACGGAGTGGGCTTGGGCTGGTGAGAGAAGCAGGACATGAGGGGTCTACCTATAGAACCATCAACTTAAAGTGTAAATGAAGAAAGAGCCGAAGATTGTTCTGGAATCAAAAGACAGGCCAGGATCTTTGCTCCCTGGGAAGGACATGACCGAGGAGCAGTGCTGACAGTAGAGATAAAGAAAGGTTTGAGTTTGGGGCTTCCAAATTTGCTGGATGAAAGTATTTTTATGCTTTTAAATTGAAGGTGTCAATAAACACATCATAATACAGAAGGCCCTCCACATCTTAGATTTTCCCATTGGCAGATTCAACCAAGTAGGGCAGCACAGGGGACAGTTGCACAGGGAACTGTGTTTCTCCAGGTCTGCAGTGACTAGAGAAGGGAAAATTGAGTAGAAGATACTAGTCCTAGTATCCACCCTACTTTGCTAGCTGAGCAATCTGGGGCAGTGTTGACCCCTGAATCTCTGTCTCCTTCCTGCTCTCACAAGAAAAGAACATGGACCTTTTCCTTGTCTGGCTACCACATTTCTAAGGCATGAGGGACAGGGTATCTAACTTCCCCAAGACTATGTGCTGGAGAAGTACAGGCACTAAGTGGGTCTCTCCTTCCCCAGTATGAAAATCAGGCCAAGTATAAAGACCAGTGGGGACAGAAGGGATTGGATCGCTGTCCTGGCTTCTCAGATGTCATGGGACACAAGGCCCTCGCCAAGACGAATTTCATTGAGCCCACAGGATGGCATTGGCAGGGCAACTGGATAGTAGAGCCTCAGAGGAGGTAAGCCCAGGGGTACAAGCTCTAGAAAGCTTCACTAAAGTGGGCTTCTTGTCACCTGGGACAGCAAGTCAGTGGTAACCCAAAGAGGTCCAGTCCATGTGGGTGAGGTACACATAGCACATGGCAAGCCAAGCCTTGCCAGCCCTGCCTTGCCCAGAGCAGATGGGGATGCAGTTGGGGAATGCTTGGCCAATACAGATGGCCCCAAGGCCTGCTGGTTCAGGGAGGATTTGGGGGTCTCACTGCTGGCAGACTCCTCCTAGACATAGACATCAACAAGAGCCAAGTGCTGGAGGAGGTGTATGAGAACCAGATCCGTGATGCCACAGGTACCTGGATACCTGCAGCCATCCCGAACACTGACCTGGTGAGCTGGGCCAACCTTTTTCAGGGGATGGGGGCAGCAAGGCAACCAAGTAGGGAACCTGGGAAGCTGGGGTGACCCAGCAGAAAGAACTACATCTAACCCCTGCCCCCTATGCACTATGGGATAAAGTGAGCCCTCCAGCCCTTAGGCACCCTCTCTTGGACTGAGAGAGTTGTATTCCAAGATGGCATGCTAGAGATTCCTTAAATAAGATGTCAGGAACAAGGCCAGGGTGCCAGTGGCTCACACCTGTAATTCTAGCTACTTAGGAGGCTAAGTTCTAAGGATCAAAGAAGCTAGACCAGTCAGGGAACTCTGTAAGACTCTTTTCTCCAGTTGTCTACCAGAAAGCTAAAAGTAGAGCTGTAGGCCCAAGTGGTAGAGAGCCAGCCTTGAGTGAGAAAGTTAACAGATAGTGCCTAATCCCTGAGTTCAAGCCCCAGTACTGGCTTGAACACACAGACAAAAATAAGTCTGAAACAGCCAGATATAGTGGTAGGTACTTGTAGCCCCGGCTATTTGGCAGGCTGAAGCAGAAAACACATGTGAGCATGCTATAGGACGATAAAATTCTAGCCTATTTCAAATGTATGCTAGTTTTCCCTTTTCAAGAAATATGTAGTAACTATTGCACCCTGGCAGGAGGGAGGTTCTCAGACAAGAGTGTATGTAGAGTGAGTGGAGGCAGGCTTTATCCAGCTTAGATTCCCACAGGATGGACAACCCTAATGTCCCCCACAGAATGGACAGCCTGTGAAGGCCCTGGTGGATATAGAGTGTCCCCAAGGCTGGCACTTTGAGAAGAACTGGGCTGTGGAGCACAACCTCGCAGTAGACAATGAAGGTCAGTTCTTTTTTTAACTTTTTTTTTTTTTGTCGGTCGTGGGGCTTGAACTCTGGGCCTGGGCACTGTCCCTCAGCTCTTCAGCTCAAGGCGAGCACTCTACCACTTGAGCTACAGCGCCACTTCCGGTTTTCTGGTGGTTTTATTGGAGATAGGAGTCTCACGGTCTCTCCTGCCCGGGCTGGCTTTGAACCGCGATCCTCAGATCTCAGCCTCCTGAGTAGCTAGGATTACAGGCGTGAGCCACCAGCGCCCGGCTAGTTGAAGGTCAGTTCTCTGATCGAGGCTGAGGGCAGAAGGTCCTGGTGGACACCAAAACACCAAGGCCACTGGCAATTGTTCTGGGTAGGCTGGGTGTGAGGGTGTGAATCTTTGGCAGCTTGTAATCAGCCAAGCTATCAGGTGAGATGGGTCTAAATTTTTGAAGGACTCCAGCCTCTAGGGAATGGAGTCTCCACCACTCACTCTGTAGACATGAATGTTAGTGTTAGACTGAACCAGGTACCTCCTGAGGTCTGGCCCAGAGTGAGGCTTGGAGGATGCCTGTGAGCATCGATTTGGTTGTGGAACCTGAATTCACCCAGGCAGTTCCTGGAAAGGAGCAATAGGCTAGAACAGATAGCCTTAATGTCCCCACAGAATGGATAACCTTAAGGTCTGGCTCCAGACACACGCGTTGCTGCTCATGTGGCTTTGTTTGTCACCTTTGTTTGTAAGATAGGCAGTGGGGCTCAGGCCATACTGGTGACACTGTGACCACACATTCTTGCAAACGAGGAAAAGCCCCCATTCCTCTAAGCTTATTCTTCTAGGGCCCTTCTCTCAGGCCTGCGGAAGCCACCCAGCCTGAAGGTACCTGCTGGTTCAGAGGCCATGGTGCTGCCTCCACAGGTTGGGAATACGGAGTGGGCATCCCACCCTCAGGCCTGCCCCAGGTCTGGAATTCAGTGGAAAAGACCTACTACACCTGCCGCCGCCGGCGCTGGGTACGACTGCGTTTCCGGAACCATGAAGAGCAAGGCAATGAGCAGCAGACCCTTTCCTTCCTGCAGCTGGTGAGGCAGCCAAGGGAGGGGTCCTGGGTGGGACCCCAGGCAGGGACCATGTGAGAATGCAATGACAGGACCATGACTTTGCTTTCTTCCCTGCAGCAGGACTTGGCCAAAGAGGGAGAGGAGGGCTGGGAGTATGGTACCTTCGGCTCCAAGTTCCACCTAGACCCTCAGCCTCATAGTCGATTCCGCCGCCGCTGCTGGCACCGCAGGCTGGCACCCAACACGGACAGAGACATTGCTTCCATATTCCTCCTAGAAGGAACCTTGGTAAAACCACTGTGGGCTGGGTGATATCTACCTGAAAGCCCCATCTAGCAGAGGAGAAGGGCCCTGCCTGGTTGGGTCTCTTGCTCTTCAGGCTTGGGAGTTGGCATCTGGAAGGGGAAGAGGGTAGGCTGGTGTGTGGCAAGAAGAGACAGGAACACATCAGAGAACTTCAGGAGGTGTTGTTCTGGACACAGGCAACGGACTTGAGAGAGCGCAGGATGCACGAACAATACAAGGTGACAGAGTCCCAGAAGCCTATCCAAGAGGACAGCTATCTCTCTTCCTTGCCTTTCATTTACCACACTCTTAACAGTGAGCACCGCTTGAGTGGGCCCAGAGGCTACTTCCTGAGGGACGGGATGGGGGACCCAAGGGGCAGCCAATGAGGGCCCAAGTGACAGGTGAAAGACGTGGTTTCTCTTTCCCCAGAGCCCCACTACTACCAGCTCTTCTGCTACATCTACCAGGCCCGGAACTTGAGGTCCAACCACATCCTGACTTTCCAGGGTAGGAATGTCCCTTGTCATACAGTTTTTATCCCCCAGCTCCCCAGGGTCTGGCAACAGGGCCATCCAGTTGCATAATAAATCGGGAGGTAACAAAGATCTAGACATCCCATCTCCATCCCCCAAACAGCTCGTGGCTGTAATTTTGAGAAAAGACCCAAGTACAAGGTAGGCCTTCTCTTGAGGTATGATTCCAATGCTGTGAAATTAAAAGTGGGACTTAAGGAGGCTTAGATCAATAGGACTTGACATGAAGGCATGTGAGAGGGTAGCTCTGTCCAGCAGCATGTGGCTGGACAGAAGAGGGGCGAGAGGAAGCCCTGTGTGGGAGGAGCTCATCCTTGATCTAATGAAAGGCGTGAGAGATAATACAAGTGTTCCCACCTTGTCTCTTTAGTGCCACTGATACAGGAGCTGGGGCAGTGGGTAGCAGGGCTTCAGGAATATCCGCCAAGACGTGTGTACAGAACATGACCACCCCCATGGTAGGGCCACCCCTACTGGTGCTAGGAAGGCTCAGCCTTGTGGAGCTTTGTCTCCAGAACCCTACTGAGGAGCCTTCAACTTGCATCTCTGTAAAGGCCAGGCCTCAACAATGGTGGGCATGGAGAATATGTGAATGGAACCAAAGCCTCTTGAGTTGATGTGCAGGCTGTGCTGAGGCAGGCTTCTGCGCAGCAGGCATGGCCATGGCAGTGGCTGCAGCCACATCTGCAGGGTCTCCCTGGACACCCAGTTTGATGGCTGCCCCCGCAAAGGAGAGGAAAGCCTCTTTCAGTAGCTTGGAGACACAGGACTCCTTGTCTTCCTTCTCCCCTCCAGGGACCTACATCCGGGTAAGCTTCTTGAACCACAGCCTCTGCACCCAGACCTTGAAGAGCTCTGTAGCCCCCACATGGGCCCAGACGATCATCTTCCAGCACCTCCTGCTGTATGAGAATCCTAAGGATACTAAAGAGAGCCCCCCACTTGTGGTGCTGGAACTCTGGCAGCATGACTCCAAGGTATAGCAGGCTGGGAAGAATGAACAGGCCCACCTTACAGGCAGCCTGGTCTTTAGAGGAAAGTGTCAGGGAAATGGTCCAATGAGGAAGAGGCCACATAAACATAAAAGTTAGTGGTTCCCTGATCCTAATCAGAAACCCAGGTCAGAAGCTATTCTGTGCAGGTTCTGTGATCTTCTCTTCCCTTCCAGGGAAAGGAAATCTTATGTGGATGGAGTATGTGGCCCCCAGTGGTATGGCTGGACATTGAAGACCGTACACTACCCCCTCTAAGGTGGCACCCTGTTCTAAAAGGGTTTGAAGAGGAAGAGTATGAGATCTTGTGCTCTTGTGAGATGATCCTTGAGACTGAGGTATTGGAAGACAGCAGCTGGTTGGGAGGGCCTGTGCTCAGTGCTCTACCCTGGCCCAGCCACAAGTTTTCACAGCCAGAAGGACCCTTCTCATCCCCTCATGAAAGGCCTGAGGCCTAAGAACCAGGACATTGTCCCTAATCCCCTCTACTTCTGAGGCCTCCTTTGAGCTCTCAAAGTGACCTGCCTGGTTTGGGGCTGGGGCAACCCAGAGTCCAACCCACAGAGCCTTCATGTTCTCTGGTCTCTCTCCTCTCCTCCAGAAGCTGAAACAGAAGCATATGCCAATCTTAAGTATACCTTGGAAGGATAAGATCTACACACTGCCCAAGAACATTCAGCCTACACTGAAGAAGATGGCCATTGAGGTGCATAGTGGGGAGGGGCAGGCAGAGGCCAAGCACCACCCAGAACAGCCTGGAATGTCCTAGAACTTTCTGGTTGGCCTTATTAACTGACCCAAAGTTTAGACCCTAAAGCAACAATCTGGAGAATGGAGAGAGACAGAGAAACAGAGCAAAGGCTCAAATAGAGCATTATAACTATTTTTTTGGCCCAGCCTTTAAAAAAAAATACTATCAGGGACTGGGAAGGTGGCTCAGTGGTAGAGCGCATGCCTTGCATGCCAGAGGCTCTGGGTTCGATTCCTCAGCACCACATAAGCAAAAAGAAAAAAGCCGGAAGTGGCGCTGTGGCTCAAGTGGTAGAGTGCTAGCCTTGAGCTGAAGAGCTGAGGGACAGCGCCCAGGCCCAGAGTTCAGGCCCCATGACCGGACCAAAAAAAAAAAAAAAAACTATCAAGGGGTTGAGAATGCAGCTGAACAGTATAGTGATTGCATAGCATTCATGAAGTGGTGCTGTGGCTCAAGTGGTAGAGTGTTAGCCTTGAGCAAAAAGCTCAGTGACAGCACTCAGGCACTGAGTTCAAGCTCCAGGACTGGCAAATAACTTACTAACTAAATAATATTAAGGAGCTGTATAAGAGTTACAATTCCATAACTGTAATGAGTACAATCCTTCTTGGACAATGTTAACCTTTGCTTTCCCCCATTTCCCACGCCCCGACCTTCCAGTCCCCATCCATAAGTTGCTTAGTTCATTTTTTAAATAGCTTATATTGAATACTATGAGTGCATTTGTTCATCCATCTTCCCTCCATTCCTATGCCCCCAAACATTATAAATAATTTTGTTATAAGTATTTATAGTGGGCATTAGACCTAGGACTATAGCTGTTGTAGCATTTGAGCCCTGAACTGACCCTGTGCAGAAGAGACAATATTGTGCTCAGACCTACCTGACTCTAAATGGAGATTCCCCATATTGAAACCTATTATAAAAGTAGGATCAAGTCTTCTAGTGACTAGGGGCTTCCCTAAGATCAAGCAACCTGGCTGGTGCCTGCTCTGGGCTTAAGGAAGCCCCCATGAAGAAGGTTGTGGATGTCTCCTGAGATGGCCTAGTTATGAAGTTCTCTGAGACACAGGTCAGCAATAAGCTAGATGGCCCAGAAATCTAGGTCCCACTTACTTCTGTGAACTCTACAGCAACCAGCCTCTGGTCTGAGCCCAGAAAAGTAGCAATGAGGAAGTAATTAGCAACTACATGGTATCTCCCATGTAGCCTTGTCTTGAAAGGACTAGCAAGATCTTTCACAGGGAGACCTCAAGGGAGCCTTCAGACTCTTCCTTCCTACTCTGACTCATTCCTTAGCCCTACACACTCTCCAATGCACTGTTGTTCCCAAAGAAAGCCAAGCCCCCTCTGACCTAGACCCATTTCAAAGGCCATTTCCCCCATCTCCCCGCTCTTGTTCTGGCAGGTCCTGGCTTTGGGCCTTCGGAACATGAAGGAAGTGCGCTACCCCCAGCTCCTGGTGGAATTTGGGGAACAGTCTGTGGGAACTAAAGCCATCCAGGACTTTGAGACCAACCCCAACTTTCCTGATTCCGTCCTTTTCCTCACAGTGGTAAGAGGGCTTGAGGCAGGGCTGAGCAGCCCTCTCCTTTTGAGAGGCCTCACACTGTCTACCATTTCTTGGACTGCAGTTCATGCCTACAGAGGAGACCTATGCGCTGCCCCTTGTGGTGAAGGTGGTGGACACACAGCAGTATGGCCAGCAAATCACAGTGGGTCAAGCCAGCGTTGACTTCCTCCAACCCTATTTCTGTGATCCCTGGAATCTGAATTACATACCTCCAAAGCTTCCAGGTATGTCTCTATCTGCTGACCCTTTCCTAGGCCTTACCTACAAATCCCTGCTGGAAGTAGAAGCAGGGCCCTGGCTTCCCCTGGGTTGGTGTCCCTCCTGGCCTGAAGCTCAGGACTGTACTCTCTCCACACAGTGCTCTCTCTGAAGAAACATCATCCTGTGAGTAATGGCCTGAGGCCACCTTCTCCATTATTTATGGGAATAACCCCAACCCAGAGGAAGAATGTCAGTTAAATAGCCCTAGGGTCTGTGCCCCAGTGTGAGCAGGCCTAACTGTACATGAAGGTCTTTAAGGGTCTTTAATTTTAAAGGGTCTTCAACTCAAGACTGTACCTGAGAGCTTGTGAACTCCTTAAACTTGGGCCACAGAGAGATCCCACCAAAGTTGCTGGGAGATAGGCCTATGCATCAGAATTCTGTTCCAAGTCCTCTTGCGCCCCACCAGATGATACCACTCTGTATTCAAGGTCCAGAGCTACTGCATTATCATACTTGAATGCACAAGAGTCCTAGACATCTTCATCAAAAGCAGATTTGCTGGGCATGGTAGTGTATGCCTGTAATTCCAGCACTCAGGAGGCTGAGGCAGGAAGATTGTGAGTTCCATGCTAGCCTAAGCTACAAAGTGAGACCCTGGGGAAGAGAAGGAGGGAAGGAGGGAGGAAGAAAAGAAGGGGAAAATAAAAAAAGGTTGGGTGCCAGTGGCTTATGCCTGTAATCCTAGCTACTCAGGAGGCTAAGATCTGTGGATTAGGGTTTGAGGCCAGCCTGTCATGCTGCAATCTGTAATTAACCATGAAAAAGCTGAAAGTGGAGCTATGACTCAAGAGGTAGAGCACTGGCTTTGAGCACCAAAGCTCGGGAGGGTGTCTAGGCCCTGAGTTTAAGCCCCAGTAGTGGCATCAAAATAAAAACAAAACAAGCGGGGCGCTAGTGGCTCACACCTGTAATCCTAGCTACTCAGGAGGCTGTGATCTGAGGATTGAGGTTCAAAGCCAGCCTGGGCAGGAAAGTCCAGGAAACTCTTATCTCCAATAAACTATCAGAAAACCGGAAGTGGTGCTGTGGCTCAAGTGGTAGAGTGCTTGCCTTGAGCTGAAGAGCTGAGGAACAGTGCCCAGGTCCAGAGTTCACGCCTCATGATGACCAAAAAAAGAAAAAAGAAAGGAAGGAAGGAAGGGAGGGAGGAGAGAGGGGAGGAGGGGGGGAGGAAGAAAGGAAGGAAGGAAGGAAGGAAGGGAGGGAGGGAGGGAGGGAGGGAGGGAAAAGATTCTGACTCGGAAGGCTGGGGTAGGGTGTGAGATTCTGCATTTCTGAGCCCATTGGAGTATAATGTGGGCAATACATACTAAGAAATATGCTTCCCTTCCTTCATGTCCCCCAATCCTGTCTGAACTCAAAGGCCTATAGGGAAAAAAAAGCAGAGAAGTTAGCCCCAGCCTTTACATCTTCTCTTTCTCTTACCATTTCACTTTTCAGTTCTTTGGGAACCTCTATGGGAAGTTCTGGTTCAAGTCCAGCAAGGCTGAGGTAAAGTAAGCCCAGTCTAGGGGAATTAGGAACAAACCTAGACAGTTCAGGGAGGTAGGGGTTCCAGCCTGACCCTCTTCCCTGCCAGGATGAATATGAACATGAGGTGGACTGGTGGAGCAAGCTATTTTGGGCCACAGAAGATGACCACAAGTCACTGACGTATAAGCACAAAGATTACCACACCCTAAAGGTTTGGGGATCCTGGGAGCGAAGGTAGAACAAAACCCCACAGGAGTTGAGCACTGGTGGCCCATGCCTGTAATCCTAGATATTCAGGAGATTGATATCTGAGGGTCAGGGTTCAAAGCCAAGCCTGGGCAAGAAGGTCTGTGAGACTATCTCCAATAAACCAGACATGGTCGTGAGGCTCAAAGTGATAAGAGTGCTAGCCTTGAGCAAAAGGAGATCAGGGACAGCCTCAGGCCCTGAGTTCAAGCCTCACAACCAAAAACAAAACAAAACAAAATATATGGGGAGGGGCCACAGATCTAGCCTTGATTCCTCCAGGAACCAGCAAGTGGGAGAGTTTCTGCATTGTCCCTCAAGACTCAGTCTCCTCTATCAGTCCGCCAGTCTGAAGCAGGCAGGAGGGCTGTGACTGAACAGATGCTTTGTAAAAGGCCCTTCATCTCCTAATACCAGGCACACAGTCTCCCCTGCAACCTGGACCTCACAGATTCCCTGCCCTACAGGTGTATGACTGTGAGCTGGAAGCTGTGCCAGCCTTCCAAGGCCTGCAGGACTTCTGCCAGACCTTCAGACTCTACCAGGAGCAGCCCAAGGCAGACAGTCCTGTAGTAGGGGAGTTCAAGGTATATGTCTATCCACCCCAGTTTCATCACCCATCACTTCAGAGACTAATGAAAGCCCTGGCTCTACATGTTCATTGGGAGAATGAGGCAGTGAAGGCTTGAAAATAATTTGGGAAGTGGAGGAGCTGGGACCAGGAAAGCTGAGGAGGGTCTTCTCATTCCCAGATCTGGCCTGTGCTAGTCTCAGAACAAGTTCAGACCTGCAGGGATGGATGTAGTTAGAATTCACAACTGCAGAATGGGGTCACTCACTGACCTCAGGTGCTCTGCTTGATACCTCCTCAATAGAGGTCACTGTCTCTACTATCCCCCGGCCTTGTCACTGCCACGTCAACCCCACCGTCTCCTGATGCAGTGGAGCTAGAAGTACCCCATAGGAGAGCCTTGTAGAGCTGGTACAGTACTGCCAGGCTGGGCTACCAACACCTCCTCCACCCCCAGGGTCTCTTTTGCATCTACCCCTTTCCTGAGAACCCTGCAGAACCCAAGCCCCCTCGCCAGTTCATGACTTGGTCTGACACAGAAGACTTCCCTCAATTGTGCTTGGTGAGGGTGTATGTGATTCGAGGCATCAATCTGCAGCCACAGGACTTCAATGGTCTGGTAAACAGCCCCCAGAAACCATTAGCACAGCTACTTCTGCCCCCTGCCCAAACCTTAACCTCCCAGAGATCCTCAGGCTCTGACAATCTGACCACTAACTCCTTACAGGGTTCACAGGGTTCACACGGCTCATTTCTGCCCTACTCCCTCCCTCCCTGAGCAACCTGGACTGACTCCCCACTTACCTGGCTTATATATAACCCCCAGTGTGACCCTTATGTGACCCTGCAACTGGGACAGACGAAGCTTGGCAACCGGGACTCATACCAGCCCAACACTCTGGACCCCATCTTTGGCATGTAAGTGGCCCTCATTCACCCTGTCCTACTTTTTTCTTCTTTTGTCGGTTGTGGGACTTGAACTCTGGGCCTAGGCGCTGTCCCTCAGCTCTTCAGCTCAAGGCGAGCACTCTACCCCTTGAGCCACAGCACCATTTCCAGTTTTCTGGTGGTTAACTGGAGATAAGAGTCTCATGGACATTCCTGCCCAGGCTGGCTTTGAACCATGATCCTCAGATCTCAGGCTCCTGAGTAGCTAGGATTACAGGCATGAGCCACTGGTGCCCAGCCCCTATCCTGCTTTTCTATCCCCTTCCTACTCAGCTGGGAGTCAGCCCCAGCAGTGCGTTAGATTCTCTCCCAGACCCTGAGTTCCTTCTGAAAAGTGTCTCACACGCCCTCGATGCCCAACAGGTGGAAGATAAGTGGATTTATTTCTCTCATACACACTCTGTCTGGAAATGGAGCTCACACTTCACTGACCAGGCCATCAGAAGTTATTTTTGGAGCTGGGGATGTAGTTCAGTGGTAGAGTGCTTGCCTAGCATGCACAAAGCTCTGGGTTTGATCCCTTGCAAACAAGCAAGCAAGCAAGCAAACAATAAAGGTTTTTTCAGCCACATACAAGGAATGGCTATTGGTGGACAGCAAACTACCCCAAGTTTTTATTCTCCATGTCTGCCATAAGTGAAGAAAGGGGGCTTTTGGGGAAGATGCTAACATGGAGAGGCTGGCTCACAGCCTCTGCCATTTCCAACACTTGACTTCTAGGATGTTTGAACTCACCTGTAACATTCCTCTTGAGAAGGACCTACAGATCCAGCTCTATGACTTTGACCTATTTTCCCCTGATGATAAGATCGGAACCACAGTCATTGACCTTGAAAACCGACTCCTGTCTGGCTTCGGAGCCCGATGTGGGCTTTCCAAATCCTACTGCCAGTGAGACTGGACCTGTCTGGCAATTGAGGCTGATGGGGAGGGGAGAAGGGAGGATGAGATCTCATTGCTCCCTTAGGGAGAGGCTAAGAATATCTGGGCTGGGAACCAGAGTTCCATTTATCCAGTCCCCACTTCCTAGTATCCTGCTCAGAGCAGCACATTCTCCAGAACCTCTTTCCCCTCTTCCCTACCCCACAGCTCAGGACCCTTTAGATGGAGGGATCAGATGCTCCCAAGTTACCTTCTGGAACGCTATGCCAAACGGAAAGGGTTGCCCCCACCCATGTTCGACCCTAAGGATGACTCTGTTTTTTATAATGGGAAGATATTCAACTTGAAAAACTTCGGTAAGCCCCAGCGCAGGTACAGAAAATGCAGCTGAGGTGGCTCCAGAATGGAAGAGCTGCATACAAATGGAGGGGGGAGAGAGGACAGGGAGAAATTGCTTCTGGGCCAGTAGGCACCCCCACCCCCACTCCTTTCCCCTTTCTTCTCACAGAAGGCAACCTTGGCCACCACCCACTTGAGGCTGGGAAAGTGTCTAGGAGATGGGAAAGTTAATAACCTCATGATTCCCTCCTTCCAATCCAGAGCCCAAACCTCCTGATGTTTATGGTTTGGGACCCAAGAAAGAACGCCTAGCACTGTATATCCTGCACACCCAGGGGCTTGTACCTGAGCATGTGGAGACCCGCACACTATACAGTGACAGCCAACCAGGCATCGACCAGGTATAGGACTGGTGGGGCTGTTCCTGTCTCGTATGAAACAGGCTGGACCAGGAAACAGGGTTCAGGCCATAGCCCAGAATGAGAGGGAAGACAAGGCCAATCACTCTGATAATATGTACACCAGAAGACAAGCATATTTTGCATGTTAATAAGCAAGAAATTCCAGCCATGTCGCTTAGAATACAGAACTTCAGAGCTGGACAGGAAATGGAGGCTGTGCGCCAGGTGCAGGAAGCACAAGTGAGCCCTACCAGCCAATACCTGCACTGCCTTCATCTCTCAGGAGTGGCGGGGAGGTGGCACCGCAGCTCAGACAGTGCAGACATTACAACCCTGGTTCTGGCTGTTAATTGCAGGCTGCTTTCCCCATGGCAAGGAGCCTTAAACAAAGGAACAAAGATATAGCCAAGAGCACCCTAATTATCCTTTTCCCTCCAGCTACTAAAATCACTCATTTTCATTCTCCAAATCTCTTAAGCTCATGCCACATTTTAAAGTCCTCTGCTGAGCATTATTCATTCATTCTCTCTCTCCATATATAGATATCTAAATCTATCTATCTATCTATCTATCTATCTATCTATCTATCTATCTATCTATCCATCTATCTAGCTAGCTATTCTCATAAAACCTGTTTTCTCAAATGGGTCAACTTCAGAAGAATGAAAGTAGGTCTGGTAATTTGAAAGACAACATATTTATTTTCCAAGGTTGGTAGTGCTGCCCTTTTACTTCCTCCTTTCTTTACTGCTTTCAGCTTTTATGTTCTTTCTCAGGCCTCTGTACTTTACGGCTAGTTTACTATTCTTATAGTATACAAAATGAGCTAAGGGCTCAGGATGTAGCTCAGTGGTGGAGTGCTTGGGAATAAGACCCCAAGTTCAAGGTCCAGTACCTGATTGGATCATCTGACTGGCTACCCAAGTTCCTCTTACTCAAGGCTTTCACACTGCTTAATAAAGAAAAGCCCAACCCTACTTGGGATCCCCATTAGAGGCCATCTAAGCATGACCTACTCAATAAGTGGCATCAGCCACTCCCCTGACCAGTTATAAGTGAAATCTCAGTACCAAACCATTGGCTTTGGAGCCATCATACACCACCCACATTTTACTACTATTCCAGTCAAAAACGAAGAGGAAGCTAGCAGGTGATTGATTACCTGCTGCCTCTCAGAAACCTCTATGCCCCATTCCTGGGTAGTGTGAGTTTACAGCCTCATGAGGCCTCAGAAACTGGAAAAACAAACTCCCAGACCATCCTGCTGAGAACAGGGATCCCAGCAACCCCCAGACTAGTGAATATTTCTCTACTCTAGGGAAAGGTACAACTGTGGGTGGACATTTTTCCCAAGAAGCTGGGGCCTCCTGGCCCCCCAGTCAACATCAGCCCCAGAAAACCTAAACGGTAAGTAATGACCCTATTCTCATTGGCTGCATCTCAGTTCAGCCCTCACACCCTTGAGTGGCCATAATTTATTCCTGGAAACAGTTTATGAAGCTCTACTAAGAGCTTTCTAAGTTTCCCAAATTCAGCAAAAGCACAGAAGGCAGCTTTCAGGCCTTAGCCTCCTTCACTAAGGCTGCAGCTGGGGAGATAACCCTCAGCAAAGCCTCAGAGCACAGTGGCTGCAGGTATGAGCTGCGCTGCATTATCTGGCAAACTAACCACGTGGACCTGGTGCATGAGACTTTAAGTAGAGACAAGATGAGCGACATCTACGTCAAAGGGTGAGAAGAGCCCTACTTCAGCCATCCTCCTAATCCCAAGGGGAAGATTTCTCTCCACTACTACCTGTGGCTGGCAGGAAGCAGGGGGGAGGGCATACTCATGAATGCCAGGTGAAAGGACTCTGTCCCTAGGTGGTTATTTGGGATAGAGAAGGACATGCAGAAGACAGATGTCCACTACCACTCCATGACTGGGGAAGGCAACTTCAACTGGAGGTTCATCTTCACCATGGACTACCTGGCGGCAGAGTGCATGTGTGTCCAGAGCCAGAAGGTAATAGGTGTGGTGGGGTGAAGGGGCGGAGCCTAGGGTCTTGAATTTCCTCCTTCCCAGCTCCTTCCAGAGAATACAAGTTGTAACAGAACATTAGGAATGTGTCCTTAGGCAGAAGTACTCTTCTTTGATGGTGATAAGTCCATCACTGCTGGGTAGGTGTCCAAGGGAAATGTCAAGGAAACAGACCAGTGACATGCCCTTCTGCTGTCCTCCAGGATTATATATGGAGCCTGGACCCCACATCAATGAAGTTTCCAGCCCGGCTCATCATTCAGATCTGGGACAATGACTTCTTCTCCAGTGATGACTTCATAGGTAAGATACTAGCATAGGGCTTGTGACCACAGGACAGGGAGCTGCTTCTTACTAATGGCATTTTTCTGGGCTCAGGGGTCCTGGAGCTGGATTTATCAGATATGCCCTTTCCGGCCCGTACCTCCAAGCAATGTTCCCTCAGGATGATGGATACTAATCCCAAGTGGCCCTACCGCCAACACAAGCGCTTCTCTCTCTTTAAGAAGATGACTGTAACTGGATGGTGGCCTTGCCAGGTCCAAGATGGGAACAAATGGCGCTTGTCGGTAGGAACTGGGGAGGATGTCTACTGACTAGAACGGCTGTCAACGTAACTGCTGGGGTCCTTTTCCTTTCTGGATGCTAGGGAGTAGTCCAGCATGCCCTTACGTCTGACCTAGCCTACCACCTGTGCTATCTCTAGGGTAAAGTGAAGATGTCTCTGGAGATCCTGACAGAGAAAGATGCCTTAATCAGGCCAGCTGGACGAGGTCAATCGGAACCCAACCAATACCCTACTCTTCATCCTCCCTTGTAAGGGCTCTATTAGTCAGAGGCATAAAATACCTTTTTTTTGTTTCAATTTGTATGGGATGGTGATCAGTGGGCCAAGTGGATATGGGTAATTACTTCCTGCCAGATAGCTCAGTTATAATAGAAGACAGCAGACTTGAGAAGTTAGGGGGGGAGCAAGTGACCCTTCCCCACCCCAAAAGAAAGAAAGCTCTTCTGCTTTGGATCATAGATCCGAAGGTTCTTTCTGCCCTTCATTCTCTGGCATCTCCTACCATGGACAGACGCAGTGACACCGCTTTCATGTGGTTGCGGTCACCTATTAAAAATGTGTGCCTCGCTTCCTGCAAACGCTACCGCTTCAAAATCCTAGTGGCCTTCATCATATTGGTTGGAGTGTTTGTACTGTTCAACTTTATCTACGCAACTCCGGTGAGTGAGAATCCTGGGGACAGACAAAGGTACTGGTGGCTTTGGGGATGATGATTTTGGGTTAACTCTGTGGTCTCTTCTAGAACTATTTGGCCATGAGCTTAATCAAACCTGAACTTCGGATGTATCCTCCCATTAAAATAATCAACCTCATCAATTCCCAAAACACCACCAGGGACAACTTCTCTGACCTCCAACATCCAAACTTACAGACTACAGGAGACCAAACAACAACAACACTCCTCCAGGAAGGAGGTAATTCCAAGAATTACCAAAGTCTTATCTTCCCAGACTTCCTAGAACTTGTAGCTCCATAAGACTAATTTGTCCATGTTGGGCTGGCTTATCTCCTGCTTACCACCAGCCCTCTGGCCTTCCTACCAGTTTCCTGTTTCTGTCTTCTAAGACATATACAAGGGGCTTGTACATATTCTATTTTTTGGAAAGAATTTACAATAAAAAGAGCAACCTGTAATTTTTTCCAGCCACTGAAATACACAAGTTTTATAAATAAAGTCACCTTGTAACTTGGGGTTGGAAAGGTTGAAGACAATAGGTAAGGCTGAAATCATCAGCTCTTCAGTCAAGGAACACCATCAGTCACCTTTGTGCACTTCTAGCCCTCTTATCACTAAAAGCCTCTGACATCAGAGGAAAGGAAGGAAAGAATGACTGTAGGAAAGTGATGCTAATGAGTGAGCAGCATACTAAGGCCACTGCTCTTACACTAGGCACATGAGCACAAGCACTATGCCACTAACCAGGTTATAGCACATTAGGGTTATAATACCTAGAAAAATATCTGGTCTCACTCACCATGGAAAAATTTGTGTCTATAACAAAAAGCAGGAGCCAGAGCAGGACATACAAGGCTAGGATGGGTGGGTTTTGTTTTCTTTTAGGATTAGGGATTGAACCCAGAACCTTGTACTACCTCAACTACATCCCCAGCCCTAGGTTGAATGGTTTTCTTGTGCAACGTGTTTCTCAAAGGACAGAAGCCTAATCCCTAGGTTGGGTGGGGACTATATGTCACATCTTCCTGGCCCTCCTTAAAAAGCCTCAAGGTGCAGGCACCAGTGGCTTATTATCTGTAATCCCATATACCCAGGAGGCTGAAATCTGAGGATTGCAGTTCTGACACAGCTCAGCAGACATATCTTTGAGACTCTTAATTCCAATTATCCAGCAAAAAGCAAGAAGTGGAGGTGTGGCTCACGTGGCAGAGTGCCAGTTGTGAGCAAGAAAGCCAAGGGCATGAGGCTCAGAATTCAAGTCCCTGTACTAGCCAAAAAAAAAAAAAGTTTCAGGGGCTGGGAAGGTGGCTCAGTGGTAGAGCGCTTGCCTTGCATGCCTGAGGCCCTGGGTTCGATTCCTCAGCACCACATAAGCAAAAAGAAAAAAGCCAGAAGTGGCGCTGAGGCTCAAGTGGTAGAGTGCTAGCCTTGAGCTGAAGAGCTGAGGGACCGCACCCAGGCCCAATGACCGGACCCCAAAAAAAAAAAAAGTTTCAAAGTGCTCATGAGCTGAAGTTATACAAACCCACTGGTTCTCTCTCTCTTCTCCCCTCCCCCGCAATCTCCTTCCTATGACTAGACCCTCCCTTCTATACAACTACCCTGGCACTTCAAGAGCTCCACCTAGTCTCCAGCCAATTCAATCTCTTCACACAAGCCAATCCAGCCACACAGGCCAATTCAGCTTGCCCGTCAAGTCAAAAATAGGCAAAACAGTCATTTGCTTTTTCAGTTTTCCTGGTCCTAAGACCAAGTTCTAGGTCACAATTTGTCATCTGGCTCCCTTGATATTCTGCTTTGTGGGAAAGATATTAGGAGACCATCCATCTGCACCTACTTTTATCTCACCTGAAGGAGGGCAAGATATTCTGTGCTGCACTTAAAGTTTAGTTACATTTGTGCTATATTAATCAAGCACAAAGAAAGAGGGCTGAAGAAAAGGAATACCTATCCACAGCCAAGGTGACCCCTTCCTTCTGGTATAAACTGAGGGCTTGGTCAATCCCAAAGAGTTGATGTACTTGAAACTCAAGAAAAGGCTTAGGCCGGGCACTGGTGGCTTACACCTGTAATCCTAGCTACTCAGGAGGCTGAGATCTGAGGATTGAAGTTCAAAGCCAACCCGGGCAGGAAAGTCCCAGAGACTCTTATCTCCAATAAACCACCAGAAAACCGGAAGTGGTGCTATGGCTCAAGTAGAGCTCTTGCCTTGAGCTGAAGAGCTAAGGGACAGCGCCCAAGCCCAGAGTTCAAGCCCCATGACCGACAAAAAAAAAAAAAGCTTAGACCTCCCCTAAAATACACCCTAGAAAGGAAGACACTGAGTCAAAGGCTCATGATTGGTTATATCAGCCACTTTAAGAATTTTCTTAGGCTACACAGGCCCAGAAGAAAGTTCAGTTTCATGTCCTCTAGGGAAACACTAGCTTCTAACCATTTAATCACAGGGCAGACAGGTGAGCAGCGTGTGACTCCTTTCAGATAAGGCATTGAAATAAGGGCTGACACAAAAACAGTACTCAGGCTGTTCTGCTCAATTACCACAAACTCTTCCAGGCACAGGATAAAGGCCATTTGCTCCCATTCTTGCAACATAAAACAGCAGCTGTTTCTTCTCCATTAGGACAAAGGAGCCAAATTTCTTCTTGGGGGAGTGTCCAAAATCAAGTAATAATAAGAGCTTCTTTATACTTCCAATGTTCAAAGTGAGATTCCAAAAACCATGATAAACAAAAAACATGCAGTTTAAGTGGATACACTAAGTCCAGAAATACCTCCACCTGATTAGAGCAAATGACAAATGTTCACTCTGAGTCAAACCTAGAACTCATCAGTTTCACAGTTAATCTCATGGCACCTATGAAGTCTCCCAAGCTTCTCTTAACTTGCACAAGGACTTCAGTCTTCACCAAGGGCCTGAGGGATCGGATAGGAAGGCCGCAGACACAACAAGACTCAAGAACCTGGCTAGAAAAGAGAGGCTGGAGCAACAGGCTAAAAAGCGAAGAGCCCTAGGTCCACCTAATGAGGATCGGTGAAACCTAAGTTTGTTCTAGAGCTCCAGAACCCAACAAAAAAAATACCCAAATGTATTTTGGGTATTTGTCTCAGGATGCACATTGAGAAGACAATGAATGGAGGCAGAAAGGGAGGCAAGAAGATGTTTCCATTCAGATCTCCAAGGAAATCTCAAAAAGAAGCATGTGCAAAAAGCAAAAACCAATAAATGGATATCCAGAAGTATGAGTTCTGGTTTTCTATTTGTTGACTTAAAAAGAGTAGAAAGGCCTGCTGAGTCTAGTCCATGCCCAGACTATCCAATTCTGTTCTGCGATTTTGGCATCAGAATATGTATGTATTCTCTTCACAACTCTAAATTTCCAAGTGGAAGAGGACTTCAGGGAAAGGCACATCACAGCAGCACTGCCCTAGATGGGTGACTTCCTGGACCAGTTAGATGTCCCTGGGGATAAAGGATGCTTGCATTCAAACTCCAGTGATGGACACAGTTCCTGACAAGTTGCTGCGGTCTGAAGTAGATCTGCCAGGCTGTGTGCTCAGGCCAGTACCTGCTATTCCCACACTTCATGGGTGATAGTCACAGACAGGGTACCAACAGCAGAGTTCAGTAAAACCGCTTTCGGCTCTGTTCTTGCCATTTGTTGTAGAGTATGATGCCAATAACAATGGCAAATACAGAAAACACCAAGGAGAAAAAAACGATGAGAAAGAGAGCCAGGCCACTCAAGGGAGGCAGTGGAGCTGTCACTAAGGAAGCAAAGAAAACAAAAACAAAAACAAATCAGAAACATGAAGCCCACCAAGAAGGGAAGGATCTTAAGCTGCCTAGACCCCAGTTTTTGATGACCCCTTCTGGAATAAGAGCTTAGACTTCCCCTTTCCAGGTAGTTCCATCTAAAAGTGAATCAGCCCACCTGCTAAATATCTGTAATGGAAGGACAAGTGGGAAGTGATACAAATATTCCACAGAGAAAGGAATCCACCCTGAAAGCTGCGAGTGCAAGTCACCTAGATTTCATCAATATTGTAACCATGGGAGCATTTCCCAGGATCCCATACTCACTCTCAGGCAGCTTCATATTGTCCACTGAGGGTAGGAACACATCTCGATGCAGTTTCTCTTCTTCTGGAGTTCTCTCCACTGTCAGCTCAAATAACTTCAGGGAAATGACATCATGATTATCTAGAGACGAAAGCAAGAAGAATAATTACTCCAGTCACCTCAAAAAGTTTTGGGGTTAGTATTTTGTTCAAGTTTTTGTTGTTGTTGTTGGTCATGGGACTAGAACTCTGGGCTTGGGTGCTGTCTCTCAGCTCTTCAGCTCAAGACTAGCACTCTACCACTTGAGCCATAGCACCACTTCCGGTTTTCTAGTGGTTAATTGGAGATAAAGCCATTTTCTCATCTAAAAATAAAGAATGGGATCATATTCTATATTCTTCACTTAAGTTTTTACTGACAAACAATGCATTATCTAATTTAAAAAGCTGTAGGGACAATAGTGAAGAGGATATATAAACCCTTCTAGGAGTGAGAAGACACATAGTAGACACATAGAAGACACATACAGCTTCTTTTTCCCTCATGAAGATCACACACACACACACACACACACACACACACGTGCACAGATAGGAAAAGATCTCTTGAATCTGTTTGAGTCATAGGTAGGGAACTGTTACTGCCTTGGGAGATAATCACCTTCTGGATACTGGCTATTTCTTTGTGGCATCTGGAACTGTGATACTGAATCTTCCTAATATTGCCAGATAAAAGATCAAACAAGCTGGGTGCTGTTGGCTCATGGCTGTAATCCTAGCTACTCAGGAAGCTGAAATCTGAGGAATATGGTTCAAAGCCAGCCTAGGCAGGAAAGTCTATAAGATTCTTATCACCAATTAACCACCAAAAAGCTGAAAGTAGAGCTGTGGCTTAATCAATAGAATGCTAGCCTTGACCAAAAGAAGCTCAGGGACAGTGCCCAGGCCTTGAGTTCAAACTCCAGGACCAGCACGCACACACACACACACAAATTAGATATATACATGTATATGTATGTATGTATCTAGTTAGACAAGGTCTTGTTACATAGCCTAGGTTGGACTTGAACCTATGATCCTTCTGCTTCAGCCTTCAGTGTGCTAAGCTTACAGGTATATACAACCACAGCTGACTTTTCTCTCTTAAAACAATCATTATAGGGGCTGGGAAGTGGCTCAGTGGTAGAGTGCTTGTCTTGAATGCTTGAGGCCCTAGGTTCCATTCCTCAACACCACATAAGCAGAAAAAGCCAGAAGTGCCTCTGTGGCTCAAGTGGTAGAGCACTAGCCTTGAGCTGAAGAGCTGAAGGACAGCGCCCAAGCCCAGAGTTCAGGTCCCACGACCGACAAAGAACAACAACAACAACAAAAAATCCCAATCATTATAAACTCAGAGCTTTAAGCTTATCTCCTGTGTTTCAGTGCAGTCATATTTTTTTTTGGGGGGGGGGGGGGGTCCGGTCGTGGGGCCTGAACTCTGGGCCTGGGTGCTATCCCTCAGCTCTTCAGCTCAAGGCTAGCACTCTACCACTTGAGCCACAACACCACTTCCAGCTTTTTTCTTTTTGCTTATGTGGTGCTGAGGAATTGAACCCAGGGCCTCATGCATGCAAGGCAAGCACTCTACCATTGAGCCACCTTCCCAGCTCCATATTATTTTTTTTTTTTTTTTTTCTTTTTTTTTGGGTCCGGTTGTGGGGCCTGAACTCTGGGCCTGGGCACTGTCCCTCAGCTCTTCAGCTCAAGGCTAGCGCTCTACCACTTGAGCCCTAGTGCCACTTCCGGCTTTTTTCTTTTTGCTTATGTGGTGCTGAGGAATCGAACCCAGGGCCTCATGCATGCAAGGCAAGCACTCTACCACTGAGCCACCTTCCCAGCCCCCCAGCTCCATATTATTTTATATTTAACTCAATCCATATTTTTTCTTTTTTGCCAGCACCAAGTTTAAAATCAGTGCTTGCTTGTCCAATACTCTACCACTAAGCCATGCTTCCAGCCCTTTTTTATACTGTTTTTGAGGTAGGGTCTGGATTTCCTGGCCACCAACATTCCCCTTCCCCATTTAGATGTCAATCTACCTATTTTAGACTTCCTGTCATACTTGGAAAGACAGCATATATCACCATGCCCAGCTTCTTTCCATTGATTGAAATGAATCTCTCAGACTTTCCTGCTTAGGCTGAGCTGGAACCACAATCCTCCTAATTTCAGCTTCCCACATAACTCAGATGACAGGTGTAAATCACTGTGACCAGCTACAAGTTGAGAAGAAGTCTTAAGAACGTTTCTGCCCAAGCTAGTCTTAAACTACAATCCTCCTGTTTTCAGCTTCCTACTGGCACTAACTCAGCCCATCTTTGTTAGTGGGAGCCTATTCAAGTTGGTGACTAAGTCCTTTTATATGTTTTTGCTATCTTCCTTGATTTTCTGGGAAATTCCAGGCTTGTACATTTACTGCCACAGACATTTATTAAGAAAGCTCTCTTCCTTTCAGTGGGAATTGGTAAAAGGACACAAATATAAGTACAAGGGGTGCTCATTGCAAGGTTAGTTACTGATTGGGGCTTGGATTTCTAGTCATTTCTAGCTGCTTTGATTGCTAGAATTTTTAGCAAATCCTCAGACTGGTCTTGTCTTCAATTGGGAAAATAATGTAGATGTCAGAGCTGAATTTAAACATGGGACAGGATAACAAGCTAGAGCAATAGTCCTCACAGTGTAGGAGAATCAAAGCTTGGGACAAGCTGGAAATGTTCTAAATGCCTCAGTTTTCAACAAGTCATTCTACAAAAAGTAAGAGGTTGGTGGTGTATGCCTGTAATCCCAGCACTCAGAAGGCCAAGCAGGAGGATCATGAGGTCAAACCCTGTCTTAAAACCACACACACACACACACACACACACACACAAATAGGGTAGGAGGGGCTGGGAATGTGGCTTAGTGGTAGAGTGCTTGCCTAGAATGCATGAAGCCCTGGGTCCGATTCCTCAGCACCATATACAGAAAAAACCAGAAGTGGTGCTGTGGCTCAACTGGCAGAGTGCTAGCCTTGAGCAAAAGAAGCTCAGGGATAGTGCCCAGGTCCTGAGTTCGAGCCCCAGGACTGGCAAAAATCGCAGGAAAACATAATTTGCATTTAAGGTATTGTATGGACAGAGAGCATAGACTTAGGCACTATCACTAAAAAGACTCCTTGGGATTAAACAAACAAAAAAAAATCATCACTTGTCATTTTTAGTTCAGAACGACTTCAATTGAAAATTAGAGCCAGACATGGTAACATGCCTGTAATCTCAGCCCTTGGGAGGCTAAGATAAAAGAATTATGAGTTCAAGGTCATCCTTGGCTATTCAGCAAGTTTCTAAAAACAGCTAATAAAGAGATCTTGTCTCAAAAAAAAGCATGGAAAAAGGGAGGGAAAGAAGGAGAGAGGGAGGGAGGGAACTTGGAGAGGGAGGGAAGGAAATTATATAAGGAGGTTAACCTAGAAATCTGTAAGCTCAAAGGAAAATATGTGACCTAACAAGAATATGAGGCAAAGATCTCAAGCTTTTGTCTTGTGTCCCTATGCTAAAGCTAGATCTGCACAGGAATCAGACTCTTATATACCAAAACAAATCTCTGTAAGTATCAAAAGGCTAATGCATAGCTGCTTGGGTCCAGGGCAAGGGAGGGATCTGGCAAAGGGCAGGGCAACTTCCGGCAAGTGATAAAAATATTCTGGATTTTTTGTGTGAGGTTTACACAGATGTAAACTGTAATGATGTAAATATTTGTCCAACCCTTCAAACTGACAAGACAATGTCTTAAGTATATAATCCTAGCTAATCAGAAGGCTGAGATCTGGAGTCTCATAGCAATGTTGGGCTAGAGTTTGATTCAAGTGGTAGAATGCCAGCCAAGTAAGTTCAAGGCTCTGAGTTCAAGCACTGATCCTCTCAAAAAATATC
This sequence comes from Dipodomys merriami, assembly GCF_024711535.1. Taxonomy (NCBI): domain Eukaryota; kingdom Metazoa; phylum Chordata; class Mammalia; order Rodentia; family Heteromyidae; genus Dipodomys; species Dipodomys merriami. Next base: position 139,848 of record NW_027206513.1, on the reverse strand, counting down.
TTAAGCCAGGGGCCAGTGGCTCACACCTGTAATCCTAGCTACTCAGGAGGCTGAGATCTAAGGATCCTAGTTCAAAGTCAGTCCAGGCAGGAAAGTCCAGGAGACTTTTATCACCAATTAACCACTAGAAAACTGGCAGTGGTGCTGTGGCTTAAGTGGTAGAACACTATTAGGCCTTGAGCTGAAGAGCTGAGTGCCCAGGCCCAGAGTCAAGTCCCAGAACTGACAAAAAAAAAAATATATATATATATATGATAAATTTGATTTTAAAAATTTAGCTGTTAAGGAGTAGGATTCAAAAGAAAAAAAATTACAAAAACATAAGCCAGGTGCTCTTCCTACTGAGGCGGCTGAGATGTGAGGATCCTGATTTGAAACCAGCCAGAGCAGGAAAGGCCATGAGACTCTTGCCTCCAATTATATACCAAAAATGCCAAAGTGAAGCTGTGGTTCAACTACTTGAGAGCTAGGCTTGAGCAGAGAAGCTCGGGGACAGCATCCAGGCCCTGAGTTCAAGCACCAGCACTCACGCATGCACACACACATGCACATGTATGCATGCACGTGCATACACACATACACACCCCACACCCAAAAAAAAGCCCATAAAATTTCATTTTTAAAAATCTAGCCAAGCTGGGCACCAGTGGCTCACACCTTTAATCCTAGCTACTCAAGAGGCTGAGACCTAAGGATCAGGGTTCAAAGCCAGTGCAGGCAGGAAAGTCCATGAGACTCTTTATCTCCAATAAACCCCTAGAAAACCAGAAGTAGTGCTGTGGCTCAAGTGATAGAGCGCTCACCTTAAGCTGAAGAGTACAGGGACAACACTGAAGTCCAGAGTTCAAGACCCAAGAATGACCCCCCCCCAAAAAAAAAAAAATTTAGCCAGGAGCAGGTGGCTCATGTCTATAATCCTAGCTACTCAAGAGGCTAAGATCTGAGGATTGTGGTTCAAAGCCAGCCCTGGCAGGAAAGTCCCCATGAGACTCTTATCTCCAATTAACCACCAGAAAATCAGAAGTGGCGCTGTGGTGGTAGAGCACTCACCTTGAGCTGAAATGCTGAGGGACGGTGCCCAGCCCCCAGGAGTTCAAGCCCCATGACCAGCAGAAAAAAAAAAAAAATACATATTTCCAGTCTGTCTTGAAAACAAGACTATCTGAAAAATCTGTTATTATTGGACCTACATTTCCTCTTAGCAATGATGACTGAGCTCAGTAGCTACTGCTAGTTCCAGGTGGGTCCTTGTTTTTCCACTGTGCCACAAGAATGATCTATTCCAAAACCAAGATTTATTCAAAGTAAATTAAGTATCAAGAGAACTAAGTTTATTCCTTATCTCTTTACCAAAGGCATTATGACTGGGGCTAAAGCTAAGGGACCCAATGAACATATCAAGGAAGCTATGAATTGGGCATAAGCAGAAAGAGAAAGCAGAAGAGACAGAAAAGTAGAAGAGCCAAGTAGTGATAACACAGAAGTCAAGGAAGGCAACAGTTTCAGTGACTGATTAAATTAGCTGAGGAGGAGAGAGGCCATTAACAGAGCATGGTGCACAGTGACAGAACAGAAATTAGTTTTTTCAGTGTTACTAGCAAGGTAAAGATATAGGTCCAGTATGATGTGTGAAAAGGAAAATGCCTAGGAAACAAAAGCAACTGTATATATAACACATTCAAGTCTATGCAAAAAAGGAGGATTAGTTAGAAGAGAGATGGCAGAGTTGAAAAGCAGCTTTATTAAGAGAGAGGGAAGCCAGGCACAGCACACATCTGTAATTCTAGCTATTCAGGAGGTTGAGATCTAGATGATAACAGACACCAATATAAGCAGAAAAGTCCACTAGACTCCATCTCCATAATAACCAGCAAAAAGTAGGGCTGTAGGTAAGGCTCAAGTGGTAGTTAACAACCTAGTAAAACATAGACACAGAGCTGGGCACCAGTGGCTCACACCCGTAATCCTAGCTACTCAGGAGGCTGAGATCTGAGGATCACCGTTCAAAGCCAACCCAGGCAGGAAAGTCCATGAGACTCTTATTTCCAATAAACCACCAGAAAACCGGAAGTGGTGCTGTAGCTCAAGTGGTAGAGTGCTAGCCTTGAGCTGAAGAGCTGAGGGACAGCGCCCAGGCCCAGAGTTCAAGCCCCATGATCGTCAAAAAAAAATAGACACACACAAACACCCCAAGTTGGGGTGGGGAGGAGACTAGGCTGGGTATATTGGCAGATAGAAAAAAAACAAGATTGATAAGAGAAAAGGACAACAGAGATAAGAAAGTCAGGAACTCAAAACACAGGCTGGAAGAGCTGCCTGTATAAAGAAGCAAACTGTTTTGCTAGCTCCAAGCACAACTGGGCTTTAGGGCATTTATGGTATTCCCCCAAAACATACAAACACACACACACACACACACACACACACACACACAGCATTCATCAGGACATTTACTTCCCATAACACACACACACACACACACACACACACACACACACACAGCATTCTCAGGACACACACACACACACACACACACACACACACACACACACACACACACACACACACACACACACACACACACACACACAGCATTCTCAGGACATTTACTTCCCATAACACACCACACACACACACAGCATTCTCAGGACATTCCCATAACACACCACACACACCACACACACACACACACACACACACACACACAGCATTCATCAGGACATTTACTTCCCATAACACACACACACACACACACAGCATTCTCAGGACATTTACTTCCCATAACACACCACACACACACACAGCATTCTCAGGACATTCCCATAACACACCACACACACACACACACACACACACACACACACACACACACACACACACACACAGCATTCATCAGGACATTTACTTCCCATAACACACACACACACACACACACATACACACACACACACAGCATTCTCAGGACATTTACTTCCCATAACACAGCATTCTCAGGACATTCCCATGACACACCACACACACACACACACAGAGCATTCTCAGGACAACACACACACACACACACACACACACACACACACACACACACACACACACACACACACACACACACACACACACACACACACACACACACACACACACACACACACACACACACACACACACACACACAGAGCATTCTCAGGACATTTACTTCCCATAACTCTGCTTATCTTGTTCTCCCCTCGAGGGGGCCTTTCTCAGTCAGGGCAAGTAACAGTATACACAGCAGTACCTGAGAGATCCCCAGTGATGGAGGAAGTGCCAAAGTAGTATCCCCGGGGCAGACGGACCCCAGGCACCTCAATGCAGTCCCTCCACTCATGCTTGCCATCAATATCCATCATTACCTAGAATTAAAAAAAGAGAGAGAGATCAAGAGTGGGCCACAGGAACAAGAGTTACAACTCACATTGCCAACTGACCTCATTGAGAAACTCACGGTCAGATGCCTCTTGACGTAGCGAATCACCAGGAAGGTGTCATAGTGGAGATTGCGAACAATGGCAGTGCAGCCCCCCAGCTCTGTGGGCCGTCCATCCCGCTCATGATCATAGCTGAGGGAGCCGTTATTCACCATAGTGGAGATGTAAGGGAATACCCGCTGGGACACAGAAAAGAAAGTGCAAAGACAGTGAGGAAGAGCTTTTAGGAATGTCTGCACAAACAAGGGTTTTGCATATCATAAGCGGAGCGCTTTCCAGCAGACCAGAGGACCACTCTGCCTCCTCATTAGCAAACCCCCAAACATCCACATACAGATGGTCATTCCAGGGATATGGGCCCAGGAACCCAATGAACCCCATATTCATCTTTACCCACCTTGCTTCAGATCTGAAGTAGGCCTGAAATGGCCCCTGGCAGTCTCTGGAGTCAACATTGAGTCCTCCTCCCCTCATTTGCTAATTATATACTGCCCAATACTAAGGGTTTCCTTTTCATGAGTATACAACTATCAACCCCAACTGCTTCTTGGAGAAATAAATTATTTATAATGCTTTCTTCTAGGTCTCTATTTCAGCCTTATCCTTTTTGCCAACGCAAAGCATGAAACTGACCAGGCAGGGAAATCTTTCCATTCAAGATAGCTCTTTCAGACTCTAAAATCCTACCTGTATATGATGCTGAATGATTAGGACTAAGAAGGCACCTCTGCAAAGGGCTGCCAGATGGGCTTATCCAACTACAATGACTATTTTAAGTCAAAACTTTCCAGCCCATCACAGATAACTTCTAATAATGGTAATAATAAGAGGGCAAGTTTCCTCACTCCAAATCCCCTCCAGAAAAAAATGGAAAGCCTCCCTATACCCTGCTCAGTTTCCTACTTTAAAGTCCTCTTTCTCCAACAGCGTGGTAGGAGAACGTTCTTCCTTAAAATTGATAAACTAACCATTCCAGAGTGAGCCCAGTGCCCTGAGAGGCAGGCTGAAGGAAGGGGAAAGTGACACGTGGCATGCTGCTCCATGGGTGAGCTCCCCTTTGTCCTAGAGGGTCAACATGCAAGGTAGAGATGCAGTGGAGACCAGAGACTGTAGACTCCAGAAACAACAGCCACATGGACTCTAAGCAGCAACAAATGCTTTGTGGACACATAAGAATAAGGATGGACATGATGGGTCAAGAACCCAGTACCTGGACTCCTGGAGAATATCGCCTCTTCTGGGCCTGAGAGGGTCCAGCAGGTTATTATAAAAAACAAGAGGGCACAGAAGACAGGAGACCAAGTCAGAAAGAAATAGCCATAGAAGAGCTATGACTCTGCTGTGATAGATGAACAAATCATCTAAATCCCCACAGAATTTCAGGGTCCATGAGGAGCATTCAGCAGGTCCTAGAACCCCTCAAAATCATATGCAAAACAATATGCACAATTGCTTGTACATCTTTTTGAGAAGGTCTGCTACTGTCATCAATTCTCAAAGGAGTTCCCTGGGAAGACTTCTCTCCCCCATGGAGGGTTCCTGAAGTTAGTAGAAGCTTTAGAACACACAGTATTAACACTGGCCACTTGTGTTTCTGGAAATCAAGAGCCACAAACAAGTCTATCTGTACTCAGGTTACTGTAGTTCTGTAGTAAGTGGAAGGATGGGAGAGACTAAATTTCTCTAAGTTTGAAATGTCTTTTACTTCCCAGGGCCTCAGGATATAGCTCTTGCCCAGCAGACAAAAATCCCACTGTTTTGAGAGACTATGAAATTAACCCTAATCCAGAGATCATTTACCCTCTAATTGAGCTTTATGGACATATACTTCTAAATAACTGTTGTCATTCTAACATACAACACAAGGGGAAGGGAGAAGCTCCATGGGAGCGTCAAAGCATAAAAAGATTTACAGAAATCACCAGGCTCAAGGACATTTAGCTGTGCTCCAGAAAGCTACCACAGCTCTAAGCTACCAGCATCAAGAGAAAGCTGCCCAAGTTCAACTAAGCCTTATCCATGGGATGGACAGGTGAGGCGTGGAGCCCAAAGCCTTCACTCTTCTAATCCTTAGTGAGAACCCACTGCAAGCTGTTCCAGATGCTGGGGGAACAATGGGAAATGAGCCAGGTAGCTGCTTTCAAGCGGAAGACACAAACTAAATAGGTAAATAAAATAATTTCTGATTGTGATAAAGGCAATGATGAAAATAACAGGCAAAGGGGCTAGGTAGGTGGCTTTGTGGGAGAGTGCTTGCCTAGCATGCATGAAGTCCTGGGTTCGATTCCTCAGTACCACATAAGCAGAAAAAGCTGGAAGTGGCGCTATGGCTCAAGTGGTAGAGCGCTAGCCTTGAGCTGAAGAGCTGAGGGATAACGCCCAGGCCCAGAGTTCAGATCAACAACAACAAAAAAAGAGCAGAGCACCAGCCCAAGTACATATGTACACAACACACACACACACACACACACACACACACACACACACACACACACACACACACACATACACACACACACACACGTGCGCGTGCTCACATGCGCGCGCGAAAATGTTGGTCAGTGGTAGAGTGCTTATCTAGGACATGGGAAGACCTGGGTTCAATCCTCAGCCCTAGAAGAGGAGGGAGGGAGGGAAACCTAAGAGCTGTGATGACCCCAAGGCTTGTTTCATTTGTTACACAATACCCTTGATAAAAAGTGTGAGCTGCAACTTTCTAAAGTACCCAGGACAGAAATCCTTAGTCTAAGGGTACCTTAATCTTTCTAAGGCTACAGTGGCATCCAACTATCCAGCTAGGTATAAGCCGGGCCTCAACAGCTAGATAGAAACCGGGCCTCAGAAAGATCTGGGGTCTGACACCAGTGGCCACATAAATAATCCTAGCTAATCAGGCGACTGGGACCTCAGGATCAAAGTTTAAAGTCATCCCAGTCAGGAAAGTTCCAGAGATTCTTATCTCTGAGTAACTAGCAAAAAGTGGAAAGTGGAGATGTGGCTCAAGTGGTAGAGCACTAGCCTTGAGCAAAAGAGCTATAAGTACCTAAGTTGTGAGTTCAAGCCCCAGTATTAGTCCACATATGCACACAAAAAAATCTCCCTGGGGAGTTTTCATTTACATATATATGTGAGTACCCCAAACTCTCTCTATATATATATTCTAAAGTAGTTGTTGATGGTGTATGTGTGTGAGTGTGTGCACATGTATGTGTGAGCTTTTCATTTACATATACATGTGGGTGCCTCAAAATCTATAAAGGAATGTATTTTTTAAAGTTGTTGCTGGTGTGTGTGTGTGTGTGTGTGTGCGTGTGTGTGTGTGTGTATGTACATATGTACGTATGTGTGCAACGCTGCATTAGACAGCCCACTGCAATTTGTCTGCTTCAGCAACTCATGACTTGGCCCTCAACTTTTAACCTCACATTAGTAACAAGATGTTAAATGCCAGCTTATATTCCATTCTTACTCAGGAGTTCTTCAAACACTTTTTGGGTAGCCACTAATTTCACATGTCAGATTTTCTCCCTCTCTAAAAAAATAGACTGGTACCAACAGTTGAAGAATTACAATGATTCTGGCAACATGGCAATTTTACTCCCAATTTAAGAATTACCAGAAATAAGAAACTCCTTTGTTCGTAGCACCAAGAAATGTTTCCAACATTTTGTACATCAGTTCTTTTTGTGGGCTTCATGTTCTTACTTGGCATTTTCATGCAAGGCTGGCACTTTTATCACTTGAGCCACAGCTCCACTTCTGGCTTTTTGGTGGTTAACTGAAGATGAGAATATCAGATTTTTCTGTCCAGACTGGCTTTGGACCACAATCCTCAGATTTCAGCTTTCTGAGTAGATAAAATTAAAGGTGTGAACCACCAAATTTCCTTCTTTCTCTTTCTTTCTTTTCTTTCTTTCTTTCTTTCTTTCTTTCTTTCTTTCTTCTTTCTTTCTTTCTTTCTGTCTTTCTTTCTGTCTTTCTTTCTGTCTTTCTTTCTGTCTTTCTTATTTTGTTTTTTTAGGTCTGGTCGTGGTGCCTGAACTCTGGGCCTGGGCGCTGTCTCTCAGCTCTTCAGCTCAAGGCTAGCGCTCTACCACTTGAGCCACAGCGCCACTTCCGGCTTTTTTCCTTTTTGCTTATGTGGTGCTGAGGAATCGAACCCAGGGCCTCATGCATGCAAGGCAAGCGCTCTACCACTGAGCCAACTTCCCAGCCCTCTTTCTTTCTTTCTTGCCAGTTATGGGGCTTGAACTCAGGGTCCTGATGCTGTCCCTGAGCTTCTTTTGCTCAAAGCTAGCACTTGAGCCATAGTGCCACTTCCAGCTTCCAGGGCTTCTACTTCTACTTCCAGGGCTTTATGCATGCTAGGCAAGCACTCTACCACAAAGCCACATTCCCAGCCCCCAAATATAATTTTTTTTTTAAAGTTATTTTGGTGCTGCTAGGGATAGTACCCAGAGCCTTGTGTATGTTCGGCCACTGTGTTTGCTCTATCTCTAGCCCTTAACAGACTAATCTTACTTCCAGCACATCTTGATTGAAGATGTACCCATCCAAAGCTTGTAGACTTATGGAGTCTGTATTAAAAACTTTATAGGTCCAAAGCACACAAGCTGTGAACCCCTAATAAGAAAAGGCCAAAAGGAGAGTTAGGTTCTAACTGCATCACACCATTCAGAACTGCAGTCTTTATGTGGCCTGTATCACCTCTCTGAGATTCAACTTCCTCACTAGAAACAAGGAAAGTCATACACTGAGCCCCCAGGGTTAATCAGGAGGATGAACTGGCATGTATAGAGCTTTTAGTATGGTGTCTAACATTAAAAAGATCAATAAATATTCAACTAAAAGCTAAATTAATGCATACTGAACAAGTGTTCTACCACTGAGCTATTATATCCCCAGCCCTAAGTTTCTTTTTTAAAATTATTCATATTAAGTATGTTAAAATACAATAATGATAAAACAATCATCTATAATAAAGCAATCATTTTACAAAGCATATTTAAACTTCTCCTAAAAAAGAATGAACTCATCATTTCATAAAATAGGAAGTGAACACATTTAGCACTTATGAAAAAATCACTTCACTATTTTGATTCCTTTTTTTTTTTTTTGGTTGTGGGTCTTGAACTCTGGCCCTGGGCACTGTTCCTGAGCTCTTCAGCATAAAGCAAATGCTTTACCACTTGGACACAGCGCCACTTCCAGTTTTCTGGTGTCTCACATAAGTTCTGCCTGGGCTGGCTTTGAATGGCGATCCTCAGATCTCAGGCTCATAAGTAGCTAGCATTATAAGCATGAGCCACAGGCACCTTGCCTGTTCTGATTCTTGGCTGGGGGAAAACTGTCACAACAAGCCAAGTTCATGAACTAGCCTACATACACTTTTGTTTTAGGTCAGTATTTCCCAACCCTAGCCATACTTCTTTGCTAAGCTGTGGCTCATTCTCTGGAACCTAGATGTGAAAGAGCAGAGGAAAAGAAAATGGCAATACAACAGATACTGCCAAGATGCTTGTAAATGACTCTTAATTACTCCTTGAACAGAATGCTACCATTAGTGAGAGCTTCCTCTGTGCCAGGCACTGTACTAATGAACATACATTCAACCTTAATTCTCACAACCCCATAGTTAGTAATAGTGTTTCCATCTCACAGGTAAGAAAGCTTGTCCAAGAGAATCCAGGTATTCACTAGCAAAATAATCAAAGTCTGAAACCAAGCACTCTGGTTCCAAAGCCCTGACTCAATGATGAATTTACATTGTTTTCAAGGGGCTGGGAAGGTGGCTCAGTGGTAGAGCGCTTGCCTTGCATGACTGAGGCCCTGGGTTCGATTCCTCAGCACCACATAAGCAAAAAGAAAAAAGCCGGAAGTGGTGCTGTGGCTCAAGTGGTACAGCGGTAGCCTTGAGCTGAAGAGCTGAGGGACAGCGCCCAAGCCCAGAGTTCAGGCCCCATGACCGGACCCCCAAAACAAACCAATTCCTCAGTACCACATAAGCAGAAAAAGCCAGAAGTGGCACTGTGGCTCAAGTGGTAGAGCACTAGCCTTGAGCTGAAGAGCTGAGGGATAGCGCCCAGGCCCAGAGTTCAGGCCCATGACTGACAAAAAAAAAAAAAAAAAAAAACATTGTTTTCAATATCTCTCAATAGCTGGGCACCAGTGGCTCATGCCTGTAATCCTAGCTACTCAGGAGGCTGAGATCTGAGGATTACTATTCAAAGTCAGCCCTAGCAAGGAAAGTCCATGAGACTCTTTCCATGAGCCACCTTCCCAGCCCAGTCCATGAGACTCTTGTCTCCAATTCACCACCAGAAAACTGGAAGTGACACTTTGGCTCAAGCAGTAGAGCGCTCTCCTTGAGCTGAAGAGCTCAGGGACAGTGCCCAGGCCCAGAGTTCAAGCCCCACAACCGAAAAAAAAAAAATCTCAATATAAAAAGTGCTTCAAGAACTAGTAGTTTAGCTTAAATGGCATAGCACCAGCCATAAAAAAAGCTCAATGACAACATGAGGTACTGAGTTCAAGCTCCAGTACAAGCATATACATGCATACACCAAAAATGTTTCACGTGTACTATTTTTAAAAAATAAGTCGGGGCTGGGAATGTGGCTTAGTGGTAGAGTGCTTGCCCAGCACGTATGAAGCCCTGGCTCCCATTCCTCAGTACCACATAAACAGAAAAAGCCAGAAGTGGCTCTGTGGTTCAAGTGGTAGAGTACTAGCCTTGAGCAAAAGAAGCTCAGGGACAGTGCCCAGGTCCTGAGTTCAAGCTCCAGGACTGGAAAAAAAAAAAAGTTGGAACTTCCAGTATGTACCTTAAAACACACACAAAAAAAATACTGCAAAGTGGTTCCAAATTAAAAAACAGATGAGGGGTTACAATAGAATGTAATGTAAGACCTAGGACTTCCTTTTGCTATAAACAACAATTGGTAAAATCTGAGTAAGGCCTGAAGATAGATAATAATCTTGCTATCATTTTTTTGGGGGGGAGGGTCCAGTCATGGGGCCTGAACTCTGGGCCTGGGCACTGTCCCTCAGCTCTTCAGCTCAAGGCTAGCGCTCTACCACTTGAGCCACAGCACCACTTCCGGCTTTTTTCTTTTTGCTTATGTGGTGCTGAGGAATTGAACCCAGGGCCTCAGTCATGCAAGGCAAGCGCTCTACCACTGAGCCACCTTCCCAGCCCCTTGCTATCATTTTATTACTAATTTTGACCACTGGACTATGTAGGAGAATTTCTTGTTTTAAGGTAAAATATACTAAGTATTTAAGATTAAGGAGGCATCATTGAGGTTATTTACTCTTAGCTGGTTGAGAAAAAAATAGACATATATGCAATGGCATTGACACATTTTGCCATGAGCAAAAAAATATGCTGAGGTGAGAGGGCAAGGACCTGAGTTCAAGCCCTGGTACCAGGGCTCCTCCACCCCGCAAAGCACTAACAAATGTCTCTTCTGTTATATGACTAGATGCAAAACATCTCCCGGACCTGCCTACTTACTTCACCTTCCCTCGGATCATTAGAACAACTTTTGATGCTATTTCCAGACAGACCTGTCACTTCTTTTCAACTTTCAAAACCATATACTAAGTCTGGGTATGGTGGCACAGGCCTATAATCCCAGCTACTCAGGAGGTAGAGGTAGGAAGATTATGGTCTAAGGCTGTCCCCAGGCAAAACCACAAGACTCTGTGATGCTCACATATTATTACTAAGCAGCATGAGAAGGCTCCTGCCATTAGCCTCCAAACTAACATTAACCTATACTTGACCTCAGGTCACCTAACTCCTCAACCGGAAGACATGGAAAAGTGACACATCTATTCATACACTGAATATCATTATGATCTAAGAAACTCATCAAAAGATTTTAGCCTCATTTATCTTAGTTGTGACACAAGACCAAATAACTACAGGACCTAATAAAATATCCCAAATCAACAAACTTTAAATTTAAGGTTCATACACTGAAGTTCATAAAGACTGCTAGCTCTTGCTTTCTCTTTCTTCTTTCAATGTCTCAGACAAGAAACATCTCGTTGTCTTTACTATGTACTAGCAAAAAGCCATAATACTTCCATACTTCCTTCCAAAGCCAGTTCTCAGTCAAGCTTAGTCTCACTCTTAGGAAAGCCTGAATATATGCGCTCCACAGTACTAGACAAGAGTCTCCTCTGGAAAATGTGAACCCATCTAAGGCTGAAAACAAACACACATTTCAATTAAATGGTAACAAGAGAATTTAAGAATACATGGGGGGTAAAAGAAGAATGATCAAAATACATTGCATCTATGAATGAAGATTAAGAAAATGTAGTAGCTGGAAACTGCTAAGTCATAAGGGATAGTAGGGATGAGGAAAGTAGGCATCAGTGGCTGCCATCTATAATCCTAGCTACTCAGGAGGCTGAGAACTGGAAGATCCATTTCCAATACAGATGAATTCATGATGCCAAGAAAAGATGAGCTGGTCATATTTTAATCAATATTGTAAAAATAACAGTAATAATGAGATATAATTCACATAACCCACAATTCATCTAGCGTATATAATTCAATGGCTTTGTCATACACAGAGTTAAGATTATGATTATCACAATAAATTCCAGAATGTTTTTATCATTCCATAAAAATATTCTGTGCCCAGTAATATCTTCCCTTTCTTTCCCCACAGTGCCCCAGCCCTACACAAGCACTAACCCACTTTTCTCTATATAGAGATCTTACTATTATGGACCTTTCATATGCATGGGAACATGCATTAATTAAGTAGCTCTTTTATGACTGGCTTTTCACTTAGCAAATTATATTTAAGGGTCATCCACACAAAAGCATCTATCAGTATCTTTTTATTGTTTTATGATACCCCATTACAAGACTACATCATGCTGTTTATCCACTGGTGGACACTTGAGGTCTTTCTAATTCTTTTGGCTGCTATGAATTTTACTTTTTGTGGTAGTACAGGGTTTTAATTTAGGGCTTTGAGCTCTTGCTCAGCATCTTATACTCATGGCTGGCACTCTACCACCATGAGACATACAACTAGTATGGCATTTTGCTAGGTAATTGGAGATAAAGTTTCAAGGACTTTTCTGCCTTGGCTGGCTTCCAACCATAATCATTGGATCTTAGCTTCCCAAGTAGCTAAGATGTTACAGTTATAAATCACCAGCACCTAGCTGTTATGATTTTTTTGTTTTTTGTTGGTTGTAGGGCTTGAACTCTGGACCCAAGCCCTGTCCCTGAACTCTTCAGCTCAAGGCAAGCACTCTACCACTTGAGTCATAGCACCACTTCCAGTTTTCTGGTAGTTAATTGGAAATAAGAGACTCACAGACTTTCCTTCTCGGGCTGGCTTTGAACTACAATCCTCAGATCTCAGCTGCCTGAGTTAACTAGGATTACAGGAATGAGCCACCAGTACCTGGCTACTATGAACATTTATATGAAAGCCTTTGTGTATGCTATCTTTTTTTTTTTCTGTCGGTCATGGGGTTTGAACTCTGAACCTAGGCACTGTCCCTGAGCAATTCAGCTCAAGGACAGCACTCCATCACTTGAGCCACAGAGTATGTTGGTTAACTGGAGATAAGAGTGTCATAGATTTTCTTTCCTGGGCTGGCTTTGAACCCTGATCCTCAGATCTCAGCCTCCTGAGTAACTAAGATTATAGGCGTGAGCCACTGGCACCCAGCTGTCTGTTTTCATTACTCTTGGCTTTAAGTCCATAAATGGAATTGCTGGGTCATCTATCTTGCCTTCTAGACCCTTCTTTGTCTCTTTACTTCCTGCTGTAATCAGTTAAACAGATTCCCTCTGTCACTAGCTGCCTCAAGCCTAAAAGCAATGGAGCCAGCCATTCAACCATAGATTGAAACCTCAGAGAAGTTTCCAAATAAATCTTTGCTCTAAGTTGGGTTTCTTAAATTTTTTTTACAGTGACAAAAGACCCACTAATAGTCACTCTCTTCTGCTGTGCTTGCAATAATGAATAAAACTGGAGTTTTTAAGAGTCAGATCCACCGTCTGCAGGACACCAATAAGTTTTACAAGCTTTCTTGAAGTACTTGTTTCTTATCCATAAAATAGAGCTCAAACTTACTCCCAAAGGGTTATTATAAAGTAAATAACAAAGTTGGGCACCAGTGGCTCACACCCATAAGCCTAGCTACTCAGAAGGATGATATCTGAGGATTTGGTTCAAAGCCAGCCTGGGCAGGAAAGTCTGTGAGACTCTTAACTCCAATAAACCACCAGAAAATCAGAAGTGGATCAAGTATTAGAGCACTGGCCTTGAGCTGAAGAGCTGAGAGCAATGCCCAGTCCTAGAGTTCATGCTCCACAACTGACAAAAAAATAATAATAAATAACATATGTAGAAGTGCTTGAACAATGCATGGCACCTTTATGTTTGATATAAAAGTAAACCATACACTGACAAACCATTTGACTTTATCCTCCAAGTGAGTACCAAATTGTTAGGATATAGAAAGAAAGACTGCTAGCACTCTACCACTTAAGCAGAACTCTATTGTTTGCTGGTTATTTTTGAAAGTTCTTTATTGTAGCAAAGTTTTCTGCAAGGTTGGCTTTGGACCATGGTCTCTCAAATCTCAGCCTCCTGAGTAATATTATTTGAAGTGTATGCCACCAGCACCCTGCAAAAGGAAGATACTTTCTATACTTACTAGTCTGAATATAAACTCTAAGAACTGAAATTGCACAGGTCATATGAAAATACCTAATGTGCACTGGGAGCCAATGGCTCATGCCTGTAATCCTAGCTACTCAGGAGGCTGAGATCTGAGGATCACGGTTCAAAGCCAGTGCGGGCAGGAAAGGCCCTGAGACTCTTATTTCCAATAAATCACTAGAAAACTGGAAGTGGTGCTGTGGCTCAAGTTTAAGCTGAAGAGCTCAGGGACAGCGCCCAGGCCCAGAGTTCAAGCCCCACAACCAAAAAAGAAAAAAAAGGCAGTATTTGCAAAGTATTAGGCACATATCAGCCACATAATACATAGTAACTGCTTTTATTAGTTTTTGAGGGTTTTTGTGTTTTCTTTTGTTTTGCTGTTTTGTGTGTGTGTGTGCAGGTGCGTGCGTGTGTGTTTCCCCCAGTGCTAGGGATTGAACTCAGGGTCTTGTGCATGCTAGGTAAGTACTCTACCACAAAGCTAACTATATCCCCAGGTTCTTTATTATTTTTGAAAATTCAGGCTTTTTTCAATAAATAGTATTTTTAATGTTCAGAGGAGTTCCTTTGGGTTCCTCCCCTAAGCATATCCATTCTCCTTTGGTCTGTGTATGAATGTCTAGAGTCCTCTTATGGGTTATCATGTCCAGTTATATTTTAGATCTAGGTTCCACATGGGAGAAAAAACATGTGCCATTTGTCTCTGAGCTTGGCTTACCTCATTTGATTTATTCTAGGTCCATCCACAGACTTTAGTTTCATTTTGTAAAACCAAACCAAATAAACTAAAACAGGCCAGGAGTCCTGGCAGGACTACAGGAAGCTGAACTGAGAATCATGATTCAAAGCCAACTCTGAAAAACCTGTGAGGTTTTTATCTCCATTAACCAGCAAAACAGCCAGAAATGGAGGTGTGGTTCAAGTGGTAGAGCACCACTCCTGAGGGAAAAAACCTAAGGGACAGTACTCAGGCCCTGAGTTCAAGCCCCAGTACCAGAACAAAACAAAACATAAAAAAACAATCATGCTAGGGATGCTAAGGGTTGAACCCAGGACTTTATATATGCTAGGCAAGAACTCAACCTCTAAGCTATATTCCCAGTCCAACACTAGTATTTTAAAAGCTCTCCAGGTGGTTGAGGATTATATCTTAGTGGTAGAGTACATGCTTAATTAGTATACACAAACATACATGTGTGTGTGTGTGCACGCACACATACACACACACAATCAACTCTCCAGGTAATTGTGATGTTGAGGTAAGAATCACAACAGCTTGAAAGAAGTCATAAATTTTTTCTTTCTGAAACTTTTTTTATAAACACTTACTATCTTTTTTTTTTTTTTTTTCTTAACCAGTAATGTGGCTTGAACTGGCCCTGTCCCTGAACTCTTTTTGCTCAAGGCCAGCACTCTACCACTTGAGCCACAGTACTACTTCCAGCTTTCTCTGTTTATGTGGTACTGAGGAATCGAACTCAAGGCTTCATGCATGCTAGACAAGCACTCTACCACTAAGCCACATTCCCAGCCTGACATTTACTCTTGCCTCTCCAGTCAGAATTACTATCTCAAGATAAGATTGAACAACTTGTTTCTAGAAAAAAACATAAAACCAGGTTTAAAACTTCCATCAAGCTCCAAACCCTACAACTCACAATGAAGCACATTTCTGACTACCACTCTGACTACTACTAGCTCCTCCATATGACTAAAAATCTAGTAATGACTCTGTCCATTCAAACTTAGACTCTTACAATCACATTCAGACCCCTCAACAGATACACACACTTCAGAAACTGGTCCCTGCCTGGTGAAGATGAGTTACACTCAGACTACTCTAGTGCTGGTCTAAACAGTCAAACCACCAACCACTCAAGCTCATACTCCTCAGGCTCAGTGGCAGGCTAATGTGCACAAGAGGAAAGAGAATGAATACCAAAGAATGCAATGTGACCAGTGGCACTGTACAGCAGAGCAAGATTGCTCACCTTACTTTTCATTCAGGACTCACCACTAGTCCATGCTTCTTTACTTCCTCATACTCATCCTCTCTCATCTTTCCCATTGCACATGCTTTTCCTTCTGCAAGTAATATTGAGCCCTATCCTGCACAGACCTCAACGTAATTGTTACTGCCTTGAGGAAACCTCCTGCAGCTACCACCACCCATTGCCCAACTCAAGGTTAGATGATCTTACTGGATGCTCCCATGGAGTTTAAGTTCCCACCATTCCATTCCATGCTAGAGTGCAGGAGCTACACTGGGCTTGCTCACTAATTCCCAGGGCCAGGCACCCTAGCACAGGTTTGATGCACATGGAATGAAGAGGTCCATAAAGAACATGGACTCACAACAAAGGTTGTTTTCTTTACTCAGGTTTTACTTTCTACTTCCCCTTAAGTCAGCACTGCGGGAAATGTTAACTGTTGAATCTGGGTGTGAGATACATGATGATTGTTCTTTAAGTTTTTAATTTCTCATAATAAACTGTTGGAGGAAAATAATCTGACTCTGCCACTATTCCTAAGCCTGCTTTCCTAGAAAATATTACTTAGCTACAGGATACCCAGTGACAATTTATCTTAATAATTTCCTCACTGTTGATAGTGCCATAGGACAGAGAGAACACTGCCAGTATATGAAAGAGACTAACAAACCATCCAGGTCAGCTAGTAAAAAAACAAGAAGTTCTGCCAAAGGTCAGAAAGGATGTTCCATCAAAATCCTAAGATGTTAGCCAGGTGTGGTTTCGCATGCCCGAGTTCCAGGCAAGCCTGGAATATGCAATAAGACTCTGTCTCAAAAAAAAAAAAAGTAAAACCAAAAACAAACAGCACAATGTGATGTATACCTGTAATCCCAGAACTCAGGAGGCTGAGGCAGAATGATCATAAATTAAAGACCAGCTTGAGTTACCTAGACAGACTAATTTCAAAAGAAAGAAAAAGAAAAAGATGCTTGGAATTCATCAGTTTCCTTTTACTTATACTCTTTTCTACAAATGAGGATACTTGCTGTTCAAGTCTGAGAAGAGGAAGAAAAGATGCTAGAAAGAGGAATAAGGTTCAGAAGAAAGCACAGCAGTGGTGATTAGGTTAGGGGAGCTATTACATAAACTCTGCTTGCTCTAATGTTGGTCTAGCAGCCAAATCACCATCCAGCCAATTGTGCTTAAATTCAGTGTCTACCTAAGAGAGGATACAACACTACAGAAAAAGCACCCATTTATAATACCTGTTCCCAAGGGACTATGCAATCGTAAACAGTTCTCCCTAGAAAAAATAATGACAAGGACATTAACTTTTGAAGGCCAATAGATGAAGAGTTCCTCACTGTCTCTCCCTTCTGTTTCCTCCTGCACACCACTCCTGAGGGAAAGAACTGTGACATCAGTGCGGCTGACCTAAGCTCTGACACTTGCCATTACCTCTTGCTGCTTCTCCTCATTGGGGTAGGTGTCTATAAATACTCCCAGCCCCACAAATTTGTCCATGTTTCCAAACACAGGCCCTAGAGAGAGAGAACAGATGATGAACAATGAAATAAACCCAAGAGTTGATAAAGGAATAATATTGCACTATGATGGAGGATAAGGTGAAATTCCAATGCCTCCCGGGCCCTTTCTTCAGATGAGAAAACACATAAAAGCACCCAGCAAAGTGCATGGCCTGCAAGAAGGGCCCAGTAAATATTTGTAGTTGTTTGTGTTGAAGGCAGGAAAAGAGAGAAAGCCACTGTAACCTTGTTTAGCACTATGGAAGCTTCCTGATTCAAACTAGTTGCTAAGGTGCCCCTACAGATTTGTCCTTCACAAACACTTGGTGAAGATTATACCCCAAGAGAGAACTGAATTCCCAAGTTCTACTTCTTGTTGCAAAAGAGATCAGGTCAAATCAGGTTGTGCCTGCCATCTACATGGAACAATGGCTGTAGCACAGCAAGGGAAATAGGTAAACTCTTCTCGTGACAGAGAAGTGCTGAGATCATTCACTACCCATGCCCAGAAGAAATCAGCTCACCGGTTTTCACGAGAGGCAGTGCTTTCACACAGCCAAAAGGCCAGGCTTCACAGGGAAATCAGAAAGAACTAACAAGAAAGGAATCGCCTCAGGATTAAGTCAAGTTCAGAAGCTTACTAGGATTCAGATCCCATTCTAAAGACTGGACAGATCAGTGCTCATTCAGAGACATCAAGGAAGAGGGAAAACTGCAGGGAAGGACCCTTCTCAAAAAGAGGGGGAAAAAAAAAAAGCAGGCCTGCCCCACCAACACAAGAGCAACCCAGGGACCCCAATACCTGGCTGCATTCGATCCTTTGTGTACCATATTGCCAAGCCGTCCCCATGAAGATTCTTCTTCCCTTGTCCATGGATCTTGAAATGCACCTGCAACTCCCAGTCTCTCAAAAAGCATGGCTAAAGAGAAAAACACAGTGGGATCAATGAGCAAGAAATGGGGAACTCTTAAGCCCAGAGCAGCAGTCTACAGACATAGAAAACATAAATGTAGATAGAAAAGCTAAGGGTTACAACTGAAATCTATGAAATGTTCATATTATAAAATTGAGCAGATCGAGTCATTCAGTTGTTTAAGATCCCAGTAGGTAAAGAGAATGAATAACCCAAGTATCTTCCATATCTCCCAATAGACACAGGCTAGTACTCAAAAGCTGGAAAAGGCAAGTTAGGCTACCATGATACTGTATTTGCCCAGCAAAGTATCCTAGCCTGTTGAGTATAGATGACTCAATAAGCTGAGATGATTGCAACTTATGATCATTCCTGACAGAGACTCTAAAAAGCTGGGATTTAAAGAAAGGTCAAAATCTCATTCATTATGAAAGAATATGACAGGCCAGGCACCGGTGGCTCACGCCTGTAATCCTAGCTACTCAGGAGGCTGAGATCTGAGGATCCAGGTTCAAAGCCAGCTGGGACGGGAAAGTCTGTGAGACTCTCATCTCCAAAAACCACCAGAAAACCAGAAGTGGTGCTATACTCAAGTGGTAGAGCACTCGCCTTGAGCTAAAGAGCTGAGGGATAGCACCCAAGCCCAGAGTGCAAACCCCATAACCAACAACAACAAAAAAGAATATGACAGTTAAGTCATTACACAAAGATTCCCAGGAATAATTAGCAGATACTATAAACAACTCTAATTAGCTAGTCTTGGCCTTCTGCCAAGCTGAGGGGCAAGCCTGAGTTCCCACGAGAAGGGCAAGTTACTGTCCCCCAAACCTTCACGCCCATGGCCAAGCAGTATAAATATCCAGAGTTGAATGACATCCCCATCATGGGTCAGCCTCTGGTGAGAAAACATTAAGGAGATGCTTTTCAATCAGATTCCTAGTTTTCTTTTTTTTAGTTGTGTATCAAAACCTTATTTAAAAAAAAAAGTTGAGGGGCTGGGAAGATGGCTCAGTGGTAGAGCGCTTGTCTTGTATGCATGAGGCTCTGGGTTCGATTCCTCAGCACCACGTAAGAAAAAAAAAAAAAGCCGGAAGTGGCGCTGTGAAAAAAAAAAGTTGAGGGCATAGCTCAAGTGGTAGATTGCCTGCCCAGCAAGTGAGAGGCTGTGAGTTCAAATCCAAAATAAAAAAAATCTTGTAAATACAGAGATGACAAGTAAATGGTTTAGTGCTCTAAATAGCTGAACAGTTTCAAGAAGAAACTGTGGGGACAGCATTTGATTTAGGGAAACATCTGGTTTAAGTCTGCTGTGAAGAAAAGAAGGGAAGAAAGGCAGACTAACAGAGTTCAACCAAAGACTATCCAAATTTGATTGTTCTGGCTCTTGAGAAACATATTGCTTGATCATTTTCAATTTCTAAAATAGTCTCCAAAAGCACTAGTATCAGGAGTACAAAGTCAAAATGAAAAGGGGGTGGGTACTTCTGCAATTAGCAAGGAACCTTGAAATCCCCAATAGCCTGCCCTACTCTGATGAGCCCAGCTCTCTGTCTTGTCATTTTGGATTATCTCTCTGAAGGTTCAATTAGAATTCAGGGCAATGGTGATATAGGTAGGTACTATGCACAACCCCAGAAATTCACAATGAGTCAAGGTGTCTACCACTGATTCTCATCCTGTACAAGTACAATGTTATATAGTTTTATCCAGAGCTAGGTCTTACAGAAATTCTGGCACTTGGGCTGGGAAGGTGGCTCGGTGTTAGAGTACTTGCCTGGCATGCATGAGGCACTAAGTTCGATTCCTCAGTACCACATAAACAGAAAAAGCTGGAAGTGGTGTGGTGGCTCAAGTGGTAGAGTGCTAGCCATGAGCTGAAGAGCTGAGGGACAACACCCAGGCCCAGAATTCACGCCCCATGACCAACCAAAAAAAAAAAAAAAAATTCTGAAATTTTGTTGCACACTGGATTCCACTAGGAAGTTAAAAAAAATTGTTATTATAAAGGTAATGTATTATAAAGGTTACAGTTACATAAGTCAGGCAAAGAATACATTTCTTGTTAGATGATATAATAACCCCTTCTGTCACACTCTCCTAGTTTACATTAGGGAATTAAAAAAAAAAAAAAAAAAAAACCCAGTGCCTAAGCTGTACTCTATTTCAATTCAGAATCTTTGGAGGTGGGTGCCAGGCATTAACTTAATGACAGCTAAATTTGAGAACCACACCTCAAGCAAATGTATCTTACTAAATTCAGAAACAATTCTTCAATTCATTCTGATGGCCTGTTAACAGAGAATAGTATCAGAGAATCTGAACAAAAGCAGGAGAACTAGTTCCTAGAATAGAACTGCTGCTAAACAAGTCAGGTAGAGACAGAGAGCTAAGCAAGATGGCTCAAGACGGCCTTGAACTAATCATTTACTAACCCATAACACCCCATTAATGGAACATACAGCAAATATAATAACAGCACCTGTAGCCATTTTAACTTCACAGTCTCTTCATGTCTACTTGTCTTATTTTATTCCCTGCAACCCAAGACTGCCAGTAAAATAGGTATTATAAAGCTCACCTGAAGGATGGAGACACTGAAAATCTAGAGGTTAAAGAAGCTGCTGAGGGTTTGTGGTGTGTGACAGAATTGAATTTAGAATCTGCCTTTCAACTGCTCTTGTATCTTCTACTGTGCTCTGCACAGTGTTCAAAAAATATGCCCAGCAATCTTGGTTAGAATACCAACTTCACACAGATAGCTAGGTCATGGATAAGCTTCTCTCATGCCATAACTCCTTTGCAACTTTATTTTTATTTATTTTTTTTTTTTTTTGGTCCGGTTGTGGGGTCTGAACTCTGGGCCTGGGCACTGTCCCTCAGCTCTTCAGCTCAAGGCTAGTGCCCTACCACCTGAGCCACAGCGCCACTTCCGGCTTTTTTCTTTTTGCTTATGTGGTGCTGAGGAATCGAACCCAAGGCCTCAGGCATGCAAGGCAAGCGCTCTACCACTGAGCCACCTTCCCAGCCCCATCCTTTGCAACTTTAGACTACAGGAAATGTAGCTGAATGGGGAAAAGAAAGAGTTCTCTTATCTGGGTCTCACTAATCTACAGCTCATAAAAAAATATATATGCAAAAGAAAGATTATTTTTTCTTCTTCACTTAAGGGAGCCCTAGAGAAAATATCAAAGGATGCCAAAGTCTTTCCCAAAAGTTACAGGTATAGAAGACTTAGAAAGGGCTGAGAAAGCAAGAATAAAATATCATCTTACAGTTCTACAAAATCACAGTGCAGCCACCAGGAATATATTCACTTCTTGCCACCAAACCCCAAGGAAGTCAAGGTAGCTAGAAAAAGTCCAGAGAAGGACAAACAAACAAAAAAACTAATGACTCAGAAAGACTTCAATATGAAAATAAAAACTTAACTCTTCAAACTAAAGTAACAAGGGATGCTGGGCACTGGTGGCTCATGCCTATAATCCTAGCTACTCAGGAGGCTGAGATCTGAGGATCATGGTTCAAAGCCAGCCCCCGCAGGAAAGTCTATGAGACTTATCTCCAATAAATCACCAGAAAACCAGAAGTGGTGCTGTGGCTCAGATGGTAGAGCACTTAATTAATTAATTTAATTAATTAATTAATTTAAAAAACAAGGGAAGGCTATTAAGATGAAGACTGGGATTTATTTAGTTAGTTATTTAGAGACTGGATCTTACTATGTTGTCTAGGCTAACCTGGAACTTCTGGGTTTCAGTAAATCTCTTGCCTTAACCTCCCAAACAGCGGGGACTACAGGTACACTCCACCACATCCAGATCTACATTTACAAGAGTAGCCTCTACTTTACAAAGCAAAGTGATTAAATAAGACTTAAGTTATTAAACCTCAAGAATTAGTATTAGGTCAATGAAGACATTTCTGAAAATAGATTCAAAGTTAACTATTAGCTATAATTAGGGCAACAAAAAAAATCCCTAATATCTAATTTATTATGAAAGTTACCATAATCTCTGAAATAAAGATTTTGTCTACCTATGGAAAAATAGAACACTGGGAATAGCAGTTAAATGAAATAAAATCAATATGTCCCTGCTGAACTTTCTAGGACATTCTGAGTCACTAACAGAGGAAGGAAAAGATTCTTACCACTCGGTTCCACAAGGCACCCTGTTTACTTTGCATATCTGGAGTAAGACGTATATACTGGGTCATTACCATGGCATTGCCCATGAGATTCCACAGTGAGGAACTGCTTGTGCCCACACCTATGAGAAGGAAATACATCAGTTATCCTTTTAAACACCAACCTATTCAAAAGTCCACCAGAGAGCTTCTGAAAGGTAGAACGATGATCTTTTTTTCCCCCAAATGTCCACCCTCTGTTATAAATCTTTTGCTTTTTGTGTGTATGAGTATTGGGGACTGAATTCAGGACTATGAGTTGTAGCCCTTTTTCGCTTATTTTTCACATAGTCTCTGGCATTTTTGCCAAAGCTGGCCTAGGACCTCAAACATCCTATGTATGCCTCCCTTGCAGCTTCGATTACAGAAGTGCACAACTATACCCAGCTTGTTGAGATGGGGGTATTACTATTTGCCTCTACTGGACTGGAACCATATCATCCTGATCTATGCCTCCTGAGTAGCTGTAATTATAGCAATGCATCACCACACCTGGTCCATCTTTTTCTTCTTCCTTTTCTTTCTTCTTATTGAAAAGCTGGTCTAGAACTCCTGAGCTTAAACAATCCTTTGCCTCAGCCTTCTTAGTAGCTGGCATTAGAGACACAGCTTATAGACCACTACCACTACCACTACCACTACCACCAGGCTCTTTATAAATCTTAAATCCATATCATAGTTAAAGCTTCCTTTTGTAAGTCCCTTCTCAAATGGAGATCTCAAGATTTATCACTTTATGCACACCACAGTTAACTATAACCTAGATCCATTCTTCCTATTTTATACATGAGTGAGCTTTAGCACCATGAAACAAAATGCCCTTAGCTTTAACTTCAGGCCTGTGGGCGTAAACATGTTCTTTTAAATAATAATAATCCTTAGGTTTGAAGCTAGTCCCTCACACTAAATGCCTTGAGTGAAATTTGCTGCTGTATCACCCACAGCATTAGCAAAGGAGGTACTCAGTGCATCCAAATGAATAAATGATACCTTAGTAGTAGTGTGTACTCTTTTACACATAAGGATTTTTGCTTCCTCGTTGTGGTAACTCATGTGTTTACCTATCTGCAACCGTATCAATAATAACCGTATCAATTTTCTGGTCTATAAGCTGTGCTTAGGGGCTTATTGTAATAACTTATAACACTGTGAACCTATGAACCCTAACTAAAACAAACCTAAAGAGCCTCTTTATCCTAAGGGATCCTGGCCCGAAAAGGAGCAGCGTTCTTTTTATCTTCTTTCTCATTCTGAGCAAGTTCTACCCGAGTCCTTCCTCCAGCTGTATTTCTAGCACACCCACAGCTCCATTCCCGACCCTGTCCTCGATCCTTCTCCCGCCCTCCCGTCCTTTCTCCCTTCCTCCCTTCCTGCAGGCCTAGCACTGATTGCACCTGAGATTCCAGCCCATGCAAGGGGAGAGGGGGGCGGACTACCCACGGATCTCGAACGCGGCAGGGTCCCCATGGGCCCCCCACCGTCGGCTGTATATTCCAGGCCACAAAGCCCTCTGCCCCCCGACCCTATCTCTACAGACGAGTTCCAGTCCCTCAGCCTCCCGCGCCCTCACGGAAGACCACCTCGCCCTGGGCGCCTCACCCTGGTAGGGCTTCGACAGCGAGTGCTCCCGTTTCAAGTACTCGAACGTTTGACCCGCCCCAACTTGTCGTGGCCCCTGCCCAGACCCCACCAAAAGAAGAAGAAGCAAGATCTTGGACACGTCTCGAGCCAACAAACGCCGCCGCCACCGCTGCAACCAAGAGAGTCCCAGAATAGCCGCCATCTTTCCTACAGCTGTCCCTTCATCAGAAGCCCGCCCTGTTGACCAACCCATTGGCCCGTAGAACCATCTGCCTCGCGTTTGATTGGCTCTCGTCAGATCCCCGCCCCCACAGGTGAGCCCCTTACCGATTGGCTATTTTGGGAATCAGTTGCCTTGCCAACCAAGGCAAGGGGTGGGGCCGAATGTCCGGACTCCTTTATTTGCATTTGTCCTGCGCTTGTGTGGGCCTGCGGAGCTACATGTTAATTTCCGTTTTGTTTCGGCGTTCTATAGTAAATTTAAAGGGATAAAACTTTTCTTCCGACCCCCAAGCAAATGTTCTATCGTCTATGCTGTAGTACTTACTTGACTGTGCAGAGCTACACAGAAATGAAGGGAAAACACTACAGTAACTAGAAAATTATCAAATTTCTCCGGGCGCCGATGGCTCACGCCTGTAATCCCAGCTACTCAGGAGGCTGAGATCTAGGATCTCGGTTCAAAGCCAGCCCGGGCAGGAAAGTCCGTGAGATTCTTATCTCCAATTAACCACCGGAAACCCGAAATTAGAGCTGTGGCTCAAGTGGTAGAGGGCTAGCCTTGAGCTGAAGAGCTGAGGGATAGTGCCCAGGCCCAGAGTTCAAGCCCCACGACCAGCCAAAAAAAAAAAGGGAGAAGGAGGAAGAAGAGGAGGAGGAGAAGGAGGAGAAGAAAAGAAAGAAAATCATCAAACTTATAAAAGCCTTGAATAGCACTATCAACTTTACCTGATAATATTTATGTATATACCCCACAACGGCAAAACACACATCCTCTTCTTTTGCTAAAGTTTGCCAAGTTTTTTAGGCCCATGAAACATGAATGTGAAAGAAATGCAAAAATCAATTCATTCTTAATACGTCACTTCCTTTGTGTGTGTTTTGGGGGGTGGGAGGATTAAACTCAGGACTTGGGCACTGTTCCTCAGCTTCATTTGAGCTACAGCTCCACTTCCAAATCTTTGCTGGTTGATTGGACTTTTCTGCCTAAATTTGCTTTGAACTTCACTCAGATCTCAGCCTCCTAAGAAGTTAAGAGGCATGAGCCACTGGCACCCAGCTCCATCATTTCTTTTCATCTTTTTCTTGAGCTACAACAAGCAGTGCCCACATTGGTCTTCTGAAACCCCAAACTCCTCATAGCCATCAAAGTGACCTAAACATCTAACCATTATTAGTGTCAGTGTTAAATGAGATGGTATGGTAAACCTCTTAGTATAGTCTATGGCATGTAGTAAGCACTATTTCATCATCATTGTTATTAATAGGGCTCTTGATAGTCTGTCATCTTTTGGGAGGAGATTTAAGTCCCTCCACTTGGCACACAAAGCTCTCTGCCATCCCCTTCCTGCCCCTCCCCCCCCCCCAATTATTGCCCAAAGCTCCATTTCTCCAACTGCTCCTTCTAGCTTCCTCCCTTTCCCCCTCCTATCAGTAACCCTCTTCCCTCTACCAACTTCCTCCTGGAGGCCTTTCACAATTCCCTGAGGCCAAAGCACAAGCCTCTCTCTCCAAGCACATCTACAGAATACTTGCCACACCTAAACCTACATCTGCACTATTGCTTAATCAAAGCTAACTTCTTCCTGAGCATCTACTGACTAGGAAAAACATGATAGGTACCTGCTTTAGAGGAGGTTAATTTCTCTGTGTGTGTCACTCACACGTGTACAAATGCAAGCACTACAGTACTGGGGCTTAAACTCAGGGCCTGATTGTTGTTCTTTAGCTTTTTCCCTCAAGGCTAGTACTCTACCAGCTTTGAGCCACAGCTCTACTTCGGGTTTTTTGCTGGTTAATTGGGGATATGAGTCTCATGGACTTGCCTGACCAGGCTGGTTTTGAACCTGGTCCTCAGAGCTCAGCCTCCTAGTGGCTTGAGCTACCAGAACCCAGCTTGGAATCAACTTTTTAAAAAAGTCGAAGTCGCCAGGCGCTGGTGGCTCACGCCTGTAATCCTAGCTACTCAGGAGGCTGAGATCTGAGGATATCGGTTCAAAGTCAGCCCAGGCAGGAGAGACCGTGAGACTCCTATCTCCAATAAACCACCAGAAAACCAGAAGTGGCGCTGTAGCTCAAGTGGTAGAGCGCTTGCCTTGAGCTGAAGAGCTGAGGGACAGTGCCCAGGCCCAGAGTTCAAGCCCCACGACTGACAAAAATAAAAAATAAAAAAATAAAAATAAATAAAAAAGTTGAAGTCATTGATTTTTCACATATTCTTGTATAGTGATAAGACATTAGAAACTGCAGTTAATCTATTCATGGTTTTTAAACTATTCATTACCCCCAATTGCCACAATCTCTTTAGTGTACAATTGAATGCCCTCAAAACCTGACTCAGATCAGGCTGTACATATGTTTATTATAATGTGTGACACTGTAATTACATTACTCCATTAGAGGTGTATACATCTGTCTTCCCAGGAGGCTGGGAGCTTCTAGACCGCAGGAAGCAGATTTTACTCATTTTTATAGGCTCTACCTATTTCCCTACTACTCTCACCCCAACCCATCATCATGGCACTGTCTGGGTTCTAACTGTTTTCTTTTCTTTTTTGGTCCAAGAACAAGACTTGATTGAACTCAGTACCTGACATTTTCACTCATTGGATGGTACTGCACCAACTGAGCTCCTCCAGCTCCTTATGTTTTAAAAAAAAATTATTGCCACTGTATGTCTCTATCAACAACATTTTTATTGTGCTTTAAAAAAATAAAATGTGGGGCTGGGAAGGTGGCTTAGCGGTAGAGTGAATGCCTTGCAAGCATGAGGCCCTTGGTTCGATTCCTCAGCACCACATAAACAGAAAAAGCCGGAAGTGGCGCTGTGGCTCCAGTGGTAGAGCGCTAGCCCTGAGCTGAAGAGCTGAGGAACAGCGCCTGCGCCCCAGAGTTCAGGCCCCATGACCGGCAAAAAAAAAAAAAAAAAAAAAAATGTACTAATTTTTTTCAATGCTGGAAACCAAACCCAGACCTTTATGCATACTAGGCAAATCATCTACCACTGAGCTATGCCCCAGCACCCCATTTATAAGTACATATACCGCTCAGAGTTAAGTACATTTGCATGTTGGGCACTTGTATATGGATTTCTGACAGATTGTCACCAGCAGATCTGTCATTGTAAAAAAAAAAAGTCCTTATGACTTCTCCTCTATAATAACAAAAAATCCTTATGATAAAGAAAAGGAGAATAAAACAAATGAGTGTGGATGATGAGTGTACTGACTAAACGGTACACCAGATAGTTTAGCTCAGACTTTAAATAGTGAGAATACTCATTAATAAAGAACATACCAAAGAAAAGGAATGAAGCCTGAGGTTTTAGAAAGGCAGATAAATAAGTCAATCAAGAGGAAGGATGGAGGCTGGAGAGAGTTGGTCTTATCTGAATTACTGGGGGAAGAGTAGAAATGCTATCTTATCTTGGAATATTCTTTATTGGGTTGTTGTTTTGCTGTGGTCTTGAGGCTTGAACTCAGGTCCTCGAAATTGCCCCTGAGCTCTTGTGCTCTAGGCTAATACTCTACCACTTGAGCCACAGCCCCACTCCCAGCTTTTTTTTTTTTTTTGGTGCTTATTTGGAGATAAGAGTCTCAAAGACTTTCCCACCCAGACTAGCTTCAAAGCACAATCCTCAGATCTCAGCCTCAGGGATAGCTAGGATTACTGGAGTGAGCCTGTGCTCAGCAGTTGTTGTTTTGAGAAGGAAGTCTTGGTATATTCATTAGCCATGAATTGATGATCCTCCTGCCTTAGCTTCTAGAATGTTAGGATTACAGGTGTGAAACCTCATGTCCAATTTACTTAAAATATTCTAAAGGAGAACAGTAATTTAAAATTAGTGGCTGAGATCTGAGAATCATAATTCAAAGCAAGCCTGGGCTGGGCTGGGCTGGACTCATGCCTATAATTCTAACTACTCAGGGAGCTGAGATCTGAGGATTATGGTTCAAAGCCAGACTAGGCAAGTCTATAAGATTCTTATTTCCAATTAACCACCAGAAAACTCAAAGTGGATCTGTGATTCAAAGTAGTAGAACCCTAGCCTTGAGAGAAAAAGCTCAGGGACAGTGCTCAAACCTGAGTTCAAACCCCATGACCAAAAACAAAAAAAGCAAGCTTGGGTAGAGGTGTCTGTAATTCATCAAGCAAAAAACTGGAAGTGGAAGTGTGGCTCAAGTGAGAGAGAGCCAGACTTGAGTAGAAAAAGACAAATGAGAGCATGAAGCCCTGAGTCAAGCACAGTATTGGCACAAAAAAAAAAAAAAAGTAAAATGAAGCAGATGCAGGATGGAGTGGGGGATTTCTTTACAAAGCTGTTTTCCAGAAGCACGGGGCTCAGATATGTATAGAAGTATTGAGTAGCTGTGAAGGGAAAGAGTAAAAGGAGTCATACTCGTCTCAATACCACCCTACTTAGAGTATCTTCTGAAAGCTGGGTCAGGTTTTGGCCTACCATTGTTTCAGCTACCAAATATTCCTTTTATTTCCTCTATGGATTGTCCACCAACTCCAAGTCAATTCTATATTGTAGAAGTCATACCTTTATTTTGATATCTTCAAAGACAAATAGAAGCTTCTTCAGTCAAATTTGCCTTAAAATCTGATGTTCCTCATCTCATAAAAACATTTTTGGGGGGTGTTGGGGTTTTAAAAAGAGGTAGCTGAGTAAGAACAGCACCATGCACATGGTATTCAGGTAAGGGGGAGGTTTATTCATCGTTCTGGCTGGCACCAGGCCACATTGGCCCTCCAAGAGACTGGGAAAGAGCTGGGAAAAGAGAGCTGAAGGAGAGAGCTGGGAAAGATCTGGGAAAGAGAGCTGGGAAGGAAAGTGAGCTGGGAAAGAGAGAGAGAGACCTGGGAAAGAGCTGAGAAAGGGAGCATCTGGGCCTGGGCTAGGCCTTATGTAAGGTATGGGCGGAGAAAAGTGTGGCCACAGCAAATTCAGATGTGACCTCAGCGCATGCAGATGTGACCTTTTCCAGGTGTTCCAGTTGCCTAGTTAACGCAGGTACTGGGTGGAGACTTTGCTGCGAGGAGGGTGGAGTCTGCTGGCCATCCAGGAACAGACCTTACAGGGGGTCAGTTGTTGGGCTTGAACTTTGGTCCTGGGCTCTGTCCTTCAGCTCTTCAGCTCAAGGCAAGTACTCTATCACTTGAGCTACAGTACCACTTCCTAATTTTCTGGTGGTTTATTGGAGATAAGAGTCTTATGGACTTTTCCTGCACAGGCTGGCTTTGAACCACGTTCCTCAGATCTAATCCTCCTGAGTAGCTAGGATTACAGGCGTGAACCATTGGCATCAGGCATAAAATAAAATAAAATAAAATAAAAACATTTTTTTTTTTGGGTCTGGTCGTGGGGCCTGAACTCTGGGCCTGGGCGCTGTCCCTCAGCTCTTCAGCTCAAGGCTAGCGCTCTACCGCTTGAGCCACAGCGCCACTTCCGGCTTTTTTCTTTTTGCTTATGTGGTGCTGAGGAATCGAACCCAGGGCCTCATGCATGCAAGGCAAGCACTCTACCACTGAGCCACCTTCCCAGCCCAATAAAAACATTTTTAAAGACTCATCCTCAAAAAAAAAAAAAAAAAAAAAAAGACTCATCCTCTCTCTCCCCCTCCCTCCCTCCATTTATTTGTTTGTTTATTTGTTTGTTGAGGAGAGGCTCATATTGGGGGCTTGTACTGGGGGCTGCCTTGTGTTCTCACTCAGCTTCCTTCTACATGCCTGGCCCTCGACCACTTGAGTCACAGCTCCAATTCAGCATTTGTGCTGACTAGTTGGAAATAAGAGTCTCTTGGACTTTTCTACCAGGGATAATTTCTATCCTTAATATTTAGATCTCAGACTTTTTAAGTAGTTAGGATTACAAGTGTGAGCCTCTTGCACCTGGCTTCCTTCCCTTCATTTCTAAGCTTTGCCATTCCATTCAGATCCACACGCAGACATCCAGGACTCTAAGGAGGGCTAGCATGAACCTTCCTCAAGTCACTTCTCAGGAGATTACTGGGGCCCAAGGATCAGGCCCATCTTTAGGCTCCTGTCATAGCTAATTGGGTCCTAACCTCCTGTACCTCTACTGCTCTGAGAAGATCCTAGACTGCCTAGAAAAGAACGGTGCTAACACTACGTAGCTAACTACTCAGTGGCAACTTCTCAATACTGGTCTCCTAACAAGCCAATATCCTCGTTTCTTTGAAATACACGGATGCGGGCTGGGAAGGTGGCTTGCCTTGCATGCCTGAGGCCCTGGGTTCGATTCCTCAGTACCACATAAGCAAAAAAAGAAAAAAGCCAGAAGTGGCGCTGTGGCTCAAGTGGTAGAGTGCTAGCCTTGAGCTGAAGAGCTGAGGGACAGCGCCCAGGCCCAGAGTTCAGGCCCCATGACCGGAACCCCCCCCCAAAAAAAATAAATAAATGAAATACACGGATGCCAAGGGCCTCACCCTGAGATTCTTGGGTCAATAGACCTGGGATAGGATTCAGAAATTTAGTCTGGAAAATTTTCCCATGGAGAATTTAATACAGAGCCCGCGTTCTGGAAGTACAGCCCATTGACATCCAGTATCACATTTTGGCCTTACAAAGACTGAGTACCTGAACTTAAAGATTAGTATATTTGTGTCTAGTATATCAAGTACTTCCAAACAGATGATAACACCTAGACTTAGTGATAAGATATAGACACTAGGGGGAAGTTGTGAGGAGTGGGGAAATGAAGAAGAAGGTAGGGTAGAGTAAAAACTAGCAAGAGGGCTGGGAAGGTGGCTCAGTGGTAGAGCGCTTTCCTTGCATGCGTGAGGCCCTGGGTTTGATTCCTCAGCACCACATAAACAGAAAAAAAGAAGCCAGAAGTGGTGCTGGTGGCTCAAGTGGTAGAGCGCTACCTTGAGCTGAAGAGCTGAGGGACAGCTCCCAGGCCCAGAGTTCAGGTCCATGACCGGACCCCCTCCCCCCCCCCCAAAAAAAAACTAGCAAGATACTGATAACTGTTAAAGCTGAGTAAGTCCAAGATTTCCTTCTATTTTTATGCATATGAGTACTGCCATCTTGAAAAGCATGGTCAGATGCTGGTGGTGCTAGCTATTGTAACCCTAGCTACTCAGAAGACTGAGATCTGAGGATCAAGGTGAAAAATTATCCCTGGCAGAAAAGTCCAAGAGATTCTTATCTCCAATTAACCAGAAAAAGTAGAGATGTGCCTCAAGTGGCAGTGCACTGGCCTTGAGCACAAAAATAAAATAAAATAAAATAAAGGGGCTGGGAAGGTAGCTCAGTGCTAGAGTGCTTGTCTTGCATGCATGAGGCCCTGGGTTCGATTCCTCAGCACCACATAAGCAGAAAAAGCCAGAAGTGGCACTGTGGCTCAAGTGGTAGAGCACTAGCCTTGAGCTGAAGAGCTGAGGGACAGCACCCAGGCCCAGAGTTCAGGCTCCACAACCGACAAAAAAATAAAAATAAAAATAAAATTTAAAAAAAGAAGCTAAGGGATAGCACTTAAGGCTTTGAGTTCAAGCCCCACTACCAGCACTTAAAAAAAAATGTGAGGAGAGGAAAAAGGAAAAGGAAAAGAAAAGAAAGCTTTTTAAAATCTTCCCTGGAAATGATTAGGAAACATGCATTTGTGTATTTTCTGAATTTCCTCCAGAGATGAAAACTGTAATTAACTACAGTCTAGTAGTAAAGTTTATTGTGACCAATGTAATATCATAGCTAAAGAGGGGGAAGAGTCTGCCATCTAGAAATAGAACAGTCAAGTTGCTGATTGTATGTCAGCATTGGATCAATTCCAGCCATGGAGAAAATGTTTCTAAGTATCTTATTTGGGCTTCCTTTTTAACTTTACTCAAATGAAGCCTATTCTTCCAACACATTTGTAAAGCTCTCTAATATTCTAGACGTTTTAGCAGTTTGGTTTTCAGTATGAATAAAAAAGTCAGGCTGGGCACTGGTGACTCATGCTATAGAAACAATTATAGATCCTAGCCACTCAGGAGACTGAAATCTGAAGGATTCAAGGCAGAAAAGTCAGCTAGTCTCCATCTCCAAATTAACCAGCAAAAAGCCAGGCTGGAGGCATGGCTCAAGTGGTAGAACATTAGCTGAGTAAACATAAATACACATACACAGATACCCACATACCCACACACACACACACACACACACACACACACACACACACACACACACACACACAAGAGTTAATATTGGGGTTGAAGTTCAACAATGTGAAATATAATTGCATCTCTGAACTAAAAAAAAGAAACTAGTATTTGGGTTTATCATTTACGTACCTGTTAGTTTAGTCTGGATTACTTATCTTGCCTAATCTGTTTCTCCACTGTGATTGATAAAAAATAATAATAACGATCCAAGTCCTACAGATTAGATCTCAGATCTGTGTTGGCTTCAGAAAGAGTGGGAGCTTGCCTGAATTAGGATCTGCCTCCAGGGATGGAGATGCCTGCTGGCCACAGAGTTAGGACCTATGAGTCACCAAGCATTGCAGAATGGGGCTGCAGGAGGGAGGAGAACTCTGACATATTTAAGTTGGAATGAAGCATGAGCCTTTTTGAGAGCTAGCTCTACCCTGCAAATTGCTTAATCCCTCTGAACGTCAAATTCTTTGTCTATAAAATAGATGTGGGGCTGGGAAGGTGGCTCAGTGGTAGAGTGCTTGCCTTGCATGCATGAGGCCCTGGGTTCGATTCCTCAGCACCACATAAGCAAAAAGAAAAAAGCCAGAAGTGGCACTGTGGCTCAAGTGGTAGAGTGCTATCCTTGAGCTAAAGAGCTGAGGGACAGTGCCCGGGCTCAGAGTTCAGGCCCCACGACCGGCCCCAAAAAAGAAAAAAAAAAATAGATGTTATGAAGTCTATCATACTGGACTACTTAAAGAATGAAAGATTGGTGGGGGAGGGAGGAGGGAAGGGATGGTAGGGGAAAAACAAAAGAGGGGGTAACAATGCTCCATAGGAAATATACTCATTACCTTACTCATGTAACTGTAACCCTTCTGTACAGTATCTTTACAATAAAAAATATATATTTAAAAAAAGAATGAAAGATTAGGGCTGAGAAATTGGCTCAGTGATAGAGTGCTTGCCTCACATACATGAGGCCCTGGGTTCGATTCCTTAGCACCACATAACCTGAAAAAGCCAGAAGTGATACTATGGTTCAAGTGGTAGCCTTGAGCTGAAGAGCTTAGGGCCGCGCCCAGGCCCAGAGTTCAAGCCCCACGACAGACCAAAAAACAAACAACAAAAAAATCGAATGAAAGATTATATAAAGGATACATAAACACACACTAAAGAGCATTCACCTTATTGTTGATCACAAAGTTTGGTTATAGTTTCCCTAGTTGCATTCTGAAATGTGATCCAGGGATCAAAGCTAGTGGCTCATGACTGTGTCCCTTAGCTTTTTCACTCAAGGCTGGCATTCTACTATTTGAGCCACAGCTCCACTTCTGGCTTTTTGGTGGTTGATTGGAGATAAGGGTTCACAGACTTTTCTGCCTGGGTTGGCTTCAATTATAATCCTTAGATCTCAGCCTCCAGAGTACCTAGGATTACAGGTATGAACTACCAGCACCTCTCTATTTTCTTTTCTTTTCTTTTTATGGTAAGAAACTTGACAGCACTGGGGCTGTCATGTCATATCAAATGTGGCTTAGTGGTAGAGTGCTTGCCTAGGAGGCATGAAGCCCTGGGTTCAATCCCTCGGTACCACATAAACAGAAAAAGCCAGAGGTGGTGCTGTGGCTCAAGTGGTAGAGTGCTAGCCTTGACCAAAAGAAGCTCAGGGACAGTGCCCAGGCCCTGAGTTCAAGCCCCAGGATTGGCAAAAAGGAAAACAAATTTGGAAGCACTTTATTGAGTAAGTAAGCAAGCAGGCAAGCAGATAAGCAGATGAAAAGCAGACATCAGATGCAGAAAGGCAGGAATATACTCTAAAATTAGAGTGTGGGTGCTCTCAAAGAGAGAAAGAAAGAGAGAGAGTTCTTTTCTTTTCTCTCTTCCTAACTTTCTTTCTTTTCTTTCTTTCTTTTCTTTCTTTCTTGTGCAAATATTGGAGTTTGAACTCAAGCCCTTATGCTCTTACATGGCATTTTCAACTCATGGCTGGTACACTGCTACTTGAGTCACACCTCCACTTGGCTTTTTGCTGGTCAATTGGAGATGAGAATCTCTGATTTGTCTGTCTATGCTAGCTTCAAACTTTGATCCTCAGATCTCAACCTCCTGAGTAGCTAAGATGTGAGCAATAAGCACCCAGCTGGCAACTTTGTGTGTATATGTGTGTGCTGTTACTAGGGCTTGGGTGGTGTCCCTTAGCTTTTTGCTCAAGGTTAGCACTCTACCACTTGTGCTATAGCTCCATTTCTTGATTTTTGGTAGTTAATTGGAGATATGAGTCTCCTGTCTGGGCTGACTTCAAACTATGATCCTTAGATCTTAGTTTCTGCAGGAGCTAGGATTATAGGTATGAGACACCAGTGCCCAACTTGAGCCTGTGACTTTTGAGATTAGTCTGACTCAAAGTCCCAATCAGTTGAATGATGGCTATTTCCAGAAGTCCAATCAAGGGTTATTGGCTCCAGGGGAAAGCCAGGAAGTCAAAGTTTGTAAATTTATGGATGAAAATGAGAGTAATGTGTAAGGACCACAATTGCAGAAACATAGTTGCATATCTTTGTGTGAGTGTGCGCATGCGCGCATGCATGCATGCATGCTCACACTAGTCCTGGGGCATGAACTTAGGCCCAAGAGTTATCTCTGAGCTTTTTTTGCTCAAGGCTAGTGCTCTACCACTTGAGCCACGGGTCCATTTCCAGCTTTTTGGTGGCTCATTGGAGATAAGAGTCACGTAGACTTTCCTGACAGGGCTGCCTTCAAATCACAATCCTGAGATCTGTAGTTAGAATTATAGGTGTGAGCCACCAGCATCTAGCATGGTTGCCTATCAGTAAGTTGGATTTTACTCAGTATTTCTTTTTCTTTTCTCTTTTTTCTTTCTTTTTTTCTTTTTTCTTTTCTTTTTTTTGCCAGTCCTGGGGCTTGAACTCAGGGTCTGAGTACTGTTCCTGAGCTTCTTTTGCTCAAGGCTAGCTCTCTACCACTTGAGCCACAGCGCTACTTCTGTTTATGTGGTACTGAAGAGTCAAACCTACTAGGACTTTGTGCAAGCACTTTACCACTAAGTCGCTTCCCAGCCCCTCTCAGCATTTCTTTTAAACAAGTAGATACACACATGGTTGGGTTTTTTGTTTTTGTGGGGTTTTTGTTTTTGTTTTTGTTTTTCTGTTGTGTTTTGGTGTACTGGGGCCTGAATTCAGCATCTCATACTTGCTTGGCAGGTGCTCTGTCACTTGAACCACACCTCCAATCTTCTTTTTTTTTTTTGTCGGTCTTGGGTCTTAAACTCTGGGTATGGGTGTTGTCCCTGGCGATTCAGTTCAAGGCTGTGCTCTACCACTTTGAGCCACAATGTCACTTCTGGTTTTCTGATAGTTAATTGGAGATAAAAGTCTCAAAGACTTTATTGCACTAGCTGCCTTTGAACTATGATTCTCAGATCTCAGCCTCCTGAGTAGCTATGATTACAGGCGTGAGTCATCAGTGCCCAGCCAATCTTGTTGCTTTTTTGTTTTTATTTTGTTTCGTTTGTTTTTGGTTGTGGGGTTTCAACTCTGGGCCTGAATGCCATCCCTCAGCTCTTCAGCTCAAGGCTAGTGCTCTACCACTTGAGCCACAGCACCACTTCCTGTTTTCTGAGTGGTTAATTGGAGATCAGAGTCTCACAGACCTTATTGCCTCAGCTGGCTTTGAACTACGATTCTCAGATCTCAGCCTCCTGAGTAGCTAGGATTACAGGCGTGAGCCACCAATGCTTGGCCAATCTTGTTGTTATAGTTATGGGCTTCTCATTACTTGTGCTAAGACCAACACTGAGTCATGCCTCCAGCCTCTGGCTGTTTTTATTTATTTTGGGTTTTTTTGTACTTTTTTTTTTTTGGGGGGGGGTCTGGTCGTGGGGCCTGAACTCTGGGCCTGGGCGCTGTCCCTCAGATCTTAAGCTCAAGGCTAGCACTCTACCACTTGAGCCACAGCGCCACTTCCGGCATTTTTTCTTTTTGCTTATGTGGTGCTGGGGAATTGAACCCAGGGCCTCATGCATGCAAGGCAAAAGCTCTACCACTGAGCCACCTTCCCAGCCCCTGTATGTTTTTTTTAATTGTAAAAATACTGTACAGAGGGGTTACAGTTACATGAGCGAGCAAGGTAATGAGTACATTTCCTATCAACCATTGTTGCTTCCTCCTTTGGCTGTTTTTATTTAAAAAAAAACAACAAAACAGATTTGGAAGTAATGCTGTGGCTCAAGTGGAAGAGCACTAGCCTGGAGCTGAAGAGTACAGGATAGTGCCTAGGCTCAGAGTTCAAGACCCACAACCAACAAAAAAGAAAAAAGAAAAAAAGAAAGAAAAAAAAAAGATTTCTATCTTCTGACATGGACATTTTTACAATGTCTCTTTGTTTCAAAACTTCTGGATGAAATGATACCTTTTTTAGAAAGTTCTTTGTTTAGGACTCAGTTTTTCTATCTGTAAAATGGGATAATACTAATAACTACACCCCAGAATTTTTTTTTGAGTTATATAAATTTATTTTTTTTGTGTGTGAACATACTGTACAGAGGGGTTACAATTACATGGGCAAGATAATGAGTACATTTCTTATCAAGCATTGCAGCCTCCTCCTTTGTTTACCCTTCACATCCCTTCCCAGCCTCCCCCCACCTCCCCTCCCACCAAAGTTGTAAAGTAAGTTTTCGAAATGACAACTTGTACTTCTCATTGTTGCAACGGGTCCACCTGTATCCTTAAACGACTTGTTTTTCCCCCATCTCCTTCACAAATTATACCAACATCAAATATAGTGAAAGCAGGGGTTATACTGTGGGGGAGACACCCCAGAATTTCTGTGAAGATGAAAATGAGGTAAGAAATGGAAAGTGCAGTTCCCAATATGTAGCAGTCATTAGTGGGAACTACTGGTTTTATTAGTAATTATTTATGTCTTCACAACTGGACTCCAATGATAGCATCTTAGCTGGACTTCCCCCTACCCTATATATCTAAAAATATAACGACAATTAACCTTCCCAAGTTTTTGTTTCCATCAAATTGCTTCTAATTAAGAACCAATGTTCCTTCCTAAATAGATTAAGACCAAACCTTTGTATGTCCATATCAGTGCTCTGGTTCTTACTTTAAAAGAAATAGAGCCAGGCACTGGTAGTTCATAGCCACAAAAGAGGCTGAGATCTGAGGAGGGCTTTTCAAAGATAGTCTGGACAGGAAAGTCTGTGAGACTCTTATCTCCAATTAATCAGAAAACTGGAAGTGGTACTGCTGACCGAGTGGTAGAATGCTCACCTTGAGCTGAAGAGCTGAAGAGCTGAAGGACAGCACAGAAAAAAAAAAAGAAAAAAAGTAAGAAATAGAGAAACAAGCTGTGGGGGCCCATGTTTGAAATTCTAGCTAGTTGGAAGATAGAAGCAGGAGAATTGGGTATTGGAGGTAAACCTAAGGGAAAAAAATCAATGAGACCTTATCTCAAAAACAAAAACAAAACCAAAGGGCTAGACTCAATTGCCAAAGTACTTGCTTAGCAATGATGAAGCCCAGGGTTCAATCTCCAGCTTCAAATAATAAATAAATAAATAAGTAAACAAATAAATAAAGTGCTGGGAGCGGTAGACTGCATGCAGGAAGAAACATGGATGGCTGTCTGTATCAGGACTACCAGGCCAGATTAAAAAATATTTTTGAAGGGGCTGGGAAGTTGGCTCAGTGGTAGAGCGCTTGCCTTGCATGCCTGAGGCCCTGGGTTCCATTCCTCAGCACCACATAAACAAAAAGAAAAAAGCCGGAAGTGGCGCTGTGGCTCAAGTGGTAGAGTGTTAGCCTTGAGCTGAAGAGCTGAGGGACAGCACTCAGGCCCAGAGTTCAGGCCCCACAACCGGACCCAAAAAAAAAAAAAAAAAGAACACATCAAAAAAAAAGGGCTGGGAAGGTGGCTCAGTGGTAGAGTGCTTGCCTTGCATGCATGAGGCCCTGGGTTCGATTCCTCAGCACCACATAAGCAGAAAAAGCTGGAAGTGGTGCTTGGCTCCAGTGGTAGAGCACTAGCCTTGAGCTGAAGAGCTGAGGGACAGTGCCCAGGCCCAGAGTTCAGGCTCCATGACTGGAAAAAAAAAATATTTTTGAATTATATTTTGGAGGCTAGCTACCAGTGGAGCTCACTGCTGTAATCTTAGCTACTCAAGAGGCTGAGAACTGAGGATTGAAATTCAAAGCCAGCCCTGACAGCAAAGTCCAAGCAACTCATCTCTGATTAACCACCAAAAAATGCTAGAAGTGAAGTTGCAGCTCAAGTGGTAGAGGGCTAGCCTTGAGCAAAAAAAATAATAATAATGTCAGGGACAGCAGCACTGAGGTCT
The DNA here is from genome assembly GCF_024711535.1 of Dipodomys merriami. Lineage (NCBI taxonomy): Eukaryota > Metazoa > Chordata > Mammalia > Rodentia > Heteromyidae > Dipodomys > Dipodomys merriami. The sequence continues at coordinate 100,754 of NW_027206513.1, read as the reverse complement.
GAGTTCAAGCCCCAGGACTGGCGTGTGTGCACGTCTCTCTCTCTCTCTCTCTCTCTCTCTCTCTCTCTCTCTCTCTCTCTCTCTCTCACACACACACACACACACACACATATCTTGGGACTGAGAATGTGGCTCAAATGGTAGAGCCCTAGCTAGCAAAGCCAGAGTTCAAACTCAGTACAACCCTTCCCCAAATTGTATCTGTACTAAAAATGTGCAGACTTTTGTCACTATTACCTAAATGAGGAAGTGGCAAGGTGGCTCAAAATGGTAGAGCACTAGCCTTGAGTACAAAAGTTCTGAGACAAGGGACTGGGAAGTTGGCTCAGTGGTAGAGCGCTTGCCTTGCATGCCTGAGGCCCTGGTTCAACTCCTCAGCACCACATAAGCAAAAAGAAAAAAGCTGGAAGTGGCACTGTGGCTCAAGTGGTAGGGTACTAGCCTTGAGCTGAAGAGCTGAGGGACAGCACTCAGGCCGAGTTCAGGCCCCACAACCGGACCAAAAAAAAAAAAGTTCTGAGACAGCACCTAGGCCCTTAGTTCAAGCCCCACAAACAAACAAAAAAGCAAAAAAAAAAAAAAAAGGGTTAAAGGTTTGGGCTGGGAATGTGGCTTAGAGGTAGAGTTCTTGCCTAGCATGCATGAAGTTCTAGGTTCAATTCCTCAATACCACATAAACAGAAAAAGCCAGAAGGGCTGGGAAGGTGGCTCAGTGGTAGAGTGCTTGCCTCGCATGCATGAAGCCCTGTGTTCAATTCCTCAGCACCACATAAGCAGAAAAAGCCGGAAGTGGCACTGTGGCTCTAGTAGTAGAGCACCAGCCTTGAGTTGAAGAGCTGAGGGACAGCGCCCAGGCCCAGAGTTTAGCACTCACGACCAGCAAAAAAAAAAAAAAAAAAAAAAAAAGCCAGAAGTGGTGCTATGGCTCAAGTGGTAGAGTGTTGATTTTGAGCACAGAGAGGCTCAGGGACAGAGCCCAGGCCCTGATTTCAAGCCCCAGGACTCACAAAACAAAACAAAACAAAACAAAACAAAACAAAAACCTAAATGATACAGTATAACAACTCTTTATATCATATATTATTATATTACAGTTATATATATTACAGTTATGTTATATATATTATTATATTACCTTATGCTATATATCAAGCAATCCAGAGTTGACTGTAAGTATATGAGATAGCGGTTGGAACTATAGCTCAATGGTAGAGTACGTGTCTAATATGCATGAGGCTCTGGGTTTAATCCTCAGCATTCCAAAAAAGTCAGGCCCATGAAAATGTATAGGAGAACATGCCTACTTTAAATGTTAAAATTACATCATTTTGTATAAGAGACGAGCATATGTAGATTTTGATATGGTACAGTGATCCTAGACCCAACCCCTCACTCCAGAACACCAGTGTTACTGTATTTTCCATGTACAACCAACAGGATATGTTGTTTGGACAAATAGAGGTATAAGAAAGAGAGAAGTGAATAATACATTGTTGGTGGAAATATAAACTAGAGCAAGCAGGGCTGGGAAGGTGGCTCAGTGGTAGAGTGCTTGCCTTGCATACATGAGGCCCTGGGTTCGATTCCTCAGCACCACATAAGCAGAAAAAGCCAGAAGTGGTGCTGTGGCTCAAGTGGTAGGGCTCTAGGCTTGAGCTGAAGAGCTGAGGGACAGCACCCAGGCCCAGAGTTCAGGCCCCATGACCGGCAAATAAATAAATAAATAAATAAATAAATAAATAATAAAAATAAACTAGAGCAAGCACTATGGAAATTAGTGTGGAATTTCCTCAAAAGACTAAAAACTGAGGGCTGGGAAGGTAGCTCAGTGGTAGAGTGCTTGCCTTGCATGCATGAGGCCCTGTGTTCGATTCCTCAGCACCACATAAGCAGAAAAAGCCAGAAGTGGCACTGTGGCTCAAGTGGTAGAGCCCTAGCCTTGAGCTGAAGAGCTGAGGGACAGCGCCCAGGCCCAGAGTTCAGGCCCCAGGACTGGCAAAAAAAAAAAAAAAAAAAAAAAAAGTTCATAGCTGGGTGCCAGTGGCTCACGCCTGTAATCCTAATCCTAGCTACTCAGGAGGCTGAGATCTGAGGATCACAGTTCAAAGCCAGCCTGGGCAGGAAAGTCCATGAAACTCTTATCTCCAATAAACCACTAGAAAACTGAAAGTGGCAGTGTGGCTCAAGTGGTAGAGAGCTCACCTTGAGCTGAAGAGTGCAGGGACAGCGCCCGAGCCCAGAGTTCAAGCCCCATGACCGACAAAAAAAAAAAAAGTTCAAATCCAGCCAGAGCAGGAAAGTATGTGAGACTTTTATTTCCAATTAACCACCAAAAAAAAAAAGCTGGAAATAGAGTTATGGCTTAAATGAGTGAAAAAGTTAAGGGACAGCATGCAGGCCCTGGGTTTAAGCCCCAGGACCAGCACAGGGGAAAAAAAAACAGGTAAGAAAGAAGTAGTGATGCTTCTTCTGAGGCTAGATCACAAAAGCCACTATCTTCTATCTTTTTTTTTTCTTGTTCTTCAATCACATATTCTAGGGAAAAACCAATTTGGCATATTGTAAGCAGTCCTGGACATGAGCTTGGAAAGTGGGTGTCCCAGGCCCAACCAAACATTCAGATGATCAATATATGAAGATAGCATAAAGAAATTCACTAAAGCTGGGGTGGGATGGGGGTAGGAGGGACAGGGAAAAAGAAAACAACAGATAAAGTTAATTCAGCTAAATCATAATATGTGCACTGTAAATTATCATGGCAAAAACCCTTGTACAATTAGCACATAAAAATGCACTAATGGCAGGCTGGGAAGGTGGCTCAGTGGTAGAGTGCTTGCCTTGCATGCCTGAGGCCCTAGGTTCCATTCCCCAGCACCACATAAGCAAAAAGAAAAAAGCTGGAAGTGGTGCTGTGGCTCAAGTGATAGAGCGCTAGCCTTGAACTGAAGAGCTGAGGGACAGCACCCAGGCCCAGAGTTCAGGCCCCACAACTGGACCCCCCCCCAAAAAAAATGTACCACTGGAAAAGAAAAAAAAATAGGAAAAAAAATAGGCTAGGATGGAGAAGGGGTATCAGCAGGAGAAGGGAGGGTCAATGAAGAGGGCAAATGAGGGAGAATATGATTGAAGAACTTTCTATGCATATGTGAAACTAGAATGATAAAAATCTATTGAAATTATCTCTCCCTCACCCGTTTTTGGCAGTACTGGGGATTGAACTCAGGGCCTTGTACCTGCTAGATAGGTGCTCTACCACTTGAGCCATGCTGCCAGCCCATCATTTTGGAATATGATATCCTTTCTATGCTCAGGCCAGTATGGGCTTCAATCCTACTTTTGCTTCCCCATATTAGTGGACTTGACAGGAGCTTAGCCCTGGGCCTAGCCTTTGTACTTTCCTTATATCTGAGATAACAGACATTCCCCAGAACATCTAGCCATTGGTTCAGTTGGACTTCATGTTTTTATGCCCAGGATGGTCTCTCCAATTGCAGTCCCCAGCTTTCTACCTCCTAAGTAGCTATGACTATATATAGTATCTATCACCTAGCTCAGCTTTAAATTGGTTCAAGAAAAGGGGTGAGGAGATGAGAGAGAGAAAGAGAGAGAGAGAGAGGAGAGAAGGAGGGAGGGAGATGAGAGATTCACTTTGTTTAGGGTGTATTGTATGTATGGCTGTATGTATGGCTGTATATATGTATGTATGTGAATGTCACAATAAAACTCCCTTATACAATTAATATATACCAAAAAATCTTAAAAAAAATTTAAAAAGCTGGGTGCCAGTGTTTCACGCCTGTAATTTTTAGCTATTCAAGAGACTGAGATCTGAAAATCACAGTTCAAAACCAGCTCAGGCAGGAAAGTCCATGAGACTCTGATCTCCAATTAACTACCAGAAAACCAGAAGTGGTGCTGTGGCTCAAATGGTAGAATACTCACCTTGAGCTGAAGAGCTCAGGGACAGCACCCAGGTCAGAGTTCAAGCCCCATTACCCACAAAAGAAAAAAAGAAAAAAGAAAAAAAATGAGACAGGCACCAGGGGCTTATGCTTGTAATCCTAGCTACTCAGGAGACCGAGATCTAAGGACTACAGTTCGAAGCGAGACCACACAGGAAAGTCCATGATGCTCTTATCTCCAATTAACCACCAAAAAGCTGGAAGTGGTAAAGCACTGGTATTGAGCAAAAAAGCTTAGGGAGAGCACCCAGGACATGAGTTTAAGCCTCAGAACTGGCCAGAAAACAAAAAAACAAAAACAAAAAACATAAACTAAAGAAAACAGAGCAGGGCCAAGTATGGTGGCTCATACCTGTGATCCTAGTTACTCAGAAGGCTGAGTTCTGAGGATCTTGGTTCTAAGCCAACCAGGGTAGGAAAGTCCATGAGACTCTTAGCTCCAATAAACCACTAAAAAGCTGAAAGTGGCGCTATGGCTCAAGTGATAGAGCACTAGCCTTGACTGAAGAGCTGAGGGACAGCACCCAGGCCCAGAGTTCAAGTCCCATAACCAAACAAAAAAGAAAGAAAGAGAGAAAGAGAGAGAGAGAGAGAGAGAGAGAGAGAGAGAGAGAGAGAGAGAGAGAGAGAGAGAGAGAGAGAGAGAGAGAGAAAGAAAGAAAGAAAGAAAGAAAGAAAGAAAGAAAGAAAGAAAGAAAGAAAGAAAACAAGCTAGCTGGATACATAGCTAAGGTTGTAAAGTGCTTGCCTAGGAGGCACAAACCCTGTGTTCAAAAAATAGTACTTCTAAAAGTCCTATCTCCAAATATAATCGAATTTGAAGGACCTAGTGATATACGAAATTATATGAAATTATAGGAGCACAGTTCAACCCAGAACAGTTGCTTTGATCTGGTATTCCTGAAAAGATTGTGGAATTTCTGTAAACAGTTATAAGACTAAGAAAACAATACCTCAGCTACTAAGAAGGCTGAGCTCTGAGGATTACAGTTTGAAGCCAGATGGGGCAGAAAAGTCTATGAGATTCTTATCTCCAATTAACCCACAAAAAGCCACAAGTGGAAGTGTGGCTCAAGTGGCAAAGACCAGCCTTGAGAAGAAAAGCCAAGTGAGAGTTCAAGGCCCTGAGTTCAAGCCCCAGTATTAAAACAAGAAGAAAAAAAGGAAAGAAAAAAGGGAAACAATACCCCCAATTTTGGCACTTTGATATGCTGAGCTGCAAAAGCAGTCTTAAAATCAAGAGTTTACTGGGTGCCGGTGGCTCATGCACCAGTAATCCTAGCTACACAGGAGATTGAGATCTGGGGATTGTGGTTCAAAGCCAGCCTGGGCAGGAAAGTTTATGAACCTCTTTTTTTTTTTTTTTTGGTGGGTTGTGGGGCTTGAACTTTGGGCCTGGGCACTGTCCCTGAGCTCTTCTTCTCAAGGCAAGAGCTCTAACAATTGAGCCACTGCTGGCTTTTTCTATTTATGTGGTACTAAGGAATCAAACCCAGGGTCTCATGCATGAGAGACAAGCACTCTACCACTGAGCCACCTTCCCAGCCCTCATGAAACTCCTATCTCCAATTAACCACCAGAAAGCCTGAAGTGGCGCTCTGGCTCAAGTGGTAGAGCATTTGCCTTGAGCTGAAGTGCTCAGAGACAGCGCCTAGGCCCAGAGTTCAAGCCCCACAACGGACATAACAAAACAAAACTGGATCTGCCAGGGCCTGGAGGTGTGGCTCAGCAGTAGAGATCCTATCTAACAAGCATAAGGCCCTGAGTTCAAACCTCAGTTGTGTGTGTGTGTGTGTGTGTGTGTGTGTGTGTGTGTGTGTGTGTGTGTGTGTGTGTGTGTGTGTGTGTGTGTGTGTGTGGTGTGTGTGAAGACTAGACTTGCTAAAGAGACCATAACCATCACAGAAAATACCTGGACATATCTTTCACAAGATGTCTTCTGACCCTATTTTATTTTTTGGAGGAGACCAAGACTCAAACTTGGTATCTGATGCTTTATGCTCATTAGCAGGCATCCTACCACCTCTAACCCCTTTTCTGACTTTCAAGTTCATCCAAAGAGAATCATTGACAAATGATTGTCTGTCCTCTTGGTCCATTCTTCCTAATCATCATTTATAACCCTTAAAACTACCTGGATTTCATTACCCTCAACCCCATGAAAAAGACTAAGTAAGCATTTGAACTTCACTGGGTTCATGGATAATTACACTCTGTGGTTCTCCTGTCCCCTCCATGCTAATAAATGTTTCTCATTTTTCTCCTAATCTTGTTTATTGTTATTTCATTCCAACAAACTTTCAGAAAGGGAAATATTCTCATTAGTCCTGTCAGAAATGAGGGCAGGGAAGGATATTTTAAAGAAAAACAATAGCAACAACAACAAAAATCGAAACAACCAGTTGGCCAGATACTAGTAGCTCAAGCCTGTAATCCCAGCTACTCTGAAGGTTGGAATCTGAGGATTGAGGTTCAAAGCTAGCTGGGGTAGACAAATATGAGAGATTCATTTCCAATTAACAAGCACAAAGCCAGAAGAGGAGGTGAGGCTCAGGTGGTAAAAAGCTAAGGGAGAGCTGAGCTGAGTTCAAATACACTGTATGCATCGCACATGTGCACGTGCACGTGCACGTACACACACACACACACACACACACACACACACACAATCAGTTGATTGTGGGCCTCAGTCAACATTGACTGCAAGCCGGGTGCTGGTGGCTCACTCCTGTAATCCTAGCTACTCAGGAGGCTGAGATCTGAGCATTGTGGTTCAAAGCCAACCCAGGCAGGAAAGTCTATGAGACTCTTCTTTTTTTTTTTTTTTTTTTTTTTTGGTCGTGGGACTTGAACTCTGGGCCTGGGCACTATCCCTCAGCTCTTCAGCTCAAGGCGAGCACTATACCACTTGAGCCACAGTAACGCTTCCGGTTTTCTGGTGGTTTATTGGAGATAAGAGTTTCACAGCCTTTTCTGCCTAGGCTGGCTTTGAACTGCAGTCCTCACATTTCAGCCTCCTGAGTAACTAGGATTACAGGCATGAGCCACTGACACCTGGCTCCATGAGACTTATCTCCAATTAACCACCAGAGAACCAGAAGTGGCATTGTGGTTCAAATGGTAGAGCTGAGGGACAGCACTTAGGCCCAGAGTTCAAGCCCCATGACCAACAAAAAACAAACAAACAAACAAAACCCAGAAAATAAAATTGACTGCAACTTGAGAGAAACTCTGAGCCATAACCATCCAGATATACTACTTCCTAAGTCCTCAGCCACAGAAATTATGATGTAATAAATGGTTACTATTTTGAGCTACTGAGTTTGGGGAGTAATTTGTTTTGCAGCAATAAATAACAAAGCTTTTCAAGTCAATTGAAGGGGTGACCTAAGAAAATTTGGGAAGCTCCGGAAAGAAAAGAGACTAGGCTGGGAATGTGGCTTAGTGGTTGAGTACTTGCCTAGCATTCAGGAAGCTCTGGGTTAGATTTCTTAGTACTACATAAACAGAAAAAGCTGGAAGTGGAGCTGTGTATCAAGTGGTAGACTGCTAGTCTTAAGCAAAAAGAAACTCAGGGACAGTGCCCAGGCCGAGTTAAAGCCCCAGGACGACAAAAAAGAAAAAGGGAAAAAGAAAGAAAGAAAAGAAAAGAGACGCTGGGCGCTGGTGGCTCAGGCCTATAATCCTAGCTCTTCAGGAGGCTGAGATCTGAGGATTGTGTTTCAAAGCCGGCCCCAGCAGGAAAATCCATGAGACTCTGATCTCCAATAAACCACTCGAAAACTGGAAGTGGCACTGTGGCTGAGTGCTTGCCTTGAGCTGAGGGACAGTGCCCTAGGCCCAGAGTTCAAGCCCCACAACTGACAAAAAAAAGAGAGAGACACTATTACTTCCTGTCCCAATCAAATTTCTGCCCAGGCAACAGACTTGCTATTCTGTCCTTATGATTTCCAGATCAGAGGGAGAAGAAAAGGAGAGAGATTGAAGCAGAAAGTCAAAGAGTGGTCTATACTGTGACCATGGTTGTACTCAATCAAGACAGCTGTCTGCAGTGTTAAGAGGTGCTGTGACATTTAAAAAATGGGACAAAGGGTGATAGAACAGTGAAGAATTATAGCAGGGCATCACAACAGAAACGAAGGTAGACTTTCCATTGCAAGAAACCAAAATCTGAAAGCTGGGCGCCAGTGGCTCAAACCCGTAATCCTAGCTACTGAGGAGACTGAGATCTGAGGATCAGGGTTCAAAGCCAGCCTGGGCAGAAAAGTCCGTGAGACTCTTATTTCCAATTAACCACTAGAAAACCGGAAGTGGTGCTGTGGCTCAAGCGGTAGAGCTCTCGCCTTGAGCTGAAGAGCGCAGGGACAGCACCCAAGCCCAGAGTTCAAGCCCCACGACCGACAAAAAAAAAAAGAAAAAGAAACCAAAATCTGAACACAAGTCACAATGAAGTAATAAAGCTATAGAGGGAAGGGAGTTTAAACAATTGAAGCTTTAGAGAAAATGCAGAAGTCTTCACCTTTCACCTATACCAGGCTCCAAAACTGGAGAACATTCGATACTATGAAGGAAAGGAGAAATATAGCAGAACTAACAATGACTTACAACACCAAACACATGTATTCACTTTCAAAAATAAAGAATGGTGACCCATACCTGTTTCTAGGTTAGACTGGGCAGAAAAGTTAACTAGACTCTATCTACAAAGTAACCAGCCTAAAGCTGGGCTGGAAGTGTGGCTTAAGACCTAAGGATCTTATCACTAAAGGTCTAAGAATCAAGCTAGGCACCTGTGACTCACATCTGTAATCCTAGCTACTCAGGAGGCTGAGATCTGAGGATCCATGTTTAAAGCCAGCCCAGCTGGCTTTAAGAGTCCGTGAGACTCTTACCTCCAATAAACCACCAGAAAACTGGAAGTGGCACTGTTGCTTAAGAGCGCTTGCCTTGAGCTGAAGAGCTGTGGGACAGCGCTCAGGCCCAGGATTCAAGCCTCACTACCACCACCACCACCACCTGCAAAAAAAAATAAAATAAAATAAAATAAAAATCTAAGAATCAAGTGTTAATCTAGCAACCTCCAAGTCCTGAGTTCAAACTCAGTACCTCCAAAAAGTAAATAGAAGTCATTCAAATACACCTCTCCCTCAAATTAACTGATACAATTGGAGGAATGAAAGACTCTCCTTTATGTACCTTCTAGTCTCTTACAGCAAATACTGATCCCTAGGGCTAGAGGTGTAGCTCAGAGGATATGCCTAGCATAGCCATGGGTTCCATCTCCTGCACCTTTTTTCACCTTTTTTGGTGGTGATAGGACTGGGGTTCAAACTTGGGACTTTGCACCTGCCAGGCAGACACTTTACCAACGGAGTAACACCCCTTGCCCCCTAGCACCTTACTTGATAGGAAGAGAACACACATGATATAAAAACAAAAATAAGGGCTGGGAAGGTGGCTCAGTGGTAGAGCGCTTGCCTTGCATGCCTGAGGCCCTGGGTTCGATTCCTCAGCACCACATAAGCAAAAAGAAAAAAGCTGGAAGTGGCGCTGTGGCTCAAAGTGGTAGAGCGCTAGCCTTGAGCTGAAGAGCTGAGGCACAGCGCCCAAGCCCAGAGTTCAGGCCCCACGACTGGACCCAAAAAAAAACAAAAACAAAAATAAGGTGATGGGTTTTTCTGTGTATGTGTGTCTGTGCGCGTGCGCATGCGTGTGTCATACTGGGGCTTGAACTCAGAGCCAGGGCATGGATAGGTTGTTTTTGTTTTGCTTTTTGCTCAAGGCTAGCATTCTACCACTTGAACCATTTCTGGCTTTTTGGTGGTTCATTGGAGATAACAGTCTCACAGACTTACCTGCCTAGGCTGGCTTTGAACCATGATGCTTAGATCTTAGCCTCTTGAGTAGCTAGGATGAGCCACGGGCATCTAGCTTTAATAACCGAAAGTTATACTAAAGCTATGTGATTCTTTCACATCACAAGAAGAGAGGAGAATAGGAAATTTGACATAAATCACTTAAACATTTGTGTGGGAAAAAAATAAAACCCAAGCTGTGTGCTAGTGGCTCATATCTATAATCCTAGCTACTCAGGAGGCTGAGATCTGAGGATCTTGTTAGTGGAAATCTGGGCAGACAAAAATCTGAGCGATATCTATCTCCAATTAACCAGCAAAAAGCTGGAACTGAAGGCATGACTCAAGTGGTAAAGCACCAACTGTGAGCAAAAAAGCCAAGTAGAAGTGCAGGACTGAATTCAAGCCCCAGTACCAGAATGAAGAAAGAAAGAAGGAAACAAAGAGAGAGAGAAAGAAAGAGAGAAAAAGGAAGGAAGGAAGGAGGGAAGGAAGGAAGGAGAGAGAAATGAAATGGTGTTGTGTCAAGGTCTTACTGAGTTGAGATTCCTCAGGCTGCCATTTTTTTATTTATTATTTTTTTGGGTCCGGTCCTGGGGCCTGAACTCTGGGCCTGGGCGCTGTCCCTCAGCTCTTCAGCTCAAGGCTAGTGTTCTACCTCTCTTGAGCCACAGCGCCACTTCCGGCTTTTTTCTTTTTGCTTATGTGGTGCTGAGGAATCGAACTCAGGGCCTTAGGCATGCAAGGCAAGCGCTCTACCACTGAGCCACCTTCCCAGCCCCCATGCTGCCATTTTTTAACCCAAGTTCTTAGAGGGCAGTGCACTGCAGGGGTTTTGAATGTTTGGAGTTAAGAGATTTGAACATTTCTATGTAATCCTGAGCAGATCCCATAAGCTCTCCAAATCTCCATGGGAAAATCATACTAATAAGAGCAATTGTTTTACTTAGTTTCTCGCTGCCGTAAAAATATAACTGAAGCTGGTTAATATATAAAGCAGAAAGGCTTTACTTAGCTCACTGTTTTGGAGGCTGAAACCAAGATTAGATAGCCCATCTGTTCAGCCTCTGGTGGATACAAGCCTGGGAGAGCTACCAGGTAGCTTGAAGGGAAGCCAGAGAGAGGGGTGAGCCTAGTGGACCTCCTGCTAGGCTCCACCTTTTAAAGGTTCCAGCATCTCTTAACACTGCCATATTGAGGGGCAACCTACCCAGATATGATCCTTCTGAACTATAGCCCTATCCCCACACCATTCCTTATGGGCTAAGGCGAAGCTGAGTATGTGTATTTATCAGAGAGGGAATTTAGTGGCAGACAGTTCCCAGTTTCTGTAATCCCATTGAAGGATCCTCCTCCCTAAGACCCCAGTTTATGATTCTGCACTGATTTTCTTGGACTCCAGCTCACCCTAGCTGAATTGTTATGGCCGGCCAGGAGTATACTGATTGTCCTTGCCTGGTCATGGTCCACTAGAATCCATTGCAAATGGAGGAGGAAGGGGAGATTGTCCTATCCTCCTTCTGTCCCCCTTTTTTCCATTTGCAGAAGCTGGACAAGACAATAAAATCCATGCTCTCTGTATCTGGTCTTGCATTTTCCTTAGAATAGCTAGTTGTACTTCTTTCTTTTGCTGATTAAGTTCTTAATCCACTTTGTTGCTATTACAAAATGCCTGATACTAGGTAATTTATAAAGTCAGGTGCTGGGGGCTTGCACCCATAATCCTAACTACTCAGTCAGGTGCTGGGGGCTTGCACCCGTAATCCTAACTACTCAATAGGCTGAGATCTGGAATCGCAGTTCAAAACCAGCCAGGGCAGGAAACTGTGAGACTCTTATCTCCAATTAATTACCAACAAATCCCACAAGTTGGAGATGTGGCTCAAGTGGTAGAGTGCTAACCTTGAATAAAAAAGCTCACACACACACACACACACACACACACACACACACACACACACACACACACGAATAGAATTTATTTAGCTGGTAGTTCTGGAGGCTGGGTAGTGTTAGTATCAGTATCAGTATCTGCTCACCATCTGGCAGTAATGATCTTCAATTTTGTATGGCAGAAAGACGGAGAAAGTATGGAAGCTCAAATCTACCTGTTGTTATAAACTCATCATCATTCTTTTTAAAAAATAACTTCTATTGAGATTAAGTGATTACATAAATTTCACAGATTTCACTGTATTGTGGGTAGTGATAAAATCACATACACATTTCAACCTTCACAAGTCAAATTGTCATTATCATGGTCTATAAAGTTTGTGAATCCTATAAGCTTTGACAATACAATTATTTCTTCCACATTGGGTGATATGTAGATTTCTTTCCTTTTGCTTAGTGTAAGCTGTTCCCTCTTTCCCTCTCATTCCCTCCCTCCCATTGCTGCCCTTGAGTTGCTTAGTTTATTTTCATCCGTGTCCAGTGTAGCTGATGGGCCCCTCTGTATTTTTCCACTTGTTTCCCTCTGATTCTGTGCCCTCCTCCTAGCTTCCCTCAGATGTGCATCTATATATATTATATATGAGGTCAAGAACATGGAGTCATTTAGAAGTTATAATAAATAGATGTCCTTTGTTTCTTGAGTCCTGTTTACTTTGTCATATCTTCTTGCATTTTGGATTTAACATCCACATATCTGGAAGACCATGTGCCATTTTGCCATTTGTCTCTTTGATCTTGGCCTACCTTGCTCAAATGATTTGTTCTAGTTCCATCCATTTCCCTGTGAATGCCATTATTTTGTCCTTTTTTTTTCTTTTTTTTTTTTTTTTTGGGGGGGGGAGGGTCTGGTCATGGGGCCTGAACTCTGGGCCTGGGCGCTGTCCCTCAGCTCTTCAGCTCAAGGCTAGCACTTTACCACTCTTGAGCTACAGTGCCACTTCCGGCTTTTTTCTTTTTTGCTTATGTGGTGCTGAGGAATCGAACCCAGGGCCTCATGCATGCAAGGCAAATGCTCTACCACTGAGCCACCTTCCCAGGCCTATTTTGTCCTTTCTAATGGCTACATAATATTCCATTGTAATATAGGTACCACAATTTTTGGATCTATTCATCTGTAGTGGGGCATCTAGGTTGTTTCCATATCTTGGCTATTGTGAACAGTGCAGCATTGAACATGGAGGTGCATGTGTCCTTATATCCTGGTTCCTGTTGCTCAGTAAACTCACCATAATTCTTCCCCCCCCCCCCTTTTTTTTTTTTATCAATTGTGGGCTTGAATTCTGGGCCTAGGTGTTGTCCCTCAGCTCTTCAGCTCAAGGCAAGCGCTCTACCACTTGAGCCACAGTGCCACTTCCTCACCATCATTCTTATGGCCCTATTTTTAATTGCTTTCCAAAAGCTCCACTTCCAAATATCATCAAACATATGACTTCTAAGATTAAATTTTCAACACACAAATTCAAGGGACACACCTAAACCATAGCTCTCAGAAAGAATTACACAGAAAGAATTTAAATTGGGGTAGAACTGGTGTATCTAATTCAGTCCCTTTAGGTAAAAGCCCCCTCAGGGCCTTTTACATGATGAGCCAGTTGCAAAAGACTCTACAAGGGGTTGTTGCATTGGCAGTTGCTTAGGACAAAAGGAAGAAATTTGGATACCTGAGAATGAACACCTCAAAGGGGGTCTTGATTTCTGGATGGGGATGTGCCACAATTAGATTAGGGAATTAGAAGTTGTCTCATTACTATGTCAGAGGTGATTCCTCCAAAATTCCAATAGAATGACTACCAGCCCTCAGGTCCCAGATTGCTTACTTGACTACTCCACAATTAGAAAACAACAACAACTAGTAGGCCTGGGTACCAATGGCTCATACCTGTAATTCTAGCTACTCAGGAGGCTGAGATCTGAGGATGGTGGTTTGAAGCCAGCCAGGGTAGGAAAATCCATGAGACCCTTACCTCCAATTAACCAGCAAAAAAACAGAAGTAGACTGTGGCTCAAGTGGTAAAGCCAAGTGGGAGCATGAATCTCTGAATTCAAGCCCCAGTATCAGCACCAAAAAATCACAAATAAATCACTGGCTGCTCATGCCTTTAATTCTAGCTAATCCAGAGGCTGTTATCTGTGGATTGCGGTTCAAAGCCAGCTCTAGCAGAAAAGTCCGTGAGACTCTTATCTCCAACTAACTACCAGAAAACCAGAAGTGGTGCTGTGGCTCAACATGGTGGAACATTAGCCTTGAGTAAAAGGGCTCAGGGACAGTGCCCAGGCCCAGAGTTCAAGCCCCATGACTGAGGGGAGGGGGAAACTAGTGCAAAATAATAATAATAATAATAATAATAATAATAATAATAATAATAATAATAATAATAATATTAAAAAAAGGCCAATGGGTGAAATAATATAGTTTCAGGAAATGGAGTTGTAATTATCTAGCTAGCTAGCTTTGGGCTGGAACTGGACCTGTGCTATACTCAGGGCCTGGGCACTGTCCCTTAGCTTTTTTACTCAAGGTTAGCAACTCTTCCACTTGAGCCATAGCCACAGCCCCACTTCTGGCTCTTTGGTGGTTAATTGAAGATCAACCTCCTGGGCTTTCATTTCCTGGTCTGGCTTCAAACCTTGATCCTCAGATCTCAGTCTCCTAAATAGCTAGATTACAGGTTTGAGCCACCAGTACCTGAGTACATTTTCTTTCAACCTCTGTGCTATTGAATATAACTTTTGAAATTTTAGAAGCCCAATTAAAAAATACAAATATGAGTAAATAGATGAAATGTAATGTCAAAGTCCTGTCCTGAGGGAAGGGAAAAAATGAATATTTACAGAGGAGTGATTTCATTTAATCTTTTCCATGAATTCAGAAGGATCTTTTGATCACAACTCACTGAAGGAATCAGAGGACTACGAGTTCACTAGCCAGTAAGGTGCTAGTCTTTTTTTTTTTAGCTCTGAGACTGGGTCTCAAACTTCGTACTTGATGCTTTAGCTCATTGGCTAGTGCTCTACCTACTGAACCACACCTCAAAACCCTGCAGCTGTAGTCTTTTTCCACTGCTAGTATAACCACAAAGAGTCACTAAGCCAACAGCTGAGATTTAGAGTTTATTGGCAATATAGGCAATATACCAGAAGTTGGAAGATGGTAGTACTAGGTTTTTGTCCAAATTATGTCCTGCTAGAGTCAAAATACAACAGCTTTTATCAAGTTTCTGGGAAGTCTAATATTAGCCACAGGTGGCCACTGAACTAGTCATTAATTCTTTTTTTTTTTTTTTTGGGGGGGGGTCCGGTCGTGGGGCCTGAACTCTGGGCCTGGGCGCTGTCCCTCAGCTCTTCAGCTCAAGGCTAGCACTTTACCACTTGAGCCACAGCGCCACTTCTGGCTTTTTTCTTTTTGCTTATGTGGTGCTGAGGAATCGAACCCAGGGCCTCATGCATGCAAGGCAAGCGCTCTACCACTGAGCCACCTTCCCAGCCCTAGTCATTAATTCTTTTTTTTTTTTTTTTTTTTGGTCGGTCGTGGGGCTTGAACTCTGGGCCTGGGCGCCATCCCTCAGCTCTTCAGCTCAAGGCTAGCGCTCTACCACTTGAGCTACAGCGCCACTTCCGGTTTTCTGGTGGTTTATTGGAGATAGGAGTCTCACAGTCTCTCCTGCCCAGGCTGGCTTTGAACTGGGATCCTCAGATCTCAGCCTCCTGAGTAGCTAGGATTACAGGCGTGAGCCACCAGTGTCGGGCTAGTCATTAATTCTTGTAGTTATGTTTATTTGCTTTGTACTGGGACTAGGGATTGAACTGTGGGCCTTGAACTCTAACTTGTCTTTTTTTGCTGTTTAATTGGAAATAAGATTCTAGAAGAGGGCAGGGAAGGTGGCTCAGTGGTAGAGCGCTTGCCTTGCATGCCTGAGGCCCTGGGTTCGATTCCTCAGCACCACATAAGCAAAAAGAAAAAAGCCGGAAGTGGCACTGTGGCTCAAGTGGTAGAGCGCTGGCCTTGAGCTGAAGAGCTGAGGGACAGCACCCAAGCCCAGAGTTCAGGCCCCACGACCGAACCCCAAAAAAAAAGATTCTAGAAGATTTGTCTGCCTGGACTGACTTCCAACCTTGATTCTCACATCTGAGCCTCCTGAGTAGCTAGGATTATAGGTGTAAGCCACTAGTGCCCACCGATCTTTGGCTTAAAATTAAAAAAAATTTTTTTGTGATGAGCCTGGCGCCGGTGGCTCATGCCTGTAATCCTAGCTACTCAGGAGGCTGAGATCTGAAGATTGCAGTTCAAAGCCAGCCTGAGCAGGAAAGGCCTTGAGATTCTTATCTCCAATAAAGCACTAGAAAACTGGAAGTGGGGCTGTGGCTCCAGGGGTAGAGCGCTTGCCTTGAGCTGAAGAGCGCAGGGAACAGCGCCCAAGACCAGAGTTCAAGCCCCACAACCCCAGTTACAGCCCCAGTCCTCCTTTTTGTTTTGTTTTGAATTCATGGTTGTGCTTGCTCAGCTAATGTTCTAGTACTTGAGCCACACTTGCAACCTAGGGTGGTTTTTTTGCTATCTAGTTTAAATATTGGAGTGTTATAGACCTGTCTACCCAGCTGGCCTTGAACTGTGATCCTCAGGATCTGAGCCTCCTGAGTAGCTAGGATTCCAAGCACGAACCACTGTCACTGGTTCCAGACTCCTGCCAGCCTTTTGATGTGTTTATGATCTATCACCTGTCACCAGGTGGTTCAGACATTCTTGGTTCCTGTAAACCTAAAGAAAGAGCACTGATTAGGAGGTCATGTGACTGGGTTCTTTTTAATTGCTTTTATTTATTCTTCATTTCAGGCAAGGGTGACTTAATTAGTTAAGTATTTGGGGAGTGAGGCATAGGGAAATGAGGTAAAACAGAAACAGTGAAAAACAGACTTGAGAGCACTAGGAGTGAGCTTACCCATTCATCAGGTTCAAAGTCAGAAAAAATGGTCAGACATGGGCAATGAATCCAAACTCTTTGTTCGTAAGCCTCAGTGTTTGTTATTTTGTTCTTCCTTAGTTTTCTGCAGTGATTAATAGTTAATACCTTAAACCGTAAAAAGATCTAGAGGCTGGGGACTTAGCAGTGTGTGCTTATCAAGTAAAAGGCCTTGGGTTTGATCCCAGCACTGCTGGGGTGGGTGTGGGGAAGTGGGGAAGGGGTAGGTAGGGAGTACGGAGATGTCTTTTTCCTGTTTTCAGAGGCATAAGTAAAATCTTACTGGGAGCTAGGTGCTGGTGGTTCACACTTGTAATCCTAGCTACTTAGGAGGCTAAAATCTGAGGTTCATGGTTCAAAGCCAATCCAGGCAGGAAAGTATTTGAGATCCTTATCTCTAATTAATCACACACACACACACACACACACACACACACACACACGCATGCGCGCTGGAAATAGAGCTGTGTCTCAAGTGGTAGAGCACTAGCCTTGAGCTGAAAAAGCTCAGGGACAGAACCCAGGCCTTGAGTTCAAGCCCAGGACCAGGAAAATAAAATTTGGGGGACAGAAGCTGTTAGAATGCACAGGAGATAGAGGAAAGCACAAAGGAGAGTAGAGTGAGTCCTAGGGATTGGACTGCGCTCCAGACTACTCCAGAAGTTTGGGCTCCACACAGGGTATGGGCATAAGAAAATCATAGTGGAGGGGTTTTGAGTTTCCCTGTTTTTTGTGTTTGTTTTTTGTCATGGGGCTTGCCTCTGTGCTTGGGCGCTGTCCCTCAGCAATTCAGCTCAAGGCTAGCGCTTACCCCTTGAGCCACAGTGCTACTTCCAGTTTTCTGGTGGTTTATTGGAGATCAGTGTCTCACAGACTTTTCCTTTCAGGGCTGGCTCTGAACTATGATCCTCAGATCTCAGCCTCCTAAGTAGCAAGGATTATAGGCATGAGCCATCGGGATCCAGATTCTGATGTTAAATGATAGGCTTCCCTCTCGTGTGTGTGTGTGTGTGTGTGTGTGTGTGTGTACATGCGCACGTGCACACACATGCACTTATATTTATTTTGTAGTGCTGGGGATTGAACTTGAACTCAGGGCTTACTAACACTTGAGCTAGAAGGCCAGACTTTTTTTTTTTTTTTTTTTTGTGGGTCGTGGGGCTTGAACTCTGGCCTGGGCGCTGTCCCTCAGCTCTTCAGCTCAAGGCGAGCACTCTACCACTTGAACCACAGCGCCACTTCCAGTTTTCTGGTGGTTTATTGGAGATAGGAGTCTCACGGACTTTCCTGCCCTGGCTGGCTTTGAACAGGGATCCTAGATCTCAGCCTCCTGAGTACTTAGGATTACAGGCGTGAGTCACTGCCACCTGGCTAGGCCAGCCCTTTTGTTTTATTTTTTTTTTTTGAAGGCTTCTTGAATTTTTATTTTATATACAAATATGGTCTTTCATTGGGCGTGAAGTCTTGGATAGTCCATTCACTTAGTCCAACTTAATGAAGCCGATGTCCTTCGCATACTGGCGGAAACACTGCCGGCACATGTTGAGCCCGTACTTCCGGATCAGACCGTGGCGATTAGAGCACACGCGGCAAGAGCGAGATCCCTGGCCGAATTTTCGGGGGTGACTCCAGTACAGCTGCTGGTGACCCATCTTGCTTCCACAGGTCCAACGAGGAAAAAGGGTTTTGTTTTATTTTTTGAGAGTTTTGCTGCTACCTTTGCCAGGGCAGGCAACTTGAGATCCTCTGGCCTCTAATTCCTAAGTAGCTGGGATTATAGACATGAGTCACCATGCTTGGCTTCTTTTTTTGTGGGGGGAGGGAGGGTCCAGTTGTGGAGCCTAAACTCTGGGTCTGTGTGCTGTCACTCAGATCTTCAGCTCAAGGCTAGCTCTCTACCACCTGAGCCACAGCGCTACTTCCGGCTTTTTTCTTTTTGCTTATGTGGTGCTGAGGAATCGAATCCAGGGCCTCATGCATGCAAGGCAAGCGCCCTACCACTGAGCCACCTTCCCAGCCCTCTTATATTTATTTTAAACAGTGCAAGCCTTGTCTCCACAGTTCAAAGAAAGGTCCTAGGAGGGTGAGGAGAAATTTCCCTTCCTTTTCCTTCCCTTCCATTCTCTTCCTTTCTTTCTTTGCAGTGCTAGAGATGGAATCCATTGCCTTGTGCATACTAGGCAAGTCTCTAATTCTGAACTACCAGCCCCTGAATTTCATTTCTATTTTTGTTGAATCTTCTGTTATTCTAATCATGATGTGAATATAATCATAGGGCATATAATTAACTGGAGTTTAACAGTCTGATTTTCTCCCTAGCTGACCACTGATTCCACCTTTTTCTTCTATTTGCTCCCACCTCTCCTTCTTCCCTGCAAGCCCTGGAGCTTGAACTCAAGGCCTATGCCGTATGCAAGGCTAGTGTTCTATCACTTGAGCCACAGCTCTACTTCTGGCTTTTTGCTGGTTAATTGGAATAAGAATCTCATGAACTTTCCTGCTCTCGCTGGCTTCAAACTGTGATCCTCAGATCTCAGCCTCCTGAGTAGCTAGGATTACAGGTACAAACCACCTGAGACGGGCAGCTCCTACTTTTAACTCAAGTAGTCCCCAAATGTATTTTTCCTTTCTTTCATTGGTTTCTGTCATTAGATTCAGTGTATACTTACAGAGCTTCCATCTGTAGACAGTTTGAGAAGGGCAAAATAAAAATAGCCAATTGGTCGATAACAGAATGGGAGAATATCTGAGGACACAGTGGGAGGATAATTCGGGCTGAGGCCAGCTGGAAGAGATGAGGAGGGCTGGGCAGAAACCTTCCTGAAAGCTTGGCTTGCTTTGAGGCAATGCAAATGGTTACTGGAGATATGGAAAGGGCAGTGAGCTTTTGTCATGTCTTGGTCAGTGCCCATTGTGAGGCTCCTGTTCTCTAAAAATCTGGCCTGCTGGATACAGTATGGATATGCAGTAAGATACCAACTTGCCAGGATTTTCCTCAGGCTGTCTGTCTACAGAATTATCTGCCCCAATAGAGCTTGCTTAAATCAGGCTTCTACCACTATGCCTCCTTTTCCTCCTCCACAACTCTGTATAATTCTATTGTTCCTCTCTGATTAGGCTACATGTGTGTGCTCATGTATACCAGTATTGGGGCTTGAACTCAGAGCCTGAACCCTGTCTCTTTAGTTTTTTTGTTTAAGGAGGGTGCTCTGCCACTTGAACTACATCTCTACCTCCAGGTTTTTTTCTTTTTTCTGGTTGTGGGGCTTGAACTCAGGGCCTATGCACTCACTATCCCTGAGCCTCTTTGTGCTCAAGGCTACCACTTAAGCCAAAGTGCACTTCTGGTTTTGAGTGGTTAATTGGAAGTGAGTCTCAGGGGGACTTTTCTGCCCAGGCTGGCTTCCAACCACAATACTCAGATCTCAGCCCAACTATGTCCAGTTTTTTAGGGATTAATTGGAGATAAGACTCTCACAGGCTGGGAATGTGGCTTAGTGGTAGCGTGCTTGCCTAGCATGCATGAAGCTCTGGATTCTATTCCTCAGTACCATATAAACAGAAAAAGCCAGAAGTGGTGTTGTAACTCAAATAGTAGAGTACTAGCCTTGAGCAAAAGAAGTTTAAGGACAATGCTCAGGCCCCAGGGCTGGCAAAAAAAAAAAAAAATATATATATATATATATATATAAAATCTTACAGACTTAAACCAGGCATGTCACCTTGCCTACTCTGGAGGCTGAGATCTGAGGACTATGGTTCAAAGCCAGCTTGAGGAGGACAGTCCTTGAGACACTTACCTCTAATTAACCACAAGAAAACCAGAAGTGGGCTCTGTGGCTCAAAGTGGTAGAGCACTAGCCTTGAGCACAAAAGCTCAGGTACAGTGCCCAGGCCCTGAGCTTAAGCCCATAACCAACAAAGACCAACCAAAAAACAAAATTCACAGACTTTCCTGATTGGGCTGACTTTAAACTGTGATCCTCAGATTTCAGCCTTCTGAGTAGCTTGGATTATAGGTGTCAGCCACAGGCGCCAGTGTCTGCTTAGGCTTTTTTGCAGCTGGTATTGATTGTTGCTTTTATTGGCAAACTGTATGCCAAAATAAAAATAAGCTAAGTATTGGTGCCAGGAGTCAGTAAAGTGCTCTTTGTATCCAGGGCTGGTAAAAGACTCGCTCCAAGACTCAGTGGCCAATCTAGACTGTGGTCATCTCAGTGCACCTCTGCAATTATTATAAAGATGTTTGTCTCTCTGTCTCCTTCCCCTCACAGGGCTGGCATCTGTGGTCATCCCCACACAACCTGGTGCTTGGCTCTCCATCATAGCTCATGAATGACATTGAGGTAGAGCTGTCCAGGAAGTCAGGGCTAAACCAACAGCCGCACCTCTCTGCTTATTTCCACATGCAGCTGCCCCAGCTGTCCAGTCACCACAATTTGGGGTTAGGGGTTTGGTTCTGGGAGGGCAGGCAGAAGCAGCAACTACTATTACTACATAGCCAAAGACTTCACAAAGAGCTGTCCTGTCATGTCTAAGTGAACTGCTCCCACAAGCTTAGCCAAGTGATGGTGTATGAGCATTCTAGCTCTCATTTACAGAGGAACAAATGGGCTAGCGATAGCCATCTGGCAGCACTATGAGTTGCGATCAGGTTCCGTTTCTCCATTTGTGAAATGGGTGTCTACGGGCGTACAGCGTTTTCTGCTCTAAGCACGCGGAAACTTTAGCTTGTTGACTGTGACATTGTGGAAGCATGAAGTGTCTGGCATGTAGGAGATGTTCGATAAACAAATACTTGTGCCTACATGGAAATGACAGGACTTGAGCCTAAGACAGCATCTGGTTCTTCTATAACCTTTGTCTCCCAGATTTGCTTTCCATGCTGCTTAACGTATTCGGCTGGGAGATATGACGACCTATTTCTGGCCTTGGGACAAAAACAGAAAGAAAAAAAAATAAAAACCAGGAGCGAGAAGGCTAGAGAAGTCTCCAAGGGGCATGCTGCCATGCCAAACCTAAAGCTTTTAGTTCCCCTTTTCTTTTTCTAAACCAGGAAATGCATTTTTCTTACAGCGCCTGCAGACAGCCCTGGGCAGAGCTGCTGGAGAGCTAGGGGGGGAAAAGTAGCACTTTAGGCCGAGGAGCAGAGGAACAGGAACCGCGTGGCCGGCTGCAAGGCTCGACTCCAGCGGAACACAGCGAGCCCCTGCGCGGGCCGAGCGCTGGGAAAGGAGGCGAAAGCCGGGTGGGGCAGGAGGCGAAAGCCAGGGCGCTCGACCTCGTCCTCCAGCGCCCCTGCGCGGCTCCACCTTAAGCTCCCGGACCCCCTTAAGGGCGGGAGCGGGAGAGGCACGCTCGGGGCGGGGCCTCGCATGCAAATAAGGGGCGTGGGGCTTCGGGGCGGGGCGGCCGAGCGCTGATCTGACGTCAGGCCCGCGGCCCGGGCAGTTGGCTCGGCGGCGGCGCAGGGGTAGGAGTGTCGGCGCCGAGTGGGGCCGCGCGGCGGGGCGCGGGGAGCAGCGGCGGCGAGCCGGAGCAACATGGCGCCGGTGGGCGGGGGCGGGCGCCCGGGCGGCGGGCCGGCCCGAGGGCGCCTCCTCCCGGCGGCGCTGGTGCTGCTTGTGCTGCTGTGGGCGCGGGGGGCCGGGGGCGAGGGCAGCCCCCATCGGGGTGCGATAGTGGGCATGAGGCTGGCGAGCTGCAACAAGTCATGTGGGATGAACCCGGATGGCATCATCTTCGTGTCGGAGGGCAGCACGGTGAACCTGAGGCTGTACGGCCAGAGTCTGGGCGATGTCTCCAGCAATCTGATCTCTTTCACCGAGGTGGACAACGCGGAGACCGCCCACAACTCCACCAACTGCCTGGAGCTCACCAAGGACCTGGTCGTCCAGCAGCTGGTCAACGTGAGCCGCGGGAACACGTCCGGGATGCTGGTGGTGCTCACCAAGTTCCTCCGGAGGAGCGAGAACATGAAGCTGTACGCTCTGTGCACCCGGGCACAGGCTGACGGGCCTTGGCTCAAATGGACAGACAAGGACTCACTGCTCTTCATGGTGGAGGAACCCGGGAGGATCTTGCCACTTTGGATGCACATTCTCCTGGTTTTGGTGCTTCTCGTGTTGTCGGGCATCTTTTCTGGCCTCAACCTGGGGCTGATGGCCCTGGATCCCATGGAGCTGCGCATCGTGCAGAACTGTGGCACTGAGAAAGAGAGGCGATATGCCCGCAAGATCGAGCCAATCAGACGCAAGGGCAATTACCTGCTCTGCTCTCTACTCCTGGGGAATGTGCTGGTCAACACCTCCCTTACCATCCTCCTGGACAACCTCATTGGGTCTGGCCTTATGGCCGTGGCCTCCTCCACCATTGGCATTGTCATCTTTGGCGAGATCTTACCTCAGGCCCTGTGCTCCCGACATGGGTTGGCAGTGGGTGCCAACACCATCGTTCTTACCAAATTCTTTATGCTGCTCACCTTCCCCCTCAGTTTCCCTATTAGCAAGCTCTTGGACTTTTTTTTGGGTCAGGAGATTCGCACAGTTTACAATCGGGAGAAGCTGATGGAGATGTTGAAGGTGACAGAACCCTATAATGACCTCGTGAAAGAGGAGTTAAATATGATCCAGGGTGCCCTGGAGCTGAGGACCAAAACTGTAGAGGATATCATGACCCAGCTCCAGAACTGTTTCATGATTCGAAGTGATGCTATTCTGGACTTCAACACTATGTCAGAGATTATGGAAAGTGGTTATACTCGCATTCCTGTGTTTGAAGATGAGCAGTCTAATATTGTAGATATTCTTTATGTCAAAGACTTGGCTTTTGTGGATCCAGATGACTGCACCCCCCTCAAGACCATCACCCGCTTCTACAACCACCCTGTGCACTTTGTTTTCCATGACACCAAATTGGATGCAATGCTGGAGGAGTTCAAGAAGGGTAAGGACTGATGCAGTAGCCCAGTTAAAAACATATATTTTTGTAACTCCTCCTAACCTCTTGAGTGTTTTGGGTCTGCTGATTTTAGCGTTCTACTCATGTGACTCTGTGTCCCTTTGCCTATCACTTCCTATGTCTCAGTGCTGTTGGGCATAGTGGAAACTGTTCTTAAGCATTTATCATTCACCAGGTACTGTGCTTTGTGCTTCAGCTGAATCAAAGCTGGAAAGGCACAGTTGCAAATCTGTAGGAATAGACCATTGGGGGCAGGACAGAGTAAAGCCTTAAAAAATGGAGTGGCTAGCCGGGCGCTGGTGGCTCAAGCCTGTAATCCTAGCTACTCAGGAGGCTGAGATCTGAGGATCACGGTTCAAAGCCAGCCCGGGCAGGAAAGACTGTGAGACTCCTATCTCCAATAAACCACCAGAAAACCGGAAGTGGCGCTGTAGCTCAAGTGGTAGAGTGCTCGCCTTGAGCTGAAGAGCTGAGGGACAGCGCCCAGGCCCAGAGTTCAAGCCCCATGACCCACAAAAAAAAATAAAAAAATAAAAAAATGGAGTGGCTTGGTACTAGGGCCAGAACCCTTTGGTGAAGCCAAAGAAGTGTTTGTGACTCAGCAGGTACTCCTGTTTAGCTAACATAATGGCCCTTGCAGATCAGTGGTCAATGACAGAAAAGGCTAGAGTAGAGTAATTGGAGCCTGAAGTATATAGTAAGTTCAATTCTGAGTTTGGAACCCTGGAAGGCTTTTGAGCTGAGAGTGGCATCATTGGCACTCCAAAACTCACAGCAGAATTGAGAGGTCTCTAGTTGGCTCTCCTTTAAGACAATGTCGTTAACACTTTCTACTATTCAGCAGAAGCAAGCAGATTAAGTTTCAGTTATTGTTCTGTCTTTCCCACACACTGAACAAGCTTGTCTTCTCTGGTCTGTTGGGAATCTTCAATCTTCAGGGCTTTTTTTGGCCTGATCTCAGGTAGTTAGACACTTGAAGAGTTGACTCCCCAGCCTCAAAGCTCAGGGAACACACCCCTGTCCTTGTTTCCAACAAAACTTGCCTCCCACCTCTGCCACCCAGAAGCCCTCAGAGTGTCAGTAAACAAGTCAATTATGGAGCCAAACCCTCCTAGGCAGAAGGAAATGTGAAGGCAGAGGAAAGCTCTTTGAAAAGGAATTGGGGATGAGACAAGCTTCTTCTAAACTTAAGACAATTGCTTCTTAGACACCACCTTAACCTTCTTTTCAGAGATACTACTGGCTGAGGCTACTACTGAACTCTAGCTACGAGCAAGCCTACGGTCATTTCTGGATCAGAGAGTGGATGATAGCCTGGGCGCAGGATAGGGAAGGAGAAGCTGGCCTTGCCAGGTTTTGTCTGAAAAGATACCCTGGTCATTGTTGAGGTCAGGGTGGCAAGTTGTGACTATCCCCTTTTAACTTTGCCAGATAAACTCTCAGGATCATATCTGAGAATGACTTGAGAATTTAAACTAGAATGGAGACAGCCCAGGTGACAGTGTCACTCATACTAGAGGGACATAGATTCCTGGTGGTGATGACAGAGTCTGGGAGATGATTTTGTGGTGCAAGCCTACTGGTGTGCCCCACTTCCACCAGGCAGCTAGGATCCTGAAGACCTCCTCCCCTGTGGCTTTGTCAAGAACCTGAGGAGAATTCATGGGATGGCCTCCTCCTCACCTACTTCTGTGGTCTTTATGATTGTTACTGGTGACACACCCTAAAGACTTCCCCATCAGTTCAGCAGGATCTGGATCCAGCCTGTATTGATTGACCTAGCTTGGCTTCCAGCCCTTGAAGGCAGGGCAGAACTCTCATGTGTGGGAGCTTCCAGGTCTTGGCAGGACCATCTTTGGACCCTATCTTGTGAAGAAGTGTCTTTTTATTAAGCTGGGAAATGGAGCTGGTATCTCTTAGGCTAGAACTCTGCTAAGCTGAATTCTTCAGATCCAGTTTGGTTCACCAAATTCTCTTTGACAGAGGCCGGTAGCCTGAGCCTTGCAGGAGTACTAGCAATTCCTGGAAAAGTAAACCCAATCTACCAAGTATAGTAGGTCGCCCTGGAGATGTGAATTTAATGGGGTAGTCTTATGCTATCCCTTCCTGGTTCCAGAGGTTTTGGAAGACATAGCGCTAGTGCTCATAAATAATCACACCAGCTTCCTTCCGTGTGGCCTCTCCCAAATCTTTCCATCTGGCATCTTTATTCTGAAGCTACCCAGGACATAGAAAACACCTAGCTTATGGCTGTAACTTAAAAAGTTTTCTTTATAAGTTTAATGTTTGAAGGCTGTATCTGTGGTATTAGGATTTGAACTCCTGGCCTTGCATTTGCTAGACAAGCACTCTGCTACTTTAGCCACACTTCCAGTCCTGAAGAACGCTTTTTTTGGGGGGAAGAAAAGTAAACAAGTTCAGCACAATACTGTAGCAGCACCAAAATTAGAGCTGGCATGATTCAGAGGGTTTTTGCCCTACACCCAAAATTTGGGTGCAGAACCCTTCTGTACCTGGTGGTGGGTAAGCTGCTTTTTTCAGTACTCAGTTCTTAGCTAAGACATGATCTTCAGTGCATGTTTGTTGAACAGGTGAGCAAATGAACAAATGAATGGGTGACTGTCTGAGAAGACTGGTTTCTGTTCCTTGAACATATTAGGTCTTTCCCACATTAGGGCTTTTGCCTTGGCTGCTCTCTCAGATGAGAATGTTCTTTCCCAGATGTAATGCTGGCTTATTCTTCTCTCCTTCAAGTCACTCTAGCATCACCTTATTGAAGCCTTTTGGTCATCAACCTGTTGGAGCCTATAATCCTCTCCCATTCCTTTTGACCTTCCCAATCTCTCCTGCCCTACAATCTCCCCTACCCTGGGCTAATTTTTCTTGTTCTCATAGCACATCTCATTCTCCAACGTCTGCGTAGCTTATTGACTTGTTGTATTGTTTGTCCCCTCCTACTACAATATAAGAAAGAGCAGAGCTCATCAAAAGGTCACTGATGTATCTTTTGTCCCTAGAATGTAAGGCCTCAGTGAATAAATGAGTGAATAAATGAATGAACCAATGACCTGTCAGGTTTGGGAGAGAATGACTCTCATCCCAGAATTGTTGGGATTTCTAGGGGCTGATGTAGGATATAGTAAAATGGATGTGATGTTATATCAGGGGCTTGACCTCTCCAGCTGCCTCCTGGAGAGTCTGAGGAAGCTCTTGTGGTAACATATATGAATGGCTCAGGATGCCCGAAGAAGCAGAGTTTGGGCTTTCAGTGTGATGTTTGGATCTTTTTTCTGTTTGTCTGAAAGTAGTCTTTGGCCATGGGGAGTTTCCATAGTCTTCCTCATTAATATGAAAGTGCTCCTGCACACCCAGAGGCTGGCTGAGGAGTCAGTGCAGGCATGTAGGGGGCTGAGTTGCCCCTAGGACTAAAGCAAGAACTTCTTTCATAAGTTGTGGTGGCCTCTTACTTTAAAAGCATTAGCATGAGATGCTTTTTGACCCCTCCTGTCTCAGGCAGAACATAATGCCAGGTGCTGTAGGATCT
Organism: Dipodomys merriami; assembly: GCF_024711535.1. Classification (NCBI taxonomy): domain Eukaryota; kingdom Metazoa; phylum Chordata; class Mammalia; order Rodentia; family Heteromyidae; genus Dipodomys; species Dipodomys merriami. Next base: position 73,522 of record NW_027206513.1, on the reverse strand, counting down.
CAGCAGTAAGACTCTTGTGGTACCAAGACATGCCAACCAGTCAGGCACGGAGGCTCATGTGGTTTGAACCTTGGCCTTTCTACTGGAACCTCTCCTAGAACTGTTTGCAATACTGGGGTGTTGTCCATAACTAGGAATCCTAGAACAATGACACCCTGCTCCTCCTGGCCCAGTTGGCATTTTGCCTCCACTTCAGATTTTTTTGTAGACCCTAAAGTTAAGTTATATGAATGAACTCCCCAAGTGGAGCTTCGGGGCTCAAGCCCCACTTGAGCCTACCTTCTAGCTTCTCCTGTGCCCCCCTCCCACGTTCCTGCCCCTCCCAGGTACTTAACTCATCCTTAGCCTTCTTATCTTTCCCCACCCACCTTATAACCTTCTAGCCCACTGTGTAGAGCTGGATATAAACCCCACCCAGCTGGGGCACTGACTTATGAGGTGACCTTGGACCTGGTACTACTACTCTCAGCAAATTAGTGGGGTATACTTTGGAAGGGAAAGACAAATAGAAATAGTTTCTCTAAAAAAAAATCTCTCCCTTACTTCCATCTGGGCCATGTCAGATTTTCCTCACTTTATTCCTGGCACAACTTCATACAGTCAAAACAACACTGCATGTTTTTTTCATTCCCTTGGTTCCTCACCTCTGACACATTCTCAGTAACTTATCCTCCTACCCCCCCACACCCGAATCTGCTTGTTCATTCATTTGTTCAACAAGCATCTAACTTTTTGTACAGCCTGTGTGTCAGACACTGTGCTGGCTGTTGGGATCAGAGGTGAATAAATCAGTCCTGTTTACAGAACTTACTGTCTACCAGGAAGGTGGATGTGCAAACCAAGACTTGGCTATGCTGAATGCACTGATAGGGGTACAAGGGGCTGAGGGAAGGTCAGATTAATGTCAGAGGTTTCTAGCTTGAGATTTAGATGATGTTATTGGTTTATTTATTTTATTTTATTTTTTGGTGCCAGTCCAAGTCTTGAACTTAGGCTGGGTGCTGGCCCTGAGCTCTTTTGCCCAAGGCTAGTACTCTACCACATTGAGCCACAGCACTACATCCAGTTTTCTGGTGGTTAATTGGAGATAAGAGTCTCCATCTTTCCTGCCTGGGCTGGCTTTGAACCGGGATCCTAAGATCTCAGCCTCCTGAGTAGCTAGGATTATAGGTGTGAGCCACCAATGTCTGGCTATTTTTAAAATTTTTTGTGATGGTACTGGGACTTGAACTTAGGGCCTCTGGCTCTTACTTGGTGCACACACACACACACACACACACACAGACACACACACACACACACACACACACACACACACACACACACACACACACACACACACACAGAGTCCTGGAGCTTGAACTCAGGGTCTGGGCACTGTCCTTGAGCTTCTTTTGCTCAAGGCTAGCACTCTATCACTTGGGCCACAACACTACTTCTGGCTATGTCTGTTTATGTGGTACTAAGAAATAGAACCTAGAGCTTCATGCATGCTAGGCAAGCACTCTACCACTAAGCCACATTCCCAGCCCTTGGCTTTTTCTCTTAAGGCTGGCACTCTACCACTTGAGTCACATTTCTGGCTTTTTGCTGGTTAATTGGAGATTAGAGTCTCACTGACTTTCCTCCCCAGGCTGTCTTTGAACAGATCCACCAGCATTCAGTTTCAATAAGGTCATTTAACTGCTATAGGGAGAGGAGGATGAAGAGGGAGTTTGATAAGGATGCAGGGAAGAGATAGAGTAATAATTATGGTGTCATCCTCTATTTTCCTCCTCTGTCCAACATTTTGTTTTTTTTTGGGGGGGGGTCCGGTCGTGGGGACTGAACTCTGGGCCTGGGCGCTGTCCCTCAGCTCTTCAGCTCAAGGCCAGCACTCTACCACTTGAGCCACAGCGCCACTTCCGGCTTTTTTCTTATGTGGTGCTGAGGAATCGAACCCAGGGCCTCAGGCATGCAAGGCGAGCACTCTACCACTGAGCCACCTTCCCAGCCCCTGCCCAACATCTTGTACAGCAGATTCTCCTACTTAGATTATGTGGGCATTGTGTTAAGATTGTTTTTTTTTTTTTTTTTTTTTTTCCGCCAGTCATGGGGCCTGAACTCTGGGCCTGGGCACTGTCCCTCAACTCTTCAGCTCAAGGCTAGAGCTCTACCACTGGAGCCACAGCGCCACTTCCAGATTTTTCTGCTTATGTGGTGCTGAGGAATTGAACCCAGGGCCTCATGCATGCAAGGCAGGCACTCTACCACTGAGCCACCTTCCCAGCCCCATTAAGATTGTATTTTTGACAAGGTCTCAGGTGGTACTACTGGTCCTGGACCATATGAATGTGCAAAATATCTCCATGTGCAGATGAAAGTGCCCTCATTGGGCTGCAGAGAGAGGCCAGGACCAGGTTGGAAGGTGTTAGTCACCCAAGAGCATGAAGAATGTGACAAGGTGTGAAAGATGGTGCTAGGGTTGCTAGTGTGGAGAAATTTAGCAAGCATAGACTCTGGGATGGGACAGTAAGCTCCAAGGTATTCAGTGAGGAGCAGAAAACAAAAGCAGCTGTATACCTGGTATCCATCTGCCTCCTGGAAACAATCTCAAGTCAGTGATTTGATCTTGAGAAGCTGCCTGGGGCAGGTGTATATGAAAGTGATAGTTGCTGCCTACTTATGAATGGTACTTTGGGCACAGGGCACAGGACAGCTGACAAAGCACTGGCCAGTCAACTGCTCACATTCCCTTTGGTACTGTTCTGTGGAGCAGGCCAGTATGTGCTGGCATTGTGCTGTATACAGGCTGGTTCCACTCAGAAGCCAGAGCACAAAGCAGTCTCTTAGTTCCTAAAGCTCCTGATAGCATGCAGGAACCACTGCCTTGTGTCTAGGCCCTAGTCAGAGCTTCTTAGCACACCAGTGTTTACTTACAAAACTCTATATTTTTAATTAACTCTAATGTGTTTCTGACACCTCAGGTCAGGATGGGGCATAATGAACAAAGATTTAGTCTTGAAATAGATGAGCACCCAAGAATACAAGATCACAGACCTATTCTTATGGGAACAAGAAATAAGGGAAGGGACCTGGGGAGATGCTGTAACAAGGGGATGTTTCAGCTGGATATTCAAGGGTGGGTCAACATGACATTTACCACTTTGGTCCTTTCAAATTCTGGAAGAACTTGGGTGACAGCTGCCAGATTGGAAGTTAGCTTTATGAGTCTTTGGCATCAACTTTGGGCGGAGGTGCTTCTACTTCTTGTGACTGTTTCAACCTTTTCTGGAGAGAGAGAAGAGACAGAGAGAGAGAGAGAGAGAGAGAGAGAGAGAGAGAGAGAGAGAGAGAGAGAGAGAGAAACATGTATGCTCACTTGAATTCAGGGCCTGGGTGCTGTCTCTGAGCCTCTTTGTACTCAAGGCTAGTGCTCTACCACTTGAGCCACGGCTTCACTTCCAGCTTTTTCTGAATAGTTTATTGGAAATATAAGTCTTATAGACTTTCCTGCCTGGGCTGGCTTTGAACCATGATCCTCAGATCTCAGCCTCCTAAGTAGCTAGGATTTCAGGTGTGAGCCACCAGCACCCATCTTCTTGAACTTGTTGGCTTAAGGGTAGTGCTCTGTCATTTCAGCCACAGCTCTACTTCTGGCTTTTTTGCTGCTTAATTGGAGATGAGAGTCTCACAGACTCTCAAAGCCCAGGCTGGCTTTGAATTGAGATCCTCAGGTCTCAGCTTCCTTAGCAGGATTACAGTCCTGAGAGCCACTGGCACTCAGCTTAGAGGCTTTTTTGGGGGGGAGGGGGGAATCCAGTTGTGGGGCCTGAACTCTGGGCCTGGGTGCTGTCCTCAGCTCTTCAGCTCAAGGCTAGTGCTCTACCACTTGAGCCACAGCGCCACTTCCGGCTTTTTTCTTTTTGCTTATGTGGTGCTGAGGAATCGAACCCAGGGCCTCAGGCATACAAGGCAAGCGCTCTACCACTGAGCCACCTTCCCAGCCCTGAAGGCTCTTAAAGGTACAGATCATTATGACTTTTCTCTGTACCCCTCGCCACCCCAGTGTTGTCATAGGGACCAGCTTGACCCACTGAACAGCAAGGTAATCTTTGAACAGGATGAAGCCTGTCATTTGAGTTCATTTACCTGCCAGCCTCAGTCTCATTAGAGCTAGCCCAGTGAACATGTTTGAGTCCTCACTGAATGTTGGTTTCCAAAAGGCTGCCCAGCCTGGGAGAGTGTGTTCAAAAGGAGGGTAGACTGGACCCTTCTGTCACAATAGTAGAGCCTTCTAGTTCCTTTCCCCAGCCTGTGGGGACAGGGGATAGATGGCTACCCTGCTTATCCCAGTGCTGGCTCTCTTCCTTTTCGCTCTAAGAGATTCTTTGAACTGGACAGAACTTATTCTGAGGGTGTGAGTTATCCAATTTCCTTAGATGCCTACCATGGCCCTAGGCTAAGAGAGGATAGCCACAGCTGCCATTGCATCAGCCCTACTCTTGGCCTCTGTCCCTGAATCTGCTATGAGGGCACAGCTTTCTTTGGGGGCTTCTCGATTGGACAAGTTCCTCCCATTCATCCTGAACTATGGTACTCCTGTCTTCATTCCTGAGCCTGAGGATGTGGTGGTGTCCTATTATAAGAGGCATTGAGCCCATATAAAAAAAATCCTGGCTAGGGCTGGGAAGGTGGCTCAGTGGTAGAGTGCTTGCCTTGCATGCTCGAGGCCCTGGGTTCGATTCCTTAGCACCATATAAGCAAAAAGAGAAAAAAGCTGGAAGTGGCGCTCTGGCTCAAGTGGTAGAATGCTAGCCTTGAGCTGAAGAGCTGAGGGACAGCGCCCAGGCCCAGAGTTCAGGCCCCATGACCGGACTCAAAAAAAAAAAATCCTGGCTTATCTTATAGATTATATATTCCTTACTTCTATTCATGTTCCATGTATTGGGTATTTTCTTTTTTTTGGTCAGTCATGGGACTTGAACTCTGGGCGCTGTCCCTCAGCTCTTCAGCTCAAGGTGAGCGCTCTACCGCTTGAGCTATATAGTACCACTTCTGGTTTTCTAGTGGTTTATTGGCGATAAGAGTCTCACGGACTTTCCTGCCCAGGCCGGCTTTGAACTGTGACCCTCAGATCTCAGCCTCCTGGGTAGCTAGGATTACAGGTGTGAGCCACCGGCGCCTGGCAGGGTACTTTCTTTTTTATTAGAATTTTACTTCTTCATAGTCATAAAAGAGAGACATCTCACTGCCAGAAGTTCAGAAAACACACCAAAACAAACCACCAGCATTTGAACAAAAAGGAACCACCTCAAATATTTTAATATATTTGGACAACTTTTTTTTTTTTGCCAGTCCTTGGCCTTGAACTCTGGGCCTGAGCTCTGTCCCTGAGCTCTTCAGCTCAAGATGAGCGCTCTACCACCTGAGCCATAGCCCCACTTCCATTTTTCTGGTGGTTTATTGGAGATAAGAGTCTATTGGAGGAGCTAGAAAGATGGCTCACTGGTAGAGTGCTTGTCTTGCATACATGAGGCCCTGGGTTTGATTCCTCAGCACCACATAAGCAGAAAGAGCAGGAAGTGGCACTGTGGCTCAAGTGGTAGAGCACTAGCCTTAAGCTGAAGAGCTGAGGGACAGCGCCCAGGCCCAGAGTTCAGGCCCATGACCGACCAAAAAAAAAAGTCTATTGGAGATAAGAGTCTCACTGACTTTCCTGACTGGGCTGGCATTTAACCGTGATCCTCAGATCTCAGCCTCCTGAGTAGCTAGGTGTGAGTCACCGGTGTCTGGTGCTTTTTCTGTTTATATGGTACTGAGGAATCAAATCCAGGGTTTCATGCATGCAAGGCAAGCACTCTACCACTATGCCACATTCCCATCCCTTGTGACATTTTTTTTTCTTTTTTTTTTGTCGTGAGGCCTGAACTCTGGGCCTGGGCACTATCCCCTCAGCTCTTCAGTTCAAGGCTAGCATCCTACCACTTGAGCCACAGCACCTCTCCAGCTTTTTTTCTGCTTATAGGGTGCTGAGGAATCGAACCCAGGGCCTCATGCATACAAGGCAAGCATTCTACCAGTGAGCCAACTTCCCAGCCCCTTATAACAACTTAAATAGATATTGATTTTCATGGCTGAGTGTGGTGATATAAACCCATAAATCTAGCAAACATACCCCTATGAACCTGACATAGGAGGATCATGAGTTCAAGACCAGCCTAGATGATATAGATTAAAAAAGGAAAAGAACAAAAATTTACTTTTATTGTTTTAGTCAAAAAATGTTTTTCTTGCTGGGTGTCAGTGGCTCATGCCTATAATCCTAGCTACTCAGGAGCCTAAGATCGAGGATTGAGGTTCAAAGCTAGCCTAGGCAGGAAAGTCTATGAGACTTATATCCAATTAATCACACACACAAAAAAAAGCTGGAAATGTTGGGCTGGGAATGTGGCTTAGTGGTACTTGCCTAGTGTGAATGAAGCCCTGGGTTCAATTCCTCAGTACCACATAAACAGAAAAATCCAGAAGTGGCATTGTGGCTCAAGTGGTAGAGTGCTAGCCTTGAGCAAAAGAAGCTCAAGGACAGTGCTTAGGCCCTGAGTTCAAGCCCCAGGACTGGGGGAAAAAAAGCTGGAAGTGGAGCTGTGGCTAAAGTGGTAAAGCATTAGCCTTGAAAAATCCTTTGGGAACAACACCCAGGCCACTGAGTTCAAGGCTCAGGAGCATGAGAGCGCACACACAGAATTGCAATGGACACAGCTATTTTCACACAGAAATTATTCACATACTCTTTAAAAAAAAAAAAAAAATATATATATATATATATAAAATTCTATTATTATTAAGGGGTTACCATTTGTCCTGCTCTTTTAGAACACAGGTTAGATTGATTATTCAGATTGCTTTTCAATAAGAAATAAACCCCATTCTTGTCCCTGCACAGTTGAGAGGAGCCTCTTTGCCCTGTGTGGCTCTGCAGGAAGCTGAGCCCAGGGGCAGGTGTGGAGTACCAGCCTGTTTTGCTGCGGGTTAAACTTGGTGGCTCTGGAGCATTCCTCAGAGGTTAGGTTCAGAGTCGCTTCTATGCTGCAGGGCTGATTTACTGTGACCTGGGCAGGGTTCTAGAAAGACTGGTTCCTCGGGCTCTCTGGAACGTCTGGTCTCTGGCCAACAGGCAGCCTGGAGACTCCTTGGAAAGAGAATCTTCACCCCCACCCTACACACATACTCATTCCTGTACTTGCCCACACACCCACACCCACACCCTCACCCTTCTATCCCACACAGGCACAGCAGACACACGTGTGTTTGTGTACCTTCCCTTCCCCCATGCACAGGAGGCCCATTCATATGACCACACATACCTTCTTATTCCCTACACATGCCCAGGTACGCGCATGTGTGCATGTGCGCGCACGTACACACACACACACACACACACACACACAGACACACACATGTGCGCTCATTCACCCTTCCCCAAACACTGGCAGGGCCACTCAACACCCTCCCACCTCCATACACACAGGTTCATACACAAACCTGTACACACATACACTATAACCTGGAGTCTTGTGTTATAACATTAAGTATATCTTAGTCACACTACTCAGAGTTAACAGTAAGCCATATGTGATAGAACATGCCTGTAATCCCAGCACTCAGTAGATAGGCAGGAGGATCTTAGATTTGTGGCCATTCTTAGCTGTACAGTGAGATGCTGTCTCAACAGATAAATAAGTTTAAAAGGTGAGTAAAAGCTTGTGTGTGCAGCCTATGTGTGTCATGAACTGCTCAAAATAGTGACTGACTCTTAGGCTTAGAAAAATTTCTCCATTGTGGCTAGTGATTTGGTCATGCTTGTTGATGGTGTTGTGCACCTCAGGATTGTAGTGGGGACCAGAGGAATCAGGCAAGTAAGGCATTAAGCTCCCTGCCCAGTGCCACATAATTGTGCAGTAAATATTAGCTATTTTAACAATCACTGTTATTATTGTCCAGAAGGTGCCCACTTGGCACTGACACCAGCTTGTGGCCATGATGACTCTGAATCTCTGGCTCATGTGGCAGGCTGCTCCACTGTTCAGGGTTCAGGGTGGTGCCTTATTTGGAATTATAAATGCATCCAGCTCTAAAAAAAAAGTCCACTATATAATTATATGCTAATTTAGATACTATCTTATCTTGACCTTGGTGCCTATTTGTAAGAGTAACAAGCTAGAGTGTTAAGTAAGGAAAAAAATGTACATAAGGGCAAAAACTAAGATCATTCTCTTCCTTTTTGGGCGTGCTAAGCAAGTACTCTACCACCAAGCACTTTTTTGTATGCAAATTGGAAAATGTTGCTTGCCATCCTGATTGCCAACAGTGGTGTCCCAACATAATTTGGGGGTGATAGCAGGGGAAGGAGTGTGGTCTCATGTACCTGCTGCCTCTCTACTTGAGTTTTTCTTTTCTTTTTCTTTCTTTCTTTCTTTCTTTTTTTTTTTTTTTTTTTTGGTTGGTTGTGGGGCTTGAACTCTAGGCCGGAAAATGTTGCTTGCCATCCTGATTGCCAACAGTGGTGTCCCAACATAATTTGGGGGTGATAGCAGCGGAAGGAGTGTCGTCTCATGTACCTGCTGCCTCTCTACTTGAGTTTTTCTTTTCTTTTTCTTTCTTTCTTTTTTTTTTTTTTTTTGGTTGGTTGTGGGCTTGAACTCTAGGCCTAGGCACTGTCCCTCAGCTCTTCAACTCAAGGCTAGGACTCTACCACTTGAGCCACAGTGCCACTTCCGGCCTTTTCTGTTATGTGGTGCTGAGGAATCAAACCCAGGGCCTCATGCATTCAAGACAAGCGCTCTACCACCAAGCCCCCTTCCCAGCCCCTCTACTTGATTTTTTCATTTCAGGATTCTGAGGCTTCAGCTACTTCCTGGGTATTTACTTTGGTTGAAACATAGATGCAGTGCTGGAAGCCCTATCTCCTGGCAAAAACCCTAGACTTAGAGCAAAGAAAAGCTTTTTGTTTTGTTTTATAGTGCTAGTGATTGAACTTGGGACCTTCATGATATACTACCACTAAGCTACACCATCAACCTTCAAGAACGCTTTTTAGTCTAGAACCAGTAGCTCACATTTGTGATCCTAGAAACTCAGGAGGCTAAGATCTGAGGATCAAGGTTTGAAGTCAGCCCAGGCAGGAAAGTCTCCGAGTCTCTTATCTCCAGTTATCCAGCAAAAAGCCAGAAGTGGAGCTGTGGCTCACATGGTAGAGAACTAGACTTGAGTGAAAAAAGCTAAGGAACAGCACCCAGGCCAAGTTCAAGTCCCAGTGCCAACACACGCAAAAAAATGAATGCTTTTCTGCTGGGGTATAACACAGTGATAGAGCACTTGTCTGCATGTACAAAGTTCTGGGTTTGATTCCCCAGCACACACACACTAAAAGCTTTTCTTATGGTGGTATATACCTGTCATCACAGCACTTGGGAGGAGCATGAGTTCTAATCACAGGTGGGAGGAGCAGGAGCTCTAGGCCTGCCTGGGTTACATACTAAGTTTGCTGTTAACCTGAGCTACATGGTGAGTCCTTGCCTCCAAGCACCAAAGAATAAAGACAAAAACAAAAACCAATCAGCCAAAAACAAAGACAGTCCTGGGGCTTGAACTCTGGGCCTGGACGCTGTCCTTCAGCTCTTCAGTTCAAGGCTAGCACTCTTACCGCTTGAGCCAACAGCGCCACTTCCAGCCTTTTCTGTTTATGTGATGCTGAGGACTCAAACCTAGGGCCTCATGCATGTGAAGCAAGCACTCTCCCACTGAGCCATCTTCCCAGTCCCAAACCCTATTTTTTTTTAGAGTTGTCTAAGACAGTATTGTGAGCAGGCAATGGCTTCTAGCCTGCCCCTTTGAGAAAGGTTTTCATTCTGGGAGAGGACAAAGTAGCTTGGAGAAGGAAGTGCCTGCAGTTTGTTGTGGTTGACATTTATGAAATACTAGTCCTTAGATGGAGACTGAAGCTCGCTGAGAGGCTGAGTCTCTTCCCTACCCAGTGGTATAACGACACAACTAAGGGATACCTCCAGGCTGTTTGGCTCCAGAAGCCATGGTCTTAACCACACCAGTATGTCACTTCTCCGCAAGATTGTAGCTATTAAGAAAGAAAACAGTCAGGTGCTGGTGGCTCATGCCTATAATCCTAGCTACTCAGGAGGCTGAGATCTGAGGATCAAAGCCAGCCCAGGCAGGAAAGTCCATAAGACTTTTTTCTTTTTTTGTCAGTCATGGGGCTTGAACCCTGGGCCTGAGTGCTGTCCCTCAGCTCTTCAGCACAAGGCAAGCGCTCTACCACTTGAGCTACAGTGCCACTTCCGGTTTTCTAGTGGTTTATTGGAGATAAGAGTTTCATGGACTTTTCTGCCCAGGCTGGCTTCGAACCACGATCCTCAGCTCTCAACCTCCTGAGTAGCTAGGATTACAGGCGTGAGCCACCAGCGCCCCCGCTCCATAAGACTCTTATCTCCACTAAACCACTAGAAAACCAGAAGTGGCACTATGGCTCAAGCGGTAGAGCACTTGCCTTGAGCTGAAGAGCTGAGTGACAGCACCCAGAGTTCAAGCACTACTACCGACAAAAAAGAAAGAAAAAGAAAGGGGGCTGGGAAGGTGGCTCAGTGGTAGAGCGCTTGCCTTGCATGCATGAGGCCCTGGGTTCGATTCCTCAGCACCACATAAGCAAAAAGAAAAAAAGCCGGAAGTGGCGCTGTGGCTCAAATGGTAGAGTGCTAGCCTTGAGCTGAAGAGCTGAGGGACAGTGCCCAGGCCCAGAGTTCAGGCCCACAACTGGACCCAAAAAAAAAAAAAAAAAGAAAAAGAAAGAAAGGGAAGGAAGGAAGGAAGGAAGGAAGGAAGGAAGGAAGGAAGGAAGGAAGGAAGGAAGGAACTAAGAAGACTAGGAGATTCCAATACTTATTAAAGTATAATATAGAGAAAAGCACACATTTTGAACAACCAAGCAATAACATAACCAATACCATAGAGGCCCCTCACACAGACACA